>NC_088200.1:11163962-11894403 GCF_028769735.1 Zonotrichia leucophrys gambelii | reverse complement strand
TATTAGCACTCGTTAGAGCAATTTTTTTGTAAATAATGTCTGACTCTTTAATAGTGTCTACCCAAGGCACCAGTTTGCGGCCATCACGGCGCTTAGCCTCAGTCCAGGAGCCACTGTAGGAGCCTGCCATCCACTGAACACTGAAGCCATTGCTGGTTTTCTGTACTACTCTTGCAATTTGTGGTCGGTCTTTGTACTTTGGACAGCAAATAGCGATGACATCCATGACATCAACACTTTCATTCATCTGTGCTGCCAACTCCGTAGAGTCTGAATTTCGTTTTGACCTTCTCAATGACTAAAACATTGGGGGGAAAAAAGACCAAGTGTTACACAAAAGAACTTTAGTGAAATTATTGCTTTTATTGCTTTTAATCCCTTGACGCCGGGAGTTGGGATTCCCCGGCACACATTCCATTGCCGGCAATGAGACGCACCGCGACCGCCAGCGCCAAGGGGTTAACATATCCTTGTAAAACCACATACTCTTAATTTGTACCCGTGTCTTTATCTCTTATTGATATATAAAATTATATATACACATGAATCATAAAGCTACATAAAAACTTGGCAACAATAAAAAGGATAACACACAGTACATTCCAAAGGAAAATTAATAACTTTTTATACGGGATAAATCTCATTTTCTAGTTTGGTTTTTTTTTTTATTGTCTTTTCTGTTAAACTTTCTACAAAAGTTGTATAAACGGTTAAGTAGAGAATCTCTATCTACAAAATGCTTTTTTTTTTTCATGTGGATTACATTACTTGGTGTACATTTAATATAATAAACTGACATTTATAAGCACATAAAAATCATTTTACGTAATACGCTGCGAAATACGTTGACTCCTCCTCCGCCTCACCCCTGAAGTGCCTCCTCCTCTATCCTCCCCATCACTTTCATCGTCCTCTGTCTCAGCTGCATTGTTTTTAGGGCTGCCTCCTCCAAGCAGCGAGGTAATTGCTTTGTTCCGAGCATTTGTGCTAGCTGACACCTCTCCATCTTCTTCCTCTTCATCAGGATCCAAATGTTCCATAAGGAGCTTGAACTATTAAAAGAGAAAAGATCAGTTCACTTTGTAACTTTAAACATGGACATTTATATCACATTACATTATATTAGAAACAAGTAGCAAAGTAAAGAAACAGGGTAAAACAAACAGGGTAAAACAAATAACAAACTTGAACAGTTTATGTTGTATTCTACAAACTTAACTTTCTGATTTTTTTTGGTAGGTATACACAAGCTTTCTTCCTGAGTTTTTCAAATGGCAAGTTTTCTGTATCTGTTATTGGTGAAGGGTGAGGGACAGTTAGCAAACCAAAGTCTCTGTTCCCGTGATGGAAAGAGTCAGGAACAAAGTGAACAAGTAATATGGGAGAGGTATACACCGTGGATACCAGAAATTGGAAAATACACCGTGAAGATGAATACCCTTAAGCTGAAATTAATTACCATTGAGTTTAAACTTCTTAGAAATCTTTGAAGTACAGTCCTGCTAAACATCCTGAAAGGAAGATCCACACATCACATAAGGTGACCAGGAACTTAACATTTTGAAATGTACTTTCCAGTTTATACTGTATTAAAAGATTTCAGACTTTCTGCAAAGGAACTTTACTTACATCTAAGTACTGTTTTACTATACTCCTCTTCACTTCTTCTGTGATCTTGGAATTAGCCATATCACTCCGCAGAAAATCCAAAGTTTGTTTTGGATGGAAATGCACTCCTGTCTTCCTGTTTATAGCTTTATCATAAACTTTTGCAGATTCAGATGGAGAATATTTCTGAATTTTACTGTTTGAAGAAAACAAAAGAGAAGACCTTAAAAGGAAAGTCCAGAGTAATTTGAACAAAAAGCTTTTAAAACCTCCAATATAAGTATTTTTCTTTGAATCATTCCATATACAATAGATAGCCCTGGTAAGAAATCAAATAATTGCAGTTTTTTTAAGCCGAAGTTCAATGTAATAAATTTCTTTTCTCTGTTACACAAATGTATTGCTTAAACAGGTAGTTACAATCAACTTAAACAAATGCAAAAATGTCATAACAAGTGCATAACAAGTGTCCTACTATCTATTTAAATAGCCTTACCTATCAGAGAATCCACAGAGGTTCTTTAGATGCTGTTTCAGCATCAGAAGTAATAATATGCCTTGGGAGACATTAGCAAATTCAATTAAAGGAGCTGAATTTTCAGGTAAACACTTCATCACTGCATTTATATCATTTTCTTCATCAGAATCTGAATCAGAGTCCACTCGTTTCCGTAACCTCCGAGGCTTAGAAGCTTCCGCCTCGCTTTCACTCCCGCTGCCGCTGTTACTGTCACTCTCGGACTCCTCCTCCGATGAAGGCTTTCTATCCTTTTTTTTGTCTTTCACCATAGACTGAACGACAGAGAAGTTAACACATATTCCAAAATTAGGATAAATAATACAATGTATGTTCCTAAAATAATCTGTCCAAAATCATTACTATCTTAAATTAAAGAGAATTCATTGAAGAATATTATGAATTTATAACTTGATACTCTTAAAATTATTTATGGCAAAAATATACTGAAAAATTTGTCCAACACCCAGATTTTCTTGCAATTTGCATACAGAAGGAACTGAAGCAACAAGCACTCCCCTGCTATGTTGTCATTAAAAGACTGCTGAAGTTCATTAACAGTGACAGCAAAATACAGCAGAAAGCCAAATGCAATAAATCAGGAAGAAAATCCTGTTTTTCTTTCACCTGAATATACTTTCTGTGTCTCATGGAGATTTCCATAAGTACTTTGGTTTTAAAGTGGTTTTAAATCCTTGTCTCTTAAAATTCTATGACATATGTGATGGTCATAGATAGCGACCATATTAATAATGAACTAATAATGATTAATAGCAATCAGCTGCCCTGTGCATGGCAGTGTTCAAGGCCAGGCTGGGTGGGGCTCTGAGCAATCTGGTCTAATGGAAGTGTCCCTGCCCAAAAGAGAGGGTTGGAACAAGGTGATCTTTAAGCTCCCTTCCAACCATAGGCATTTTATGATTAGTTCTATGATTACTTTTAGATCTACAGATCTAACTTCACATATGCATTATTACTGCACATAGTACAATTTTTCAGGACACAGACCTAACCAGGATCTCATCCTTTTGGAGCTGGATGCTACACACTGGTTCTCAACCTGAAGAATGTATTGTCTCTTTCTAGCAGATTAAAAATCAACTTTGGTAGGGTGAGAGTTTAAAGCACAGTACATTTCAGGCAGTGAACCTTCAGGCATCAACTCTGACTTGTGTTTATTAGTCAAATTGGACATTATATAAACTGCTTCCTGACAATTTGCACCTTCGACTGCAACAGCTCTTCAGGAAAGGAAGACACTGAAGTGCTTAAGCAGCAGAGGCCTCTCACTTACAGGCTTGTGTGTTGCTATAACAACAGGTACCCTGTCTTGATTCAGGTCCTTACGGCTGCCTTAAGAAATACTGCCCACTCCTCTCTTGCAATAAACAATGTATTTTAAATCTCTCAAGCAACACAAATGCAACTGCCATCAGCTACTTGACAACAAAATAACTGCCAACTGGATTTTATTATTAAAATTTTACAAACAACCACAACAAACTAGTATTCCACGATGATTCCAGGTTCATGTGCTTTCAGATGTATATAATTAATTAATATGGTTGTTATTCAGCCATATTGGGAAATCATATAAATTTGCTCCCAAAATTCATCATTATTTTTTAATAATATAAGCAGCAATGTAAGTAGAGTTTTTGACTAGTGTCTACCAGCTAAAGGTCAGAACAGACAGTGTTGCTTGGTTTTTGACTATTGTTTACACGCAAAGTAACGCAACTGGTTCACACAATGATAATGGTATTGCATCCACTGAAAAATTGACCACATTATAGAGAAGCTTATGTTTCCACCGCCATAAATTCACTAAAATGTAAATGCACATACCTCTTTAAATGACTGTAGTAGGTTGCTACCAGAAACTGATAATGTAATGTCTATATGATGCATTATAAACAGTGGCTCTTCCTGTGTTTGGTACGGAAAACAGGCTAGATTGTCTGCTATGTACAAAAGCATATTCACCTCTGTTTTCTGGAAGTTAAAGAAAAAATTACACATAAATACATGTAGAAATATCCCGGATCCATATACTTCTGCAATGCTCCGAAGAATCCAGGGCAAAAAAAAAACAACATAGTTTTTATTCTATATAGCCCCCAAAAACCACTCTAAACAACTTCTACACATGCAAAATTTAGTCATACCTAAAGATACATTAATTAGTCCAAACTGAGTATAAAAAGGTACAGAGTGATGCAACATATATTCTATTACATGGATAAATATCTTATATTAGAAAGCAAAAAAAATACATGTTGGGGACAAAGCTATCAATAATTATGTCATAAAAATACATCACAAAAGGAGAACTTAAGCTTTTAATGCTGCATTTAAACTTCTTTTTAAGTGAAGGAAATGTGGTGCTTACTGCAGTATCATCAAAGAGGTTGAGTAGAGAAATTAGAAAGGCTCGTCTGTGTTGACGGTTCCCTCGAATCATGGAGTAGAGGTGTGAACACAGCGCACTGGATGATTCATCGTGTCTAAAACCTCTCACAGGATCTTTTGGGCAGGTATTAATTGCCTGCTGTACTTGGTAAGACATCTTCATACCAGCCACTGCTTTCATCTGAAATGGAAATATATATTTTTATTCAAACCTTGCTTCCAAAACAGTACAACTGAATCCTTTTTAAGGGATGCTCATCTGAAATTTAAATAAAAAACATACACTGAGGCAATACTACCTTTTGAGACGATAAACAGATCTGAGCTATCAAACAGAACCTGTGGCAGAGATCAGAATGTCTTCTGAACTGCTTTTACTGTAAATTCTGCTAGGACCATACAGCCAATCTGTTTACCCACTATAGCCAGGTATTTCAATTTAAACAATTTTCAAGAACATTGAAATGTTTTCGTACACGAACAGAATATTTTACCACATGTATATGTTTGGTATCCCCTGTAGGGAAACCAATAACTGAATCTATATGAGTACAATAGGATTAACAACAGAAAATTAGTATTTGTTTTTTGGGTTTTTTTTCATATGTCAAATAATTTCCAGTTGATTTTACTCACGTCAATGGTCCTGCTCTAGTTTCAGAACAAACTTATTTTATAGTTAGGCTGCATAGACAACTGTCCTCTACTGTTCAGAAAAGTTGTCTATGTGTCTATACACGGTCTTAAATCCTAGCTGCCTAACACAGCAAATTTCAACTGCTAGTCTTCACTTAACGGATGAGTTATCTGTTTGGGTGCCATCAACAGTACAATGCTCCAAATGCACTGGAATACAAAGAAGGACATGTGAGAAGTCCTACAACAGAGTACACACAGAGAGCCTAGACTGGGATCTTCCAAAATATGGAGAATGCTGCAGCTTCATTTCAGATCTTAAGGAGAACTGGCACTATGTCACAACTTCATATCCTCACATAGACTTTCGTTTTTCTTTTCAACAAGATTCATCAGACATAAATAGCTTCTTCTGCTTTTTCTGCTTAGATTACAATTTATAAAGCCTTGGTGCCTTGCACACTCTAATATATATATTCTAAGGACTTCTATTGACTGTTACATGGTTACATGTTACATGGTGTTTTCTTTTTTAGTCCACTGCTAAACATTATGAAACACTTGTTCTTACCTCTTATCAAATAAAGGCTTTAAAATACTATTTAGTGTGAAAATAATTACTCTGAATCATAAATTAAAGGAAATTGTGGACTAGAAGAGACACTTCAAATTATATTATCCTTTCTGTTTCTCAGGCGAGTCATCTTTACAACTGCTTAGTGTTATTGTTTTTTTTTTTTTTACTGTTTACTCTTTTTCTGGACCTGAAGCATATTTAAGTGTTAAACCACTAGAGAACATAACAGTATTTTGTAAAATGTTAAATTAGAATTACTTACGTGAATGAACCCAGCATATTTTTTGTCTATTTCCACCAACTGTTGGTCAGCTTTATTTCGCATAGAGGGCTCTGGATCTGTGCCCATAGCAATTAAGTATGGCACACACTTGAAAAACAAATGAAATGGTTATTCAGAGGCATTCTACCTCCTTTTTCTCAGCCTTTTTCTTTGTTTCTACTGCAGAAATTAGAATAGAAAGGTCTATGCAACTTACTACCCTTTCTTCAAGTAAATAGAACAAAATACTACAAGACACCAGCATACAAATGAAGTTGTGACGTTTCAGGTAGTACTTCCCTTTTTTTCAGACTCTAAAGTGAATTTGAAATACAGAAAATTGCATTTAAAAAACCCCCCAAAAAACCACTTATGACTGAACATGTGCAATGGTTGCAGCATCAAAAATTAATTACAAACATTATGTAAGCAAAGGGTGATGGAGATGATGGTTGAAGGTCTGACACTGACTGTGGAATTCCATAGTGCTTGGAGGATATAGGGATTGAGGTGGAAGCAAGCTGACACAAGATAAAGAACTAAACAAAGAAAACATTTTGGCATATACCTCAAAGTCATAACAGAGTTATGCTCCAATGTACATATCTACATGCTCTTTAGGTACTGCCTGGGCTTTTACATCTTAATCCAAAAAACAGATAATGAAGCATTTGGAATCTTGTCGGCTAACAACATAAAGCAGATTTCAAAATATGCCTTTTGTAAAGGCCTCTGGCTACAGTAAGAAACTGCTGTAACGTAAGTAGAAGAGAAGACCTGGAAATATATGTAGCAAGTGCAAAAGCCTCTAAAAACATGAATAGAAGAAAGTCCCACAAAAGCCTATCATACCTGAACAGGATGGATGAGACCTTGGTTTAATGTCAGTGCAATGACATTTAGAGCAAAGTGGCGTACACTGGACTGGTTATGAAAGAAAGCCTCAAGGACCTGTTTGAGATATAGCTGCATGATGGAACTACTCATCCCTGAGGAAATATCACCCATTTCTTTCAGGTCTTCCTGTTTTGCTACTTTTTTCCCTGTAAAAAGGACAAAAGCAATAGCATACTCATCATGGTATAACTACTTATTTTGCCATCACTTGATATATGCTGATCTTTCACAATAAATACATACTTCTGCTGTCTTTTAGAATAGGTTTATGAACTCATGAAACACAGAACAGTCTAATGTATAAACATATATGAAAAAATAAAGAGACAAAATTTTAATTCAAGCTTATTTCCTTAATAAAATATTTTTTAAAATGTTGTACTTATTATTTTTTATCTACAAATTAATCTTAGAGGGTTTTTGGATAAAAAATATTATTTCCATCATTTCAGCAATTATGAATTCTGTATTGCTTCCAGTATTTGAACATCTTGGAAGTAAATAATACATCTATGCATATATGTCTTTTAAAATAATTCTAAAATACTTTGGGTACGGTACTACTGATCTGTTTACAATTTTAAGTGTTTCAGCACAGGTATATAGTAACGGTATGCAACAAAGTTGGGTTTTGCAAGGCTCATGAGCACAGAAGAACTCAGCACTTACAGTCTCTGTCTGCCTGCTGCATACGTGTATCTTCCTCCTGCAGGTAGGTCTGGAGGTTTTTTAACACCTGGATTTTTAAGTTTACTGAACAGTTCTTATCTGAAAGAATGCTGTTGTACAGAGTCTTCACTTCTTGTTCAAACATTAAACTTGGGTGCTGTATAAATGCAAATCCTAAGAGTGGAGAAAAGAGGAAATGGTTTCTCATTATTATAATATAAAAATTGCACTTCTGCTTTTCAGGTTCTTCAGAAGAAAGGTATGAAATGTATCTCCTCCCAGCAGCTTTTTCTAGTCCAAACAGTACCACACTTCCCTGTGGACTTCACCCGTTGCTAACAAGGCGCTGTGATAGCCATGACAGTTCCATTAACGTGACTCTGATGGATAAAACTGAGTGACCCAGGCAGGGCAGCTGCACAGGAAGCTGTACAGGTCTAGAACCAGATGGTTCCAGATGTATTGGCCTGCATCTCAAGGACTAGGAACTATCATAAGAACGAGAAAGGAATGTTACCAAAAATTATCTGTTATTTTTCTAATACAAACATTCTAATATATCTAGAGACAAACATTTTGCTGCAACTGTAAAATGTGACTCATACAGATGCAGAGAAAATGTGGAAAAATTGATAAATACCATAGGTATTTAACATCATAATAGAAAAAATAGTCACCAGGGAACACACTAAAATTTGTACCTCTTGCTGTCATTATGCATATACTTATTGTACTCTTCACCTGAAGATCATCTGAAGTGTTCCCAAGATTATGTGTTCTGCAAGGCACACACTACAGAACAGTTCTTAGCTGTAGCCTTACCCTTGCCAATGAACTGGCTGTTCTTAAGTCTGTATTTAATAAAATCTTTTCGAAATTACTGGCAGTATATACCATTTTAGATAATGTATGTAGATTTAGGAGTGCTGCTGACAAACTCTTACGGAGTATCTTCAAAAAACTGTAATGGGAACATAACATCCTGATTTAATTTACATTAAAGTAATTAATTGTTTTTAAGACTGTTTAGGAAAATCAGACATTAAATGCATTTTCTATGACCACAAAAATTTCAGATTTTAAATGGGCTCGTAGAAAAAATGGGAACATAAAAGAAAAATGAGGGAAAGAAATGAAAGCAAATAAAATTAAGCAAGAGCTATATATAAGAATAGCTGTAACAGAGGGAAGATTTAGTCAGGTTTTTGAAACAGGCTCCACACACACACACAAAGGCAGATTAGGTAAAGGCTAATCTGGTAAGCCCCCAGTGTGTTTCAGATCTCATTTCAGTCCCAAAACAAAAAGAAGAGAAGCAGGTGAGAGAAAGCGAAAAGAGAAGGAAAAGAAATTAGGGTGGTCTTTGGATTGTGTGGTCTATACAAGTGTACATTGATGTTTGTAACTTGACCACCTCTGTGCGAAGTCCAACCCATTTTTTATGGTTAATTTTAAAAATGAAAAGCACATGGATGTATCTGTAACAGCTCATAAAACCTTTTCTTCATTCACTTTAAGAAATCTAAACCACCAGTATTCTCAGGGAAAATCCTACTTTTCCATTCCCAATTAACTGGGGAAGAAATCTTACTTGACATAAGAGGCTATCATAGGAGATGAAGAAAGGCACCAGATGTATGTTTTTTTAAGGACTGAATTCACATCTCAGAGATGCTGTCACACCATTTCTATTCATACCCTTGTTTTCACTCTGTTAAGAATCTTTAGAGTAAGAACTAAGCTTGGTTGAGTAAAACATTAACTATTAGGTACTTAAAAATGTAGCTAAATTTACTAACAAGTTTATATCCTCAACTTGTTTTTCAAGTGCACATCTGGAAGAGAAGCATAACCATAATAATTAATGTTAGGATTAGGCCTAATCCCTCAACAGCAGTGGCATATCCTGAGGCAAAGGCTAAAACTGCTGAGTGTCCCTACTAAAGTGAAAAAGGCTGATAGGAAAGTACATTCTTCACATGACCCTTTCCACCATATATAAATGTTGAGTTAGCTTGCTAGTACTTTTCACTGTACTGCTGCTCACAAACCTTGAATGAGTTGAACAACTTTGCTCAGTGACTAGCCTGAGGTGGAAATTTCCACTATCACATCTCCATACAACCAGCTCTCTCCAGAATCAATACTTGGAAATCAATATATCACTAAAACCAGTGAGGTTTAATTAATATAAAGATAGATATTTTTACAGGCAGAAAAAAAGTCTGAAGAATGACTACTGACAAAACAGATCACAGTTTAGTCTATAATTTATAGACATTTTTGGCAAATGTGACATACTCCATATCCGTGAGCAGAGTAATCATGTCTGTGGTTAGGAATACAGACTCTACCCCACATGATATTCTGTAGAGCGCAATTAAACTGGACTGGACTACAGGAAAGTATCATCTACCTTGACATAATGCCTAGAGAAACTGCAAGTAGTCCAGAGAATCACAGCATTGCTAATGCAACAGAGGCAACTCCAATGCCATTAATTCTGCTCAATTGTCATGAAATTGTTTCTCACAGAATTGAAAACGAAGATTCAGTCTTGAGCCTTATCCTCAGAAGCCACCCCCAGCCTGTATTAGAGTTGGATATCTGAAAACTCACCTAAAAAGCAACATAAAGACGCAAATTCTTGTCCACAGTTAAATCATACAATGAAGGCCCTTGGGCCTTGGAGACAATTTATTTTAAACTAAGCAATAAACATGAATTGAGCTCTTCCAGACACCAAGACCTATCTGCCCAAACAAGATTTCC
Organism: Zonotrichia leucophrys gambelii; assembly: GCF_028769735.1. NCBI lineage: Eukaryota > Metazoa > Chordata > Aves > Passeriformes > Passerellidae > Zonotrichia > Zonotrichia leucophrys. Next base: position 11,884,053 of record NC_088200.1, on the reverse strand, counting down.
TTGGATGCATGATTTCTGTCCCTAAGTCAGTGGCAGTTCATTTTCTACTGCAAGTCACTGAAATGCCACACTAATCTCACAAAGGCCATCCAGCTACTATAAACAGCATTTCTCTTGACTCCTTCAGAATGCCTGCTCCTACCCCTAAAATGTTCCAAGTGTTTCCATCCTTTTTTACCTTGTGGACTGAAAAACAAGGTTTGGAGTTACAACATACTTACATGTGGAGTAAAAAAATAGTGTCTTCATTACCTGGGAAATCATCTGCTCTCTACAGCTTGGTGACACATCAAATATGCACTGTCAAAAGCACCCAGGCTGCTGCACACTTATGGAACTAGCAACCCTTTGACAGTTTTGCTATGACCAGTTCTCAAACAAAATATGCCATAAGTTTTGATTTTAAGCAAACTCTACTGTGACTACACAAATACATAATTTCCTACTGATATACAAGAATTTCTACTAGAGCAGAATAATAAAAAAAATTAATATTTCTTACCAAGACCAATAATGGCTTTTGTCTGTACTTCTTCATCTGAATGCTTTGTAAAATACATCAGCAGTTCAAGGACTTTATCCTTAATGTTAACCTGGGCAAATTAGAACAAAATTAATAACTATTTGAAGATGAAACAGATGTTTTTAATCTCTTATAGAAAGCATATATATAAAAAAGGAAAGGAGAAATACAACTTTACTTCACAGTCCTTGCAAAATCATGTATTTAAAAACCAGAAAGCTATACCATATGTATTATGGAAAAATATATACCTTTGGGGGACTAGGAATAATGTGCTTTCAAAATTAAGGGGAACAGTCATTATATCTAAGATACGGAGAATAAATGAAAGTTATTTTACCTTACTGTTGCCCTTAAAATCTTCTTGATCAAAATCAAAATGCCGACACAGTGCTCCAACAGTGAAAAGTGATCTAAGGAGTGCTGGTTTATTGGCAGTAAGTATTGTACTGTTGGGGTCTTCTTGGTGTTGATTTTTTAATTTAGAAAGTGCACCTGCAGTAAAATAAAAGTTTTTATTACAGAGTTTAATTGTGGTGTATTCCTCAGATAAGACTTGTACTCAAAACTGAAAAGTGACAATTACTTGTTATGATTTTGCTTACCATAATATCTATTAAAACAGGCCCACACAAATTTGTAGTTCTGGGTGACCTTGTTCACAACAGCACCAAGACAGCTCACACAGTGCTGAACAACCTAGGAGCAAGAAAGAACAAATAAGTTATCTACTTAGAAGTTTGAAGTGGAGATTATTGCGAAGTTATGCAGGAAAAAAATATGCTGAACTAAAATTAATCTAACAGATAGAACGTAATGTCCCTCCCTAGACTGCTCTGAAAACCTACTCAAAAAGATTAAAATACAGCAAAACCATGTGGAAACCCTGGTAAACCCAGTAGGCTGATTTTCAAGACTCAAAGGTTATCTTCATAATGAAGACAAGACTGTCTTTAAACCAAAGTCATGTGAAATGGAATCAGTAGAACAGTAGCAATTAAAAACTTACTGTCATGCCATATTTGATGATGAGTTTCATGAGGTCTTCCTCAATAGTGGCAAGAAAGGTCTCACTTGGGTGCTCCATTAGCGGCACTACAAGCTCCAAGATCTTTGCAACATTGCAGATCACCATGAAATCATTCTGGGTCTGCAACAACAGCATTTACAGTATTTAATACTTCTGGCCACGGACAAACTAAGTACTACTAATATGCACTGACAGTTAAAAACTCCAACTTAATTAAGATATTTCGTAAACATTTAAAAGAATATTTATATACTTTACATCTGCTACCAAATTACATATTGTTATGAAATCTAGTTCTGTTTACTGCAGGCATTCTGAGGAAAAGAAGTCTGGATGAGCAGAATTACCCTCTTATCAAGGCTGTGTCACACCTGAAAACATTTGCGTCTGAACATTTTTGGGAGTCTTACAAGAAATCTAGGAACTCTTTCTGAGATATGCACACTAGAGAAAACTCAACACCTGAAAACAAGGTATCAGCAACAAAATGAAGTTGTGCTATGACTTAATGCACCTTAAACAAAAGGTAATAATGTGCACAAATGTAGAAGTCACAATTAAAATTACTACTGGTTTGCATTATCATAACTGTATGGAATCTATGGAAAACATCAGCTAAAGAGACATGCTGCTAGAACTTGAATTTTGACAAAGCCAGCTTGCTAACCAGGATAGTATAAATCCTGAATGCCAGTATCATGCTATTTGACATGCTCAAGCTGTCAGCGGTAATTTAATGATTCATCTCAACTATGTGTAAATACAAAACAAACCATTTGCAATCCACTAAATGAACCACAACAAGTAAATATTTAGAGAAGTCTTTCCTATACTGTTTGTTCAGAAGCAGCTCTAAGAGCCTGTTGTAAATGTGCCTAGAGAACACGGAAAATGCCTGCAAAGTGCCAGGCTGTATCTACAATCTAAGTTGGTAACAATTACCCATTAAGCCTGCCCTATTGAAAGACACTGCTGCCATCCACTCGTGCTCATCATCCTTGAGCAGTGGGTGCATGATCCTGCCCTGCTCCTGTTAACCAGTTGGGGGCCAGATCAAAATGGCAGAAACCACTGCAAAGATTCAGAGACCTGACTGGGGGAGGGCTTCAGTGTTAGAACTCTCTACAATGTCTTCTGGGGAATACAAGAGCCCTAGAGCTAGAGAAGAGAGAAATGAAGTCTAGAAAAGGATGAAATAAGATTTTTCTTTCTTCTCATATATTTGTTACATATTATATCACTCTATCTCATGAAGCTTTATTCTTAAATCTTAATATTAATATGTTAAACATTAACTATTTTTAAGACTGTGACTGTAAACAAAACCAATTCTAAGGAACTATTTCCTGAAGGGAGAAGAACTAGGAAAGAGGCAGCACAGGTTTCAGTTTCATTTGGCTGCAAAATATGGATGTAGAATGTGAGGGAGAACACCTTAAAGGTACAGGGATCTTCAAAAGGATCTAGTAACTTCCAAAGCCATAATGCTTATGAAAAAACTCCATAATTTTAGATTTCCTTTTCCTACCTTAAATTTCATCAAGTATACAAGACAGACATTCATTTTCATGTTCAATTACCTAGGGAAAAGACTGATTGTCTCTACTTACACTACATTTAGTGGTCAGGTATGGCTGCATGGTCATGGCATGTTTGACCATTAGCTGGGGCCTTATTTTGCTGAACAAGAACAAAGTGGTTATGCAAGCAACCAAGCGACTGGAATTCACACCTTTATTGTCAGAATCTGCAAAAGATTAGAAAACACAAAAAGGACAGTAAGACCAAGTACCATTTAAGCAATGAAAAACATATGGCCTAAACACTGTTTGAGTATCTCTTTCACTGCATCTCTTTAAAGATCAAAACAGAATGTTCTTATTTGAAATGGGAACATACTCTGTCAACATTTATATGTGACTACAAAAAACTTGAAAAAAGAAGCAAAGATGCATCAAAGACATCACCAATTTTTATACTCCTTACTGTAAATGTTAGATTAGCCCAGCCAATGATTCCTATTACAAATACAGACCTACAAATGCAAATACAATTGCCATGATAGTTTTGGTTTCAGTGATCTGAAAGTTTGAACCAGCTATTTTAAAAGTAGTTCTATGATTGTAGTTAGCTATTGAAGATTAGGAAAGTTTTATTATTACAAAGTACCTTACATTTCATCATTTAAGTACCATGATTTATTACAATCAGCTTTTAACAGGAATTCCAGAACAGTTATTTTTGCAATAAAGAGATTTCAACAACTGTCACAGTATCATTAAAAAAATTCAAGGAATTTTAGCTGAATTTTAAGTAATATTACCTGATAAAGATTCTTCATATTTAAGAATGTGCTCGACCAAATTGTCAACAAGTTGAGTACAGGCTTTCTTCACAGGTTTATATGAGGCATCCTCTTCTGACTTCAACAGCTATAGCAGATGAAACAGAAAATGGTTTCGTGGTAAAGCCGCATTCATTTGCATAGAGTATATTCTGGTTTTATAATAACAGTTACTACAGATACACAAGGATTTTAGACTACAAAAGTATTTAATTCTCCATTAAACTTACATGGTGAAAAAAAATTACAGGAAGTAAAATAGCAATATAAGTAAAGTAAGTATATTTAAATATAAATAAAATTTTAAATAAAAATCCATAATAGTTCTCCTTATTTTTTGCATCAGTATGGAAGCTGCTTTATACCTAATGAAATAATGCAGAAACTAGCAGGAGTTAGAAGACTTTTAAAATGCTTAGAGAAATAAAGTGCAAATTCAAAACAAATGTTTTTGACACTAAGGTAAAATACCAAATGAGGATCTAACATAGCTGTATTGTATATCAACACTTTATTTAAACTTTTTACATATGAGTTTAGGTACTAAAATTGTGTCCATTAAGCTTCTTCTAATATCTAAGAAGGACTGAGACCATATTACAGCCTTTTCTTCAGAGAAGAGGCTCTTATTGAAAAGGCTTTGATTTACTTGATAACCTATTTTCATTACACTCCCGGCAAGAGAGGAATCAAAGCATTTTCTTGCTTGAAAATTAACCAGTGCATGCAAGATGCAGAGAATGATAACACAGGTTAAGAGATATAAACAAACCAAGCTTAGTTCTTAGAAGTATTGGTATTAGATATAAATAGAATATAATGCAGAATTAACTTATACTCTGAAGATTCAATTCTTCCATAAATTGTGTAGAAAATACATTGGATGTGAAAATACACCTATCTACTGTTTAAAAAAAAACCTGACATCACTAGATACGTTATTTCAGAATTAAGTATCTTAACTGTGGACTTCGTGTTATGTGAGTCATTTCTGAAGAACCAATGAAATTAAATGAACAAATGATACGCCTCCCAAAATCAAGAAGTGTTTTTAATAGATCACTTGCAAAGACAGAAACTAATGCCAAAGAAAATTGCACTGAGAAGGATAAAAAAAGGTCAGATGTTAAAGAGCAGGAATTGAATTTGTCTGTTGTAGGACTGCTCTTGGAGTTCCCATTATATGTGTTTTAGAAGCAAAAGGAACACTAAAATTCTAACAATGATTGCACTATACATTAAAAATTCATTACTTACATTTTGAAGAAGCTGTTCAAACCAATCATACCCTGTATCTCTACAAGCTGCAACCTATAAGTATATTTGAGAATAAACTGGTTAATAAACAAGGCATCTGAAGAAAATTATTTCAATATAAATATAATCTCAAAAGACCAGCATATATGCATATATTTCTATATGCATTAAGAACAATGCAGAGCAAAAACTGTCTTCTGTATTTGAAAAATATTTCCCAGCATTTTAGTGACTCTAGAATTTGTATTTCATACAACAAAAAGCCTACATGTTTTACTGGAGATTGCTGTCCAAGTGCAAGATAAGCTTCCATTTTGTAGAAAATTTTGCACAAATTTATGTATAAATATAATTCTGACACTTTGAAAGTGGACATGCATGTATATCATAGAAGAACTCTCAAGCTGGAAGGGATCCACAGGGTTCATCAAGTTCCACCCTGGGCCCTGCACAGGACATCTCAAGAGTCACAGAGCATTGTCCAAATCTTCTGGAACTCTGTCAGGCTGGTGCTGTGACCACTTCCTTGGGGAGCCTGTTCTAGGGCCCAACCACCCTCTGGGTGAAAAGCCTTTTGCTTTTACCTAACCTAAACCTCCCCTGACACAACTTCATGTCAATTCCCTTGTGTCCTGTCACTGGGCACGAGAGATCAGAGAACAGTACACACACACACACACAAACACACACACACTTTTTATATAAACAGAACAAGCCTTCACTGGTATCATATACCAGGAAGAGCACACAGGTGGTTCAAATTTGAACTTGCAAGAGAAATGAGAATTAAACAGAAATCAAATTGACTGACTTTTCAGACAGGAAAAATGCAAACTAGACTATAATGAAAAAAACCCAAAACCTGTAAAGTAAAATGAGGTTTAAACTTATAATTTTAAGTAATTAAGTTAGTTTTTAAATTTGAAATTTAGTCCTTTGAATAATTTATATTAAAACACCTCTTCAGCACAATGGTTTTATACAACGTATTTTCACTACAAATTAGAACATTTTTATCTAAAATAGACTTTGCTATTTGGGAGATATGCTATTTAATTTGTTGCTCCTAAATAGTAAGATACAATTATGCAGACATCAGTATACTCTGAGTAAAAACATGACCCTGTATTTATTAAAACAACTCATTAACTTCGCCAAATAAAGGTTATCAATTGTTTGAGGAAAATTTTCTTTTAAGAGAAGTTCTTAGGTAGGTTTAACTATAGCTGCTAGCAATTCCTTTAGAATGTTACATACAATAGTAATAGGTTGTGTTTTAACTGAACGAATACTTAATACAATCTGAATGTAGTGTAGTCACAGTTATTATTGCCAGCAGATTAGTGAGCATTTAAGATTTCCTACAGCCTGCTCAATCACAATATTTTTGGCGTACATTTCATGCCAAGAAATATAAAAAAGGAAACCATCTGACATATTATTGTGTTCAAAAAAATACAGAGAATGTTTCTAAGATACTAAAATCAAAACTGAATTTTGTACACAATTCAAGTTTGTTTAACATACCACATCAGTGATGTTCAGTATTTTCCTTGTCATTGCTTCTTTGTCATGGTGTGGAGTTGGAGTAAACCAGAGTTTCTGGAATGTCTCATTTACTAATTTCTGAAGGAAAATAAAATATTAGCAGAAATAAATAAACTTACATTAGTATTACATTACATTATTTCTAATGCATCCATAGAACTGATGTGCTGATGATCTGTGCCTTTTCATAAGGAATTATGAAAATGAGACTGTACTAGGAAATGTTATCTGAGACAGACCCAGATCTACTGTAACAGGACTTACACTGATCTCATGCCAAACTTCATCAAAAAGAAACAACGGGAACTGATGCTACAGAAAATAAAGTTACCACCTTCCTGCATTAATTGGTATTCCTCAGAAAAACACAGCTGGGAAGCTGACAGCTGAACAAACAATCCCTTCAGCAGAACTGCAGCAGCAGTGGTAGGCTCCTTTAGTTTACAGAACAGCTGTGACAAGGTGGGAAAGAGAGAGAAGCCAAGTCTCTACACTCAAATATAGGAAGTATGTTACCTTCCAATGTTTTTGAATGGAGGACAATATAGAATAGAATGCAAGCGAATAAAAATTATTCCGAAATGACTTCTCTTTCATGGAACTGTTAAAAACACATTGAAGTTTATGTCTCCTTTTTCCTTATTGTTAGAAAGGTAAGAGTAAGGAGGGGAGAGAACATGGTCATCCTCCCTTTCCAGCAGCACCTTGGCTCTAGCTGTTCATCTGCTTGTTGATCAAGAGTCTTCTCAGAAAGTCACTTTACATTAACGTACCTCAAGAGGTAAAAATATCTGCTGCAGCTTTAAAATTTTTAATTTTTACTGAAAGTGTGACACAAAATTACAACAGCTGTGTCCCTAATTACTCAACAATTTTAAAATTATTTTGTCAAATTAAGCAAAATAATCATTGTCAGCTTTATGATTTAACACATTATATTAGGTTTGTGCCCTTCTGCAAATTCTGAGAATGAGCACATAAGCAACATTTCAGGGGGCACAACTGCCTCACTGAACATTAGCACAGATTAATACTTTATAACTTTAATAATTACACATGGCATATATTAATGTCAAATAGTTAATTTTTACTTTAAAACTATTGATTTGCAGATATCAAAGTTTTATATGCCAATTTCACGTGTTAGAAAAGAGAAGCATCAGAGAAAATACTTGCAAGAAGTAAAAAAATCTATGGAAAATATTTAAAATATTTTGATTGTCAGCAAGAAGATACAGAAAACAGAGGATAGAAAAGAAAGAGAATTAAGTCAGAGAGAATTACAGAAAGCTAAAATATAAGCTCTTAAAAATTCATAATTCATAAATATTACAAAGGAGAAATGAAATGCTTTTTTAATTTTGTCAAAATAGGGAAACACTGAAGTAACAATAATTAAAATTCTGAAGGATATGTTTCATTCTACCTTAATGCCTTCTTCATCATTGACTCTCCGAATCATTTTCACACACATTTCTGTAATTTTGGGAAAAGTTGGCTGCTCAATGCAGATATCCCTAAGTATTTTTATGACTCTTTTTCTGACGCTGATACCAGTATCCTGTGAAGAGAAAATAATTACACTCTTGAAAACAAATCAGTTTATGTTCTATATATGAATTAATATTTGAAGATCACCCAATTTGACTTGGAAAATTTATTTAGAAAAGGCAACTAAAATCTTCTGGAATTCATGTATACAAAAGCTCAGCATAATTTGTTTTAAAGGCTCTGGTTCAGTTCCCAGAATGCTGAAACACTTTCTCCATCTATACCCTCCCATCTAAGAGCTCGTGATGCTGCAATCCACTTATTTACTCAAGAACTTACAAGCCAGATATGGTGATGCTTTAGCTACTTTATTGGAACAAGATTCCCTACAGATTTGGATAGTAGTACTTTAAGCCTTTGGATAAAGCTTATGGATAAGATACATGCAGGCAATCATTTCCATTTTACTAGGCTTCATCTAAGGAGATAGATGAGGAGCTTCACTTCATTTCACCTTGCTCAGAATCTGTTGAATCTGAACGTCAGGTTCAACTGCTTTCTGTAGTATTGTATGCACATGACCTACTTCTCTCTTCACAAACTTATTTTATCACGTAACTATAGTAAACGTGTAGTAGTTGACTAAAATCCTGACAGAGATACTAGAAGCTAATATTATCCGACAGTTAAATTAACATTGAACACCTTAGACAAAACCCCCACTTTTTTGTAAAAAAACTAACAAACCTTTGAAAACACTAAAAATAGCATAGAAAAGCTGACCTCAATGATCCATATTTCAGACCTCAAAAATGCAGCAAAATTCCTTATTTCTCTTTGTCCTGGTTAAAGCTAGGGTAGAATTGATTTCTTCTCAGTATCTGTCTAAAACACAGTGCTGTGTTTTAGATTCAGAATGACAATCGTGTTGATAACACACTGATGTTTTGGTTTTGGCTAAGTCAAGGACTTCTTTTCCCTCCTTGTCTCATGTTCCGTCAATGAGGAGGCAAGCAGAAGAAACTGGGATGGAGCATACCAGGACAGGTGACCCGAACTGGCCAAATGGATACTCCGCATCGCAGACTGTCATGCCTGGTATATAAACTAGGGGGAGTTATTAGACAGCACAGCCAGTCTAGGTTTGGGCACGGGGCTCTGGCATCAATCAGCAGACAGTGAGCAACTGCTTTGTGCATCAATGGTTTGTTTCCTTTTTATTATCATTATTTATATTTTTATTGTATTTTACTTTGTTTTCAATTATTAAATAGTCATATCTCAACATGTTAATTTTAGTGCAATCCCCTGGCTCATTCCACCAGGGTAGGGGTAAGAGATGTGGGGGTTGAGTGAGGAGCTGCATGATGTGCACTAAACTTCTACTTGGGCTTAAGCCATGACACAGTTAATTTGAACACTAATAATGGAGTCAAAAGGAATATAGCCCTGGTCCTGATGCTGTATGACTTTCTGTAGAAGTTCACCTTTCAATGTAATAAAGGCTCCCTAGAAGCAAGTGGTGCATTTTACAAGACTGTCCTTAAAAGCATCACCATTCAAACAATTCCAATTTATTAAACAGGCTCAGTTAAAAGCAAATTTTCCAATGCCACTTATTTTACCATAAATACCACAAGTCACCATACCAGTATTCTTTCAATCAGCATGTCATAATACTGCTCAGCAAGCTGCGGACGACAGAGAACAAATCGGCCAAGCAGCTCCACAGCTGCTTCTCGTACACTAGTGGAGTTATCCATTAGCCGCCCATGAACTCCTCGTTGCATATCCAGCTAAAAGAACAGATGAAACAAAAATTCAGAATAAGGAATAAAGATATATTTTAAGGGTGATATCTGCATGGTAGGTATTTTCTTTTTTACCCTGGCTAGAATGCTGGGATCTACAGCAACAACCTCAGACAAACACTTCATGGCTTTTGTTCGAACAGCAATTGCATTTTCACCAAGTACACGCAGAATCTAGAAGAGAACAAAAACAAAGATTCAATTGTTTTGGGAACGTACCGAATAATAATTAAGAGAAAAATGCAGCACAATAACATACAAATAATACTTCTAAAATAGTAGTAACTAAAAGCTGAGTTTATCTTCTCAGAGAATAAAAAGGTGCATGTAAGTGATGTTTCATGGCACTGAAAACTAAACATGGGTGTTTACCACGATTTTCTACTTCTCTAAAATTGGTTATAAGGTTCTTAAATTTAAATTCTACTTTTGTCATTCAGCTGTGGCTTTCACCATGGCTCTTTTAACAGCAAAGCTGGACAAGGGCACTCTAAGAATGGCTCTGCATGGAGATCAATTTAAGTAGTGGAACCTAAACTAGTACTGAATTTCAAACATGTCACTGTGCCAGTGTTAGTGCCCTTCTCCCAGAAAAAGCAAGAAACTACATTGGTCAAACAGCAGGTTCCGAAGTGACAGCAACAACTGGCAATCCGGCTTTTACTTTGAAATCAAATTAAGCTCAATTTCATTAGTTAATCTTACCAAATGAATTAGCATCTTACAGAAGCTGTGAAAATTATTTCAACACTTCGCAATGATCCTCTTACTGTGTGCATACAGCCATAACCATATATGAATAAATAAAATTACGTGTGCACATTATAACATACAAAACACATGCAGGAAAATGAAACCTAATCACTTTTGCCATCAACACAGAATATGAAAGCACACGGTGTTATCATGAGCTGTAAATACCTATGCTTAACAATGGACAGATAATAACATAGAGCTGTGAAAGTGTTTGGAATCAGAATCCAACTGTGCCTCACTATACTAAGACTTCCAGTCACAGTTTACCTGTGTCAAATAAATATCGAAGCTCTGGGCAAACGGCCTCATAGAGGCCAAGTAGCGAACAATCAAACATGCATCTTCATAGTCCACAGTATCAGAATTCATCCTGAAATAAATTCCATGTGTTAATCAGGATATGTTCACCAAAAAATTATTTAAATCATCAAATGCATGGCTAATAAAGAAGAAAGTGGCACAGAAGCATACTTTAATGTGCTGAACTGAGATGGAGCAGTTTTAATGATGCTGCGAAGAAACTTTTTGCGACTTTCTGCTCTATGCATGATTTGTCCTGTGGTCTCAACATCTTTTGCATGATGAGTTCCTTCAGATGAATCCTCATCCTTCTGAGATTTAATTGCTTTTTCTGTCTCCATAGTTGTATCACGGAACCACTGAGCTACATAAAACTTCCGAGAAAACTGGAGAAATAGAGCAGGATGAACAGAAAACAAAACAAACAGATACAGAAAAAGAAAATTAACAGATTTATAATGAAATTCAGAAAATCTAATGCATCAGCATTATTTTAGAAAACACAATCAACAGTATATGTTAGGGTGACAATTTAACTGAAGCACTAATATATATAATAAAAAATAATTTTGTTCATTATGTGCTACTGAAATTATTTATATACATTCCTGATGAAAGAAAGCTGAAATTTACCACTAATGATGCATCAATTTCTGTGTTCTCATCCAGATAATCTAGTAAAGCCTTTTGCAGCTGTTGAATTTCATCATCCCCTCCTGAAACCTGTTAGAAGTAGAAATATAGTTATAAACAAGAATATTGCACAGTCATAATTACCATCTGAAAATCTACATGTCCACATATAAAATACATTGAAGTCAGTTGCTTGCATAATTGCAGCATTACTAATTTTTTAACCAATTAGTTATAAAGTAGAAAAACATTAAGATCAGAATGAGACTGGCTTTAAAACAGACTGACTGAATTGGTTAGTTTTTTTTTCTGTGATCTTGCACAAGGACACTCCATCACAGAAAAATAGAAGAGGGTGAAAATCAGAAAACACCTTTATTTCCCCAATATTACACTGAAACACCCTGATCCTAGCAATTGCTGATGTTACAGCACAAAAGAATTGAAAGCATGCCTACAAGACATATAATACTGAATAGGTTTATATATGCATATATATATATATATATAAAAAACCACCCTGATTTGCAAATTGTGAGTAGAAATTCTGGCCTTTGACAAACCTGAAATTCTGTAGATAACTGGCTTAGTATAAGGGGTGCTTAATAACTAGCTGCCTAACTACTGTTGAACAAATAAAAATCCCAGAAAAAACAAAAAGAAACTGTGAATCCTTTAAAAAATAATATTCAATAATTAAAATGAAAATAGAAGAATAATTTTTGGTTTTAAATTCTCCAGTCAGAAAAAAAAATTTCTTCGTCAGCTATGAACCTTCTGACTTAAAACCATCTTCAGTTCTGTACTAACAGCATCAACAGAGAATCTTGACATGTATGCAGCATGTAACATAGCTTGCAAACATCAGCAAGCAGAGAAAAGTAACATTAACAAGTCCAAAACATCTGTGTATCAAGAGATAAACTAATGAAAAGCATGCACAAGTGTTCAAATAAACTGGACAATCTATTCCTAAAAAAAAAAAAAATGTTTGAAAATGTCAAAGAGAAGAGATTTTCTTCTAAAACTTATTCTATGAATCATGGGTCCAAACCACAGCAGGGAGCCCTATATGCATTTGGCAATCATTGACTAATATTGTGGTAATGATAACAGAACGCAGAAGAAAATCTCCAACAGAAGTATTCAATTTAGCAGGGAAGAAAAATCTGTAGAGGTCTGAGTTGATTTCTGAATAATTAGATTATAATTTAAGTTTCTGATGACAACAGCAAGTGGATTTTCTTATTTTCTTGCCATTTGACTGGAAAGTGAAGATCAGCTGCATTGTACACATTGCTCTTCTCTTACAAATTTATAAGTAATACAACAGTCTACTCTGATTGATGGCACTGTATAGAACACACTTCCCACAATTATGGATGGTACTGTCTACCTGCAGACATAAGGGTCAGTGAAGGAGGAGGGGGCAGAAATGCTCCAGGCACAGGAATGCAGAGATGCCCCTGCAGCCCCTGGAGGAGCCACAGCAGAGCACGTGGGTGCCTGAGAGGAGCCTGAGGGAGGCCTGTGGGAAGAGGGCCCTGCTCCCAGGCTGGAGCAGCCGGTCCCTGAAGGACTGCACCCCCCTGAAGAGTGACCCAGTGTTTGAGGGGTGCTGCTGCCCATGGGATGCACTCACACTGCAGTAATTTGCAGGGAGCTGCTGTCCATGAGATGGAGCCATGCTGGAGAAGTTCATGGAGAACTGAATCCCACAGGAGGGACCCCGCGGTGCAGCAAGAGAAGCCCCAGGTGATGAACTGGTTTATACTGATAAACTCCCATTCCCTGTCTCCTTGCATTGTTGGGGAGGAGGTAGATAGAAGGAGGGAATAGAGTGCAAAGGTGTTTCTAAGGGTTTGTTTTACTTCTCATTATCCTGATCTGATTTTGCTAATAATAAATTCATTTCACATATCTAAGTTGAGCCTGTTTTGGCTCTGTTGGTATTTGGTGAGTGATCTATCCCAACCCATGGACCCTTCCTTACATTTTCTCTCCTCTGTGCAGCTGCAGAGAGGAGAACACCAAAACACCCCCAAAACCTCAAACTATGCCACGTAAAAACTAGCCCTGCAAGACTAATAGATTTACTCTCTAAAGTATGTATTTGAGTGCCAGAAGCTCAGGTTCCTCTTTGCAATAGCAAATGCAGGTTCATATGTGTTTTTAAGGCCCCTTAAGATAGAATCCAACTGTTACTCTATTATGTCTTCAGTATCGTCACAAGAAAACTAACAACTATAATTAATTAATTTATAGTAACACTACAGAAATGGTACAGTCAAGACATGAGTTAACAAATGTGATACTTATAAATTGTGTATATTTGATTCAGAAACCTAAACAGTGAATTAAGACTGATTCTCCATAACGTCAATTTTTCAAGTATATTTACAAATGTCAAAGATTTGAATGGATAGATCTCCATCCAGTTGTTGTGGATGTCTCACACACCTGTTTGAGGATTCTGGCTAAAGAGCCTTGATCCATTTTGCTAGTGACTGCATCTTTCCTCAGTCTTGCTGCTACAGTTCCAAGATAGTCAAGTGATGCAACTCTTAATGCCATTTCTGTGGATTTGTTACTGAACTGGTGAACCTAAGAAAAGCAGAATAGACATTTAAAAATAAATATTTATTTATGCCACAGAGATTCTTCTCACAAAAGATAGCTTTACCTTATTAAAATTTCCACCTAACTTCTATATTGCATAAAATTATATAATTTACTATTACATCACACATACATTACTTTATATAAATATTTCTTTTTTATTGGGTGTCTCTTGCTCTACAAATATGTCTGTCAGAGTTTTTTTAAATGCATTTTTTCACTACACAAACTGGACAACTAGCACAGCGTATGTCCAACATCAGAGATTTTAAGCACCATAATGCTATCTCCTTATTATTCACACAAATATAAAGCTACATTTTACCAAGCACAAGACCATACAATACTTTTTCAAGAAGCAGCTCAAATTACTGTATTAATTAGATTACAATACTGAAGAGCAACACTCAAAAAACACACTAACAAACATTCCCATTCTGTAAATGTCATAAGCATTTGCTGTAGTTGTAAAAAACCAAATACTGAGTTGTTTTCTGCTTCAGCACTAAGGGAATAGTCCAGAGGAGATACTTAATACATATAGTTACAGCTGTTAGGCTGACTTTACTACAAATAAATATATGCACTTGTAAGATGCTATGAAATGACACTTTTTAATGTTGAAAATGTAATCAAATAGTGAAACTAGACTTCCAAGAGAAACTATACATACTACTATTTTTAACAAGTTCTATATGACTGATCCTCTAAACAAAATTCTATTATTTATGTATTGCATAGTAATGTTACACGCAAGGAAATCCTTATATGCTGCATGTCTGTCAACAATCAGAAAGCATTCCTACAGTAGTAGTGTTTATTTAGCAGAAATAAACAAGTCTTCTTCATTGTAATAAGAAATAAATTAATGTAGTTAAAAACAAGAATCCCTTACCAATAGCCTTCCTAGTAAACTAAGTAGCAACTCTGCAGCTGGCCATTCTGGTTTATTGACTGTTGAAAGAAGATCTTGAATAAAGTTCTCGAACAGTGGCCTGTAATCTTCCTCCCCTTGTTTACTGCCACACCTGTTAACAGGAAAATGCTTTTTGTGAGCAAATTTAACAGCCATATAAAGTTTTTTATTCTGATATAAACAGAAATAATTCTATGTTTAATCAGAAAAACCAGCTTTATGCAATTCCAAGAAAACAAATCTGAAATACTAGCAGAAAATTTGTTTGTACAGAAATAGCTTCAACAGTTATCCCTCCAAGTTGCACTGGAAATAAAGCATCTAATCCATGACAGCAGAATTTTGTTGCTAAGATTTTTATTTTTAGTTGTATTAAGTCTGTATTAACTTGGATAGACAAAGTAGGTAGAATTAGAAAAATGAAGCTAGAGTAGGATATTTAAGAGTTGGTGTGTTTATATTCTTTAAGCTTGGTTTCATTTATCTCATAGTTATTTCATTTATCTGAAGCACATCTCAGTATTATGCTTCACAAAGGTTACAATCAGAATGCTAAAAGAACACCAGCTAAACAACCAACAAACCAAACTAACAATAAAAAGACACCAAAAGTTAACATACCTGATACTTTTTGACTTCTATATATCATCCCTAAGTTTAACATCAGAAGCATGAAATTGCTAGATGGCTTATTAAATAGCTTTTCAGCTTTAGGTGAAAAACTGTAATTAATTCAATACAAACCTAAAGACTTGTTCTTTGAAATCCCATAGTTAATTCAGGTACATTTTTCATTTCTTTTCGAGCTATTGACACTCTTAACTTAGCTCAGTGGAAATAATTTCTGGATTTTTATATCTGATGACCAAATCAGCACGACTTCACCTCTTAAGTATTTGCTCAGCCTTCTCTTCCAGGCTTCAGGTATGTTAGAAACCCATAATAAAGGAATTCTACATGAACTGTGAGACAGCTTCTTAAATGTATGAAGAACACTGCAGAATTTCTTTTCTGTAAACATTTTTGTCTAGGCAAGAGGCTCTCTTTGGCATTTATAAAGTTATATTATTATAAATAACTTTATGAATAGGCATTTATCACTGTTCAGTGGCCAGGTTTCAAAGTATTCATCTGGAGCTGGATTTATCAATATAATAAAGAATACAACAGTATACTTACTTCTTAAGAAAAATAGAAAGGAAATTTTGTGCTGTCCTCATGGCTGTTTCATATGAGTTAGTAATAAGCACATCTTGATCCACCTAAAAATAACAAGACACATTTGTCTATTATCTCAGCATAGATCTATGATTTCCAGATCAGCAATTCTTATGCATCAGAAAATTACAATGCTGGATTACTACAACACTGTAGTAATGTACTATACCTATGAACACACATAAATAATTTTTGTACACATGCACGAAAAAAAGGCTTTTTAAAATATCATACTTTCTTGTTTGATTCCTCCTCTGAATTAGAATCCTTGTCTGCTGATGGTAAGTGCACCACACACTGAATAAGTTGCAGAACTAGTGCTGTTACCATCTGAATGTACATAGGCTCTCCATCAGTGTCACTGCTGTTTAACCTGTTAACAACAAAAGACAATTTTAACACTAAAAGGACAAAAAGGACAAAACACAAGAAAAATTTTTGCTCCTAAGTAGCATCTTTCAAAAATTATGTGAAAGAAAGATATTTCACTGCTAAAAATCCACATTCGAGACATTAATCTATTAATTTGCTTCTTTTTGTGCAGTGTAACATTTAACCTAACAAAACCAGTAAGTATTGCTCTTGCACAGAAGAGGTGAACTGAAACAGCACACAGTTCACTGGCTGAAACAGCTACAGGAATATTTAATAACAAACATCTACCTGCTAAAATGCTTAATAATAAGCTCATTACGTATAACATCATGTTTGCTCCAACACAACAAAACACACCAAACTGTTGCTGTAATAATTTTTCTGCAGTATTTAATGTATGTGAAATGTATGTGACTTTCAGAAAAGAGGAAATAATGACCATGACCTAGACTGACTTTTACAAGGGCTACACCTACAATAATCTGCAGCAGCATTGCATGCTACAAACTTCAGCAGGCAACTATCTTAAGTTGATAAGAAGACCATGTTTCTCCCTGATGTAACCTCAAAAATAGTATGAGTTTACTACCCATACACACACCAACACCATCTTATTGCTACACTTAACAACATCAAAAGGTGGTACACCCTGATGTATGAGATGATATGGGTATGAAACTGATTCCCTTGGTGAAAAGAGTGCTCTGAGTGTATCCTCAAAGCAATTCAGTCAAAATTTTCCTACAAAGATTTAGCAATGAAAAAATTATGTAACTCCATACAAACAGAATTAAAGAATTGACCCATAAAAAATAATCCTCAACACACACTAATATTACACCCATTCACATTTTAAGTGAGAAAAATAATGCTTCAATTATGCTTCTAAATAGACACTAAAGTGATAGCATAAAATCGAGTAATTATTACAAGATATTTGTTGAACAATTTGTTTTGAAATCTTAACCTGCAAAAATTTACGAAATTATAAATGCTATAGTCTACAAGTTATTATTTACATCAGAAGTTACCTGAAGTTTCTCAAACTCCTCTTGCTAGTTGGTAGCCGCGCAAGTGAAGTGAAAATTTCTTCTAATATTAGCTGTCTGTGTTTTTCATACCGGGAGAACACCTATTTAATAGTTACACGATTATTAGACACTGATTTATTGTTACATAAAATATAGCTTTTTTAACATATTGTAAATAATTATATGACAGCATACACTTCACATGACTCTTCAATAAATGACAATACACCTTATTGTTAATGAGTTGCTTTCTCAATGCAAGTATTTCCTTAAAATATATATAAAAACTTTTCCAAATAGAGAATTTAAAAAAATCTTTATATAACAGAAATGTGCAACAAGTCTTGAAAATATCTTCTATTGAAAATATTTTTGTCAATGATATAACACACTATCAAGGAAAGTCAAACAGTATACTACTAAGTATTTGGACTTAGTATTTATTTCTCTAAGTACAAAGGAAAACTCTGTTGTAACACACTTTACGTGAACACATACTCTGTTGCAGAGTACATTTGAGAAAACAGTTTTACTTCATATGCCAGGCTTTAATGTTAATGCCTGATATGATACGTTCTTTCAATTTTCAGAATCAGAACTGTTGATTTTGCCTCCCTTTTTGTTTGGGCAGAATACCGAAGTATATTCTTACAATGACTAAAATCTCCCACTTGAACAAGGACATTTGTGTTCCACTACATTTTTCCTGAAATAATATTTTACCTATGCTGAGACTGTTTTTAGATAGTCCGTTCTGAGGAAAATAATTTGTCCTATTATACAGAAATACCATACTAGTTCTATGACATATTGCACAAGTTCAAATCTGAACACAGGAAATAATGAAAACCACACAGCTAGGATTCAAGTTTTTTAAAAAAGAGATTTCTTAAAATAAAAAAGGGACAGGTAAGAGGAAGGAGTTTGTGTTTACACTTTAACTGACAATCAAAATTAAGAAGCCTCTTGCTTGAAGTAGGCAATTTCTTTCTATACAGTACTCTGCAAATAGGAGCAGCTCAGGTAGATACAACACTATTTCCATATTGATATCAAACTGTAAAACCATGCAAGAATAGCATTAATTCTACAGTCCAATTCTCTACCAGACAGAAAATACAATCTACGTAAATGCCCTAAGAAATCTCAGCAGGACAGGCACAAGAACCCACAAATTAGAAAGTACTTACTGCAGTCACTAATTTGATGGCACATAACTGTAGCTCACTGACATTTTCTACAAAGAAAGGTGTTATTCCCATCGATGACACCTATCAATGGATAGAAGTTATTTTAAGTATATAGGACTAACAAACTGGTACTTAGGCAGTTTCACAAGTTGGTTATTCATTCAGCAAGTAAGGCATTCAACAATTACTTCATATTATTTGCAAATAAAGTTATTAAATTAAGGCACAGGTCTTATGAGGCGTGGCTGAGGGGGTATCAGGCTGTGTGGAGAAGAGGAGGCTCCAAGGCAGAGCTTATAGTCTTCTACAACACCCTGAAAGGAGTATGTAGCCAGGTGAGGCTGGTCTGTTCTCCCAGCTAACAAGGGACAAGACAAAGGAAAGGGGCCGTGAGTTGTGCCACGGAGGTATAGATTAGATTTTAAGTGCCCATGGAAGCAGTTCAGCCAACATCCCCGTAGATATTTGAAAGACATGTAGATAGAATGTTCAAGGACATGGTTTTAGTGGTGCACTTGGCAGTTTAGACTTGATGTTCTTAAGGACTTTTCTTAAATGCAGAAGAGAAGATGCAAATGACATACTACACAACAAACTAGCCACTCTGATGTTAAGAATTCAAGAGCTTGTACTCATTTCAAACTTCCCCGAGACAATTATACTTCACATTTACTTTAGGAAAAGCAAAGCTAACATTTTTGGACAGGAATTCTGAAAAAACCTACCTGAAGAATAGTTGTATCAGTGAGAAGCTGTATCTCGAGCAACTCTGACAAGCTGCTGACAATGTCACAAACTTTGTTATACAACATCACTATAACTCTTTGCTTGTGAGTGGAACACTTGGCACGTTTTGCTTTTGAACTTAAAACACCACCTAGAAAATAAAACACATATTCATTAATAATTTCAGTGTTTCAAATACTGGAAAGATGATCTTCCTCACAAAGTGCCCCCGAAACAACTGCATGATTACAGCTTTGCAAAAGCAGTTTATAAAAACTACTCAGTAGCATCAGCTTAAAAGCAGGAATTTCACATGATAAATATTTTTCATAATTACTCTAAGTGCTGGACCTGTCATTTAAAAAAAGGATCTTGAAATTGGAGCCACGCACCTGTAGATATGTCTATGAAAACAAATGGCTAGAAGCTAAATAGCTTTCCTTGAAACAAATCATTATATACATGGCTATACATGGCTGGTCGTATTACATATTACTATGAAATCACTTATTTCAACACATAATAACTACACATAAAAGTTGAACTTCTAACTTCTAAATACTTTAGCTACATTGACATTATTACAGTAAACCAAGGTGCTACATGACTAAGTTCTTCAGATGACACATTTCATTGATTTTTACTCTGTTTCCTCATCCTCAAGCTAACAATGCATTAATTCAGGATACTGTATGTGATAAGAAAGGACTATTAGTATAAAAGCTGCATACAAAAATTCTTATTTCAGAAAGTCATTTACATCATCATACAGTAGATGACTGACTTTTTATAGCTTTAAATATGGAAAGATTTCTTAGCATACTAACCACCATGAGGATCCACTCTATACACAGGATCATACTGAGGATAGAGAGTGTTCTGCAAATGAAATTTTGTGTACTGAATAACTCTCTCTATTACGTCCTCAATATATACAGCTTTAGGCATATTTGGTGATGTCATAATATTGATAGCAGTAAGACAAGCATCAGCAGATTTTGTCACTCTTTCCATAATAAGATCTCGCCATAATCTCTCCTCATCTTCAGTGTCATTATTCTGCAACAGGCAAGAAAAACAGGAGAGTATGAACAAGAAATCAAATTTTTCTTCTGACCAAGTTAAAGAAAATAACATTACATTAATATGCTTACATAACATTCATGTATAAAATACTGTATTTCCTTTATGATACTAAAATAATTTATTTTTAAAATGAAGTAATATTTGTTTTTCAAGCAACAAGTTTGTAATGTTTCTCTAAGCTACTGGTCTTCAAATTCCTGTATTCTGTATTCTTCTGTTAAAACACAAAGAAGGTTTCTGTGTCTCATTGGGAAGCACTATGAGGGAAGACTGCTGCATGCTCTATTTAAGACCAATGTACATTAAGCAAAATCTAATTCCTTCATCTGGTGTTTTCTTCAATGGTACCAGTTGCTGCTTTGATCTATTTAATTTCTGCCACTAGAGGGAATTCTTATACAAAAAGACTGTTGCAAGTCCATGAAATCTGTAAGTACACAACTTTTTCTGCTTCATGGACCAACACACCTACTATCAACCTCTCATCAAATATGTCCTTTTAGATTACCTTAGGATACTGAGTCTCTCTATTACTATGTTTATATGAGGTACCAAAACAAACACAGATGAGGTTAAATATGATAATCCAGCACTACTTAAATACTGTAATAACATTATTACAGCAAAGCTCGGTAGAAGTTATCATAGCTTCTCTGGTACAGACAGAGCCTCCAGAGAAAAAGGGTCTTTACTACCTATATGATACCACATCTCAACACTGTTGGCATTCCTTGTGAAGATCAGAGTCGGTGAAACTGCAACAGCTTTTTGCTTTTGGGGTAAGAGAACTTGAACCAATAGAACAGCGCATTATATACATGATATACATAATTAGAGAATCAACAAAAATCTGCAAATCAAGAGGTCCCTGAAAACTTCTCAGATACAATGGCTTTATGGAATTTGCTATGTACACAAATGACACCTTAAGGGAAAAAAAAGTGTTTCCCCTAATTATCATGGAAATGAAATTAATATTAAAGCATCTTCTACCTGTGAAAAATACACTGACATGGAGGTAAGATATTTTCACTGCACTGGAAAAGTAGCAACCTTAAATCTTAGGAGAGACTTTCTTTGCTACAATTATTTGAATAATTTTTAATAGTTTTAAGAAAATCTAAAACTAGTGGGTTTTTTTTTGTTTTTTTTTAAGTTTCTTTTTTTAATCCAAGTTCGCCTCTGAATTGCAAGCACTGGACAATTTAATTAACTTCTAAATAATTTTGAATTTTACTTCAAAAAACTAAAATAAAAATGTCACTTTCAAATCATTAACATAAAAACTTCATCACAATGAAGTAGACCAGGTAAACCAGTACTTCCTTTTTATTGCCCAACACATTCAGAACCATATCCTGAAACTTTGAAACTCCTACAAACTATCTAGATAAAAGTATTTAGGTACCAATAATGTGTCTGGTTTTCATGTGCAAGTTCAAATTCTTCCTTTCTGATATAAACTACTACTCTCTTATTTCTACAGATGAGGAGGTTTTTTCTTTAAAACTCAATTCTAATCTTGCTGCAATATTGCATTGAATAGAAAGTGTATAAATAAATACATTAAATATGAAATATGGAACATCAGCCTCATAAAACCTCAAAATCTTTAAGCAGTTTTAGGTATACATGGGAAAAAACCCATCCTAAAATACTAAACTTCCTATTAATTTTATTTATGCTGACATTGCCACTTTGTAGTGTAAGAACACTTAAACTTCCTCCTTAATGCTCAGGAGAAAGATAGACTCTATATGAAAACTCCAGTATTTCTTCCATTTTGAAAGGATGTTTTATGGACACATAACAAAGAAATGTCCAACAATGCAAATTACATCAGAATTACCATGAATATTTCAAGATGACTATAATATCTATAATTAAACAAAAGAAAATACAGTTGCTCCCAATACAGTTAGTTGTCACTGCTACAGTAAAACATAGTAATGACAACTACAAAAATGTAAGTGACAACTATGAAAAATCACAATTAATTGAATTTTGCATCAAGTATCAAAATTTGGCAAATTTTTATCACAGACATTTTATCAGCCCTTTCACACACACAGAGTATTTGAATCTATCACTAAATAGGACTCAAATGAAGAAAACTATTCTGCACAATGGAGTGAAATTATGAAGTTTCAAACTCACGTGGTTAAGCAAAGTAGAAAGCTTGGATCCATCTTGAATATTCTTTTCCAAAATATTCAGAACTTTTACTGTTTTATCTGTTGAGAGCTAAAACAAATAAGAAACATGTCAATCAACTTCAGGAATAGAAATTATTACAAATTGCTGAAAAGAACATTGAGGAATGAAGGACAGAGCTTGCACAATCTGAATTGTTTCAACTGTAAGCGATTTGGCATAAGGAAAATGCAGATACTATAATGGGAACAGGCAAAATATATTCCAGGACTGCAATTAAACTGCATTTTCAACTAGCAAAATCCACAGAAACAAATTTTTAAATTGCATGTCACTAATGTTGTGTAGTTATTTGCTTCTAGAAATAGAAATTTGCTTCTAGAAATAGAAATCCACCTATGATCTAAATTCTAACTGACCATATAGAGCTTTATTAGGAGAAAATCCATACTGCATGATCAAGCAGAAATTAATTCCCTGATACTTGAAAGATAATAAAAAGGAAACATATTGTTAATATCATTGTTAACTTCAAAGAAGTAGCATGTTGAAAAAAGTAAACTTACTAATCTTTCATACAAGTCTGATTAAATAATTTGTGGAATATGTTAACCTTGTAGAGAGCCAGTTTCTCACATCTGGATACTATTCACCATTGGAAGCAACAAAAAATTGATTTTATATAGATATGTATGTGTGAAAAATATGGAACAGAGTGAGAATGATCAGGAAAGAGAAATGATCATGCCACCCACAAACTACAAAGAAAGGTAGGGAGATTGAAGGAAAATCCAGGAGGAATATTGAAAGTTTGGATTACAGAAGTTTGGAATAGTCCGGAGTAATGATAATAATACAGTTTCACACACACTCCACAAACCTAAGTGGTCAAGAGCAGGAAAAGAGTTTAATATTAAACTGCCCAAAGCCAAGAGCTCCAGGAAGATAAAAGGAAATTTTATCTTTAATTTATTTAATTTAAAATTTATCAAGCTTGCGCCAACAAAAGTTCCTCTAGCTGACTGAGGAAGAGCAGGACACAGAGGAGGAACTTTCAGCAAAAATGTCTCAGCTTCAGAAAGAGTAACAGATAGGATGTTGCAACTACCTAAGCACTTCAGCTGAGTGAGCAGAAGCTCAGCTGTTCTGGTCCATGTGCCTTTGAAGACGGTGGAATGTCATTACAGAAAAAGTAAGGTTTTTTATATTAATGAATATTTTATGTTCCAAAAAAGTTAGATTATGAAGAGGTACCTTGTCCATAATGCCCATTGCCTTGATTTTTGCAGATTCACTACCCAACTCACTAAGTTGATGTTTGCCAAGTAGCAATTCCTGTGGAATCTCATCATCATCACCTTAAAAAAAAGAAAAAGTAAAAAGTTAACAGTCTTATTTCTCATAAAACTTCTAGGAAATCAGTATTTTTTATTCCAATAAGAAAATGCTAACGAAAAAAGAGAGCTGATTGTCCAAATAGCCAACAACTAATGGCTCCAAATAATTAGAATCTAACAAAGACTGATAATTACAACTTTTGCTTGTATTGAAACAATGAATACGTGTTAAATATGACTTACCATACCAATGGTTCTGAAACCCCATTTAAGAGCCTAACATGAGGCATGCACTTCTGAAAGTCACAAACTAAAAATGTTTAAAATATCAAACCCCATTTATTGCAGTACTTCTGCCATAATTTTCAATTCAGTAGAACAAATCTCTAACTGTAGCTCTGAAGTTCAAATCTGGGCAAGAGCAATTAATGGAAAACACATATAAATTAAGCAACTTGAGATAATCTGAGTCTTAACTGTATTTAACCTTAGACAAAAATCATGTTACCAGACATAGAAAGATTCAATGACTTCACTTCTAAGGTTGCATACACTATGGGTTAAAAACTATAGACACTTGTTTAATATGCCTTTTCCCTTGTTTTAATCCTGTGACAAAGATGTTAGGAAAAAAAATTAATGAATATTCCATTATCCACTTCAAAAGAAAGTCATCTTTGGCAACATGAACTACTTCCTTAGACACCTAGCTAAGGAGGCTGTTTTTCCACTGAAATAGGTAAATGATTCAATATCTTAGCCATAAATTCACAAGGACTCTGCTGTCTGAATTGAAGAATTGTATCTGCCAGTAGCAGATTTGTAATTATGTGCCTCAGACATTGCTAGGAAGAGAACCATCTTGTTTAGGTATTTGACAGAAGGTAACACCCTAATGACATCCCAAAGAAGTATCCTTTCCACTCCAAGAGAACTGGGAAGAATACTCATTATGTTTTATGCCCCTTCTGGATTCTGCAGAGAGGAGGAAGAAGGATTTTCAGGCAGCAGCAAGTGAAATTGTAAAGATAAAGGCCACCACTCAAGGTGCAAGCCATATAAATCCAGAAGGCCCTAGTAAGTTTTGACATGAAATTAAGTCACCATGAAGGAAGTTCAAAAATACCAATACAGGTTTTTTTCTCGGGTTTCTAATTGGGGTAAGCATTTTGAAATTTTCTGATGTATTACCAAAAGCTGTAAAATCCATGTCTTCCAGATTTTCCAAAATATTCTCTATTGAAGCAGTAAATCTTTTGAAGGTTGAAGAATCCATCATTTCTGGTGGAAAAAAAAAAGGGAATTAATAAACAATTATCTTAAATATAAAGCAGAAAATACAAACTGTAGAAAATAAATCTTCTAAAATTACCTTCAGGTGTTAGTTTAGGTTCATAAGCTTTCCTCTTCTTTTGTTTTTCTTTCTTCTTCATTTTTCTAGCCACTAATTAAGAGAATAAGGAGTAAAACAAACACTTTCTTAAAACTTCAAGAAAGGATTATTTACATTTCTTACACTTGTATTCAATATTGCATGCAATGATGTCCACTTTAAAATATTAAACATATTCATTAAAAAAGCACTAGTACTATGGAATAAAATTATATTCTTATAGTGATCAGTTACCCTCGCTGAGGCTAGGAGGAGGGGAATAATCATCCATATCGGAGTCATCGGGACTGCGATTACGGTAACGGCCACTACCAGAAATCCTCCTTCCTTCATGGTAATGACCACTTCTCCTATGGTCACCAGAACTTCTCCTGTCATGCTCTTCATACTCCCAAGCTTCATCTCTATCCTTTTTGTGTCTCTTACGAGAAGCTAGAAATAAATGCATTTTCATTTTAAATACAAAACTTACACTTTTAATAGTACAAAATCAAACATTTTAAAATATTTGAAAGATGTGCAGATGTAAGATTTAGGGACATGGTCTTGTAGTGGACTTTACAGTAGTTATAGATTGGATTTGATGGTCAAAAAGGTCCTAAATGATTCTATGATTTGCAAGTCCAACACTCTTGTATAGCTATTCTCCAAATTAAATGGACATTTAGGTTATAAAATAGAATTCTGTTGCGAATCACTTATTTTAATGTTTTCTTTTGAATTATAAAAAAACTATGCTTAAAACTGGCAAAGATACCAGAAAACATTTAAAAATATGGATTTACAGGACATCTGTCTTTTTAAAAGCAGATTAAACAAAACTGAACAAATTTTAAAAGTTTCATCCTTCTATAAGAGAATATGGAGATAATTTCCTCAGTTATCTAAATTGTGACTGTTACTGGTTATCCATATTCCTATTCAGTGACTGCCTTATCCGTCTAACACACCAAGGAGTTCCAATGAGACTCGCTAATCTATTTTCTAAAAGATATTCTGTTTTGTCAAGACAACTAAAATTTTGCCTTGGTATATACTGCAGGAAATTTGTGTAAAGGAGAAAGCTGGAGTCATAATTCTGTGCCAAATAGCAAGCCTCTACCACAGATAATTATTCTAATTAATTTTCATGCAGGACCATAAAGTTCAGCAGAAGTGAATGTTGAAGAAGTTGGAGCAAATATTTCATAGAGATGTGGTGGAAATAAAATGGTGGAGCAGAATGACAGTTCTCTGTTACTTTCAAAGAAAGCCTTGCACGTTTTGAAGTTGACAGAGTGCTCAGTTTTAAAGAAAAGGAAATAGATGAGCAGGTAGCTTTCTCCATGAAAGCAGCCAACCTTCCATTTTTTAACATGATCAGCTAATTGAGCTACCAAAGAGATGCCTTACACAGACTGTATTGCAAAGCTCAAAATACTTCCAAACTATCACATTCCAGACTGGCAGTGTTTATTGCCAGTTTATTGCTTCTGGACCTGCATATAACAGTCCTGATATTGTGTGTCTCTACCAAAGTCTCCTTGACATGACTGCATATAAAGTTGTTTCTGAGCAGAACGGCTCAAAGCATTTAGACAGAACTGGAACTGAACTGAGAAGTTCTTACCACAAGCCATTTATTAAGAAATGCAACATACCAGGCTATAGTCAATAGTCAGCCTAGGATCAGAACTAATAAACATAAACCCCTGAGGGAACACTTCTGTTTTGCAATGAACCCTAGAGGTTTCAAATTCCAAAAATGTAATGGAGGTGGTTCAAGTCTTTAATATAATAACTCAGTTCAGGTTTCAAGATTTACTGCATCTGGATCAGACTTCTTTGCGGAAAAGTACAGTCATGCCCAGGATGGCAGAGGTACTAGCACTGCCTAAAATGGTTGAGACAGTTCACTGTGACTGAAGCAGTGGTGAGCCATTTGGGACCCCTCAGCAGGTGGGAAATTCGCTGAATGGTCACACTCAAAGAGCTGCCATCAATGGCTTGACGGCCACATGGAGACCAATGACCAGTGGTGTCCCACAGGGGTGGGTGCTGGGCCCAGCACTGTAACATCTTGGAGATACTGACAGTGAGATTGAGGGCACCCTCTGCAAGCTGCAGACAACACAGAGCTGGTGCACTGGGGGGAATGGATACTATCCAGAGGGAGGGATTGTGACAGGCTCTAGAGGTTAGCTTGTGTGAACTCTTTCACGAGGACATGGAGTCCTAGGACAAGGGGTAGTGAGTTGAAACTGCAAGAGAACAGGTTTAGATTAGGGATCAGAGAGAAAATCTTTATGTGAGGGTGGTGAGGCAGTGAGCAGGTTGCCCAGTGAAGCTATGGATACAACATGCCTGGAAATGTTCAAGGTCAGGCTGGACAGGGCCTTGAGCAACCTGGGCTAGTGGGGCATTCCCACCCATGGCAGGAAGGCTGGGATTAGGTTATCTTTAAGGTTGCTTCCTAAACCTAACTCACACCATTCTATGATACCTGGAGTAAATGTACTGGAGAAGAAACTAAGAGTTCTATGGGGAAAGCTTTTACCCATCTTAACTGATTCCTTTACCCTCTGAGATAGTGTTTTGTAGAGGCAGATGGCCCTTTCTCCAGTTTACAAACCATCTGTAACACTAAGCTCTGTAGGATGAATTCTGACCCCAGTTACATCTCCACAAGAAAAGTAACTTTCAATATTGCTTTCTGGCTGAATTTTAGATTGACCACTTTATCAATGCTGCATGACAAAACAGAAAGGGTTACAGTTCTGTCAGCTCTGCAAGACAAAAAATGTGAATACTGGAACATCTATTCACAATCACTGCTCTACAATATTTATTCTGAAGTCAATAACATTGATTAAAAAAGTAAGCATTAATAACATTTCAAGAGTTAGGATTAATTTTATACATAAAGAAATACTATGTGGAATATAAACACGCAATTTCCTTCCAAATTCTGCCAAACATGTATGCAATATCACATTTAGTAATTACTGTAAGATAATGACTTCATCAATCTTTAATTTCTCCTTATTTAGTTTAATGGCATGTCCTTTCTTAATGAAATATTCAAAGAAACTTCTCCTTTTCTATACTAATCACTATTTCATATATTTTTAAGTTCAGTTTAAGGCAAACAGAATAATTAAGAAACATGTATTTGTAATAATACAAATCTATTCAGCGTACTTGCCATAGATCTTTCACATCTGATAGATCTTTCTTGCCACAGATCTTTTACGTCTCATTTTAAATTTAATTCAGTTCTACAGTATTCTTTAAGAAATACTGTAATTTACTTTTAAACCACATGTACTCACTGAATTGATTAGAATGATGGCCAGATCTCTTGAGTGGATATACTGAAACTAGAATTTGTCAAGGCATATCATTATTGTGAAAGTTTTCCTTAACTCGTTCTACTTTGTATTTGAGAACTTCAACAGCCACTATGGCTAACATATAGATTAAAGTATTTGAAAGTGTTTACAAATCTCTCCATTCCCAACCAACTTAAATAACTTTGCCTAGTAATTTTTTGTTTTAATTCACTATTCTAAATTATTAACATCATATAAGGGTGATACGATATGGTAAACAGAGAATACAGAATTGCTGAATGAAGCAAGTCATCATTAATCCTTTGCCAAAATTTAGACTGATTACAATTGACCTGAAGACATCATATTCATGCACAGAGAAGCATTATTCATTTATAATTAAAAGGGAAAACAAACAAACAGAAGGACATTCTTTTCAGCTTTTTTGATAAAGATCAAAGGTAACAGTGTTATAATTTTCATGTGTAAAACCACAGTGTTTATGTTGGATAAAAACTTGAAACATACTAAGAAGCAGAGCAAACAAATCTTTCTCTTTTGGACCTTAAGAAACACTAAACCCCAAAACACTATATATTGTGAAAGTTTATTAAGATGTTTCTATAAACAAAGGTGCAAAACTTGGGAGAAACATTATTATAGGCA
This sequence comes from Zonotrichia leucophrys gambelii, assembly GCF_028769735.1. NCBI lineage: Eukaryota > Metazoa > Chordata > Aves > Passeriformes > Passerellidae > Zonotrichia > Zonotrichia leucophrys. The sequence goes on along the minus strand of NC_088200.1, from coordinate 11,854,338 downwards.
AGATTATTTCTAAGGCTAACAGGTTTCTCCTGTAACCCTGCATGGATACATAGTTCAGACTAACTAATTCACTTTGTTCTAACAAAGGGCTGGTTAACTGTGCAACCACAGAAACTAACCAATCGTACTTCTATCAACAAGCAGGAAATGCCTTCTTTACTTAGAGGCAAATAACAATTTTCTTTTTTCCTTGGGAACTTTATTCAATTGCACAGCAAAACTCTAAGAGAAGCTTCCTCTCTTCCTCTGAAAACAGTTAATTCAAGAATAGTAGAAGCAGCAAATGGTATTTTGAGAATTCATCAAGAATAACTTCCATTTTTCAAGGAATATGACAAGAGAAATATTTTAGGAAACATCTGTGCAGTAAGATTCTCAATTTACTATGTTACAAAAATTCAAGAGGGGATCTTCCACTTTTCTTATCAATAAAACTAAGAAGAAGTCAAGAATTTATTTAGTGAAATTTCTCTATGCACACACTTGTATGTAAATTCGGTGCTTCTTTAGAGGATATTTTCTTTATTCTGAACAGTTAGAAATGTTTTATGGTACAACTGAAAGCAAAAATAATATCTAGGGAGCAGTTTCCAGTAAAGTAATCAGGAAAATAAATTTAACAACCCACTGCTTTTTGTCTTGGATGAAAAATTGCAATCAAGTATTTTTTCTTTTAAAAGAGAACAAGGGTTCTTGGCCAGGCGGTTATCAGGACAGCAAATTTGTGACTGTATGTTTTAAGGTAGCCAACTTAAAAAAGATGTTTATCTTTTTGTAAAAACAAAATATTAGCTTTTTTCACCTTAAGGAACAGAATTGTGTACTACTTACATTCAAAAGCTTCTTCACTGTCATTATCTTCATCAGAACTGATTTCAGCATATTTTGGTTTCTCATTAACTGTGCTACGTTTGCGCTTGTTCATTTTCACACGTTCACAAAGTGGCATCGTGGATTCAATCTCTGCCAGGAGCTCAGGAGGCAACTCCTTCAACACTGACTGATCTATGCTACCTATTAGTGGAGAGTAAGAAGAGCAAATGTGAACCTGAAGACAAAAAAGAGGGACCAATACTACAATCCTGTCTCAGGAACCACTCACAGGATAACCACTGGCAATCAGTTAGATCACAGTTATATAGACCTAAATGTATTTTACAGCCTTTTTTTAAAGTCCACACTACAATTAGAAATAATAACACAATAAATTGCACACACATTTCCTTCAATAAAATATTTTCAGTCATAAAAATGAATTACCTTTGAATCAGCTTTTCAATTACCTTTGTAGGATGATATCCTTGCTCTATTCCACAAAGTTTAGTTTTATTTCAGTTCGTCCTCTGAATTTATCAGGTTTTCTAACAGTTGTAAGTAAATTATGGATTCTTAGTCCCTCATGAACATTTCTGTTTACTATCATTCATAGTAATTAGTGTACCCAAGACAGTACTATTCCCTTTTCCAGTAAGAACAGACAACCTGTGGCAAAACTTGCAGGGTCATATGCCTAAATACAGGCCAAATCATTGAGAACTCAGCTTTTGCTTCAGATTTTTTCTTACCTCCTGCTGGTAGTTTGACGATGCAATGAAAATTGTTGCTTGATTTTTTGCAAAACAAAATTGAAACTTTTTTTTGAATACAGACAAACAACTAGCTGAACCACAAATCAGGATTCTTTTCCACAGTGATAAATAGGTAGACAATATCACACTATTCTTATGATTTTGAAACCAAGATTAAGCCCATGTGCAGTTAGAAAGAAATCTGCAGGCAAAATTTTTCCAATTGACACAAGGAAAACAAATCAATTCAAAAGTATTTCTTTTGTTTATTTGATGTCCTATTTTTATTTATCAAAGAACCTACTATACAGATTTGCAGGTTGTCAGACTAAACTGCTAATCTTTTTCCAGCAATGGAAGAAACATTTTTGCCTTAAGTGCCTCTCTCTCCTTCTCGATGCATACCATATTATTTAGAGAGGAAATCACCTCCAAATTGTTATGCACACACATTCAGCCAAAAAACCCTATCTCCTGGATGATAATACATACATCACTACACTAACTTTCTAAAACTTATGTCCATTTTTGTGTTACTATCCTAACTTTTATTGCAAGATGGAATTTTTCTTTCTCTTTTTAAACATCTTTAATTGGAATTAGAAGAGTATTACCATGAGATTCCACCATCAAAATATACTCTGCAAGTCATTCAAAAAACAATTTAACTTCAAATATTGAGGTTTTTGAAGCAACATAGTGAAACATAAACAAAGTAAAGTAATAGTTAAAGTTGTCCCTGCTTCCTTCACATTGTGCTCACTTGTTACCTATTTGTGTTAGGTTGCCATCCTTATACAATCAAATTTCTCATGTACCAAAGCTAGTTAAATTAACAATATTGCTTTTGAAAATAATGAAAAACATTTAATGGTGTGGTTGGCCATGTTTCTCAGTTAATGATTAATTTTGTGGGCTATGCACTTGACTTCAGATGGGTGCAAGTACAGCAGCATGGGACCATCTCCTCTGTGTGTACCAGCAGCTGCCTGGATGACAGCCAGGTCCAGGCTGAATGCTGCAGAGCTGTGCATCTGAGCACTGTGTCCCCATACTTTGTATGCCTACACAGCACATGAGGAGCTTACACCCAGCCCCAGAATGCAGAAAAATTTATATATGCAAGTTTTAAGACAATTTCCACAGATTAAATTCATAGAGGGCTCTAAATCCAGGTTCTCTAGTAAGTATTTTCAAGTTTTCAACTATTGGTAATTTCATTAAAATCAGCAGGACTATACACATAGCATGAAGTAAAAAAAAAAAAAATTGACTACTTTAAATATTTGTATAACTAATTTTATCTTTATCTCAAAATTTTCAAGTTTCTATTTCTCCGGTGCTAAATTCAACTACTGCTTGATTGGCACTCTCTCCTGTTATAGATATTTCAGATTACTGTATAAGCTTACCCATTTTTCTTTTATTAGGAAATAGGTAAAGCTTCATTTATTCAAGTAGAGAACACCAGAAAAGAGAACAGATAGAATTATTATAAAGCTCTCTATAAGCTATCATTGAAATTTCTCTTTCTGTCACAATGTTCCCTGAAGTAAGTGTGCCACATACCCAGTTTCCTTAGCTACTGAGGATTGTAAACAACCAAATCTATGGAGTTTTACTTATGCCCTACAGAGGAGTTAAGCATGACTGTACATGTATGTACAATTCTAATATATACGGAGAAGGACTTATCAACCTTTCTGAAGAAAATCAGGGATTTTCTGTACTTTTGGCCAAGTCTGGAGCTTGTTAAGATATATTTTACTCTATTAATTATGCTGTCTTTAGTCAGGGCAGCTCAAAAGTCATTAGAAATATCTTACTAAAATCCTTCTTTATTATCTTCAATTTTATAATGTAGGCAGTTGGGGTTTTTTTGTTCAGACTGGTAAAGAAATACTTACAAGAATTCAGCTCACCTAAGAATCGAGTCACAGCAATAAGAATTAGGTTATAAAACACATGCTAATGCCTTTTCAGATTATGGGAAACTTTATAAAACAATTAATAGGATATGTAAAAAAACCTTTTTAAAATCGAAAAATCCATGTACAATCACTTTCAATTTTCAAAATTTTTTGCTAAGTTTGCCTAGTAGCTACTTCCATGTCTTCATTCACTTACATTTGGCTCTAGCATGCATGGCTTTTTAAATAGTAAAAAAGACTTCACTAAAAAGTTACTTGATAATCTAATAGAATGCCCAAGTATCTTGCTGCAGGACTGTCAGCACCAATGGAAAAACTTCATTTTCTGCAATGTGTGTGATCAGTGTACATCATGTCTCAAATGAGACTATAGGCATATGTATTCTTCAGATGTCATTTACACATAATTTCAAAACTTCTGCAACTGTTAAAGGAAACAACTGGGAGAAAACCCAAACAAACAAAACCAACCAACCAAACATCCAAAAGAAAAAAATCCCCAAAACACAAACAAACAAATGAACAAACAAACAAAGACCAGAAGAAAAGTACCATCATAACAAAATATTTTTCTTATTGCCAGGAAGAGCATTCTAACCAACTCCACACTGGTGAGATCAAAGGGAAGACACAGAAGAATAATTCATTTCACAGAACTGCATACATGAACAGTCACTTCTACAGTGCTTCTCCAAACATATGCAATGCTCTCCACAACTTACATGCAAGTTACTTCCCAGAGAAGAATAAATTCTTGGTTTTGCTTGGTTGCTAGCATCAAAAAATTTGTAAGGAAAGATGTTAATGAATCTTCATCTACTACTCAATGCCCACTAACCCTCAAGATAACTTGTTTTCTCACCAAGCATTTATTTACAAAATATAACACAGTTAAAGATCAATCAGAGAACCTCACTGAGAAACTAATTAATCTGTAAGACTGGTCTTATACCTTATTATAGTCTGGGAAGCTTTTCAGAGGGTTTTACTGTGCATAGTACAAAAATTTCTATAAATATCTAGAGGATATTTATATATTCTATTACTATATATTATATATATATATATGTATATGTACATATATGTGTGTATATATGTATATATATAGTAATATATATATATATATATATCTATATATCCCATTACTATATATCCTAATACTATTTATATAAGATTTCTTTCTCCACATATGGCTTAAACTAATGGAAAAGAACAGATCTGATTCACAGCTCAGTATTGTGTTTTGCAGCTTCAACTTTGTAAAACAGCTTTAGCTAACATTTATGCATATGCTATCTTTAGGAGGATCCAGTATCAATTTGTGTTGACTTTGCAAGTCAAATAGATCTTCCTGATCCTGGCAGAACATCCTTCAAGAGAGGTTAAACAGTAAAAGAGGTAACATTCTTATGGACTTTTGCCGGGTCCAGTCAATATGGACAGCACAATTATTTTTTGACTTCACCATCTCATATTAGTTTCACCTGGCTTGATGCAACAACTTTCAAACAAGCACCCATGGAAAAGAGGATGATTCTTACTGATGGTTAGGTGAGCTTTCCAAGATCAGAGAGGCTGTTTCTGTCATGAAATCAAAATCAACATAAATAAACTCTTATTTTCTCTTGAATTATTTATCTTTGCTTTCCAAACTATGGAACATAACTGCATGGTTTAGATCAGATCTTGGTACAATTTCTTGTGAACTATGAGACACCAAGATTAAAATACACTTAGAAATCTAAACTCTGGATTGCTATTTTTGTACCTATGAGACAGTTAATACAGTGGAAATATAAATATATTTCTGTTTCTGCAAAAACTGCAGTTAATGCAAATTCACATTTGTAATCTCTCTCTGTATCTTGATTTTAAAATGCACCTTTTCCAACTATGAAGACATTATATGAAAGAACACACAAGGGTGTGAGAAGGGAATAATGCCACCTGTTTGGGGTGAGGATATGAATCTTCCCATTTCTCAGCATTTAGAAATTGAAGTCTGACCACTGAATTTCTATACTAGAGAACTGTCACTCGTCTTCATTTGGACATTTAAAAAAAGCCCTACTGACTGCAGCTCAATTTTGCCCTTTTCTTGCTCCTCTTTTGTTACAAAAGACATTATACCTGCCACTGGACTTTTCTTATTTTGCCAATGACTAATGTATCCAGTCTTGTTATTATTTCAGAGAGACTAAGCTCACCTTCCTTAAATGTCCTCTCTGAGCATTTAAGCATTAAAGGATATTCCTCCCTTTTCTAATAAAAGCTTACAGTCTAACTTTTGTCTTATGTTAGGCATATACATGCAGGAAGGAAAGCAGTTTCTTTCTGGATTAGCTCAACCAACTTTGAAACCTGTGCTAAATGAAATAAAATGTCCTTATCCTATAAGACGAGTGCTGCTATCTTGTTGAACAGCCATGCCACTGTAGCTAAAAAAGCAGAGATTTGAAGGTTAAATCTACAGCAAATTCTCAGCAGATAAAGTTGTGTGTTAGACAAGGAACTAAAAGGAAAAAAAAGAAAGGACAGAAGTACTTCCCTGTGTTATCAACTGTTTAGAAAATAAACACCCTTCTAAAATAGCTAACTATTGTTACAGCATAGCATTCAGGCACTGGAATGCAAAAGGTCACATGAGTACCGATAAACTCATAAAAAGGTCGCTGGTTGAAGCTGAAAAATATTTGATTCTTTCTCAAGTGTGCAAATTTAATGATATCATTTCCACCAGGTTCTCCCTTAAAATGCTCCAGTGTGTTCTTTACCCGGTGCAGTGAGCCCCGGGTGATAAGCCTGCTGCCCACCAGCTTCACACTTGCCAAAATAATTTTGTGCCCTGAACAGTTTTAGGAACAGAAGGGGAAACACAGGGAAATCCCAGTAATTTTTATAGGTGAATTTAAGTTCTGAGGAGGACATATCTGCTCATATGATGGAAGTTCCACTTTTATCTCAATACCCTATCATCAGCTGAAAAACACATAATCAAATGAATACTGGTGAAAACAAACTGAGTAGGACATTTACGCTCTTTCCTCTCCTCTTCCCTGCTGTAAAGTTTACGGAAGGGTATACAGCTACATCCTACAGGATGTATCCAAAAGGATATAACCCTCTGCTGAGTGCCTTCTTTTGACTACATATGTGAAAGGATAACTCCAGAGCTCACTTCAGATATACTCAGGCCAAAAAAAGGGTGGAGACTGAGATGCCCTCACCACCACCCAAGGGGCTGCACATACAGGGATTCTCTGCTTCAATCAATTCAGCAGGATGGAGAATGGCAATGCTAGGGAGAAGTATGTCCTACATTTCACGGAACCTGCTCTAACATATTTTTTAGAACAATTCTTCCTCAACTGTCCCAACAGTAGCACAATGGAAAGGCTCCCAGCCTAAAAAAAAAAAAAAAAAAAAAAAGGAGTTTCAGACTCCCTGCTTTTACTCCAGTCCTTAGCTCAGGCTTTGAAAGATGGGATCCAGACAGGCTGGTCAGAGAAGGATCTGGACATGGTAACAGAATAATTCCATGATACAACAGAGGCCATCATTAACCACAGCTAAGAAACATAGATTCAAAAAGAATTTTAAAATAGTACAAAATACTCTGAGAAGAAAGAAACATTTTTAGAAGGAGGGAAGGAGGATATTTCAAAAGGAAACTTGGAAATACCCAGGCAGAGAGCAGGGAATACATCCAACACACACTCTCTCTAAATGCCAAGAGAACTCACATTTAGACTGGCATCAATGATGTTCTCAAGCTATATGATTACTGTAGGAACTTACTGCTGGCCTTATTGCTGACTTTTTGTCTGTACAGAAATTGATAAAAAGAGGCTACAGCAGCCTAGCTTTCCAAGATGCTGTACAAAAAATAAAGAAATACTCAGAATAAAAAGAAGGAAGGTTGGCAATTGAAATAAATATAATGCTGCACAAACTCCCTTGCTTTTATGAATCAGTGTTGGGGGTGCTTCTGAATTTTGCTGTCATTGCTTTTGAACATATGCATTGAAATTTAGGCCAACTCAATTTATTGTTAAAGAAGTTAAGGTATTCTGTACAGTTGCAAAACCCAGCATGCAATTATCTGCTAATATGCTTCCATTAAAACTCCCTTCAGTACTCAAAAGGGGCTTACAAAAAAAGAAGGAGGGTGGCTTTTTACACAGCCAGATAGCAATAAGACAAGGGGGAACAGTTTTAAAACAAAACAGGAGAGACTTAGTTTAGATGTTGGAAAGAAGTTCTTTACTGGGAGAGTGGTGGGGTACTGGAACAAATTGCCCAGAGAAGCTGTGGGTGCCCCATCCCTCGCAGTGTCAAGGCCACGCTGGATGGGCTCTGAGCAGCCTGATCCAGTGTAAGGTGTCCCTGCCCGTGGCACGGGGTAGAAATGAGAAGATTTTTAAGGTAATTTCTAACCCAAACCATTTGTTGACCCTACAATGATTAATGTTTGGGATCTGAAATTTATGACTAATTTTTTTTCCAGCCATGTATTCAGGTTGTTTACTGAGCCTGAGACAAAAGACCTTAATTAAATAAAATCAGATTATTCCTCAGAATTTCTCTTCTTATAAAACAAAACCTCCTGTATAAGGAATATAATACAACCAAAACCTTTGCAGAGAATAAGGAAACCAAAACCATTATTTTAGTTCTTATCTGTGACTTCTAGGCACATCAGTGCTAATTAACACATAAATGTTTATTTTTCTTACTATTGCATAAAAACATCCTCAGTCCTTATCACTGCAAATATTGCATGAAGCTACTAGTTTTGCTTCTTCAAGATAACAATTACATAATGAACAACAACAAAAGATTGCTGATGTTTTCGCTTTAAATATAAAATAGTACAGGAAAATAGCTTGAGAGATGATTAAACAGAATAGTTTAATGATAATAACTTTTGAAGAAAAGTTATTAAATGAAAACAACAGTTCAGTAATTTGAAAGACAAAAAAGGTTTCATGTTATTTTTTTCTGTTTGCTGGTAGTATTCCCACAGAGCAAAAAATAAACTCCAAATTTTAAGTAAACAGTTTTAATTTTCTGACATGAAAAGAGTCAGCTAGAACAGCTGACAATGTTGAGCAACAGAAAAGTTAATTCTCCAGAAGCTAATATGAGGCTTTCTGGTATTTATATTTAGTCAAATTTATCTTTTGGCTAGAAGAAAATTCAAGCCAAAAATTTCAAGCACATATCCTGGCACATAAGCCAAGATCAATATCCACCTTTAGATCCTTAGACACATGAAAAGTCTGCAGTGTATACTGTAATTGACATCACACAAATTGCTGGGCCATATTTACACATTGCAATGCATTACTGCAAAAATTATTCATGCAAAATAGCCTTAGCTATTCCCAGAAACAAGAGGAACTCAATCAAGTATCCATGTCAATGAACCAAGAGCAGTTTTGGACTTTCAAGAAATTGTTCTGACAAGTTAGGTAATAAATGTCTATCACTTACATTTGCCAAAGTAATTTTTCAAAAATCAACCAATTGAACTTTGCACTAAATCTGCAAACAGACAAAGCATCATATTTCAGACAAATCAAAGTATAATGAAATTGGTGGTTTGGGTCAAATTCAGTGTTGCTGCTAAGAATTCCATGTGACATACACGAAGTTCACTCTTCCTATCCAGAAAAATACTGTAGGAGCAAGAATCAAAATATTTACCTTAGTAGCAAAGTCTAAAGTAGGAAACAAATAGCAGGAAAGCAGCCACCAGGCAAGGCTCTGTGCTGAAAATGTCTCCTCTATTACCAGTAATAGATCATACATAGGTGCAGTGGCTGATTCCTGCTAGGTACCAATACCAGCTTATCCAACATCTACTTTTGAAAAACTAGCACCAAAAATGAAGGCCCCAGAAAGTACGTACAATGCCCACACAAATCCCAGTTACCTTCTGGAATGGGACAGACACGCCATATCTTAAAATTCCCTGCAAGTAGGAGCAAAACCATTCCAGCACAAACTATGTTGGAGAAATCAGATCTTCCTTGACTTTAACAAGTTATATATAATTTAGACTTTTAACTAAGCAATTCTTGGAATATTTTTCAAAATGAAACCTTTAAATCCAGGAAAAACCACCAAATAATCAGGGCTCAATGAACAAAGAACATATTAAAGTGGATCCTCTGCAAAGCCAACAAGCATCTTGTAATACTTCTAATGGCACAAGGGTGAGCCAGTTCCTCTTCTAGTCTAGTCTAGATGAGAGGTAGTCATTAACATATCAGAAAAGAGAAAAACTGGAAGACTGTAGAACTCTTATGAAAGTCATAGCTGCTTTTCTATAACTACAATTAAATTTTAGTTTGAAGAAGGTTTAAACATTTGAGCTGAGAAGAGTCTTTATAAATTTTCTGCTGTAAATGCTGAAATACAGCATTTCTTTCCTCTGAAATGTGGCATAATTTTCTACAAATCCACCTGGTGCTGCATCCATAGCAAGATGGTCAGTAGGTTATGACACTGGCCTTGACACATTCAAATGCAGTTGCTACGGGGAACGTCAGGACAGTCATTTCAAATTCAAGATGGATGGAACTGAGGATTTTCACAATGCTAACCTTTACAAAAGCACAATTTTATAGGAAGCAAGCTGAGTTTCAAACTTTTCCTTTCCCAAGGGAGTATGTTTTTAATGCAGTTATTTCCTTGTGGCCCCTCCGATTTTGGGGTGTCTGTCTCAGCATTAAGAAATTGTTATTTTGGAAACAAATTAGTGTGAACTCTAAAAGTTGATGTGTTAACATCCATAACCAAATTTTGCCCTTATAGAATTCCTGTACATGTAGGATTTAAATGAGGTTTAGAACTGGTACTTCCTTTCTGCCCCCAGTTTTCATCAGTACCATTAAGCACCTCTAAGTAGTTTGGCTACACCAACTAGAAATCAGTGACAGGCATAACAAGTTTACTCAACTGAGCCCACACAATTTGGATACAGCTTTTCATCCTGAAATACTCCCTTTCTTGTCACTACTAGAAGATAATTGATTGCTGTTTCCCAAGTGAAGCTATTTCCAACAATGCTAGAACCCAAAGACAGACTGTCATGTTACACAAACACCAAATCAGTTACTACACACTCACAAAGTCACCTGGAATTAAAATCAAACAAACCAAAACCCCCAAACAAACCATGTAAGCAGAGAACACAGAAGAATCCAGAAGCATTGTTTTAACAACATAAAGATGATTAAGCAGTAAGATTTTTAGCTGATCCTGTAAAGAGTATGTATGAAGAGCACCTTCAAAGAAACATCAAGTCTTTACTCAAATTTCAGATCAGAGCAGCAGGAAACAGTATATTTAGGAAGACTTGTAGTGAGCAGCAAAACCTTATGTCTTCAGTTCTGTGTTGTGAAGATAATTAAATCCCACAACAATCTACACAATGGAGGAATGGCATTCAGATCAGAATTATTTTTTCCCTTAAAACAACAAATCCCTTTAGGTGATATAGAAAGATCCAAAAGACGTTTGTTTTGCAAAGACAACCCTTCAAACATATTATAAACCTACTCAGACATCTTGCAGAGATAGTTACAGTTTCTCTCATTACTTATACTTAACAAAGGAAAATTTGTCCTGTTCAGAATGCAGTAACCACGAAGCTGCTAACAGCTCCCATCCCAACACAGCTGATCAGCATAGCTCTAAAAAAGCAGCAGAGAAGGTGTTCACTGAAGCTCTGAAAAGAAAGGACAGCAAACATGACCTCCTCATTGCAGGCACAAGCTTAAAGGGAAAAGTTTCATGGGTCCCACGACAACATACATTTGCATTAAAACCAAAAAAGACATTAACAGATGTTAAAATCAGACAAAGAAAATGTCACAGTTCATTCTGACGTGGACAAAATTGGCCACAAGACTTCATCAAAAGACTCTGCAACAAAAATACTGTGAAAAAAATTCCATAATTTTCCTCTGAGATATAGAATCTTTCAGAAAATGCTCAAAGATCAGGGGAGAGAGAAAAATTACTTCTTCCTTGTAAATGCCAAAAGGGACTCTTGGATTTATTTAATATTAAGGGTCACATACTGTGGCTATCCCTCCCATTCATAACTTGATAAAATTTCAAACATGCCTATAAAATTTGGTGAAAATATTACCTTGTCTTTTTTGAGTTCAATGCAAATAAAGGCACAAATTCAAAATTTAAAAATTACTAAAACAATGCAAAAAGTTGTATGGACTTTCAGTTTGCAAAGAATTAATTGTAACGTAATGTGAGTCAATTTTATTGAGTTTTGTAATGAATGGGAATTAGCCTCTTAAGACAGAACAACTATCTAAATGGTGTTTTGAACTAGCTGAACAATGATATTTTAAAGTGCATTTCAGATAAATTATAGCAATGATGTTGTACATGAGAAAGCCAGTAGAAGACATTTTCTTGAAGGAGGGATGGATGAGAAAGCAAAAAAGAAAAGACAAGAGATACAAGGGTAATGAAATAAGAAAAAGTAAAATATACTAATCTACATGGCATAAGAGGCATGTGAGAAGTTGAATAATGATGCTAAAAGGCAAGAATTCACTGGAAAAGAATTGCTACAATCTACTAAGTAGTATAGGATGAACTAAAGGAAGATTTATGAAAATTACTGTTCTTAGTGTATTAAAAAGTATATAACTAAAAATGGCACCAAGTAAAACAACACTATTTCAACTGGATTGAAGACACCATGTCAGTGGCATGAATACATCTACATCAGTTAGCTGTTGACAAATAGACTTTGCCTTATGAAGAGAGATATCTATAGAAAATTTGTATCTTTTCAAACACTGGAATTCACCTGGTTAAGTAGCATGCATTCTAGGAAGTAAGTTATCAGAGAAAAAAAAACCAAACAGAACTAAATATACACATGACAATCTGCAGTTCAAACACACTTTCTCCAAAATCTGCCTGCTGAACACTCAAAACATGATTTGTAAGATAAAAAGAGTTACATTATTCTTTTCATGAAACCTATTTCTATTATCATTGTAAGATCCTTATTCCAAATAGAACTGCAAAAAGACTTGTATCAGATTCAAACCATTTTTCCCTGTAAAACATGTTCCAAGTTACTTCAAAGTGCAAGAAATGCAAGAAAATGATGACTTCAGAAAGAAAAAAATAATGCAGAAAAACATTGTAGAGAAATTATAAGCCTAATGTTAAAATTACTGCATTGCTCATCTGTGACAGGTACTAGAATCATACCAAAAGTCATTAAAACCTTTACACATTACTAAAGCATTCTACATATATAACCACATATAATACAGACTACAAGAAAAAAAGTAATTCAGAAACACTTTTGGAAAGCATACATGCACTGCCTATTGTTCAGAAGACTTGTAACTGATTTTCTGCACATAAAAAAGTGTGAATTCAAAATCTACCCTACTGAGACTAGACCTCAGTTCCACCAGAAAGTTTTTAGCATTTTCTATAAAGGACATAAGGGTTTCATGTGAAAGCTTCAGATTAAACTGAGAACAAAGATACCATAATTTTATGGCTAACACTAGATATCTATTATTAGAAATTGAAATTTTGCCTCTTTTGAATTTCAAAAAGGGACAGGGATAATGTTCTTATTCCCAAGACAAAAAGAAATCCCTAACAAGGAGGCTAATATTTTACAAATATGTAAAATACATCACAAATTATTATTAAGGCTTTTTAGAGTTAATATAAACTGGTTAGTAGATAGAAAACAGGCATACCACAAGAAATTAATGATATAGAAAACACCTCTTTACAAGTGCACATAAAACAGTCGTACATTCATGAAGATGATTTCTACATAATTTCTTACCAGATGAGCTATGTAAAAAAGTGTTTTAACCTTGAATTCATTATACACCTGGAAATGGATTTATACATCGTCCTCTATACAATTGTAAACCTCTCCTCTGTGTCTATTTTAAGACACAACAACACTATAAACATAACTATATAAGAAACTTAAATTCTTTAAATGTTAAAAAAAGGAAATCCATCCAGTTAGTAATACTGATTTCACAGTGTGAAATGATCTACTTCAGTATGAAACCAATGAAGTCAAAATGAAAGTACCAAGAAAAAAGAGGATCTTATTTTTAAAAAGTGTTAAATCTGCAAAGAGATAATCAGTTAAATATCAAACCTACAAGATATTCTAAATTATTTCCTGTCCATATTACTAATTTCAAAATGCCAGCTAATTGTTCAGCTTTCTTCCTTCTGCATATAATGGACACCAGAGACAATGATAAAAAGAAGTCTCCTACAGATCAAATGTTTTCTAAGCGACTGTCAGAAAGTCTCAAGAATTGAGAACCTCCTCAACTGATTTGTGCCTACAGTGTTAAGGAGGTAGGTGGGATTCTGCAACTATGTTCTTACTACCACCATTTAAAAACATGCTTTGGAAAAACCCATTTAACCTCAAATTAAATACAAAAATAATTGTAGGGCTTGCATAGTGAGTATTTCCCATCATTCCAGCTACAATATTTATAGTAGTGGCAGCCCTTTATACAGACAGACCTAATCAGGTAAAATTATACACACGACAGTTACATTTCACCAGATAAAGGACCATATAAAACTAGTGCAGCTGAAGTACATCTTAAGACCACTAAAGAGTTGCCAGATTAAGTAGTTGTACTGAAGTAGATAAATAATTTCAGGTACATTTCTAGCAAGATTTCTGATAATGACAAGTCCTTACACTAGTTTCAGTTTATTTCTCACCATATAAGCAAGCATATAAACTATCAAATGTTTGCACTTAATTTCTAACAGCAGAAGTAGAAAGTCTACAAGAACTCAAGTGTAAAAGATACAATGCAATTAATATTAAAACAATCTTACCTTTATTAGGTTTGGTTGACTTGTTCTTGTTAGGTTTAAAACAAGAGCCCCTTGATTTATCTTCTCTGTCCTTAATAAATTTCTGCACATCATCCAAAGAAAGCTTTTGAAGGACAACTACAGGCTTAGCTCCTTTATTTAGATCTTCAACTAGCCCAATCTTCTCTACTTTGTCCTTATGTTCACCTCTAAATTCAGTTTTCCTTGACTCCTGAGTAACATTGCCATCTTTATCACGTTTGATTTTTGGAATGACAAAATGTTTCAATGCGCCAGATCTTGCCCCCAACAAATAGCTGGGAAACTCTGCTTTATTGTCACCATGTGCTTTATTACTATCTACTTTACTCTTATTACCATCTGTCCTTCGTTCATCCTTGCTGTTTGGTGACTTAAAACCAGGTTTATCAGGTCTTGATTTGCTAGAATCCCCTTTACTTTCCTGTTTAATACGAGGGCTGTCAGGCCTTGATTTCTGATCCCCAGAAGAAAACCTTGAATCACCAGACTCATGCCTATACTTCCTTTCAAATTTCTCAGGTTTTGAACCATCAGGTTTAATACCATGCTTAGAATCATGTTCATTTTTGTTTGAGGATCTCAAATATTCAGGCCTTCTGATCTTGGATGGATCTCCTCTGTATCTCTCTGATTCCCCCCTGTCCTCAGATCTTTGTTTAAGGCTGTCATGGTCACGCCTTGGTGTATCAGAAACTGAGCGCCCATCAGGCCTCGGTTTTGTTGGATCAGGTCGATTTTCAGGTTTCATCCTTGAAGGATCAGACTTCACATCTAGTTTGTGCCTAGGTATTTCAATTTTCTTGTCTGGCAAAGGTTTACTGGAGTCCCTCCTATTATCATGTTTGTGTTTAGGTGTTTCAGGCCTCCCTTCACTCTTCTGTTTTGGTGTTTCAGGTCTGCCTTCATTCTTCTGTTTCGGTGTTTCTGGCCTTTGCCGTATTTCCTGTTTGCCATTATTTTGTTTTCCCTCATTTTGTTTCATCTCCATTTGCCTGCTCTCATTTTGTTTCAATTCTGTCTGTCTGTTCTCATTCTGTTTCACTTCCATTTGTCTGCTTTCATGTTTCACTTCTAACTGCTTGCTCTCATTGTATTTACTTTCCAACCGTCTGCTCTCATTTTGCTGGAATTCCATTTGTCTGTTTTCATTTTGCTGGATATCTGTCTTTTGACTTTCAAAGTCTGACTTTTTCCTAAAAATTTCTGGATGGTTTTCAGGTTTAAATTTAAGAACTCCAACAGTGTCTTCTTGGGGAACACACATAAACCCGTCATTATACTGCTTAATTTCTTCAGGTTTTTTGATGGTGTCCAAATCCTGAGTTACTGTTGCCTGAGAGTCTGCTCTTCCTGCTTGCTGCAGATCAATACTAACCATCAGCGCTGGCCGTGACCCATTTCCTGCAGAACCTGTCTCCTGAGAAGCTGTTCTATTTCCTCCAGTAGCACCTCCAGCCTCTGGTGGTTTGTTTTCTTGTTTTCGCTTCTTTAGAGGCTTATCTGCAAGTTAAAAGAGAAAAGAATCACAAATTATATATAAAAACTGATAAATGTTCAAGAAAGAATGTCCATTCCCTTCCATTCCCATAACGAATCCTCCACAGCATGGATGTGCACACAAAACAAAATCCACTGAATTTAAAAGCAAGAATAGGACTTCTCTAACTAATACTTTTTAATGTATGTATTCAGACTATCATTCACTGTCCGTTTCCCACAAATGCCAGCTAATCATTAAAAAAACCCTCCCTCAAAACATATGAAATCAAAGGTCCTGTGTAATTCCCAAGTGAACCACCTAATAAAGCAGCTGCAATACATAAGGGCCAAAAATCCAACCCCATTAAAAAAACTCCCAAACTCCTTAATTACACTTGAAGCAGAAATTTGAAAAGTCAAAGTTAAGCTGCAGCTCCACAACTAGTTTTGATATAGAAGATATCTTCTGCAGATCCAACCTTTTTATTACACAAGTACTAAGTAAGCAAGGATCTGCAATGATTACAACAGAGGTTTTCCCCACTTGGTTCAGTGGATCAGCTGGACTTCACACATATTTTAGTCAGGGAACGCACAAACAATGAACGAAACTGATCAAGTAACTATTCCACCCCTCCATGCTTCTCTTTGAAACAAAGCAGTAAACCAAGGGTTGGAGTCTCTACCTTAACACATGCATATTAGGTGGGGGACCGCTACACACTTAAAAACTTGCGATGAAACACAAAGTATTGTGATAATTTTCTGTCAAGAACCTGACTCTGCAATAAGCCCTTCAGTTTACACTAAAAAACATTAGGAGCAGAATACAGAAAAATTAAGTCAACCACCTGCAATTTGGTAGAATTCATAGACATGAGAAGCACATGGAAGTATCCAAAAGAGTATATTCTACCCATGTAAAACTACAACCCATTTATATTACCAACACAGAACTCTAAACTAAAAATAACTTCTGCCATGCAAACCAGATGCTTTACCTGCACTAAGGCTTATATTCTCATTTCTCAACTACCCCTGCATAATTTGTCAAAAAAACCCTTTCTCTGTAATCAGGGGATAAGATTGTAAGGAATTACTAAACATAGATCTATTCCAAAATGTCAAGACCACAAATGTAAAGCAAGAAAAATACTGTTCTTTATGCCTAGGTTTGTTGTGCCTTATCACCAGATGCAATGAACAAGCTCTCCATTCAGAGCATGTGAATGTACAGTAAGGAAGATGTAATCAAGAAATAGGAAAATAAATGTCAAAGAAAAAATCCACACAGTCCTCTGGAAATGTAAACCAGAATCACAACATATGAGTTCTGATTTCTTGAAAATTTTTAGAGGATTCTTATTTAGAAATACTTTGAAGGATCACCTCCAAAATTAAAATTCTGCCACAACGACAAGCAATAACATGGTCAATTCCAGTGATGTGAACAGGATTTTTCTCTATCATTTTCATCCTCAAATCTATTTGGATATCTCTAACTTTCTAAAACTCAAAAGTTTTGTACAAGATTTAATGGCTGGAAGACAGGTAAAGACAGATACAATAAACTCCATGCAGAAACTGATCAACTGCAAATAAAGAATTTTGCAAAGCTCAACAGAAGCCTATAGGAATGAATGCCAACTTCGTGATAGACATGTAAGGCAAAATAAATTTTCCAAATCAAAGATGCAGGTTTTTAGCATGGAGATTTTTGCTTTTCCTGTGCTACAGCAACTGCTGGATTCATATGAGGACTTAAATAGATTAATTTTTCTTCACTATGGATTAGAACAAATATGCATACATCCACACACATCATTACCTTACTTCTCAATTAAAACCCTTTACATTTTGAAATCTAAGTTCAGAAACTTGTATTCTTATGAAAAGTTGTCATTTTATTCCAAAAATGCCAGGCACACTGAAAAAGTCCTGAAAAGCTCTGATGGTAGATCTAACAGTAGTCTTTAAGATGTTACTGTTATTCATTATCTGCCCCATTTCTTTAACTGAAGTTATCAACTGCAGCAGAAGGGAACCCCCATTCATATTTCCACAACTACTTTACTGTATCACCATAAGGCAGTAGTGAAGGCGGTCAGCATTAACCTACCAGGCTGAATGATTCAGCTTTAAGCAAGCAAATGCCTTCCTCTCTTATGCCTACTGCAGGAGCAGACGGCCATGAGCTGTGATGCCTTAGACAGCTGTAGCTGGACCAACCAAAACTCACCTTGCAGAGCCCTCATGCTGACGGCACCAACAACAAACAACCAAAACAATTCAAGTAGGGCCAATTTTCTTGCTTGGACTTCTGTATGGGACCAGGTTCACCATGCTGCTGCTCTTCATCATCCAGAATGTCAAATCGCAAGTTGAGAACACATAAGTAGATGATTACATCACAACTTGATACACATATTCCCTCTAAATACATAGCTCTTCTGATGCACATTCTTCATCTATCTTGAAATTAGAATACTGATGTTTTAGTAACTTGACATCTTGCCTGAGAAGGAAGGGACACCTTCACAGTTTCATTTTCTTAGATGGCAAAGTGATTGCAGACAGAGTTACAGATCATTCACAGATTTCTTCTTATTTCCAGTACATCTTGAAAGTGAGCCTCAAAACTAAACTCAATCATTACCACTTTGTCTGTATGAGAATTCTGGATCTAGGTCTAAAAAAGCTGTCCTAAGTATAAGAAAGTATCCAGTTGAACTAGGGCAAAAAAGATAGGATGACTATATATGCCTTCAAAAAGCATAATGAAAAAACTCCATTGAATAAGTACAAAAACTTTTGAAAGTTGAAATAATAGCTACAAAAATTTGAAAGCTGAAACATATCATTGGGTTCTGAGGGCTTCATAAAATCTTGAACTCACTTTCAGCTATACAAGAATTAGAACAGTGAGATGAGAAGAGAGTAGGGAACCTCTAAAAACAGATGTCTTCAGATCTTCTCTTCCATAGTCGAATATACGGAAATTTGCATACAGCTTCTTCGTTAAGTCATGGGTCCCAATATGAACAGATTAATTTTTACAATATCCATTGAAATATACTTCATATCCTTCAAGGCATCAGTATTCAAACTTCATTCCACAGACAGTAGTATTTTTTGTGGGGGAAAAATATTGGGATCTGGGGCTTCACCAAAATATCAGATTAATGTCTTTCTTTGAAATCTTACAGACCTAGATCTGAAGCTTGTTGCAGTTCCAACTATATTGGGTCACAATCTCTTTAGTCCAATAAAGTGTGATCAGGATGTTTTTGCTTCCATCTTTGTAACAGTTTTCATAGTAAAAGGAGTATGTATTAAGTTACAGAAGAGTTTTCTGACTATATTAATGATTTGGTATACTAGTTCATTGTTTTCAGATTCTTTTCAAAACAATAAATTCACTCCTCCACCTTTCTCTGAGGTTTTAGATATACTTAAAATATACCTATATTTTTTCCAATTCCTTTAACAAATCTATTGTAGTTCGGAGAACAGTTACTCTATGTATGAATCCTTTTGACTTAGCAAATTCATAAGTATGTTCTCTTTACTTTGCAACATGCTCACTAAAAGGCAGTACCTTGGAACTCAAAGCAAGATCATAAACTACACTATACTAAAAAATAGTAGAGCTGTTCTATCAAATGAAATTATTCACCATGGTACAAGAAACAAAGCATTACTGGAACCACAAGCTTGACATGGGAAAAAAATAAGCTGGATTTCCAAGTGGTAATCTCCCACAAATCCTCTTATGAACAGTATTCCTGGAGAGCAGGTTATCCTCTTAATCTTAGGAAATGTGTATCAAAGTTATGAGTACTTTAAGATTTAGAATTTAATTAATTAGTTACTGTGGAACTTTGTGCAATGAGCCACATTGCACTGAAATAACCACAGACCTCATGAGATAGATTTCTGCTGAAACTACAAGGAAATTGTGATTTGAAGACCATTCATCCAGAAAAGAGATATGCTTGGAAGCTGAGGAAGTGTTAGAAGCAGCAGGTGGATGAGGAGAGCTGTTACTATGAATGTATCTCTATTCTTTTACTCACCCTGGAATCTTTCCAAAGCAACAGTCAAGATACCATTAGCACTGAAATCCTCTATATTACTGCTTCCTTGCAAACCTGATAATCCCAGAATAAACTCCTTAAACAATTGAGTAAAATTGGATGATACTCAGTTCTAGAACTGCTTGGTCCATCATATTGAAAATGGGCCTTTTGTAAGTATCTATGAAAAGGCAACAAGTCTAAATAATAACCATCAGCAGGGTTGCTAAGCTTCTTTTTAGCAGAACGGTAACACTTCCTTGTATTAATATTGTTTGGTATACTTATAAATAGACATAACAGATAAATTTTTGCTTCCCCATTTTACACCCTGCAAGGGACTCAGTGGAAGACTTCATATTCAAAATGCTCATATTTAAATGTTCTCCTCTTTGGGGACACAAAAAATATTGATTTTCTTATGTTGAATTCTAGATGAACTATTTAAATGGTAATTGAAAGTATGAATTTTGTTTTTGTAAAAGATAACTTTTAAGAGTTTTATGTCTTGAAACCTCTAACTCTTCTAATCTCTGATATCAGAGATTACTAGGATATGCTTCCATTCATTTGAAATAGCACTTATTTAATTATATCACAAGTTAACAAATTTAACTCAAATATTCTAGTCCTAATATGTTATTACGTATTGTCAAATCTCCTATTTTTAACAACATCAGAGAACAGATAGAGGCCAATTATAAGCTTATCTTATTTAAACTAGCAATCAAGATTAGATATTTTTGACAAATGACAAATAGCTAAATGTTTAAATAACAAACATGTCTACTGTCAACTGTTTCCTTTTCTTAGTTACTATTCACAGATTTCTTTGAACCTAAATGCCCTGTTCCCCCAGCTAACAGTGCTCTGTAGACCACAAGAATCTAATCTGTATACAAGGAATGTTTAAAATTACTTCAATGGTACCAATGGACAACCCATCAGTGGAGTTAGGACAAATACCCATTCTTTTCAGCTCCCTCATGTATGCACAATCCATAAGAGTTTGCTCCAATCTGACTTCCCCTCAAAGTCTTATGCCAAATGAAAAATAAAGAACTGAACAACCAACAGAATCCTTCCTTCAGCAGAAGAGATTTCCACACAACTAGTTCTTCCCCTTGAAGGAGAGATACAAGCAACACAGGACAAAGATTTCATTCTCACTACTTCCTCCCTTTCAGAAGAAATCAAGAAAGTACAGTCATGAACCTCGTACAGGAAGCTTTATAGAATGGTACATAATTCCAAAAACCTCTGAAGAGACCAGAGGTTCAGACTTTCAGCTGCTGCAGTTCAAAGAAACAGACTTGTAAGACTCAGGACAGAACCACATGCTACTCTTCAATGACCTGTTAAAAGACTTCATCAAATTTCTGGTCATTGTCCAAAAAGGAAACCCCACCAGAACAATGTCTAAACTCTTTCCGTTTAAAAAACAAAAAGGCTACAGCGATCCCTGATATGCCTTAAGGTGTAGAAGACTTCATCAAAATTAAGATTAGAAAGTTTTGACTCTGTTCTTAAATATAGCAATAATACAATTATCATAGCATCTTAGGAATTTTTCTACTTAGGGATGTCTGGTTGTTCAGACATAATCTCTGGCAATTATAGTAATACAAAAGAAATGCTACACTAGGAAATAACAAAAAAAATTGAACTACAGAAAAGTATAATCAAATATCTACATTTGTTTAGAGATTAGAAACTCCAACTTAAACTCCCTGAATTTAATATTGTTCTCACAAACCATATGACTTTATTTATGAGATAGATTTTTCAGCATAAACACTAGGTTTTACCCATGTGATTTTGCACAAAATTACAGTTTTGTAAACTCAAAATATCTGAGCAAAACCTCAAGTATACTTAGTTTGAAATACCTAGTGTAGCATTCCACAAGAAAAATGCAACACACTAACATCAGAGTGAAAACTCTTAAGCATCATGGCTAACATTATCCAATTAGATTTTAATTCATTAGTATAGACAGAAAACTTAAGAAATTATCAGTGACTTTCTCTTCTCACTTCCAGCTGTTGATTTTGTTCTGCCTTGTACTCAAAAATATCATCAATTAACTAGATTAACACTTATATTCCATGACAATGAAAAAAAATATTGTGTCTTCTTAAGTTGATGTCAGCATGAACTTAGTGAATGTGAACTACAGAAATGCTGGGCTTAAGCTCTTAATAGGGTTTATTAACTACTCGTGCCATCTCTTTATCAAGATTTAAATCCATTATAAAGAAATGTCTGTCCCAGAATGTAAGTTATTATTGGATTAATGGTATCATAAATCCTCTGATCCACAGGTACAATCAAGCGTATACATTACATGCAATTTATATTGAATTTTCTAGTCTTAGTTTACAGTGTAGGCAGAAACAAAGAAAGTTTCTTGCTAAACTGCTAAAGTTCAGTTATTTTCTACACCTTCTTACAAGAGCAGTTTTCTGCACTACCCTATGTGAATCACAACCTGGTATAAATAGAGGAATTTTGATTTCATTCTACATATGAGCACAAATAAAAATGCTATTAAATTATATGATCCTACCTTTTTTAAAAAGAAAAACATTTTTCATTTGTAAAGTACATTAATCTCTATAAAAACTGTAAAAGGAGGTAACTTTTCACAGATAGGCATAAACATTGCAATAGTTCATTGCAATTCCTCTCATAGAACGGGAATCCTTCTTCCCCTTACTTTTCTTAAAACATGTCTGAACACACAAAACCACAAAATCTGTCTTTTATAGGACCTGGAGGCTGCAAAGCTGTGTTTTCTTGGAAGAGCTATATGAGGTGCCAGTTTCATCTATTAGATCACACTACAAAATGCAGACCTAATGAAAGCTTGTATACACAAAACCCAGGATACCTAAGTCTCACATTCTCCTATACAGACAATCACTTATCTTCCACACTCTATCTCCTCACCTTCTGGTATTAATGACTGTAATCTGCAAGATTACCATACAAATCACTACTTGTAGCTCCATTTTTGAGGCAATAAGCCCCCTACAAAATATTTTTGGAAATGAATGCTAATATCCTGGTTATAATTACACATTGTCACTTCATGAAGTAACTACATAAAATTAGACATAAACAAACTATTCATTCTTAATAGTATTCTTCTATTAGTTTCCTCTTTAGGGAATTTTACGGGGGAGATGGGTAATGGGGAGAAAGGGAGAGTAGCTGGGTAAGAGCTTAAAGGTAAGAGAAAAAGGTTACTTACCTACAACTGTAGTTTTGAGAGTTTTGCTCCGGCAGATTCACACTCTTGGGATGTGTGTCTCTGCTGCTAAGGGCTTGGAACGAACCAAAAAAAGAAGAGCCCACAGCAGGCATCCAAATGCCCCCTAACTGATCCAATTATTGGAAATAAGTTATTACAGCTTCACTTCTTCCTAATTCAAAGAATCCACAGTAAGATTCCAAAGAAGTGGGTAAAATGGATCCTCAGGGGTAAAATATACAGGGAAAAACACACATATACAAGTCGGTTTGTCTCATTAAAAATTTTTTTCTAATGCTTTTAAGTTTAAAAAAATATTAGCCTCCTAATGAAATGGTTAATGATTTGATTACTCTTTCACAAATGACAGAAAACAAACTTCTGCCTTTTACAAGCAGACCTCCTCAATCTGTTAACATTGCTGTATTATACAAAAGTATCTTTGAAGAAATCTTAACTACACAGTCCTGTGTATGGAAGAGCTCAGATTAAAACATAGCAAATCTGAATAAAATAAAAAAGCTAAATCAATTTGCAAGAAAGCATCTGAAAGAGATGGGTTACTTCCTGGGATTTTATGCAATTTTCAAGGTTATCTTCCCTTTTCTGTGTCACTAAAAGACTGCAAGCTCCTTTTAGCATCAGTCTGTTAAACATTTTTGTTTCATAGTATTTGGAGGTTTAGAAAAGCATGAAAGATCTTGATGTACAAACTTTTTATCTGCAAATAAATTCTGTAACAGATCTAAATCTTGAAAAAGAAGGAGAACTTAATGTAATGTTCTAGAAAAAGTTTAGTCTAAAAGTGATGGACTAACTTTGAATTACTTAACTACATATAAAAATAAGTAACTTGTACCTGAACAGTGGCAAAGCACAACTTAATGCAAAGAACTGAGATTACCAAAATGAAATTTCTCCCCCAGTATTCCCATCTCTCAAAAGAAAAAAAGATGCCTGAGAACAACAGAAATTCCTGGGACAATTTTTAAAACTTAATAGGATTTCCTGCAGTCAACTTCAGAACGTGAACAAAGCAAAATGTCAGTTAAGGGAACAAAACTGGTTCAGAATATAGACCCCTAGTCGTTTCAAAAGTCTTCAACTGCACCAAGTAGTACAGGAAGTGTGACAGTACTGGCAGTAGTTAGAAAAGAAGGTTAGAATTAAGTTTCAGTACCTTTCTGAAGAAATTATATAATCAAAATATCACAATGTAACCAGAGGGCAGTTTACCAGTCAATCCTTACGGAAAAAGTCAATCCACTTCTCTAAAATCCCTTTTGAATCACTTTTTTTCTAACTCAGATAATCTGAGTCTTGACAAGTAATAGCTAGATCTATCTGTAATAGTACAGATTCTTTCAAAAGAGAAGATATGATCTAGTATTGATTAACATATTTTATCTGATGAGGATATAGAGGTCATTGTGAGGGAAGAAATGGAAACTGAAGACCTGAGTTATGCCATGCTCCATGGACTACTTAGCACTACCGAAGCTATTAAATATAAGAGATGTATTAAAACGCAACTTTTGGTGCCAAATGTCTAGATCTTCAAAATCTCCTTTCACTGACAGACACAGAAAAATTACTTGTTAAGTTAATCAATAGAGAGATTTTCTTAAGGATAGAGTAAAAAGAGGAGACGAACTCCTGCCCTTCCACACAGAGAACAAGGATGAAACCAACTTGTTATTGTTAAACTTCACACTTCTCTATCATGATCTATGAAGAGGACACACTCCAAGAGCCAAGCAGCCAAAAAGGATAGAATTATAAAAACATAGCTACAAAAAGCACTTGGATATGAGGAAGGAAGTCTATATTATAAAATCACTCCTTACACATATCTGACACCCAGTAGCTCAAATCTGTCAGATTTTGGATTAGTGATTTTTGCACTAAAGATTCCTTTTCATAAAACAAAAGCATGAAAATCAGATTTCAGAAAGACAAGCTGCTTTTCAAAGAAGGTGCTTCTGCAAACCCCTGTGTTATCTCCTCTTCTGAAACTCAGACTGCTTCCCACTTTGAGAGATTTTGTTTGGTGGAAGCTAAATATTTTAACAGCTTTATTAGAAACAATGATTTGTTACAGAAAGTAATATAAGTACCACAAGGCTCCAATCCCCATTTACCACCATTATCAAATATAATAAAAGGACCTCAGCATTCAAAAAAACCCCAGACCTCACCATTGCCATAGACAAGCTGTATAACTTTTAGCAAGAATGTCCCCCCAAAATCTCTGCTGCTTTTCTGAAATAAACCCTTCCACACTACTGGTTATTAACCTTGGAAGAACATGTCCTTTGCAACCAAACCCTTACTGTTAAAAAGAAAGCACTTGAAAACCTGTGATGGAGTACAGAACTGTGGAAATTTCATGTCTAAAATAAAGGACAGAAGAGACCACTAATCTACTACCAAAACTGTTGAGTACCACTTTACTGAAAGTAATTTATGGAAAACGGTGTGAGTATACACAGAAAACACAGTACGGCTGTAATGTGCATTCCCATGCCTCTGTTACAAAAGCAGCAAAGACGCTTTCATGCATGTTTTAGTATGCGCTAGCATTTTGAGTAAGCTCTCTAAAGGGATGCTTGCTATTGTAAAGCATCAGCTGGCTCTATGCACTCCCACTCTAACTACACGGAGCACTTGCTACATCCACACACTCCTCCTGACATAATGTGATCTGAAGTTACAGTACATGTACAAAAAGGCACAAATGCCAGGATTTTGTATAAATACACTATGCAGCTTTGCAGAAATGAATTACATATTTAGAAGCTATTGAATATGTTTCTAGCAGACATATTCCTATAGGAACAACAGAGGATGCTTCCTCTTGCAGCCTCACAAAACAAACAGCTCTAACTAGAACAATCCCAGAGTATATCAGATTCTAGACACAGCATAAATTTAGAAGCAATGGCAAAAGCATTACCAAAAAAAAATAAGAACTACATATCTCCAAGGTAGCATCTTCAGGAAATCTGTTCCAAGAATGCTAAAAATCTTTCTACTAAAGACTATGCAGCTATGGCTGAAACCTCAAGTGCCAGAGTGAAAAAGTGAAAAGTGCTGCTGTCTATCATAGGGGCAACTTAGCACAAGTGAATAAATAGTGATAATCTGTCCCAGTATAGGGCAGCAACTCTTGTACCTGATTTATAGCAATTGTAGGAGGTCAGGGAGATCTGAGACCCATCAGAGAACACAAGTAAGGGAAACCATAAGGTCAGAATCTGTATTTGGGAAGATGGTTATTGACCAGAGGTGAACAGGAAAGGTCACAGTCCATAAAAATCCCTCCTTTCCCCAAAACAAACAAATCAAGGCTCTGATCATGGATGTGTAATTCTCATAAACAAACTTTACCACTAATGGTCAACATTTTCTGAAAGCCAGAAAAACAAAACAAAACAGAAAGTTAATTTTAGTTTTGATCAAAGTGTTTGAAAGCTGCTGCATTTTTTCAGCTGCTTCTCAGGCAAAACATGGTAGAGATCCTACTTTAAATATGTGGACATAAATGTAGCTTTTGAACTATTAGGCTACAAACCACACGCTCTCCAACGATAAATTTAAAATTAATGGAAGAGATTTAAGCAAATGAACAAATTCCCCATCTCATTAAATGAAAGGCAGTAGAGATCAGTAGAGATCTCTTTTGCAGTGAGCACACCTTTTCTCCTTATATTCATAAATAGTTTTTGCTAAAAAAAAATTATTTAATTACCGAATTAGAAATACTTAGAAGTCACACCTTTTAGTATTGCAACCATGTTTACAAACACTCATACACACACACACACAACAGACACACACACACACACAGACAAACTCACTCTTTCCTTTCACCACTCAGGCATCACTAAAAATAGTGAAAAACCACTTTGAATAGGGAGAAAATCTGCACCCTTTCTGATGTTAAAGACCCAAACTGTAAGAAAATTCATTCCATGCAAGTTTGTCTACATGGGCCATTTTCACCTATGAACTTCCAAAATCAGAATTTTCACCATTTTTGTTCAGAAGTTAAACATGGTGCAGAGGACGATTCTGAAAAATACTTATGGTAAATTATTACTACCTAATTCATAAACCCCATCTGAAACCAAAGACCTTCAAACCAGTTAACAACAGAAAAAGAAATGCAAAAAAATCCAAAACTGATAAATTCAACTAACTCCATTAAGACAAGAAGTGCACCTAACGAAGTGAAGATAAAACATTTCAGAGGCCCACATGGTTCTGTGCTACAGACCATAGAGATATATGGTAGTTCTCTAAAGGTTCTAATGCCTACATAATAATTAATATCCAGTTGAACAAACATTAGTAACAATATAATTGAATATATTACCCAATCATTATGCTACCTTCAAAAGAACAGAACAGATGTGATTTTAGTCTAGCATCTCCTTCACATTAAATCCAAATGGGGATATGAATAGAAATGGGATAAAACAATTTTCCTGCATTTTCTTAAATTAGGCAACATGGATTAATAATACAACTGTCAAAACTTACTATAAATTTTGATTTATGGTACTGCTGGGATTTTAGAAACTATAAACAACATTAACTGTACTTCATTCAGTCTCATGGTTAAAAGTAAGAATATTTGAGAAGAATTTCAAAACATAAGAATTTCACTTTCCATCCATTAAGACCCCAAATAAAGAATATCAGATATTCAAAGTATGCATATATGAAAGATTACAGTTCATTGTTGGAAGGGAATGGAGATGAATGTTGTAGAAGAACCTACACTGCGTAAACAGAATTGAATTATGTGACAATGACAGGAAGTTTTTTATATATATATATATATGGGGTTTATATGCATATATATATATTTATATAATATATAGTGTATATACACACACACAATCCTTTTACCTTTATCTTGCACTTCTTTTGAAAATCGCTCCCTTTCAATAGCTGATTCACGTTCTATCCGCTCAATTTCAGCCAATGCATCCAATTCTACTTCATCATATGACGTTATAGCTCCTTGTTGCGAAACCTGTTGCTGTGTCTGTACCACAGGAGTTTGAGGTTGTTTTGCAGCAACTGAAGTGTTCTGTTGTAAAACAGGCACTTGTTGTGCCTGAAGGAAAGCTGTCTGTTCGTGCTGCGGCAAACACTGAGCAGCGTTTAGTGGGCGGTTAACATCCTGTGGAGTAACGGGTGTTTTAGAAGTCTGTCCTGGGTACTGCACATTAAAAGGAATATCACCCTCTGACACACTGCTGTTTTCCAAACCAGAAAGCATATCATCCTGCTGGTCCATATCCGAAGATCTTACACGAGACAGTCTTAATGTAAGCTTAGTGGAGTCCTTGGAAGGAGAGCTAATGATATCATACATTGCAGCTTTTTCAGTCTGGTCTTTTTCATCCTTGCCTAACTTCATTTTCTTTTGTTTCTTTTGCTTTCTTTCTGGAGAATCTAACAATATGTCTGGGGGAACATCTCTAGGTGATGAATAAGGTGGAGGCTGAGATTGTTGGATTAAAGGTTGTCTTGATCCTAGAATAATAATTCAGAAAAACTGAACAGTTATGTTGTTTCATGTTTATATAAAAACACACTAAATATAACCTGCATACTTTTAATGTGTATCTCTACATATAACTGTGTTCACAAAAGGTCTAAATAAGATTGGTAGGAAGCACATCATTGCTAGATCAAGATGCAATCTAGATAGTTGCAGTGTATTTTCTAGGAATTTTAGCTATCCACTGCAAGTAGAGAAGGGATCATTTCAGAGAAGATGGAACAAAAAAAACCCACCACCAAAAAAGAATAAATAAAAATAGTACCTAAGGTTCAGAATATCAGCTATTAGGAAATGATCAACAAAAGCAAGTTGACGGCAGAAAAAAGGAAAGATCAAAAAGATTCTTATTAAGGTCCAGTGATGAAGATTTAATCATCAGTATATAGGCACAAGACATTTCAGCCACACATTTTTGATTTAAAAAACCCTCCAAACAAAACCAAAACATACACAATCTCCTTAATTCTGACAGTTATTTTAATTTTTTAGAATTTTCTTTATTTTTTTTTTATTTTATATTAGGTAAATTTATTCCAACCTCCCCTACTCATTACTATCCAGGAAACACTAATTATCTAAAGGTATCTTTGTACCATTTCCTGCCTTATCTCCCTTCCTTTTTTGTTTAATGTATGAATTTTTGCTTCTGTATGAATTTTTGCTTCTTTCCCCAGGATTTGAGGATACCTACAGAAATTTTAAAGAGGACACTTCTAATTAAATAATTTCTCCAATCAATTACATTTGAAGTTCTAATTCCTCTAATGAATCAGCTTCCTGTAACTGTT
Source organism: Zonotrichia leucophrys gambelii (assembly GCF_028769735.1). NCBI lineage: Eukaryota > Metazoa > Chordata > Aves > Passeriformes > Passerellidae > Zonotrichia > Zonotrichia leucophrys. Next base: position 11,824,733 of record NC_088200.1, on the reverse strand, counting down.
AGCCTAGAAAAAGAAGTCTGAAAAACAGAGAAGCTTTTCAACCTGTCCCAATTATAATTTTGAGCTATAGTTTTGGCTTAGAAGGGAATACTGTGCAAAGTGGGGAAGACACACAGACTCCTCTTCTTAAAGCAACCATTCAGATTCCATTCATCCATTGGGAAATACTGATCTTCAGAAACTTCAGTGACTGATATTAATATTAGTCATTCTGGTCAGGTCATCAAAGGTCAGCACTTCTAACAAGAAGAAAAAATTAAGTGGAATCCAGGTCTTGCGTGCTTCATTCAAGAAACACCACTAAAGAAGAAAGCAGCTTTATTCAGCAGCTTAAACTTCTACTCAAAATTTTTGAAAGTGTTAAAAATCATTAAACAATGTACCAAACCATAGGTGAAAAAATGGAATGGTTATTTCTGTTGAAGCTTCAATTTACATGAAACATGTGCTTTTACTGATGGCCTCTTTGCACAGACTGCTATGCTTTCGTCTCCCTAGACCATTCTGTGAAAGTGCCACAATTTCTGTATGCAGCGAGCAGGGTACCACATGGCTTATCTTAAGGGTTTATCTTAACCCTTCTTGGCCCTCAGCAACAAATCCATATTCTGTCAATAACACCCACAAAGTTGGGAAGCTCTGTTTTGACTCATCCCAATTTTCAAAACAGTTCTATTACTCTACTTCCCTTTCTCAAATCAGATACCACACCCAACCACCAGTACCAAAGTTCTCACTACACCCTAAGAAGATTTCTCCCTTGTTTTTCAACAGATTCCTATTCTCGTTATGCTCCTCCCCACAACTACCATTTCTTTGGGTAATTTGAAATATTGAATGTAATGTGTAGCAGGAATCCTTAGCTACTAATTTCTTTTATGGTAATGACTACCACTCAGGAAGCTGCAGGATATTTCTACAAATAGCAGAGGCAACTCAGAACTTTTCAATGAGATATTACAGACATCTAATCTTGATTTCTCCCTTAAATGAATAATTTTGAAGTTGCAACAATGGAACACTTACTATTTTTCATAGTTACACATCTAAACACAGGGGACAGACTTTATTCTCTCTTGTCCTAACTTTCTAGATAAATATGACAATATCTGATTTGGCATTACTTGGCATTTCTCATGTTGAAAAGTAAGACTGCAGCAACGGATAAAGTAGCTCTTTTTATCTTTGAATAGACTTGAGGAGGCCAGAAGGATTTCACTGCATTCCATTGAACAGTCTTAGAATCCAGTAAATGAAGAAACCAAAGTAAAGTTTTGCCTCTCCTAGGCAGCACTACGAATAAGTATTTGAAAATATCTTCCTCCTAAAGGAAATTCTTGCAATGTTTTGATTGTAAGGCCTATAAGCTGCATTTTAAAACAACATGTTCCAGCAATAACTTCACATATTTCTGAGATGTTTAATGATGGTTAAGCCTCTGACAACAAGGCTCAGAAGCTACAATGCCTATGTATGGAGGTGAAAAAAACCGAAAAATATGAAGCATTCTAGAACAGTTTCACCCTACCACAAACCTTAGCAGTTTTGAACAGATATCACACAATGGACACACAGCACATTCTGAGACTTCAGCAGGACCAAGGCAGTGATTGCTCCCCTGTACTCAGCACTGGTGAAGACACATCTGGAATGGTTCGATCAGTTCTGGACCCCTCACTACAAGAAAGACACTGAGGTGCTGGAGCATGACCAGAGAGGGGGAAGACAGCTGGAGCACAAGTCCAGCAAGGAGTGGCTGAGGGATCTGGGGGTCTTTATCCTAGAAAAAAGGAGGTTCAGGGAGACTTTATCACTCTCTACAACCACCTGAAAGGATGTTGTGGCCAGGTGGAGGATCAGTCTATTTTCCCAGGCAACTAGAAGAAAAAGCCTCAAACTGCACTAGAGGAGATTCAGGCTGGACATCAGGAAGAATTTCTTCACTGAAAGGATGGGTAGACATTGGAATGGGTTGACCAGGGAGGTGGGCTGTCACCATTTCTGGAGGTGTTCAAGAAATGACTGGACATGGCACGGGGTGCTAGGGTTTAGTTGACATACGATGGTTTTTCTTTGAAGGTTGGAACAGATCATCTTGGACATCTTTTCAACCTCAATAATTCTATGAAAACTATAGCCATTATACAGAGGGAGTTTTGCCTATTAATGGTGGAGTCAGTCTGGAGTATTTCCTATGGGAGAAGTCTTGGGCCATTATATGTCTAAGAATAAGGATCTTTACCAAGACTAGACAACAGAAAAAAAAAAAGCCAAAACTTAAATAATACACAGACAGTTACAATGATTTTGCTAAACCAGTTGAGATTCCAAGATTGACAAGGTTTGACAATTCATTGACAATCATTTCTACAAAATGCTGTCAATGAAGTAAATAATACATAAATCTTCAGAAACTATCTTTTGGAAATAACCAAATTTCTTATTTTAGAATAAAGAAATATTTAGACAATTTTTGAGTCTAAATCTAGGGCTGGGCAGTAATTCAGGAGAAAAATAAATCTTCTTTCTGTAGCTGATTTTCCACAGATAGTATCATTAAAAGAACTTTGTGCATGCTCTCTTTATATAGCAGGCAAGTTAAAAGGAGGTTCTCCCCTGATTCAGGAGGGTCACTGTACTGTTACTAACCTGCAAATATTAAGAGTCAACCAGATAACACCAAATATAGCTGAGAAGCAGGTACCATCATAGGAAATGAGGTCTCTACAGACAACAAACACAACCATCAACAATACCTCTCTAGTCTTTCAGCAACAGTCATTCTGACCACCCATTATAAACCTAGGGCTGGTTCTCTACATTTCTTAGCTCTTCTATTGGTTCCTAGTAGTAGATGGCACTAAGCATGGAAGAAGTTTTATTAACTGCTATAGCAATTTGCAAACAATTTTTTCTGTGATTCTTGAACCATATCTTCTCAAATCCTATATAATGCAATCAACTGTGAAAATAATTAAATTACATTGACAGAGACTTAGTCATCTTTAAAATGTGAAGTTTTGAATTCACTTCTGGTTTGCTCACCCTAGCTCTACTTGCTCATTGTGTATCACTAGCTTGGACAGCAAACAAAGAAACTTCTGTCCAGGAGACTGCACATATCACTGACATCTCCAACTTATGGTTTTTTCTGTATTTCCTAATCACACCACAATACTCACAACTTCTTTAAGTTTTCATGATACCTCCTCTGATGATCTCTAAGCCTCTTCACATCACTTGCCTTTCAAAGATGATGCAGCAAAGCCACACCACTGATCACACTCTCTTCTGTTGTGATCCACATGGTTTAAAAGCATTTACTAGGGTTATCAGGAAGTTAGAACTCACATGCTTTTCAGTATTAAAAAATTATTATCTTTATACTTGTACAATAACAAGTTCCAAAGGGTCCCATGAAACAGTACCTCATTATTCCTTTAACTCCATTGTAAGCAAAGGTTCTCAGATGTTGACAAAAGCCTTTCAACCATCCTACATCCTGTTTCGCTAGAAGTGTCATTCTCTAAGCATGAAAGCTGGAAAAACTTCTAGAGAACAAATGAAGACTAATATTTAAGATTTGGTTCGTAGCACATTGGAGAAAAACTTCAAGAATGTTCAAGCGCTTTTTGAAATCCATAGGAAAGTGATCTTCTACACTCCTAACATGATTTAAATAGGTACCAAATTGGTGTATAAACCAAAACACAATATTCCAGACATTTTACTGGAAAAGCCTTTGAGAAGAGAGGCTTTAAGAAATGTTTATGTGCTGCATGTGAATTAAGATTTTACATATGAGTAATTACACTGTAAACAAGTTCCTGAGGGCAGAAGTTGGGGAAGTGAGGAGAAGTATTCACATTGTCACAATGATACATGTCTGTTGGAAAACCTAGGAATTTTGTGATTATAGAACCTAAGGAACACACTATTGCCAACAGATTTCAAGAGACGGCAGTTAAAACGTGCAAATGAAGTGTGTCTTTTTTTTTCTTTTTATCCTTACTTACTTAATGATCTCACTTACCACCTTCACATAACATAGGAGTTTTCATAAAAATTCATCATAAAAAATTTCACACAAATTCACCCTGAAACTCTGGCTAAAGCAGTCTCAAAATTGGTAATAATCACTTTGAGAATTTGTGCCTCCAGTGGACTCAAAAAGAGAAGAACAATTCCTTCAAAAAGATGGCAAAAGCCATCATGGGTAGGCACCCAGAGTATAACACACAGTCAGTATGATTTAACTACACATGAGAACAATTCTTCTGTAAGAACTGAGATAATGAAGAAATGGTATTCCAAAGGAATTTGTTAAGAATAAGTATGATCAAATATTGAAGAGATTTAAGTGCCATATCTGGACTCTAGCATGGCTTTCTATATAGCTTCTCATAATAATTTCACTAACAAGCTGAAGAGTGTTAATCTACTGTAATCTAGACAAAAATTTGTTGATTATTGTAAACGCTGTTGTGAAGCTATGTTCACACAAATTTAATTTCTCTTAATAAAAATTAGTGAGTATAGGTAAACAAGTGCAGCTTTCCAGAGCACTGTCATAACAATGGTTTAAAATATTTGTCATTAATATCTTCTCACGTAAAAGAATTAGAAACTATTTTATTAATCTAAATATCATTACTGCTTTTAACTTTTTAAGAGGCCAACCCCTGCTTTTAAAAATAGAATAAAAAGTTTTCTTGACTATTTTGAATAACTTTCTGAAACAAAACAAATTGTGACAAGAAGCACAAACTTCTTTTTTTATCTGTGAATTGCAAACCTTCATAAGAGGAAGATAGAAAAGCTCTATAGAAATACAGTAGTATGCTTAAAACAACTTACAGTATAAATCTGAGCTATCAGCAAAGAGCAGCTATACTCCCATATACAACAGTAGTATCACACAAAGTAGTCTTCAGTACTTTCCTGACAATTCATGCAAATCTTCAAATAGAGATGTATCTGTGACTTAGGACAGTAGAACATGAAGACATATGCAGACCAATTAAAAGTCAGTTAAAAACATCAAAGACAACTGGAAGCTCAGAAATGATGATTTATGTAAAGGTAAAGAAACTGTGCTGTTCAGTTGGTAGATTAGATTAGTGAAAGACATGATAATGTTCTTTGATATGCAAATGTCTGATGTAAAAAAAAAGGACGCGTTCTGTTTTTCTTTGTCCATTGGAAAGAAGTAATGGAGCATCATGACTAACTGCAACAAAAATTATTCAGGTTAAGCCTTAAGAGCTTTCTGACACTAAGAATTTGAATAACTTCTATGGCAAAGCCAAGGAAACTCTATTACTGCCATTTTAAAATATATGGAAGTTACTGAGAGTAGTATTGCTACAGCTCAGCCAACATGAGTGTAAAAAGATGGCAAGACCTCAAATCCTTTCCTACAGCTTTTTCTAAAATCCTAGAATCTTCCCCTGGAAACTTTACTAGAGGAATTTTGCATTAGATACAAAGAAAATGCTACTTATTTTGATTAGCAGACAACAATGACACTTATTTTCAAAGAGCATAACTTAATTTAAAATTCAAACCTAAAGGGATAGCATATAAGAGACAAAGAACATACATTTGAGAAGTTTTTAGGGACAGATTGTATTCACTTTCCATATCCTCTTCCAATAGTTTTCAGAGAAGAGTCCCACCACTCTACCCAGAGTTTGAAATGCCTCATGAAAAACTCAAGCTTTGGCTGCTCTACCTGAGAATGGGAGTATTCAGAGCCTCCCTGCATAAAAAAATTTAGACTTGAAGGAAGAAACAGGAATGAATGTTTATTTTGGTACTATTAAAAAAAAAAAAACTTAAATAAAGTTCTTCTGCCATTCTTTTGAAAGAGAGAAAGGAAGGTGGCATTTTTTCTTCACAAGTAGCATTGAAGAGAGAGTACTGAAGTCTACACTATAGATTTGAGAAGATCTCTAATTCTTCTTATCTATTCTATATTCAGAGATCAAATGTAGTGCAATCTGACTGGTGAAATTCCATAAAGTCCTAAGAAAAGAGATGGGATTTTTCCAAATTATTCAGAAAATAATTGAATATTCATTAACAATTTCTAGAAGGAATACAACATATTTGTGAAAAAGAGTGCAAAATTACATAATTTTGTAAGAGTTGTTGCTAGTCCTTACAGATGTTTTCCTAAGGATTTAGACAACAGTGTGGAAACAGGACTGGAAATTATATGAACACACCTCTTCGTAAAGCAGCGGACTAAAAACATTATGGAAGCCTTTCCTTTATCCAACTCTTTAGAGATTTCCTCAAGAAAAAATTAAGAATTAAAATAAAATGTGAGGTTGCATAGCACTAGGAAAGTAGAGCAAATGGATAAAATATTCAGATAAGTAATCAATCTTCAGTAATGGAATCCAGGGGATATTTCATGAGGTCAACAAGAGGAAAACACTCCATGATACTCCATACTCTATTCACAGAATGAGTTCTTAAAAAGTCATCCACTGGCAAGGTGACAAATTGAAAAGGGAGGCATTATGATGTTTCCATAGCTAAAACTAAAAAAAATTTGGATTAAACTTCAGCTGCTCTTGTACCTTTAGTGAAGCAGAAGTGAACAAAGACAGTGAAATTTTACTCCACTGACTAAATTAACAACCACCCAAACCACAAAAGTAAGTCCTGTCATCTCTCAAATACTGGCCTATGCTGCAAACAAAACTTCTTCCTCATTTAGATTCTGTCACATAGACAGCTACATTCAGTGTGAAGGTAATTCAAGACTGTGCAATCATGGTCTCCATTTCTCCAGAAGTCTTGTAACCTTTGGTAAATGTCTCAAACCTCTATGTTCTATGAGAAAGCTCTGGCATTATAACAACCTTCCTGATATCTCCCTCTGATTATGATTAGTTACACCTTTTGCCATTCTTCTTGTCCTTCCAGACAAATGGTAAGTATTTTGTACATTTTTCTTTATCAAGGTTTGTGACCTGCTAACCAAACTTTCAGGGACTAATAAGAGAGCAACAAAAAGCTCAGCATAAATACTTTTATTCATCCCAACTTTCACTACAAATCATAGGCCAAAAATTTCCTGTAGAGGATCCCATGTTCTTAATAACACTGAAATTATTTACAACTCTTCCATGCATTTCTAAAATACTAGATGGAGCACCAAGAATTGTTTCTCTCAATCAGGGATCATAAATGTCTTAATGATGACAAAATGTCAACACCATTAGAAGCAGTATTTGAGTTGTGCAATTTATCAAAGGCAAAAGTAAAGTCAACATAGAGATAAATCAGAAAGATCTTGCAGTTTAAATGCTAATGCTGAAACATTACAATCTGAACTATACAATCAGTCTGTTTTCAGAAATAGTCTTGAAAAACTATCCCTTCAAAACTGGGTTCTGAGACAGCCAATTGAAACAGCAGCAACTTAAACAAAAAAAAAATCAAATATTGTCTGACTGAGTGGTAATCACATATATGAGTGGGCTAACTTAGATCCACAACCTTGTCAAACCTACAAACTTGACAAAGAATGAAAAATCACCACATTTACACGAGTCTTATGGGAAGTCCTTTAGAACAAGACGTCCTGAAATACTGAAGCTCCTGGCATACACATACTTCTCACTTGCCACCTGAACCACAGGATAATTCAGTTAGGAAGGGACCTCAGGAGATGTTTAGTTCATCCTCATGCTCAAAGCAGGGTAAGGCAGGGACACATTATGTCAGGCTTTATCCAACCTGACTCTGAAAACCCCCAAAGACAGAAAATTCACAGATTCTATGGGCATCCCTTTCCACTACTTGACTGTCCTGATAGTGAAAAAGTTTTTCCTTAGACCTAGTTAGAACCCTTATTTAAATTTAAGTTCATTGTATTTCATCCTTCTTCCAAAGCAGTGAAAAGACTGATTCAGATCTCCCTGATAATCTCCTGGCAACCTCTTTCAATTACTGCCCTGTAAATGTACAATCACTGAAAAAGAAAATTAACAAGGATATGTCCCAACTCCTACCTTACCAAGTGGATTTTAGTATAAAGAATTATTTTTTTCTGTTTCCTCTCAACTGACAGACAGTTCACCCTAAATCTCTCCACAGCCAAGGTTTTCAGCCTTCATTTATGCTATGTGTATTGAGTTAATTTATTTTTATATTTTTAATATTTCATTATTGTAATTAAGACAAGTGCTGCATATTAAAACACTTTTGAGCTGGTTAAGGCTTCAATACTCGTAATGCTGCCTTTAAAACTTTTCTTATGTAAAGCAACTGAATTCTTAAAAAGGATTTAATTCTCAGATTGGAAAGGATTTTAAATCCTTCTGTCCTCCATGAATGTGAGCTTTATTTTGAAGGATGATTGGTTAATTGTCAGACCATCAGAAATTTCTTCTAGATCAGGGCTCAAAATAATTTTGCACCAAAAACATAATGCCATAGTCTGTAGTACTAGTTAAATACAAAACTCAGGAGGAAAAACTGAATTCTTTGAATTCTCTAATTTCTCTGTTCTTTAAAACTGGGAAATATAAATTGACATGACTGCTAGACTACCTTTAAGGGCTCCATCACTTCCAGCTGGAGAGCAGACTGACTGTGGTGATCTCAAGGAAAAAGACGCAGCATTCCTTATTGAAGGATCGCCATCCTAAAGTGAGAATGATAAAAAAAGTTAACATATGAACATAAAGATCCGTTAAAATAAAAACTGAAATAAGTACATAAATTGATACAATGGATTGGGCCAAAAAGCACACAAGAAATACTAGAAAAAGAGTCACTTCCATGAAAATCTTTGTAATTCAGACTGCTATTAGACTATAATATAAGCAATGCTCCAATCAGACATAAAAGGAATATATAACTAGAACAGACACACACACACAAAATCTTTATGTATGTATTCTAGCTAGACAAGAACTTGTGGGTTTACACTAGGATTCCATTTAGAATTTTTTGTTGCAAGTATGAGCACATGCATGACCTATATACAGTACCATTTGAAAGAAATAGAGTATAAAATGTAGATTTTTAAAACTCTAGTTTTTACATAATCTACCCTTTAAAAATTAATCTTAATCTTAAAAGATTATCTAGAACGCTATCTGGCTCTTATAGTTTAACAATGTAACACTTGTATCTGTATCCTCAGCAGAGGGAAGCCAGGACTGAACAGAATCTCTACCAGTCCCATCACAGCAGCTGGGTTAGTCTCATGTAAAACACAGCTGGAGTGATTTTAGCTTGGAAGAGTTAAACAGGAAACCACTCAATGGCAAAATGAAGCACTTCCCCAACCTGCTCCAAAGCAATGAATAATTTCTGACAAACTTCTTCATAATATAATACTAATTGCAATGTAATTATGTCCATGCCCTACTTTTAGCAATGTAAATGAGTACTTTTTGCCCCCACACTATCCTTATGTAAAAATGCGAAACGCACTACTCCAATCTCTATTCAGAGTTTCACAGGGGTTTTTCCAATGCTTTTGTGGAGCCCTCTGCTGGTCACAACTACTCATTCACGCAGCGTCCTAACTAAACTTCAACTATAGAATGGTTATTTCCCACTTCAACTACTGTTTTTTATACAGCATCTATGAGAATGGTTGGGGCAAAGAAAAGCTGGCAAATTCTGTATCTATGAAGAGAAAATTTCTATAATTACAAACAAATTCTAATAATTTTATTCTTCCAAAAGGTACAGCGATATAAATGAACAAATTCTCCAAAGAAGTTCTACAGTTATTTCATGTTTCCTAATCAAATTGGTTACTTTAGCAGTTAACATTCTAATGTAGCTCTTCTTGAGATATCTCTATACAGGCAATTTTTTCACATAGCCATTTCTTTCCTTTATTTTTTTAATCTGAATCATCTGTGAGATAAATACTTTTTAACCTTTTGACCAATATTAACCCAAATAACAGAATAAAAGGTTTAATTGTAATTATATTTTTACATGTCTGTTTAAAGAAATCAGCATCCAGTAGTGAGATAGAAAACAAAATTGGTACTTCAAGGAGATAGCAGCCTGCACAGATGGACAATCACACTCTGACAACGGCCAAACAGCCAAATTCCATGTGTGCAGCCACAGACTAGACTGTGCCTTCTGAAGGGGTAGATGGCACTGCAAAAAGGAGAGAGTTTGAAGTTTATGGACTTAAGGTGATTACAACCCCAAGAACACAAATCCATAAGAAATCAGATTTCATCAGTTTTACCACCTATGGGCACTTAGTACAGAACTATATTAGATTCTTCTCATTCACAGCGCAATAAACCTGAACTTACACTGTTGTGTTAATTATAAATATGTTTTGCAAGAGCACCTTTTTTTTATTTTTTGCAAAAAGAGTTGTTGCCTTCTGAGGAAATTCTCATGGGCAAAGGAGTTTCATATTCAGACCACCACAATAAAGTGAATTCCGTATCAAAAATATATGATGCTATTTTAAGTGAAACTGAACTGATATCCTAGTGAGTTAGTCATTTAGCTACTGCACTAAAATTATGAAACTGATATTTTTTTCCCTAACTTTGACTTTTCTTTGACTTGTGATAAATCTCAGAAACACACCTATATTGAAAATTAACAATTGTCAAAAGGCAAAGACAATTTCTTCTAAATTAATTAAACAGAATGAGCAGGTATATGACATTTTGGGTAGAGATGTCATTCCTACCACAGCTGATAAATTTTCAGAAACGTGCATTTACACTTGCTCAGTTTGGAGCTTCAACAAATGATGAATTATATTCTAGGAAAGCGCCCAAGTTTACCAAAAATCACCCTTAAATTGAGTGAATGTGTAGTGACACATTAAGGGTACATTAAGGGGATACTTGCTGATTTTGTATTTCAGAGAAACATGATGTATTAAAGCAATTATGCTTTATGTTTTGTATATGAAGCAAAATATTTATGTAAGCGCTATGCTTTAAAGCCACAAAATCCTAAAATGAATAAAAATAATTTAAGTTCTTGAGTTTTATGATTCTTAAAATACTCATTCACAAAGGTCTTCTCCAAAGTACAAAAGACCGCAACATTATTATTCATACAGAGATGCAAAAAGCTATAATTACAAATAAAGCACAGGCAACACATATGCACCATTAAGAAAGTGCACAAATTGATAAAAATGCTAGTTTACATCACTTACTACTTTCTATGTCTAGCATTTCTCCAATTAGACCAGCCAATGAGGATGTATTATGTTTTCATAATCTGTGAATTTTCAAATGAGTCTACACATCTGAAATTGAAATTTATCTTCAATGGTTTTATTCCTCAACAGCATCATAAAATATCTGACTTCTAAGGTAGTTAAACACACACTTGCTTTATCATAGTAAATATCTGCTTTATCATAATAAATTGATTAGGTTACATACATCACTACTGAGTCTGTGCACCATCTGTAGGTAGTCTTCATTTGAGCCATGTCTAGAATTATCAGCATGATGATTAGCTGAATTTCCAGGCAACTGACTTGAAACTTTATTTTCATGGAGATTCCTCATCCCAGCTGTGACAATGGGACTGGATACGGAAGCTGGAATACAAAAAAATTAACTCTATAGATACAGTCACGCAGTCATGAACTTGAAAAGATTCAGAGAAAACACCCAAACAGTGGATATTAAAACGTTGGATGCAAGAGATCTGGAATCAGAACAAGAATCCAACTTGCTACAAGTATCTTGATTAAAAACACATTATCTAAGATTTTTCAAAAGGATTTAAAATATTAATTCCATGTACAAATTAGCCAAATTTTTCTCCATATCTATTCTAATTAGAGTAAGTATCTTCCTTACTGATGACAGAAAATTTTGTTTACTTCTATGTAACTTGAATTCACCACCTTAGGAACTTACAAGGTATTCATGAGACATATAACATTATATATAAAACAGCTATATATATATTCTAAGCACAATGTTAAACTTTATGAAAAAAATATTTAAAAGAATCCAGTAGAATTCTACTTACCAAGAAAAAAAACGCCCCAAAGACCTTAATACTGGTCATGTGTTCAGGATTGTTTTCAGACAAGGGAAGAACAAAAAACCATCTGTTCTGAAGGTCATCTTTGCCAGTTACTGCACACCTTGAGCATAATTCTGGCCAACTTAGAATTAATCTAACACTAAAAAGGGCGAGTAGGCTAGAAAATCTCTAAAGTTAACTTTAGGTATTCTAAAGTTAAGAAAACTTAACTTTTCATTAGCAGAAATGAGATTTTCCCTAGTACACGTAAGTGATGCTCACGGCTAACAAATACAGGTTTTGGGTAGTTCAGATTATATTCATAGTCACATATACAGGGCAACAGTGCAAATTTGACACAAATAGGGGAGCGTTGCTACATTAACGTGCTTTATTTTTTCTTCTTCTGTTTAATTTTTTTAAATTAAGTAGATACCACCACTTTTTCCTGCAAAAAAAATCAAAGCTTAAAATATACCAGCCTCAAAGATTTGCCTTAAGCATGTGATTCCTTCAAAGAAATTAGAAATCCATGAAATGTGCACATGAAAGTATTGAACAAGGTGAATAAACTAAACATCACAGACTTACCTTGCTGCATTTGAGGATGAGCTGTGTAACTTGGAGGATGTGAATATGGCATATATCCTGCAGGGCTTTGAGGAGCATATGGACTAGGCACTGGACTGTTCTGTTGTGCCAAAAATCTGTTACCAGAGCTTGTCTGTGGTGGCACAAACCGACTAAAAAGAAAAAAAATTGCAAAAAACTTTTTAAAATTTGGAATAGCAACTATAGCCAAATTCATTATTTCTTTTGGAAATTATACCTTCGGAAGATGAAAATTTCTTTAAGATTAAAAAAAGCCTCCAACACAATTGAGTACTTCCTTCAAAAGGAGTATTTTGAGCTATCTATACTTTCCTAATGGCCCATGTTACTGAAGAGTCAGAAGATAATAAATAGAAAGCTTTCATAAGACCTCCATCTAGGGAAGGGAAGCAATGACTCAAATATGTATGGAAATCAGATCTGCAATTTCCTAAAGTTAATCTCAGAAGTTTGAACGAAAGCAACAGCAAAAGTTTTAATCAACTTGGTCATTAGGATTAACAAGGAGCCATTTACTCTTTCTTTACTTTTCAGTAAGGTTCCAAATAACTCCATCTAACAGAGCTACACTGTCAAGATAAAGAAATGTTGTAGGCAAGTCCACTGAACACAACTTTCTCTTTCGCTGGCTTTCTTAGACTCATTTTACTGATAAGAAGCCATACAGATAACATTGAGACAATAATACATGCGCATTATTACTTACATTCTTATATGAGTTTCTCAAAATTAAAATAACCAAATAAATACATCAGAAAGTACATTACGAGCTATCACAACCCCAAGTTCTAAACAGGAACTCCACGAAGGTAAGCTTCCACAGAAAGAAACAGCAAAGTATTTAACATAAGGATTTTGCAGGGATTTCAAGAGAACTTTGTACTATTCATTGTAATATTCACAGCTCAAACAACCTTTTTAGACATTAAAGTTTAAAAGTGTGTTGGTTGTTGTGAAGACACAGAACATTTCATTTGCCAGTTACAGTAACTTGAAGTGAAACCTGAAGGCAGTTTATTTTAATAATGATATCTAATAACTGAAGATGGGACCTGTTAAAGCCCAGTATCTGGGTTGAAACTACAAGCAGAACTCTCTCCTCTCATCCAGAGTATTTTAATATATTAATAATAACCTAAATTATAGGTAAATGCTACTTGCAAATGCTGAAAAACTTAAAAACCCAGAAATCTGATAAGGAGTCTGCTGGAAGATTGGCTAAACTACTGAGCCTATCTTTCTGCAAGAAGCCTTTTGCATAACTGTTACAGTAGTACTCTATGCTTTTAGTAATCTTCTTTCCTACAATTCTGCTAAACCAGAACTGGGACAAGCTGGAACACACCAGCCTATTCTGTCCTATCCTCTTACCACCAGCTTCAGCCTCTGATATGGGTAGAAGACAACCAGAGGGTAACAGGAGGCAGAGGGACTCCTTAGGCAGGAAAGAAAGTCTGGCCAAATTATGGGACGGAGTGAGAGAGAGGAGAATTCATCATGAATCCTTAGAATACAGGGATTAGCTCACTTACAGAAAGATGTCTCTTTACACCTGAAAACATTTACCCTGCCATCAGACAAATGCCAAATTTTTTATGACACTGACCATCTTTCACTTACATATTTGCAACAAGAATTGGCTGTCAGTGTAGCAACGACTTGTAGTTCACACCCCTCCCATCCCACTTAAAAGAAAGGATTACCTGGAAGGGCTATGTGAGATAGTGGTTTGTTGATAATTTGAAGATGCAGGACTACCACGCATGGAATTCTGAGAAATATTAAACTGTGACATCATCATCCCTATTAAAAAAAAGAGATAGCAGCATTACTATACACATATTTCCTTTTCAATCAATGAAATATCTAATTTCCGAATTTATTACATACAATGAGATCATGAACTTTAATGACATTATAAAATTTGTTGACATTAGGATCATCTACCCACAACTAATACCTAATTTATAAAAAAATTAGAAATTACTGAATTCATGTATGATGTCCATTTTACATCATTACATAAAAAAGTGTCCTCCAAAGTTATGTTAATTCAGCTACAATATTAACAGTAGTTTCTTCATCTCTTCCTTAGAACTTCCTAACTTAAAATCTACTAGTAAAGAGAAACATTTTAAACCAGGTCATATATTCTGCACCCCAGGTTGGTGTGCACAATACTTGTCGTGCCAATAAGCAAAAGACTTTGCAGATTCACAAGTCAGAAGAACACAGAAAACTTATCTTCAGTTGTTGGAGCAAGCATAACAATCAGTCACTCTGGGTTGAGTGCTGCAAGATATTCTCATTGCTCCAGTAACATATTCAGTGGTCTCTTTCTACCCAGAGACAAAAGCTTTCTATTCCATCTCCATTAAGCTTAGAGGGAATGTCATCAAAGAAGGTGCTGAAATATTTCAGTTGCAAAGTAAAACCAATATCCCAACTGTGACTCCTACATCTAGTAGATAACCATACTCGTGTGGCGGAAGTTTAGGTGCTGAATCAGCAGGGAAGCCACATGTATCAATGTTCTTGAAACTAGCTAATTTAAGAGGCATTTGGACAATGCCCTGAATTTGACTGAACTTTCAGTCAGCCCTGAAATTGTCAGGTGGCTGGGTTAGATAATCATAGTAGGTCACTTGCAACTGAAACATTCTATTCTATTCTGACTTACATCATTATAAAGGGGAATTTAAGGGAAACTTTTTTTTCCTCTCTTCAATACAGGAATAAAGAATATCCTAACAACTACATGACAAAGTGACACAGAAACACAAAAATGTAAATGAACTTGCAGTTATTTTAGTGACAGAATTTAATATCTTACAGTTAAAAAAGTGTTGGAACTCATGAACACACAGTGTCTTGGGAAACTACAGCAAGTGATCTATAGCCTTAGGTAGAAGTTCATTAATAGTACAAGTATTTTAGACAGTTAGACAAAAGTCCTCAGTATGAAAATGTTGGAAGATTTGTTAATCCTACAGTTGCTAACACCAATTTCAATTACTACAATAATCACACATGCAAAACTATTTTCAGAAACCTTAAGAACCTTCAGAAACCTTCCCTGTCACCCTCTTTTCTCCTCTACTTTCTCCATCAGAGACAGAAATAATCCTGCGGGAATTAAGCCATTACTACCTCCCAGTAGGTGGCAAATTCTGCATTCCATGTACTACTAATACTATAGCACACTAATACTGGGCCTGAACAGGAGTTAAAGTCCTGTGTTGTGTTAAAAAAGTTAGGTATTTCGATACTTCAATATAAGTACATTTCAGTGTCCGGAGTAACAGACAGGGACTCCTCAACTTCCACAAAATTTGTTTAAATGGATGCTGGTTGCCTCACACAGAGGCACATGAACATGAAATCTCGGGGATTTTTTATGCTGGAAGGAGCACCCAGCATGCCCGCTGCCCCCTCGCCTCTTACTGCCACTCTCAACACAGCTAGGTACAACATTTCAGCCAAACAAGTAACATTCCTGTACAGAAAGCTGACATAATGTAACCATATCAGCATGAACTATTGTCCTCAAGTGACTTCATGATACTTGTATCCCCATTCATCTGTTTAGCCCAGAAATAAGTTTTGCACCCTTAAGACTTGTTCCTAGAGCAAATGGGGGAGAGAAGAAGCGCACAGTTTGTTCAGAGGAGAGAAGAAGCGCACAGTTTGTTCAGAGGAGAGAAGAAGTGCATAGTTTGTTATCAGAAACTGCACTTGCTCCCCTGCATCCTTCTCCTGGACTGTGTTTTCTGCAGCACAGACAGACAGCTAGACAGAGCTCTCCTTTCCTTTTAGTCAGTTTGTAGCTAGGTGATGCACAGAAGTACCTTGACTGTGCCTTTTCTTTTTCTTGGAACTGTTCAAACTTACTCTAGAGTGAACATCCAGAATGGCACCAGGAGCTCACATCTGGGGCCGACCAGGCCTAGGATGCTGCATTCCAGCACGGCAGGGACTGACAAGAGACTGAGTGAGCTGAGCTACAGCCCACGA
Source organism: Zonotrichia leucophrys gambelii (assembly GCF_028769735.1). Classification (NCBI taxonomy): domain Eukaryota; kingdom Metazoa; phylum Chordata; class Aves; order Passeriformes; family Passerellidae; genus Zonotrichia; species Zonotrichia leucophrys. The sequence continues at coordinate 11,808,089 of NC_088200.1, read as the reverse complement.
AGGGAACTCTCTGAGTTTGTCATCTCTTCAGAGCAGTGAGTTCATTTTTAGTGCTGGTGAATGCTTTGCATGTTAAATAAACAGGTTTTTTCCACTTTTCTCCAAAGTCCTTTCCCAAACCAGGTGGGCAGGAGCACTGTTTGAATCTGCTTTCTAAAGGAACCCCTTTAGAGGTTTTCTCTGAAATTTGCCCTAAACCAGGACAAATACATTTTTTTGGCACTCAAAGTGAAGCATGAGAAAGTGGAAAAAGCCTGTCCTGGCTGCATTTTAGTTGCACTTTCACTGTATCGAGATAAAGTAATCAGTAGCTATGTTGCTTGAATTCATGATGTCTCTCTGGGTGGAAGCCTTTACTTGTTTCTAGTCCCCAGGCTTTTTAAAGTTTTAATACCTTTCTAGTCCTTAGGCTCTTATCTGGAAATAGCTCCAGTATTGTCCCTAACACAGAGTTTTTACAGTAGAGGGCATGGATTAGAACAGTTATTGCACTGGGTTCAGTGATAATGATTTATAGGGAGTTTACAAAGATACTAGAGTCTATTTAAGACAAGTATGGTTTCTTCGTCCTACCCTGCATTCTAGTTCCAGCAGCATGTTTTGGGAGCTCACTGGTAACTGCACCCAGTTTCTTAGAAGAAGAGCAGGGGATGAGGATTTTCAGCATTCCCTTTCCTTCTTCTCCTTTGAATATCTTAACTCACTTTTTCAGAATGTTCCGTTTCCCCTGAATGTTAAAGGGACCACCTTCCTAATATTTACTTTAGTAAGCTTCCTCTATATGGTCTACAGCTCCTCTAGAATGGAGGCTGAGATGTCCAAAGGAGTTAACGAGACCCCTGACCCAGAAACAGATCCTGGTGTAGAAAATAGGAGAGAATGGGCCCAATCCTGAAGGAATTTTCTGATCCCCCAGACTAAGAATTTTCATATTAACAAATTCAGAACCCAGACAATGTGGGGAAATATCTGGAAGAGAACTGCCATAATGACTTGAAGGAAAAAAAGATCATTGCAATAAGCTGGGCCCTGGCCTATGCTTATCACAAGCCACTAGATACTGTAGGGCAGCAGATACCGGTGAGGGGCAGGGAGATGAATCAGCAGCTACCCCAGTCACTCAGGCTACAGCCAACACCCCAGGTTGTAGCTAAACCAGACAGTGAGCCTAAGCCACTGGCAGTCGCCGCAGGAAAGAAGCACACAAGCAAAACTGATTGGGCAGTGATTGATGATGATGATCTGGGAGAAGGACCCTCAGTGCCAATTCCTGACACAAGTCAGAGTCAAAGCTACTGACACAAAATCAAAAGTCAAAGCAACTGACTCAAGATCAAAAGTTACTTTTGAGTCCTTTTCCCTGAAGAACCTTCATAGCCTAAGAAAATATTACACTTAATGACCTGATGAATCTGTAATTAGTTGGTTAGTCTATCTTTGTGATGCGGCAGGCAAGGCTGCAATTCTGGATAGTACTGAAGTGAGGCATTTGGGATCCCCGTCACTTGATCCTGTCATTGACCAAGGAATGATGAGGGGGGCTAACCCTCACAGGCTCTGGGCACAAAGATACCTGCATAAGGACAATCTCTATATGCAGCAAACCCCGTGGAAGACCACAGAAGAAGGGATTCAATGCTTGAGAGAAATGGCAGTGACAAAAACGGTCTTCTCAGATGACCTAAACACTTTAAATCCAGACTTGGTAACATGTACATCTGTGACGTGCCAAAAACTTACATGACTTAGGCTACAAAAATACGCTCCTGCTTCAGCAATAATGAAGTGGGGTAACAGGGAGGAGACTGTGCTTGATATGGCAAAGAAGCTCCAAGCACATGCAGATGCTGTACATGGCCCAACACATGCCAGAATCGCAGCTGTGAAAACATGTCTGCAGAACTTAGAAGATAAGATAGAGGAGAATCACGAGAAACCCAGAGATGAGATTAGAGAAGAAAAGAAAGAGGGCTTTCTCCAAATCTCAGCAGTACAGATCAGAAGCTCTAGTATCAAACGCAGATGTCCCTCAGATAGGGAGAGAAGCTACACCCCATGAACTGAGCTGTGGTTTTTCCCATGTGATTGTGGAGAAAACATGAGGAGATAGGATGGAAAATCTACTGCTCTGGCACGACTGGTGCTTAAATGAAAAGACAGCAAGACTCAGAGAAGAAGTTCCACCAAAAAAGAAGCAGCTCCAGTAGCCTGTAGCCAAACTACCAGGTATGATGATAATGACGTGTCTAATCCCCTTAAAAACCTCCAAGACATACACTTGAGGAAAAAAGGATAACCAAGATTAGAGGGGCTCTGCCTTTAACCAGGTAGAGAGTAGAGAAAATAATATTTTTAAGACTGTGTGAATTCATTGGCCTAGCACATGAAAACCACAAAAATATGAAGCCTTAGTCAACAACAGTGCACATTAATCCCATTGAGACATGGGGGAGCAAAATCTATTTCTATTGCTGGTGTGACAGGGTCGTCACAAGACTTGACTTTAGTAGAAGCTAATATAAGCCTGACTGGAAATGAGTGTAAGAAACATGCTACTGTGACTAGCCCAAAAGCCCCATGCATTTTACACAAAGATTTCCTCCAAAGTGAGTATTTAAAAATCCCAAAGGGACTCAGGTGGGTGTTTAAGATAGCAGCTGTTAAAACAGAGAGCGTCAAACAACTGAACACCTTGCCTGGACTATCAGAAAACCCAGCTGCAATAAGACTTCTGAAGGGAGAAGAGCAATGAGTACCAATTGCCGCTTTGACAGCGCACTGCTGGCAGTACAAAACAACTATGTGATTCCCATCCATAACATAATCTGTAAGCCAAAGAGCTGAAGAGTGATCAGCAAAAACCCACTCACCTTTCAACAGCTCATTTAACCTATATGCCAACCTGAAGGAGAATGGAGACTGACTATGAACTATCATGCCTTAAACTAAGTGACTCCACTATTGAGTACTATATGCCAGACACATTAGAGCTCCAGTACCAGCTGGAGTCCAAGGCTGTGAAATGGTATGCCACTATTTTTTCTATTCCTTTAACAACAGAATGCAGGCCTCGGTTTATCTTCACATAAAAGGGAATGCAGTACACCTAGAACTGACTGCCCCCGGGGTGAAAGCACAGTCCTACCATCTGCCGTGGACTGATCAAAGCTACATTAGAAAAGGGTAAAGCTCCAGAACATCTGCAATACATTGATGACATCACTGTGTAGGAGAGCACAGCAGCAGAAATGTTTGAAAAAGGAGAAAAAAATCATTCAAATTCTTCTAAAAGCCAGTTTCACTGTCAAAAAAAGCAAAGTTAAGGGATCTGCTCAAAAGATCCAGTTCCTGAGAGTAAAGTAGCAAGATAGACTGTGTCAAATTCCCACTGATATCATCAACAAGATCACAGCAATGTCTTCACCAACACAAAAGAAATACAAGCTTTCTTAAGTGCCCTAAGTTTTTAGAGAAGGCATATTCCTAAACACAACCAGATTGTAAGCCCTCTCTACCTGGTCACCCACAAGAAGAACTTAGGGCTTTCCAGGGGAGCCCTAAACAACAACAAGCCTTCACCCAGATCAAGCAGAAAATCACTCATGCAATAGCCCTTACCCCAGCCAAGACAAGACCAGATATAAAGAATGTGCTCTACTCTACAGCTGGAAGCCATGGTCTGCCCTAGAGCCTTTAGCAGAAAGTGCCTAGTAAGACTGAAAGTCAACAACTAAGATTTTAAAGTTGAAGCCACAGAGGGTCTAAAGCCAACTACACTCCATCAAAGCAAAAACTTTTAGCGGCCTACGGCCGAGTCCAAACCACCTCAAAAGTAGTCGGCACTAAAACACAACTCCTGGGGCCCTGACTACCAGTGCTAAGGTAGATGATCAAAACAGAAGTTACCTCTATCCACCATGCTACCAAAGCCACAGAGAACAAGTATAGTGCTCTAATCATACAGCACACCAATATTAGAAACCTAAATCACCCTGGGATTTTTGAGATCATTACAAATTGGCCTAAAAGTGGAAACTTTAGTCTCACTAATGAAGAGAAACAAGAAATGACACAGGCTAAAGAAGCTCCACCATACAACCAACTGCCGGCAGCAGAAACACATTATGCTGTTTTTACTAATAGTTCCTGTTGCATTGTAAGGATGAAATGAAATTAAAAAGCAGCTGTATAGAACCCAACACAACAAGTCACAAAATCTACTAAAGGAAAAGGTAGATCAAGCCAACTCATTAAACTCAAAGCCATTCAACTAGCCCTAGACACTGCTAAAAGGGAGAAATAGCCAAAGCTCTACCTCTACACTTAATTCACAGAAGTAGCCAATACTCAGTGGGGATAGTTAGAAAAAAAAGCCAATTAACAGCGTAAAAGAAAACCAATTTAGGCTGCTAAAGAGTAAAAAGACATTACTACCAAAATAGAGAAACTACCTATAAAAGTCTGCCATGTAAATGCCCATATCCCCAAGAGTAAAGCTAATGAGGAGCACCAAACAATCAACAGGTAAATCAGGCTGCAAAAATGAAAGTGTCAAAAACAGACTTAAATTCACAACACAAGAGAGAGCTGTTCCTAGCTAACGAGGCTAATGATGCCTCAAGTCATCAAGGTAAACGTGCCTCTTATAAGTAGGCACAAGACCAAGGAGTAAATTTAACCATAAACAGTATTTCTCAAGTTATTCATGACTATAAGACGTGCACTGTGATCAAACAAACCAAGCAGCTAAAACCCCTATAATATGGCAGGCAGTAGTCCAAATAGAAGCACAGGTAGGCCTGGCAAATTAACTACATCACACTGCCCCAGACCCGCCAAGGTAAGCACTATGTGATCACAATAATAAAAGCCACCACAGGATGGCTGGACACCTACCCTGTGTCCCATGCTACAGCCTGTAACACCATTCTAAGCCTTAAGAAACAAATCTTTTAAAGGCATAGTACCCCTAAAAAAATTAAATCAGACAACAGGACTCCTTTCAAAAACAGCCTTATCAACACCTAGACTAAAAAACATGGCATTAAGTGAGTATATCATATCCCCTACCACACACCAGCTACAAGCAAAATAAAAGTGTACAATAGACTGTCAAAAACCACCTCAAAAACACTGAGTAAAAGATCTTCCAAAAATTAAAAGCAACATCTAGCAAAGGCCACCTAATTAGTTAATACCTCAAGTTCCACCAACCAAGCAGGCCCTGCCCAATCTGAGCCACTGCATATAGTAGACAGAAACAAAGTCCCAGTGATGCACGTCAGAGGTTTGTTAGAAAAGACAATAAAGATCAGTTCTGCCTCAAGTACAAACAAATGCAGTCATAGAGTTACCTTTGCTCAAAAACCAAGTTACACATAGTAGATAACTCAGAAAGATGAAACAACACAATGTGTACCTCAGGGAGATCTGATTATTAAGTAAGAACCATATGCAAATATCACTGTTTACTAAATATTACTGCCATTGTCTAGATATAGCTACATACTATATGTATATATGTATTGTATAATGTATGTGATTATAAAGTTAGAATATATGCTAGTTTTAGTACTAAGCTAACAATATAGAGATAAGGAATAGAATGTCCTATGGTGACTTTATGGTGCTTGTATCCCCATTCATGTGCTTAGCCCAGAAATAAGTTTTGCACCTTTAAGACTGATTCTGAGAGCAAAAGAGGAGAGAAAAGAAGCACAGTTTGTTATCAGAAACTGCACTTGCTCCCCTGCATCCCTCTCTCCTAGACTATGCTATCTGCAACACAAACAGACAGCAGGACAGAGCTCTCCTTTGCTTTCAGTCAGTTTTTATCTAGCTAAGGCATAAAAGTTCCCTAGACTATGTTTTTCGTTTTCTTAGATCTGTTCAAACCTACTCTAGACTAAAAACCCAAAAAACCCACAAAACCCACCGGGGCCTAAGACACTGGATCCACTGCCGGACAGACTAATAGAAAACAAAGCAAGCCAAGCTACAGTCCACTAAGGGAACTTTCTGGGTTTGTCACTTCTTCAAAGCAGCAAGAAATTTTATTGTTTAATATTGTTCATTCTTTATGTTAGTGAATACTTTGCCTGTTAAATAAACAGGTTTTTTCCACTCTTCTGCAAAGAAATCTTTTCCCAAACCAGTTAGAAGAGGGGCTGCTTAAATCTGCTTTCTAAAGGAACCCCTTAGAGGTTTTCTCCCCAGTTTGCCCTAAATCAAGACAACTATACAGACAAAGTTTCAATTTTGTGGTTAAAGTACAGAGTGCTCTTTTTAAGGACTTAAAAAAATATATCTATTTGTTTTCTCCTCCCTAATTTAAAACATGCTTTTAATCACAAATGTGGTAGTTTCTGGGTTAAACGAATGACAGAAAACATATAATTAATTTTCTAATGCAATTTAAAAAAATCCCCTAATTAACTCAAATCTATGATGGAAAGCTCTCACCTCTCTATCTCTCTTTTAGACGGCAGGGGCAAGACATGGAAGGCCCAGTCCAGGTAATTTAACAGAAAAAAAGAAAGAAAAAAACCCAAAACTAAACTAAACACTCCCCAACAACAAAAAAACAGGTTTTCCAAAGTTTCCAGACAGGTACCTATATAGGTGATAATGATGTAATGAAAAAGAAGTAAAAACAAGCCCCAAACACTGGGTCTGTAATGGATTTGAAATTAGTCTGTGGCCATTTAGCACTACAGTATGTTTTACTTTTTACATTGTTGTCATATTACTACATAGCACAGAAAACACCATCCTTGCAGAAACATTACTAGAATGAGATTCCCTACATATTACTCCCAGTCTTACAACAATTTTTCTTCTTCTAAAAAAGTGATATGCATAAATCCATTTTAGCATTCCTACCAAATGGAAAAGAATGCTCTTCATAAAAACATAACTCAAGTTACAAGTTACATAAAAAAATCTTGTACAACTAAACTGTACTACAGCCGTATACATGCTTTAACTAGGATGGCTCAACAACAGGTGATTTTTCAGTGAGATACATATTCTTATTAAAAAGTGCATGTGTTAAATTTTTTCCTTTTACACGCAGAAGAGCACTTGAGTTCTTGCATAAATGTAAAAACATTATTGAAGTAACTGACATTTATGGAAAGATGCATAAGATTTTAGTCTCCCAAAATGCATAAATAGGTTAGAGCTGTAGGGCAGCACAAGTTACTAAGATTAGGAATGGCACGGAGGAACTATTAAGGATGCCTCAGTCAACCTTATTCCTTACTCCAGAATGGTTAAGAACTCTCACTGCAGTGATACACTAGAATCATATAGATTTTCAGTAAGATCAATACATATGTTTTCAACTTCAATTATTTACCAAGACAAACATATGAACATATGAAAGCATAAAAAATTCAAAATAACATTGTTTCAAAATAAAATCCAATTACTTATTCTAGAGATTACACTTTGAGGTGAAATGAAACATTTTTTAGAATAATACCTGGTAGCTTTTATTTTCCATCTTTTTACTATACAATTGCTCTTAAAAGATGTTAAGGTACATAGCTTTAAATCACTATCAAACACAAGGCAAGGCATAAATACAACCACTGTGCTCCATATATATTTGTGGTTAGTATCAGTCCCCTAGATTTACAGAATAACATAAAATTAATCAATAGATAATCAAAAATCCTTACCGCTTTGTACCCCGTATCTGTTTTGCATGCTTTTCTCCCTGAAAACATTAGGATTCCTTGCCAGAATAGCCTGCAGCAAGACTGGTATATCTCCTTCTGGATCATCACTGCCAAGGTTATCTTTCAACTCTCTGGAATTGTGGAAGTAAGCAAATAAAGAGGCAAATGCATTTTCAAATTATAAGAAACTATGAGTCAAGTAAAAAGAAACAAAAACCAAAAAAACCAAAAAAAAAACCAAAACCAAAATGAAAGAAGACAATTTACTGTTAAAATATATGAAAAATCAAGTCTGCAAAGCACTGCTTCCTGCCTCTAGTTTTTTTCACCCTCTTCCTTAAGGAATGGCAGAAGAAATATTCCTGCAAGTCCTCCCAATTATTTTCTGTTACTAAGCTCTTACATATATGTGGCTGTCAGTTTAAGATTCTCATACGAAGTATCTTAGGCACATTTTTATATTGTGGTCATCTCTACAAAAGAGCACTTTGGCATAACACCAAGAACATATTGCTGTAGGAGTGAAAATAACATATGTATCAATGTATAACATTCAGCTAACTGTAACATTCAGGTTTCAACCCAATGCTCTGAAAATCTTTTTACTTTGAAAAGGGGAAATTGGCATATCTTTGAGATCACAGGATTCCCTGTGAACCATAAAGAAATGTAATGGATTTTCTATAAATGCATCTGTGCACTCACTTCTTGTATGCTTTGAGGACTTTTAAAAGCTACTTCCATTTGAACAAAACAGTTAAGGAAACGACAGTATTGTCAACATAAAACAATTCAAGGGACACCAGGGAGAAATAAAAAAAATAACAAAAAGAGAACACATTAGCATACTTAATGGCTCAGTTGCTAAACTACTTAAGTTCAATACCTAATCAGAACTGACACCTAATCAGGTGTCAAAATTTTTCTTGGGTATGCAATTTGTCTGTGTGCATTAGTGACTGATACTGAATGCAAATTAGTATTGCCCGATCAACACCATAAAGTCTGCACTCTAACCTACCAAGAAGGGAATAAGCGTTAGATCTGTAAAATAACTCCACAGTTAGGTGTAAGGGCTGATGGACAATTATTAACATTGTCTGAATGAAACATCTGACTCTTATATTGCGACCACTTACTAAGCAAGCCTAAGGAAAAACCTGCACATTCTAATTTTCATATTCTCACAAACATCTTTCTCAATCCAGTAAATTTTCATTTCAAGGAGTAAGGATGGCGATCTGATGTAGAAGTTCAAAATACATACATGTGATCTGTTGACACCTGATTGAGACTGTGGACGAGCTGTGAAACCAGATTTTCATCCCTGCAAGCCAGAAGGCAGTTCACCTCTTCAGCTATCCGTCCATTGAAAAGCAGGCTTTTTGTTGTGGTAGCAGGTAAAGGTGATGGAAGAGGCAGCTGGTTCAAAACTGTTTTTAGAAAAGAGGAAATACTTTATAATCATTTCATGAGGCACAAACACACAAATGTGGACACCCCCTTACTCTCTTACGAGATTAAGAAAGAAAACCCAACAACTAGATTTAAAACACAGGGAACACTTCTGAATTTTTTAATTCTTAAATTCACACAAAGAAGCACACATCCCCACTCACATACCCATAACTGGACTATCTAAACACTCCAGAATATTAAGCTCTTTATTACATTATGGCACCCTTCTCCTAGAGCCAAAAGCATTGATAAAAAAAAAGGAAATGCAAAATTTTTGTAGTTACATGAAGTACTGTAAGGGCATTGATGATTTCAGTTTTCTACTCTGATCTCAATATTTAATTAGTGTTACCACTTTATTATAAAGTCTTTAAAGAAAAACCAAAAAAACTCCAACTAATCAGAAAAACCAAACAACCCAACAACCAATGAAACACACTAATTAAATTCACAGTTTACTCTTATCTTCTTGTATTTATTCTTATGTAAACCATCTTCTCAAGACAACCCAGTTGGTTGGTGTGCTCATTGCAATGTCAATTCAATCAGAAAAACTTACTCAGAAATCTCATGAAAAGATTTAGTGAAAACACTATTTCAATCAGAAATTTCAATTTCTTAGAGCATTTTTAGGTCTTAAGACATAACAAGGAAGTGCACATATAAGAAGGTTTGACCCAGATGACTGTAGAGTTACACAGACCAGAGGAGGTTAAGCCAGGAGCGGCCAAAAGGCCAGATAAAGAGTAAGGCCACCTCAGCTGGTTCAGGAAAACAAGTTGACTCTTGGTTTGGTAAGAGTCAGCTTGGCTGACTCTGAGCTTACTCTCAGCTGGTAATTGCAAGTTACCATGCTGATCACATCCCTGAGATCAAGGTTTTAACAGAGCCATTACAAACAATTTCAGAAAAAACCCCCAATCAAAGTGAAACATATTTTTTGATTATTTTGTATTTTGAAATTGAAAAAGTGGGGTGATTCCAGCATTTTTACCCCTTATAATGTATATAATTGCTGTACTTAGGAATAAATTACAATTCAAATAAAAGTTTGTAATATATTAATATCAATAGCTTTCATTACTTGCAGCAGATTACCTTGAATGTGCCTGAAACTTCGAAAAATCAGCAAAATCAGCAAAACATATTGATTATGCTTTAGCATCAATTTAGCTAGCCTACTCTACTGCCTTCAGGATGATCATATCATCCATGTTTTCAGGGCAACTGGCCTTGTCCATTACAGTTCCGTAATTAAAGGAACTCTTGCACCAGAATTTGATCAGTGATTTCCACCAGTTAAGCAACCTTACCTGCAAACACTTAATTCTGGAAAACTCCCCATAGCCAGAAACCTACTATTTGCATCCTGAAGGTCTGATATTAGATGAACATGGTCATACACAGATACACACTTAAATACATAACCTGCATTTTTCACTTCAATATTCCAGAATATACCAGAAGTACATGAAGTGGGTTTTTCCTCCAAAACATCTTTCTTTTTTACTGTGAGCAATTAAATTCAATTGCTGGATATATACTTCTAGTGTTTCTTGGAAAGCCTCCAATTTTCAACAGTGTAACAACAGAAGTGCTTAGAAGAAGCACCTAAGGTCACTGAGTCCACTTATCCCCAAACAGACAACTGAGCTACAAAATATTTCTTACACTACATAAATAAGATGCCTCTCTGTCCCAGCTGCTCTTACCGCAACGGTTGTTCCAGGTCCTCACTACAGAATAATAAATCTCCTCTTAGTTTTCACTAGAAATTATTTTTTGGTCACATTACAATGATTTGGCTCTGTGCCAATATCAGTTTGTAAGGTAAATAGTTATTTTTCTTTCCTTGCATATTTTCTTCCTGACGTACTTAAAGTCAGCATACACACTTCACATACTCCCTTTGCTGGCTGAACAGAAAAAAAAAAAGACTCAAGTTCAGCTTCTTATTTTTATTCTATTTTTATTCTATTCTATGGTTTTATTGGATAGACTTTTACAATTAAAGCAATAACAAGGCTAACATATTTAATGATAAGTCTGATTTTAAACAGATTTAACTGTAAGAACTTTAAAAATAAAACTATTTTAGAATTTTGAAAATGCAGATATTTACCAAAGAGGTAGAAAAAAACATAGTAAAGATGAGAAAAAGAAGAGTACTTACGGTCCGTAAGACTAGCAATCCCTGCAAGAGTAGTGATGGGAACATGAGGCATATCCCCATTCATCCTGAAGTTCTGGGAGAGTAGTGCCTACACAGATATTTCAGTTCAGGTGCCAGCTATCATTACTTCCCATCTCCCAAGCACTAAACACAAAACAAAAAGAACAAAACCAAATAAAATCTCTCAGTTTACTTTTTAAAATTTTTACATTCATGAACATAAATGAAAGAGACCGTACTACCTTTAGCTGCATACTAAGTAAATTTTTTCAAGAGTGGATAGAACAGTGCAGATTCTAAGTAACAAGTGGCATTAGCAAATTAAAGGGCAAGCTTCCTTCTGGTCTCAGAAGCAACCTCTTCATCAAAAAAAAGATGCAAGATAAGACAACAAAAAAAAGTCCTTCAAGTTATTCAACACTGACTGAAAAACTGGTAACAAAACTTCTAACTGTTCATGCTGAAGTGTAATCACACTTAATGCATAACCAGTTTAAGTAATTAGCTGTTACATTCACTTCCCAGTATTGCAGAAGAAGGCATTTTCATAAAGAGACTAGTGAAACTAAAAGGAGTAACTTACAGATTCAAAAATAAAGAAGCAAACATATTGACAAATACAAAATCTAAGTACATCATAGAAGCAGTAGCTATTTCAAAATAAATTTGACAATATCTCTTCAATACATAACTCTCTCTGGTCAAACTACTACCAGAAATTCTAATTACTCCTCTTAGGGAAAAAACAAAGTTTTGCGACCACTGAATTAGCTCACATCTTTCCTGTAAAACAGCACATTTGATATTCAACAACAGAAAAAGCAATTAGTTCAATTGGATTTCACTAATTATAAAGATCCCAATCATAAGCAAGTCCACACTGCTAAAAGAAACTCAAAAACTGCAGTTCCAAACCATCAAACATCACACACTATAATCCCCTAGTATATTGTGAAATTGGCATGATTTTTCTGAAGACATTAAAGGAATTTGCTATGCGGTTACCTGTTGCAGACAGGCATTTGTGTTGACAGGCTGTTGACAGTAAAGAGTCCTTACACAAGCATTTCTCTTATCTACTGAAATGCTGAAATCATGATTTACTTACTTTAAGCCTACATTTTTGAGAATTACATATAAAATACATACAAATCACTAGGTCCTTATAGGTTTTGATAATTGTACATAAAATACATACAAATCAAGCGATCCTTATAATTTCCTTAGTAATGTTTCTTAGTAATATTATTTCTTATGCCACACCAACGTGGCAACATATGGCAATACATAAAGCACCACTGGTTATGAATACATACAGACTCCAAGACAAGGAAAAGAAATGTTACAAGGCTTTTTGTGCTCAAAGTTTTCATCAGCCAGTGAAATTACCTTTTCAAATTTTCCCTAACTGCATGTTCTTTGAAAAACTGAGGTTAAACAGAACTGAGAGTGAATGACTTCCTTTGCCACAGCTGCCACAGTCTCATTCTGACCTAAATTACATTTTAAAATTAAAAATATAGTACATTGCCAATACAGAAATATAGTCAGTAAGGAAAATGCTACAGACAGATACTCTCTGTGGATTGCTATGCTTGGAGTTTTTTTTTAATCCAGGAGAAAACTTCCATCAGAACAGTTTCAAGTACTACTCAATACCCAAGGGTTTTTACCCTAAATGAATACAAATATATGCAGAATTTCAGTGGTTGCCTAGTTCTACAAATAAGCAATTCTTAAAAAGAAATTTTAAGAATCAAAGAAAATATGCTAAAAGAGTCTCATAATGAGTCTTCAGCAAAAAACGCACAGGAGATAACACTTCTAAAATCCAAGTTTTCACTGAAAGCCTAGAAACTAAAGAACACCTTTCACACATAAATTGTATTTACTATAAAAATATCATGTCTGATGACTTCTCCCGACTGAAAATGCATGAAAGGAAAGACCACGTTACTAGCCAGTATTATTGGAAATTTTTATGTAGCACAGAAACAATAAGATATAATTCCTCCAAAATCACACACTTAAAATTAGAAACGTTCTCCACAGATATATGGTAAGAACCTGAACCTGGCAAAGTCCAGACCTCAGAGTGGAGCAAGTGCAGTGAGCAGGGGAAAAGTAAACTTTCTTTGTAAGAGAAGAGTAAAAGGGGTTGGTTTGTTTAACTAACAAGACAAAGGTCAAGAGGGGATGTGGTTGCTCTCTCTAAGGCAGTCAAAGAAGGCTACAAAGGAAGAAAGCCACAGAGCAATGCTGACACAACAATAAATGGGCACATAAATGCAAGCAAGAAGAAAACCAGAACAGAGTTTTTCACCATCAGAGCTGTCAATTTCTCCAATAGTCTTACATTAGTAGAGATAACCAACACCACTACTCCAAAGATGGATTGTACAGATGTTACAGAAGGGACAGGATGTGGTTGCCTGCACCAGCTGGGGGCTAAGCATGGCAATTCAAGAACTCCACCTCTGACATTATGAAGTTTCTGTAAGCATGATGAAATGAATAAACAGATGAGAATAAACAAGAGAGAAAGAGAGACTGATGGGATTAAGTGATGGGATTAGTTTACAAAACAAACACAATATGAAGAAACCACATAGTCATATCTGGATCCAAATACTAAATCTATCTTGTTGAGGGCAAAATTGCATCTGTTATAAAACTGGCAAACAAGGTGGGATTCAAATCCAGAAGCAGAGACCAAGATCCAGTGAAACTACACCTCAAATTTAATTCTACTGAGAACATCAGAAAACCCATTAATTTTAAGATTTTAAAATCCCAAGCAGTTAGAGGAATAAAGATCGACAGCTCAAGACAATTGTTCCATATAAAACATCAGTACAGCATGTAACAACAGCTTGACTGTTAGACAAGTTTTGTTGGGGTTTTTCTCCCCTACCTCCATTCCCCAAATATAAAAAGAGTTAAAAGTGCTATTGTAGCAGCTTACTATTAGTCAAGAAGAACAATCATTTTCAATATCTAAAAATTTTCCATTGCCAGGATTGTTCAGTAGTTGTTAAAAACAGTGTAATATTTTTATCCCTTAACTGGAAAAATGAAATATTAGCTGAATTAAGAAAATCAAAGATCTGCAGCAGAAGGCTTTTAACCAATGTATTAGAATGTAGTGTAGCAGTTCAGAAAAAGTACAAGAAATCCAGTCTATATAAATGTATGAGGTCTTGTATATTTAGTATATAGGTATTTATGCTCTTGTTTCTTTATAAGAAAGAATGGATACCACAGAAGACATTTTTGGGAGGAAGGAATTGCAGTGAACAAAGGAAGCAACACAAAGAATCCCTCAGTGAAACGAAAACCGTGAAATGGCAGCGTATCTAAAGAATAACGCAGGAAAAAGTTATCATCATAATATACACTAATATAGAAAAGCCAAGCCAACTTAGCAAGGAAAGTAGTATAAAAAAAGTTTAGGCTGTGGTTAATATGTACAAATTTAAAGTGTTACTTTTGTAAGTTATCCTTTTCCCTTTTTTTATTTTTTTTTTTTTAAATTATCTATATTACCCTTTACTGCAAAGACAAAATTAAGGGAGGAAGAGAGGATGAAAGTAAGCTGGGAACAATTTAAGTACAGACACTGATATCCAGCAAAGTGAAACTACAAGCATAAAAGGAAAAAAAAAACCAACAACCCAAGCAAACAAAAAAAAATTACTCTGTAAAAATAAAATAAGAAATAGAAATAAACTGCAGTTGTATTTTTTCAGATATTGTAGCATTTAACTATCAATTAAATGATGAGAAGACTCTGACCACTGGTCCACTGGTTATCAATATAATGGTACAAGCTCTACATTTATGAAACATTCCTCTTGGTTGAGAAACTGTCGTGTCTCTAACAAAAACACCAGCTTTTCTGCAGCTTTGCTGTGTGCATGCATGAGAAGAGTAAAAAACAAAACAAAAGGAAAAATCTGTTTACGCAGTAATACAAAAAGGCTCAGCAGCAAAGCACAGATAAGTAACCAATCTCAGTACTGGGCAGTTTCCTATGTATGTTTAAATGTTTCATTGCTCATTCTCCAGAGTATTCTTTAACTTATTATATCTTCAGATTTAAAACAATGTATTATATGTAAGTGACCTGATATTTTCCAAGAAGTAAAAAGGTAGATGAAAATTAAATTTTAAAGAAAAGTTATGATATTAGATATCTATACTTTTCTTTTTAAAATACATTCTATGAAGTAAAGTACTTCAAACAGTCTTGTTTTATTTTGCTTAGATTATGAAACCTTTATTTAGCATTAAAGTACTTTAAAAAGCAGTTTCAGTTTCCTATATATTGAATAACATCATATAGATATAACCACAGCATCATGATCTTGACTTTTCCTCATCTACATAAGAAAATTAAACTAGTATAACTATGTATTAGCTAATTCATAATTTAGATGAAGAGTCGACATTTTCTTTTAAATCAGCAAACCTGAATCACAAATTTATGAATCATTGTCTCTCAGTTTTAAACTTCTACATTTTGCAAAAAGCTACTTTTCTTGTTTGTTATTACACAAATCTCTGCTATCAGTCCATAAACTATCCTTTAAAAATGCTTAAAGAATGAGAATCACAAGGAGAATAAATTAATATCCTTTAGTTCTCATTCAGGTAAGATACTGTGACTGAGGTGCATCGGACAGATTTATCCACAAGAGGGCAGATTTCTGGTTTCTATTCCAGAGCTACAGTTTATACGGCGACACTGTTTCCACAACTAAATGCTTTCAAAAATACCTCTAACATACTAAAGAAGGAGATACAGTTGACAAAACATAATCTAATACTTAGGTATCTGGGGAGGGGCAAGCATACACATTTACAATATAAAGCATTTAAGGCTGATTCAATCTCAAAAAAAGTCAGCATTGGAAATGAACAGTGAACATTTATTAATCAGCTGCCCGATGCAGCTCTCTAAGGTTAAAAGAGTAACACAAGAAAACATGAAGCTACTGTATACTTATTTAAGTTGACAGCCAAAGAGGTGGTTGCAGCATGTGGGTGGAGGTAAAGGAAAAGGGAGGGTGCAAGCAGGGAAGAGTGTGTATGTGTGTGTGTACTAGTGAAATATGCATGTTTCATTCATAAAGTGATCAGACAGCAGAAACAGTGATGCTGACAAAACAAGTGAAAAATTAAGAAGTTTGAGATAAGGATTACCTAGTACAACTTCTAAACCAGTATTAGCATAATGTGTTTTCCTATAGTAAGTGCTCATATCAACACAAACTACAATCATGGTAAGAAAAAAACCCTTAGTGAAAAGTACTATACTATACAACTGTAAGTTGCTTACCAGTATAAAGCAATCTTTAGGGAAAAAAAATTAAAGCAGCCAGCTTTTTCATCTGTAATTACTACCCAATTCCTTTGGGCTCTGCTGCTCTGATTTGATAAACAATGACACTGATGTCTCTCCTGCCCATGAGATACCAGTGGCAGTGACACCACAATACACAAGAAGAGCAATCCCAGCACAAGCAGTGAAAGCACAGACACAATAAGACTGGTCTGTGGATTCAGCCAAAGACACCCCCTAACGCAGGAGGGGGTATTTCTATCAGGATAAGCATCAGTCGTGCTCTGCACCTGTAAAAAAGTCTTTCTGGGGAAAGAAATAAAGCGAGTTGACACAATTGGACCATGCCCAAATTCAGACCAGGCCATTTGTAGAGAACAGACGCCTACAAGTAATTTGCAGCTTCCCAGATCTGTGGGACAGTGGGACTGAACACAGCCATGGCGATTTTGCTGACACTGAGCTGTGTGATGCAGTGCCACGCTGGAGGGAAGGGGTCACCCCAAAGGACCTGGACAGGCTTGACAAGTGGGACCATGCAAACCTTGTGAAGTGGAGCAGTCGTGATACTAACCATCACTGAGAAACAAACATGAATGGAAAACATCAACCTACTTCAGCAGCTCATACACTTATTTCTCATCTGCAGTACATTTTCCACATGCAATTTTTACTCCAATGAAGAAAGCAAAGCTCTTTTGAGTAAGCATAGCCCTTGTGCTTGCTCAGGCATGTATCAGTGGCTGGTATTAGATATAGTTCACTCTATTGGAAGAAAATAGCTAAGGGATGTATAGAAGAGCAAAAGCAAATCAAAGAGTTCATTTAAGTGAGCTCTGGCAAATGGAGAATACTTTAGGTTGCAATACCCATCTTCATTCATAAAATAGTTGAGATAGGTATTAGAGAGGAAGTAGCAGATTAATTTTTTCCAACTTTCTGGAATGTCTCATATTAGCTGTTAGTAGTGCTGCCCTTTCCTAAACACTGACATTTACTTGTATTTTAAAGATTTTTTCATCTCTTATTTGGCTGGAACTTAACCAGACAAAAAGCCTAGTGATTAAACACTGAACCAAAACGTACTTAACACAGTAGTCTCTTCCAATTTTTAATTTTGCATTTCTGCCCTTGAACTCTCTCAGATGCTATGTAACCTTTACAAAACAAAACTGGTATGAAATTAATCTCTTGAGGCAGCAGCTGATTTTATACAAGTCTTCATGACAAACAATTTTTACCTCTTTTATGACTTTGAAAATAAATTAAAATCCCTCCAAAGTTCTTCCATATACACTAAGAAAACAGATTCACCAGTATATCATTTCTTTAGTAATCCACAATAAACAGAAACATAAAATTCTATACAAACAGATTTAGTGAGCTGCATTTCAAAACCACATCAGTGCATCTTCACACTACAATTAATATTGATCAGTGATATGTTGTTTGCCCTAATATTCATCTTGTAGCCTGTTTTTAAACTTTAACTTCTCCCACATACAAGAGAGATGCTATACAGCACTGCAGGGAGTGAAGATGCTTCTCTTCTGAATTGCTGTATTACTTCCCCTCATGCTCTAAACACAATGAAGCAGCTCCTCCATGCAAAGACTCTCAACTAGCCCTCTCTAACACATCCAGTTTCCCTCTCTCATATCAAATCCACTCCCACACGTCTCAGCTGCTGGATGAAGAGAGACAGCACACGCTACAGCCTCTTTCTCAATGGGAACACACGAATCTCCTCTATTCAACAACCAATTTTCACAAACTAAACTGTCTTGAAGCTTCCAGCCCTTCTAATGATAACTGAAATTTTCTGATGCTGATGCTTTCCAAAATTATTAGGCTGAGGAACTTACATATAAAGAGATGACTAATGGTCAATAGGTAAGTGGTGATTTTAGTGACTGTGTGCAGAAACACAGCAAGCTTTGGCTATACTGTCCTACTGTACACATTTGCACAATTATGGCAATGTAATTATTTTTGTCATTTTATAGCATTCCCTACTGAAAATTTGTAATCCTGAACTTCTGTTGCTGCTGCTGGTTCTCCTACAGCTGCAGCAAAAACACAACAGAAGCTTGTTAAACTCACCAGCTGTACTGAAAGGAGGGATATATTTAAAAAAAAAATTCCTCTGAAATGGTGTCTCTTTGACCTTGCTGACCATCTTCCACATCCTACCTTGACAGCCTGCAGATACTACAAATCGAAACAAAACCTACACAGGAAATGCACCAAGCACTTGGCAAAGCTGCTCACAGCCTAACGCAAGCTCATGCCTCCACCAAGGTTAAGCTCTGCAACTTCCAAAGTTTTCAAACTTCTGCCAGGCCATAAACAAACATTCAATCAAGAACAATTAGATGAAATTATGTTGGTTATGGACAAAAAAACTTGGGAATTTTCAGTGTGTGGCCTGTCCATTTTAAACATTCTCAGTTCACCTTCACTGGGTACTGCAGCAATACAAAGAAACACAGAACAGCTGTCAACAGTGAAAACACACTTGTAGAAATCATAATTTAGAGGAAAACAAAAGGTAATTATTTATGTAGATAGGAATGCCATGACTCAGTTAGTATAAAACAAATTCAGTGAAGCACACTACTCTGAAGAAAATCTCCTTTTCATAGAAATTCTCTAAAACATGCATCTGATTTTTTTTCTTTAACAAATTTAACTAACTGAATCCAGTTTGGAAATTTTCTTCATGCCTGAGTAGAGCTCACTCAATACAACTTTATTTTACAGTAAAATAAAAACAACTGAATTTAACCTACTAATTCTAAAAGAGAATATAAACTCAAATGTTTAATGTAGCTCAACTAAGCCACTTTAAAGTGGGTCCTCTTCATTTGCATTAAAAAAATCCAAAGTATTGTCATGTAGACAAGGATTGAGCAATGCCTTTATTTCCAATTATTTGGACAAAGTCATACATTTTTAAGTAGTTCAGCTGAACACAAATAACACACCTACAAACTAGCTTCACATTTGTTTTTCCAAGAAACAAGAACAATTTTAAGTTACATATTGTACATTTCCTATCAGAACTTCTGGTACAAACATATCAATCATAATAAAAGTGCACAGAACATAGAAAACAGAAGATTAGGTACAACATTTCAATACTGAACTAGTCAATCGAGTAGCTTACTTTCACCCTAAAGAGCAGAGCAGATCATGAACTGTGACACAAAGAGTTGAGAATTGAGGAGTGGTGAAAAAAATTTCACTTCATTTGCTAACTTTTTTGAAAAACACAGAACATGGCCCGTCTGTCATGGTTACCTCCTCATTTCACAACAATTCCTCAAAGTACAAGGCTGGAAGAGACAAGGCCAAAGAGCTTTCTGAACAATCCATGAAATTAAAGAGCCAAACAAGTTCTCTATGCTGACCTTTTTCCCACATCAAAATCGATGTTTTTAAATTTAAGGTCTTTGTACACGTGGTGGGTCTAGCACTGGCCAAATGCCAGTGGACCCACTAGAATATATTTACTCATTTCCTGCTGGGAGATAGGATTAGGAGGAAGGCAAAACAGGTTCAAAACTTTAAAAGGTGGATCTAGCTTTTAATTGGCTTATTAACATGCTTATTCTCAAAGCTAACCAGCAATTGGTTTTGCCAGGCACAGAAGAAGTTCTCAGCAGCTCCTCTCAGGAAAAATCACTTCCATGGGTGGCTCCAATGCAAAACCAACACAGTACTCTAGTGTGGTTTTGTTCTATTCCTTTAGATCTGTTTCATCAGTTTTACACAATTCCCAAGGATGAGGCTGAGTCACAGAGTTAGAAAGCTACAGCTCAGTTGCTCAGACAGGTGGATGTGCAGACACGGCTGTGCACTTATACAGACCGGAGAGATAGATGGAAAAATGAGAAAAATTTAAGCAGTAACTGCAACGGGGATTCCCATCTTGTTATGAAATTTGGCTTCTGCTGATTCAGAGGACAGCACAAGGACAAATAACTTAAAAGGAAGACAGATACATTTCCCAAAACGTTTATGAACATTTGAAAACAGCATCTAGCTGACTGAAGGCACAATACACAAACTTACTGTTCCCTGACCTTTCTCCTGCTCCAAATGCTTGTCATTAAGCTCTGTCCATGATTAATCCCATTACTGCATAAAAAATGGTCTGCCCATGCAGATATTTCTCTAAAGCTCTTCTTTTCAGTATGCCACACAAAGAACAACAGAAAACAAGTCACTTCAAATTTGACAGGACTGCAAATTGCCATCACCTCTGCAGCTGAACAAGGCCTTTCAGTACCAAAGAGATAAACAGTTCATGACAACAAGTACCAAAGACATAGAACACACATTTGTTTTCCCTTCTTTATTCCCCCCAACTCCTTACTTGTTGAAGGAGAAGGAAGGAATAGAGAACTACTACTGCGTTTATGCATCCAAGAAGTTACACATTATATCTGTCCACATTTTTCCCCAAAAAACCACAAATGCTGAAGTAAGTGGCCTCTGGAGGACATCTTCTCCAATCTCCCACTCAAGGAGAGACACCATGATGACCAAAAAACTGCAGAGGGTGGGGGGGGGAGATAAACCCTCCCAGTGAAAAAAAATCTATGGACTCAAGTTGACTATGCCCTTTATTTTCTTTGGCTGTAGTATTTACTACAGCTGACACAGAAGTACCTGATTTGCTCAAAACCAAAGCAAATCCAAAAAAAATTCAACCATTGAGACAACATACTTTATTAGACTTAGGAAAAAAAATCCTACAATCTAAGGCTCCCTGTTCATAAAGTCAAAGTGTAAACAATCCATAGAACAACATTATATTAGCAAAATTAGTATTTTCAATGACTGCAGAATACTCTGGTTTTGAATTTCTACTCTAGTAGTCATTTTTTCCATTTTCATTTTAAGAGGAAGCAGTGAGCATTTTTTTTAAGAGGAAGGCCCCAAGGAAAGTAAAAGTTCTAATCTTGACAGTGACAGCAACAAAGCAAAAACTTCCCCACAAGTTCAGATTAGCCTCAATCTTTAGACCAAGTAACTTACAATTAACCACATAACCATACACCAAGAGTATATACAGCTAGAAAAGTTCACCCCAAGTTAAAGGGCATCAGTAATTGAGATATTGTATTCAACTATGCAATTAATTAGGTCTACACTAAAGACTTCCAAAGATATTTCATATCGTAGTTTTTATTTTTGGCTTTTAATTCTATTCATGCATTACTTTGATGGAATGCAGAAAGTAAGTTACTTGCTTGAAGACAGCTAGCATGTACAGTAAATAGTGATATTTTTTAAAAGATCCCTTTTACTGTAAATAACAAATAAAAAAACCCAAATCAAACAAAAAACACCAGAGGCTTTTTAAAAGCACCTTGCAAAAAGAAATTAGCATCTCAACATCTCCAATTGGAAGGGGGTTTTAAAACAAAATTAGAAATATTTATAATGACAAAGCCATTTTTCCTATATTATTAGTGGATGCAATGAAGTCTTTTGTATTCTTCTCAATTCAGGGATTCATGGACCTGTACAAGACTCAGCTTTCAGCTTTAAGTGCTTTTCAGTATGAGCCACAGGCTTCCTACTCTTGCTTTGACAAATATGAAGAACTTTGGTTAAACAAGCTTTCTCCAGATGAAGAAGTTGAAAGAGAAATGCAGGGGGACAGAATATGAAAAAATAAAGATTGTGTAGAAAGTAATCTTACCCCTAAGGAGCTACAGCTGGGCCAATTAACAAAGATTAGGAATAGGCCTGACTTTACCAGGCCACAGCTGTAACCAATGAGAAGAGGCTAAAAAAGAGTGGGGTGGCTGCGTGAGGAGGGAACTGGAGCCAGTGGCTGCTTTGTAAAGACGAAGGAGTCAGTGTTCTGATGAGCTGCCTACGAGAAAACACCAAGAAAGTCTGAAACTTTTGTAATAAGGAGACAGCAGTATGGAACCCCTGCAACAAGACAACAACAGAGAAACACACCCAAGTATGTAACTTTTCTATCTGCCTAATCAGAGTGTAGCTGTAGTTTAGATTTCTCCTTTTGCAACAACCCTTCTCTTAAAGTACTAAATACAATGCCTTTCAACTGCTGAATTAACCATTATTCATGCTCAGCATGTGATTCACAAACAAAATGTTTTGCAAGCCTTGAAGGAACAAAATATTTTAGCAAATTGCTCAATTCTTCCTAAGTTCCTTTTACATCTGATCTGACCCACCTGAAACTTTTTTGCAGGTTTCAAAGCAACGGTCATAGCCTTTGCAGCTGTGACAGAAAATGCATGGCGGACACAATGACTGTCTGATTTCCCTCAATTCAATGCAGTCCTCAAGCATGACTTTGCAAACCAGTACCATCTCCCAAGGGAATTATTGCTAACTAGCACACAAAATTTGACAGAATATTATCCAGAGTTTGAATGAATGATGCTGAAAATTGTATTCCAAATTAATAAATAAAAAACCAACAAAACCTCAAACAAATCAACCAACCCACCCTTACGGTACTGGTTCTTAGAAATACCTTTACTAGACCTCAGCTCATCCAGGAAAAATCAAGGTCCTTCAAAATCACTCCTCGGCAGAAATTTTACAACTAGATGCAAAAATAACTGGAAATGCCATAGCTCTCAAGCTGATTCCAAGTTCTAAGCTCAGAAGGCAATTTTGGTATCTAGCCTTCATAAACTAAGCAAAACCTCTAATAAAAATGCTATTTCAATGTCCAGAACATTATGTGACACCAGAAATATTGGCAAGAGATAAGCAGTCAGTCACTCCCATAAAATTTCCAGTAAGTTTGTCTACCCCTTCTGAAGTAAATTTACTTAGAAATATCTCATTGTTTATTAACACATAATGGAAAAAAAGGAAATATTAAAGGAAAATCAAGTAACATACATAATGAAGGGTGAATATAATCCATGATATATACTAATCCTACCTGGAAAAAAATTTGAGATAATAATTTGAGCACACTGGAAAGATTCATACCACATGTCTCTGAAGTGGTAATTCTCTGTAGTAATTTAAAGCATAGTTCTTTTTGGAAATTATTTAGGGGACCCAGACTATGTTTTTTTTTCCTAATCATGAATGACAATGCCTACTTAATCAGTAAGGACTAAAATTAGAGAATGTAGCTAGACATTTAGGAAGCAGAGTTTTTATCAACTGTTGAACTACAATGAAATACAACTGGAGAGGAGGGCCCATGCAAATCTCATGATGTACAACAAGGCAAAGTGCAAAGTCCTCACATGCATCAGGGCTATCCCAAGAACACACAGAGGAAGAACTTGTGGGTGAAAAGCTGGACATGAGCTGTCAATGTGAGCTCTGAGCCCAGAAAGCCAAATGTGTCCTGGGCTGTATCCAGAGGCCCATGGGCTGCAGGGGAGGGATCTGCTCCACTGTCAAGATCCACCCTGAGCACTGCATCTAGTTCTAGTCCAATATATGAAGGACATGGACCTGCCAGAGCAAGTTCAGAGGAGGCCACAAAGAGGCTCAGAGGGCTGGTGCACCTCTGCTATGAAGACAGGCTTGAGAGAGTTGGGGCTGTCCAGCCTGGAGAAGAGAAGGCTCTGGGAGGACTACAGCACCTTCTAGTGCCCTAAGGGAGACTACAAGAAAGCTGGAGCAAAACTCTGTTACAAGGACATGCAGTTACAGGACAAGGAGGAATAGCCTTAAATTGATGTCAGGAAGAAATTCCTTGCTGTGAGGATGGTAAGGAACTGGAACATATTGCCCAGAGAAGCTGTGGCTGTCCCTTCCCTGGAAGTATTCAAAACTGGGCTGGATGGGTCTCTGAGTAACCAGGTCTAGTAGAAAGTGTCTCCTGCCCATGGAACGGGAGTTTGAGCAAGATGATTCCTCAGATCCCTTCCAACCCAAACCATTCTTTGGTGATGAAACCCAAGGTAAATTTCCAGAGTTCAATAGCAATGCTGCTTTTTTCAGCACTGTTCATGACATTTTGCAACTTTCTTTTGAGTTATCAGTACCATTTTACAACTGCATGTTTTCCTATTCAGAATTAATGCATCTTCTACTACAATGAAATCAGGTGTAAATCTAAATACAATTTCTAATAATCGTATTTATTCTGTAGAAAGAAATATCAATGCACATTGCATACGTAACACCTATAAAACGTATTTTTTTGGACTCAAAGCACTGTTTATCCTCTATGGCAAAAAGCTGTCATTGCAACTTCTACCAATACACCTCTCTGAAGCTGCCCCAGTAACTTAGTGAATACTTAATGAGTTCCCAAGGAAAAATAAGAGGAATGAAAAGGATATTTTAATTAGTAAAATTAAGACACATGAAAGGACATATATTTTACAAATCTCCTCATCACATAAAATCGCCTATAGATGTTATTGCAAAAGCCTTAAAAGCAAAAAGGTGATACAGTATGTAGACAATAAATTGCTGGTTCTGAAATAAATGTGAGAAAACAAATTCCAATTTAAATGCTGCTTTAGAATATTACTGTACAAGGTAAGCTTTTTACCTCTTCATCAAAAATTGTTCTATGCTGCAAGGAAGAGAATGTCTAAAACTCTGAACATCTATGCTTGTAAATACATGATAGTAATTTATTTGTTTAGTTTTGTAATGCAGTCTGTTTAAATACAAGTTTGAAAAACTTTTGTTTGCAGAAGAATGAATATAATTTTCATACATTTTTAACATGCATCATAGAAAGACTGAATTTATTGTAATGTCCTCTAATGTGCACCACAGCCCCACAGCATCATATCTTTTCCCAGCATATCCTAACCTATGGTGCAGCAGTGTTCTCCATAGTTTTTTAGATTACAGTCCTGCCAGACTGCTTTCATCATGCACAATACTTTCCCTATCCCTCTTAAATATTTGAAAAATACTTATTATACAGCACAAAATTAATTTCATGCTTCAAGTTTATGATGTCTCAATAAACGTGAGACAGAGAAGGTGAAGGACAGAGGGACAATCTTAAAGTTACTTTTAAAATACTCAGTTTTACAATGACAGTGTATTTTTGATTTGACAGTCAATGAAAAATATCTTTCAGTTGTAATTTGTCCAAGAAACTAGGGTGACATGGGATTGGAGTGGGCTACAGTCATCAGGTTTAGGTCCTGCAATGGCCAGAATGATATAATGGATGTCTGCTCCAGAAGAAGCCATATAAGACTCAGTCCATGTAACATTTCAATTTATAACATCATTTCATCTGATAGCATTACCATACAGATAGCAGTATCTTTTTAATTTTTCCTTCTCCCCCCTCTTTTTTCTCTCTCTAAGGAAGAGGGGGTATCAGTCATATGACTTCATCAGAAAGACATGATGATTCTGGTGGGTAATTTCTGTCAAGGAATGTATACAGAACACATTAAAAATTTGCTCCTAATGGAACATACTGACCTAGGGAATTGTGCTTTTTTATAGCTGAAATTTTAAATGCAGACTGAAGCAGTAAGCAGAAGAAAAGTGAGTACTTTCTGACTGCCCAGTCCTTTTTGGTTTGTTTTTTTAAACACTTTGTAATGAAGGATTTCTCTTCCCTCATTCGTTTGTACTGGTTAGAAACAGACTGTGAAGTTCTGCGCTCTTCAGCAGTAGTTTTGTCAGAGGACTACTCCCTCTTCAGGGGAGTTTTGTCAGATTTCAGCAGGGAAGGAGAGGCTATTTCTCTTCCATTTCTACCCCCTAAAAATTAGTTTATCGAAATAATTTGGGGTAATTTTAGTTTTATTATTCTTTTGTATAGATCTCAGTAAACTGTTCTAGAAACCACTTGAACTCAGTTGTATGTGATTTACGTCTGTTTAAAGAAAAACAGTCTGGAGTTATATCTACCATACTTAAATAATTGCAGTTAAACTGCCATAACTTGGAATCTCCGTAAGTTATTTTAAAGCTTGCTTTCTGAGTAATGTAATTACATGTTCGTTAGTTTTTATGTTTAATAGGCACTTAAATAACTTTTTCAGATGTTGAAAGTAGGAGTTGGTAGAACTACAAGTTTTGGCCACTTTGTATCCCTTGAGAGATTGTTCTTAATACTTTTCATATTCCAGTTTGTTCTTTGATGTTCAGTCCTTTTGAAACTGCCTGATGAAGGCTATGAATCCTTGTCATTGATGACACTACTCAGAGCAGCTCCTGAATTTTTCTTAGACCCCTGTATTTGTCAACAAAATGTGTTAGAAAGTGGGAAACAGTCTTACAGTTCTTGTCAAGACTCTAATCTTGGTGCAAAATTTGGTCAATTGCCATATGATAGTCAATTCTTCTTTACCTGGGGATGTTTTTTGTTTCCTGATAGGGAGTTAGTGGTGGTGCTATTATGTAAAATTTAAGTTTATTTCCCTTGGTTTTAACTGGTAAGACTGTGCTGTAGGAAACACTGGCACTGATGCTAGCTGAGAAGTCTGAAAGTAATGAAGGTTACCCTTGGGTAAAGGAGGATCATGCTAGGCAACATTTAGGCAAACTGGATATGCACAAGTAAGTCCATGGGATCTCATCAAGGTGCATCCGTGAGTGCTGAGTGAGCTGGCCAACATCAGCATGAGACCATTCTCAGCAAATGTAGAAGAAAATCCATTTAGAGGAAAATCTATTTCACTTAAGGGTAATCAAACACTGGCATATGATGGTTTGTGAAAACCGTCTCATTGGAGTTACTCAAAACCTGACAGGACACAGCCCTGAGCAATCTGCTGTAGCTCACACTGCTCTGAGCAGGGGCACTGGACTAGACGGTCTCCAGAAGTTCCTTCCCATCCATATAATAGGATTATATGTTTGTTTTTTTTTTTTTAAATTACATCATTCTGTTAAGACAGAAAAGTGTCTTTATGTTTTGTAATCATCATATCTAGTAAGTGCTAGGTATCTACTAAAAGATTCTTTCATAGCATTACTTCCTGGCTTCAGTAACTTACATTTCAGCTGTATTTTACTGTCAGGAAACAGGAAGTCTTCTTCTTGTCCCACTAAACTAAACAAATACACTTGGAATAAATTAAATCACTATCATGTACTTACAAGTGTGGATGTTCAGGGTTTTAGACATTATGTTCCTTCTAGTACAGAACAATTTTTGGTGAAGAGGTAAAAAGCTTTACCCATACAGTAACATTCCAAAGCAGCATTTTAACTGGAATATGTGGCCCACTGCATCTGTACACTGACTGTTGGAGAATTCAAGCTCATACTAGCACCTTGGGTTTTACACATTACTCAAAACTGAAAGGTAACTTTGCAGGAAGAAGAATTTTAAATAACATAGTTTCATTTCCTTTGTAGTGACTGAAAGGTGCTATGACTCTTCCCACTAAGCAATTCACTCAGCATTACCTGAATTGCAGTCTACAGGCTTTAGCCTAAAAAAGGTGAGGTACTTCATTCAAATTGCAAATGAAGTCTTGTATCTTCTGAAGGTTTAAGGAGAAAAAAAAACCGCAAAAGCTAAGCTAAAACTGGAAGTCTAAGCTGTTAGAGTAGGTAATATTTTAAGCAGTCAAAATAACACCACAGCAGAAATAGAGTGTGAACAGCATCTGGAATAAAGAACCCCTCTACAACTAAATGGCTTCTTAGGAAAGTTGTGAAATACACAGTACAAAATACTGCTAAGAGAATATTTTACACCTTCTAAACCTGCATCTAATGAAAAGCCTCAAAGTGCCTTGCATTCACTACCCATAGATGATAGTTTTGGGGGTTTTCAGCATTGATTTCAGAAATGGAAAAGCTACAAGGAGATAGTGATGGAAGATTTATTTAGTTTCAGAAATTAATAATAGGAGGAAAATAGCATGATTTCAGTGTTCTTCTCACAAAAGTGTTGAAATCCCTTGTCAGTTAAAACAGCATGAGAATCAACTCCAAGTCTAGACTATGACAAATCATGTAAGGCCAAAACTATTTTCAGCTGAACTTTTTTTCTGATCAAGTACAGAGGGAAACCAAGGAACATCTTTCCAGAAGCCCCTACCATGGCAGCGCAAACACATGCATAGGTCCATGTGACCCAATTAGGAGTCTCTACACACGTACAGTATAACACCCTCCAGCAGCTATCTTCCCTTCCTCATGCCTGAAGAGAACATCACAGCTCTTCAAAACATCTGCACAAGACTGAGTCAGGTATTCTCCTACACCTTCTACAGTGCTGATTCAGAAAGCTTGCAAATGGCAAATGATTTTCAAAGTAAGATTCAATCCAAGAAGACAAGCAAAAAACTTGCAATACATACTATCCAGGAAAAAACCTGCTGTCTGAAGAAGAGTCTAAATGCACATGGGATTTTCTCACAATTTCCTTGCTCATCAAATTAAAATATCACAGTAACTGTCCATAATACAGGGACAACCAGGCTTAGTATGCTTCCTCTGCTCTACACAGGGAAGCAACAATGTAAACGTGATCAAGACAGTGAAGAAAGGCATAAAGAAAACCATACAGTGAGCAGAACAACTCACTAGAAAAGCTTAACATAAAGATGAGATGGTAAATGTCTAAAGCTAGAAGGAAAGTTAAACTACTATTTTAGTTTACAATGTCCCTATTTATTCCATCTAAAACTAAGACTTTGATTACTGAGTACATATTTGGTTGGCAAACTATTTCAGTTTCTCAGATATTTTACAAAATCATATCAGTACTTGACACACACACACACACACACAAAACCAAACCAACCAAACAAAAAACCCACAAAAACAAAACCCAAAACAAGTAAGTGTAAAAAATAAACTGGAGAAAAAAAATTCACTAGCATGCTTTTCCATGGTAAGCTGTAATTTGATGAAAATGTATCACCAATGGTTTAGAAAATAAAATTGCCCACTTTATCAGCATATTGGTTATATTAGAAAATAACAAAATCAAATATCAAAAACATTGCAGAAAAAGGCAAAGACTTCTGCAACATGCATGAGATCTCAGGATTTAGTGAGCACTGTGAAAAAATGCAAAAATTGAATACCAGAAACACTGGTAAGGATAAAGAATCTCATCAAAGTGATTGACTAATGATATTGACTCAGGTATAATAAAGTGCCTTTCAAAAAGAAGCATTGCTCAGAATGCATCTAATTTTATTAATGACAAATTAAGCTATGAATTAAAAATTACATTGTCCCATGATTTGTATCAGCTGTTATATATACAATTTATAACTGCGCATAAGTGAATCTACTCCAGTAATTCCGGCTGGACATACCAATCATTTTAAAGTTTCAGGGTAATATTACTGAATCATCACCATCATCCTCCTCCTCTGAACACTGAAACAGAATTTCTAAAAATGAACAGCCAGGGTGTCAGTGTAAAATTTCTTCTGAGATGAGAAATGGTTTATCACAGCATCTCTGGGTAACTAAAATCTTGTCTTTTCAAACTGCATGAAACAGATGATAAATCCTTTAATTTTTTTCTCATTTAATTGATATAATTTTCCCACCAAAACACCAACTGATTCAATATCTCACTTAATGAAGAATTCTTTTAAGAGGGAAATTGTCTCCTCTGATTTAACACAGATCAACAAGTAGTAAAGTTTCATTCTACATGCTTCACATGTCAATTATCTAGAGATTAACAAAAGATTAAATTCTTGCATCTTCTGAAGAGTTGATCCCCAGGAAATATGTTTCATTAAAAGCCTATTTTATACATCACAGCATTGGCTCCTTCTATGGTTAAAGCCATCAGATTAAGTTCAAATGGATAAATTCAGATAATTCTTTATAACAACATTATAAAAAATAAGAAAAGCCTGTATCTATCAAGTAGTCAAGGCAGGAGCTATGCATTATCCCCTGACACTTATTTTATATACTTTCTGCTGGTTTCAGTTGGCGTTCTACCTCAGAAAGCCAAACAAATACTGACCCTTGCAAAACTGAAGCATACGTTAGTTACGTGGTTGTATAGTTTTATAGTTTTGCTTTGGCTTTGCCCATTTGTTTTGGGTTTGGGGGTGGTTTTGGGTACAGTTTTGTTAGATTTTGGAGATTTTTAAATCCAACTACTCAATAATTAAAGATTAAGTTTTAATGCTGGCTGCGGGGTTTCTGGATGCAAAGAATTACACTGTCAGCTACTGCTTTACATTACCTGCACAGTTACTGACATGTATTTCCATGTTCTTTTAACGCTGGACACAACTGAATATTTTACAAATGTTTAATAATGTTCAGCAACACTCTGCACAATTTATAAGAAACTGTAGAGCAGTAACCACCTGATCAGATGTCCCAATAACAAAAGTAGTCTTATATTGCAAGGTTTTCCCTCTCACACTGGTGTCTCAGAATTACCAGGAGAGTTTACACCAAACAGTGTTTAAACGCATAATCTGAGAATTCTAACACACTCCATAGAGTCCAAATAATTTGCCAGGGTTGGAAAGAATTAAGGCATTATCATCAGAAGTTCTAGATATGACCCATAAACACTTTCTCTGTTTCTCTCTCCTCTCTGTACACAGAGATAGAGTAAAATAAACTGTTTCATGTACAGCAGAACCAAGCAGAACTTGTTTCATGCAGCTTTGTATTCATAACAACTTTAACTTCTGCCTTTAGGCCCTATCAGGTTACAGATATGCAACATAAAACACACAACATCCCATTCCTAACTCAGAGCTACATGGATGTTGGCCAGTGCTATAAAGTGAAGTTTCAACTGTTTTTATTCTGAGACAACATGGCTGGGAAGAACTAATTAAAGCTTATGCCATGTTTGGCCAAGACAGCATTCATGAAGCCCGTCATGGCAAACTGCTTCTCTTCACATGCAGACGACTGGCAGAAAAGTTTCAGAACTTGGTACAACTATGTTTCTTTCTTGTAAGAAATTAAGCTAAGGAATTGCACAGCACTCATAATCTTAAGAAACTCATCTTGATATACAAGGAAATACTAGAGAATGTGACATATCATAGTCAGAAAGTTGAACAGACTAGCAACTTAACTCAAAGGTGGCTTATCAAATCCCTGATTCAATAGAACAGGAATCATGAAATGCTGTTTCAATTTAGTAAGTCATGAAATGAAGGTGGTATGATCAGCAACAACTTAGAATATTAAAGTAATATAATCAAAGTCTCACCTACATATATTTATTTGCAGCTATACTTCACCAATACATTTGAATCTGCTTGTTCAAGTCCAAATTTTGCAAATATAAAACTTCCGTCTGGTTTCATGTGAATTTTGTAAACTTCAAGAACTGTACATATTTAACTTTCTGTTACTGCCATATTTAACTTTCTGGTACTGCCAAGTTTTTTTTCCAAAGCATTTTCAAATGATTTCCAATTAATCAAAAAATTTTGTGGAAGAGAGCACAACAGAATCAGTTAGTACTCTGCAAGTTTTCATTCTTTTTTGACTGCAAGGGACTGAAATTGCATACTGGTGATGACAAGTAGTTCTAAACTTTTCATTATATTAACACCAAGTAAAGAATAGCAATACAGCCAAGTATTATGATGCTATTCACTCTGTTAACTGCGTTCTTGGGACAGGAGAATTCATAAAGTATTTTCTACTCAGCTAATGATTGCTGATCTTGTTAGGTAAAGAAGGAAAGATTTATCACCACGTCCGTTACCATTTTTTATAAGGCTGCAGTTCAAGGTGTAGATTAAACTCTGTGGTCCCTGATTTTCCTATAATGCAGGTTTATCATAATCAACTCATTCTTTGGCTCAAAGCACATGGATGGAAGCCATGGCAAAAGTGAGGGACTCCAAATTGGGCTGGAAAAAATATGGTTCCTTTTTTTCTTAACAATAAATAATTTGCTACATGATTTTTGGTCTAGGCAAACTCACCTCTTGATGCTTCAATTATTCTTTAAATTTGTAAAGAAATGGGATGGCACATCCAAGATATACAGAAACAGAAGACAAAAATACTCAGCTCCCTTCATGCTTTCACACTCTTTTCTAAGATTTATCAAACATGGCCATTCACAAAAGCATTCACAAAGTAAAGTCCCATCTGAGTATACATGAAAACAGTGCAAAACTATTTTAGTGTAGAAATGAAACAGCCAATTTAGTTACTTTGAAACAAAGAAATGCACTTCAACGGAAACAGTTTTTGTAAAGAGACTAAGTGATACAATATGTATTTAGAAAGCAAGTTTTCCAAAACAGGGTCTCAACTATGGGATTTTTTGTGAAACACATAGTCCAATGCAATTCTTGTACCTCAAAAGAACAGCTCCTATAGCAGCTTTAACTACAAATCAAAATAATTTCTTTGAAATCTACTCCTTTCAAAGAAAAGGAATATGCAGAGCAAGTGCATTTGTTTTTTCAGTGTCCACCCTCAAACGCAGCATCAAGTCAGATTCTTCCTTTCAAACACACCACTTCCTCAGTCCTGCATTACAGTTGCACAAATTCTTCAATGAAAACAGCTCAACGCTACAAAAGTTTGTTTCATTTCCACCTTAAGATACTCAGAAATCTTAATCCTATTAGCATCAGAGGATTCATGTATAAATAGCAAGTTCCAGCTGATTGAAGTGAGTGGGACAAATTAATCTCACCTACTAGTCATACCAATGACTCCACATTCCCAACAGAAAAAAAAAAAAAATCAAAAAAAACAACTTCACAAAAGAACAGAAATTTTAGATAGCAATGTAAAAATTCAGGATTTATTTAGAAGACCACTTGAATAAATTAGATATTAAGTTCCCATTCAAAGACAGCTACACTCTAGAACTACCAGTAATTCCATTACTCTGAATATGGCTAAATATACTAGTCCCATAATATGATATTCAGGCTCTTGTAACTTTTGTGAGATTTTTTTTTTGTTAGATTGTATATTTTCAAACCAGAAATAATTTTTTCACAGCGTTTTCTTAAAAAATAAGGATTTCCCTGATCATGAAGTCCAGACCATTGTCACATCACAATGTACTTCATAAACATTTTGCCTTCATTATTCTTACTGGAAGGTAATTCCAATGTCTCATTCTTTTGCATTCTAGAGCTTTATATAAATTTCCAGACTGGAATTATTCACTGCCAGATTATGTTCCCTTTTTTCTTACATCTTCTTGGCCAGTATCTCCTCTCCTTTCCAGATGTGAATCCTTCCAGAAAATTGAGTGCTCATTTGTATCATTCCTCTCAAGCCCCTAAAGACAGGGCTGTAGACCACAAGTAGAACATAGTCTTGACACATTTAACAGCAGGAGAATCACTTAAAAAACCTAAAACACTAAAAAACACAAAAACCAAACCAACCAAGCAAACAAACAAACAAACAAAAAAACCCCACCAAAACACCACCCCAAAACATGATTCCAAGCTCAGAAATGGAACAAGAGAGAAAAAAGGCTTGGGAATTGCTGCATGAGTAGGTTGAATATTAAGAGTACCACTTATAAATACTCTGAGCTAGTCGGACATGAGCCAGCTGTAGCCCAGAAGTCATGTAAACAAATTAGTTCTAATTAGTTTAAATTAGTTTAGCTGCACTGTAACTTATGCTGAGAGCCCTTTGCTACAAAAATAAGTTTTTGCATTAAATAAATTTTCCCAACCTTCTTACTATCCTCCACACTTGATGCCATCTCATTATTTTCCTGAGCCCAAAAGGATCACACACCAATACAATGCATATACTCTGATACTTGAATACCTCTACAAAGACATGCCTCTTCTGTGAGATTAAAAAACTGCATATAATAGTCTCTTTTTGCTGATGACTAAGTATTTTGTAAAAACATTAATATACACAGATCTTATGCTTCCTCTGACACGCCACGCAGAGAAGCTGTCTGTTTACAGCATAAATTCTAGTAATAAATCTTCAAATGTACCAATATTTCACACTTGAATTTCATCCCACCTCTATTTCTGCAGCTCTCAAGGTCATCAAATGTTTCCTGACAGGTATTCCAAATCTTCCCTATTCTGACAATAGACAGCAACTTGCTATCCACAAGGGAAAACTTTTTTTGTTCATGGCTTTTTAACAAGTCTCTATTTTACAAGGCTTGTGGATTCATCTTTCAGAAATCTCATTTCCTTATAACTATCTTTTAATGTCTAACACTGTGTTACATTACAGTACTTTCCTTCTTGCACTATCCTACAAAATTTGATTCTTAACTGGCATGTAACTTTTCACTAGCTAAAATAAAGTATGTCCTTTGGAAAATATTAAATTATATTCTTTAACTACCACTACTGTGAAAGAACATTGAGTTTAAGATACAACAATATTTTCCATCTACAAAAAAGGCGCATCCATAGGAACTGGAAATAAAGAATGAAAATATTAGGAAGAAACTGAGCTTCTAATTATGATTTCTTTGACTAACACTCAGCAGGAAACACCTCTAGGTAAATTACTTTAGGACAATGATTCCCACTCCTTCTTTTATCATTTAAACATAGAATTTCAAACACTGGATATGCAATTAGAGTAAATCAGATCTAGAAATTTGAAATTACACTTTAAAAGATGTTAATCTACCTTTTAGATTAACATCTTTATCTAACTGAAATATCTAATTCCATCAAATCCATGAGAAATACCTTATAACTCACCTCAGACAGGTGAGTAACGACCAAACGTTGTGGTTAAATGAAACTTTGTATCTACACTCGGATTATCTTGAATATATAAACCAAGACTCTACTTGACCAGTATTTTAACAAAGCTTCCCCTCGGTAACTCCTGTTGCTACCAAGTATGGACAAGGATTCTAAACAGAAACTGGCACAAAACCAGCCCATTTACTGTCAGAGGGACATCTGGACCAACCCTTTGCTCAAACTAAGAGCAATCTCAAAGCTATGTCAGGTTATTAAGGGCCATGCCAGCCAAAATCTGCTTTCAAGAATGGGGATTCACTGTGTATTTTTTTCCAGCTAAATCCAGTCAGCATTTCCCTCAGTGCAACAGCAGCTGTTGCTTCTTTTGTTTTGCCCCTCAGAGGAGTCTGCCTTTCCTTCTACATAAATGGTCATTATCAGCCAGGTTAAAGACAGCATTTCAATCCTTCTCTTAGCCTTCTCTTCACCACGACAACCAAATCTCAGATTCTACTACTAAATTTCACGCTTCAGCAGCCTAGCCATCTCAGTAGCCCTCTGTCACACTTGCTCCACTCGGTCATCTTTTATTCTAGCTGATTGTGTTATTTACATTCTGTCTTCAGACCAGTTTTGCCTGAAACATACCCTACAGAGTAATTAATTGTTACAACTGTCATTACGGCATTTTGAGCCCACCTTTTTATCTCCTATCTTCAACCAACTTCCATATCTACCCCAAAATGTTACAGCTGCAAGAATTTGCAGTTTTTCCCGTAGCACTTACACGCTTTTTCTCGCATCACACTTCATCCCATCTCCTCCACACTGTCAATAAGGCCAGCCTCTTCTACCATTTGCTCCTCTCATACCAACAGTCAAATGCTTTGAATGCTTTGTTCTGTCTTCTGTATACAAAGTAAATTTCCTAGATACATCACAAGTCCTTTGTGTTCTCCACCCTGGTATCTTTTTTGAACAGTACTCTCCTTAAAAAGCATAGAATACTTGCTGATTATCCTCAGCAAGGTACAGCTTGGATACACAAAGGTGCTGGTTCCAGGTGGGATAGAGTTAACCATGATAACTATTTATACAAACTTGTAAACATAACTGTATTTACAATAATTGTATTTACCTATTTTATTAACCCACAAATTACCCCATCTTTCCTGAGACTTATTGCAACTTTTGGTTTAGAAGGCAGCCACATAGCTAAGCTACTCTTTCACCACTTCTGAAAAACTACTTATTCCAGGTATGGAATTGATTGTTTTCCTGATAAATTGCTGAATGAGCCTATATTGCCAATATTCTGTCTTGGGTCTCTTTTTCAGGCTGCTGTGCACCAGCTGAGATATGGGCATTGCTGACTTCCTACAGCTTTGCAACCCAAGTATAGCAGAAGTGCATACAAGCCTCTCTCTGTTAATACACGAAAACATTATGCTACTATACTTTGACAATGGAAGGTTAGGCCTTAGAAAATGTGCATTTTATACATCAGGAATATTTCAGTTTCATTTACTTTTGCATTAGTGTGCCAATTTTATAAACATTTTGTATTATAGGCTGGATTTAAGACATGGAAGCTGGAATCTAAATTACTTCAGAATTATTAATATATTTAAAATTTAAACTGTTCACAATCTAACAGAATTTTAACAATTTATTGTATTGTGTACAAAAGCAAAAAAAAATGGAGCACTAAATAACATTATCAGTTGATAAAAGTTAGTCCCATAGCCTTCTGCAAATTAACACATCAAGAAATAGGAAGAGTAAACAGCATTTAACATACAAAACAATAAATGAAGGACAACCTGAGAATGGGAGATGCTGAGTGAAAGTAGTAGCACTAAAGGTGCTGACACAAAGCACAGGATAAAGTTCCATATAACAGCTGAACTGACTGCCACTAAAAGCTACTGCTCTCACAGCACAGCCTGAAATTCATTATTCATTTCAATGAGAAAGCACAATATAGCACATAAACAGGGCGGTAAGAATGAGATGACCTAATCTTATCCTGAAAGGGGGTACTCAAGAAATTTCTAATTTTCAAATTAATTTTCTAATGCAATTAGGAGCTGGATTGAGAGACAGCAGAAAGATGCTAACTATTTCTTTATCCCCCTTTGCATTTTTCTGTATATTTCCAAACTCTAAAGAAAAAACCAAATATAGCTCCTCTCCTGCTACTGCAGTAACGAGCAACTCTTCAAAATGTTGTTTTACATAAGCATTTTCTCAAATTCAACTATTTTACTACTTACTGCTTTCCTTTTCTCTCAATTCTATTCACTAGCCAGGTTTCCTTCCATGCTGTCCCACTGCTTCATGCAAAGATAAATATTTACTACATAAACACCAACAGAAACTAGGATTAATCCTCCTCCTTTTGCTCCCTCTCAAGACAGGACACCAGAAATATCATCAATGCCAGTGTAAACAGTGGTGAGAAAACGACAGTGTTTGAGAGCACAGATAGAGGGAATTCTACCCTATTTATCGGCATTTCCAAATTCTTAAATATTCGAGTAATAATTTAAACCTGAGATGTACACCTGAACCCAGATATATAGGGGAAAAAATTACAAAGAAAACCAAAACTGAACAACCCCCACCAGGTAAAGAAATTAAACCCACACAAAGAGAGAAAGGTCATGGCAACTAACATTTATAATCAATGTTGAAAATTACTCTGATGAAAGGCCTCTCACCCTCAGCTACTCCAGAGAAAACCCAGTGATCCAAAGCAGGTAATTTCTGTTTCACCTGTTTCTACCATCTTATTGAAACTTGGTCCATATGGGGAAATTGGTCACTTCAAATACTCATATCCCAATGTTCAGTAACTGTCAAACATCCTGACTGTCCCTGCATACCTGACAATATATAAATTTATATACCTATAATAAAGCCATATACTATAATCACCATAAAATGAACACATAATATGATCACTAAAACACACCTAGATCATTGAAGAATTTCTAAAATATTGTTTGGCAGAATCCATGAAATTTTACTTTACACAGCAGCACAGCACCATAACACCCTTGGCAGCTTCTGGCCATTTTCACTGGTACTACTTTACAGAAAAACACCTAAGACTTCACCAAGTTACTACTATTGCAGACTGGAAAGTCAGCAAAATTATCATGGTTTCTATTTTTATACTGTAGAAGAATTACCCATGCTGCTCTCTGAAGAACCAAAGTCCACCTGATTATTTCACTTGCCAAGTAAACCCTAACAGTAAATTTGAAGTTAGTTTTGGTCTATCGAATAAATTGACTGAAAACAATTCACAGTGGAACTCCTGTATATATATGTAGATATTAACCCATCAT
The DNA here is from genome assembly GCF_028769735.1 of Zonotrichia leucophrys gambelii. Lineage (NCBI taxonomy): Eukaryota > Metazoa > Chordata > Aves > Passeriformes > Passerellidae > Zonotrichia > Zonotrichia leucophrys. The sequence continues at coordinate 11,769,477 of NC_088200.1, read as the reverse complement.
GCAACATTTTGAAGAAGAATATATGACATCCTTTCAATTTAATCCTCACTGTTCACTGAAAATCGCTGATTTTAAATAGGTTCTTATTTCAGATATTAAGGGCAAGCTCTTTTCTAACTTGAATTATATTCTGTGGACAGACTGACCTCAACACTCCAAATTAAGCATACAGGCCTTCTAAAGCATAACACAATATAAAACCTCAGGAATATTTTGGCACCAATGCCAACACTGTCAAATAATCCTCTTCAAAAAGCTTAATGACCCAAGATGATTCATGACTCACAAACAACAGCACTAGTAAATACTAGAATTAAGTAATACTTCAATGAAGAGGCAAGTACAGCCTGGGCTTTGATAGAAATATTTCTCAGGAATATTTATGGATCCTACAGATATATTCACTGGCCTGTAAAGTTGTCTTGAGTTTTAAAGGGTGGTAGGCAGACATGCCTGATTAATAGACGATGTGGTGAACAGAGAGAGGGGCATGTACTAATGCATGCAGTTATCTTCAGCCCTTAACATAGGACTTTTAAAAGATACAACCTTACACAGGAATTCAGTGAAACCTACATAGCGCACAGAAAATCCAGAGTCAAATGCAAAACATATGATTAAGGCAAGGCCTAACTAACAGAATACAGCAACACATTCTTTGAAAAACCAATTTGCATGTCAACACAGTGTATTGCTATTCTAGTGGTTAACTTCAAAAAAATTTTCTTACTGACAACATTTCTGCTACAATTCAACCAAGATCTCTCAAGCAGTAGTTAGAAAAAGCATTTCTTAACAATTTGTTTCTTAATAATTTAATTAAAAGTTAATCATTCACACAATTTGAAGTGTCAAAAGTTATGGAATGGCTGCACTTGATGATCTATAGTTGGTCTCCATCTAGGAGGTCTTCTCCAACCAAAATAGTTTTGTGAAGCTGGGTATGACACCTAAGTAGCCAGGAAGACTCTCAGCTGAAGGTATGGAAAATTTAAAAGTTGCAAAACTTTTAAATAGGTTTTTTTTTCCCCCTTTTTAAGACATACCACCATCTACATAATTCTACTGTGTTTTGCACACTCTTCAAGCTAAGAACTTGAAAAGCTGAGAAATTATATTCAGAGACAACTTCAAGTACTGAGAAGAGTGATTACCATTAATACTGACATATGGTCTCATAGTTTGTCTCTCACTGGTTCAGTACATTCAGTTGGATAGACAAATCCTTATGAAAAATAACAAAGTGATTTCCAACACAGTAATGCATGTCCCCCATTGTTTCAGAAAACAGACTGAAAGGCAACTGACATCATCATAGTGAAATAATCAAATATTCTGAAAGGCTGTTTTTTAGGAATCAATACATTTTTTGTTAAAAGCCACAGTTTGACTGCCTGGGTTTTTTTTCTGCCTGATACTCAAACCAGTTTTCAAACCATACATTTGTTAGTTCTCTTTGTATTGTATACAGAAACACACTCATATAGACAATGCAAGCATGGTTAATGATATCAAGCAATCATAAAAATTTCTAACCAGTAAAACTTCCCAGTAACACTACCTAAATTAAAAACTTTTTTAGATTCAGTAAATTAAGGCTGTAGTTATAAGGGTAGCTGGAAAAGCAATATCAAAATTATGTCTAAGAGGAACCACTGTAAAACTAGAAAATTATTAGAGGATTGCAGATTTCATTAATGTTTTTCACAGTTAAACTCCTGCATATGACAATCTATTTGGTAATATGATTTAAACTAATGCAAAACTGTACTTGCCACCTCAAATACAAAACATGGGAAGGGAAAGACAAAATCCAGAAAGAACGCTTCAGTCTATATGTAATGACTGCATGCAACAGTATTACCACAGATATTTAATCTTTTGAAAAACTGTGCTCTCTATGCTCTTTATGCTCTTCCTTTTCACAGATTCAAATTAAATTGCAGTGTTAAGGAGGCTCTTACCACAAAAAGTAAATAAAACTTGATAAAGAGGTTTCATTCATTAGTTTTGAGAAAAAGCTTTTCCTTACTTTTCCAGTTTTGGAGAGTCAGAAGATCACAGCTATATACACCAGCTATTTCTCAATACAACTCAACAGCTCTGAATCAACTAGTTTAATAGACTCATTTAATGTCAGTAATTGCAAAGCTTCTGCACTACCTATTGTGGAAAAAGTATTGCTTTTCAGATAAACAAAGTACCTATTCTATAATTTAGAAGGGGGTGTGCACTGACTTAGCATGGTTACTCCTAATAAACTTCCTTGATCTGAAAGGAGATATTTTATTTCGCATCATCCATCAAGGCTTGGATTTATCGTCTTTATGCTTCCCTAGTACTATGCTGTCAAACTTGCATAATTAAACCACCAATTTTATAGTACAGGAAATTGGTAAATTCAACTAAACTTCATTGATTACCATAGCTTACCTAGCTCGTCTTAATATAAGCATCTAGAGTACTTTTATTTAGCTTAGGGAAACTTAAGTGTAGCACACTCAAAACTGGGGAGCTGAAAAACAACATGTTCATATTACAATTGTCCTGTCATATGAACCTGGCCAAAAAAAATATCGTAGGCAGTGTTACAGATGAGAGATATCAAACTGAACCATGGACTTAAGACCACCTTAATTCTCTGTGTCTTGTGTTTTCCAAAAACATACCTGGCCAAAAAAAAAAAAAAACCCAAGCTTGTGCCAAGGCAACTGAATCTTCTCCTGAAGTCCTTGGCATCTTCTGCAGTATCGTCATGAACCTGCCTATTTACAAAAATTTTAGATAATCCATGAGATCAAAGTTGTCTAACGCTCTTTAAAATGGAACACAATAGGATCTAGAAAATAACTGGAAAAGCAAGAAGACTGGAAGATATCTTACAGTTACTAACTTATACATGTACAGAAACAGAAACAATTTAATGGCCAGAAGTTTTAGGACATTATTCAGATATCATTACAGCATATGAGATTGTTATAAATACAGACGGGGGGAGACACTGGTGAAAATCCCACTTGTCTCACCTTTAGTGGCTACAGAGAAAATATTTATGCTCTTCCCAAACACCTATCCATGTAACTCAATGAGAATTTTTTTTTTATTAGAGTGCTTCACTGAATACTGTCATATGTCAAAGTGGACACATATTAGAAAATATTTCCACTTAAATCAACTTCAATTTAAAATAACAGAACTTAGTTGTTTCAACTTTATAATATTATTTCTGAAATAGAACACTTTAATTACATTCTACAATTGCAACTCTAGTACACTTTGATTTGAATTTTCCCCACAAATATCACTATGTTGTTCTCAAAAGTCAAATTATGGATTTTTCCTAATGTAAGATTTCCAAAAACCAAAGATGCCATTTACTGTTTCTGTTTTGCTTTGGTGCAAAGTATCATCAAAAACTGTACATTTCATACAGAGAAAGTCCTCACTAGATGATATAACTGCTAAAACTTAATATATGTAAGAAAACAAGACAATACATTCATACATGTTAATCCATCTTACCCCAAAAGCCAAGAAAATAAAAGATCCTGGCAGAATTATCACATAAGTTACACATATTTAAATGTGTAAGTTGTTAATATCTTCCAGTCAGCCAAAACACTTCTCAGGATGTAGTGTAGCAACATATTTTGAAAGTAAGTATTCCCAAATAGTTTATAAATATTTTAATCAAGCACTGCAATACCACAAAATAAACAATGAAATTCATTGCAAATCAACAACAAATGCTCCCTCAGAAATCAAGTTTTCTCCCACAAACCTATCCAACTCACTGACATCAAAACACATCTCTCTGTATTTTGCAAGGCGAGAAAGGGACCATCTAGTTCACATCACACACTTGCAAAGCTCCAGTCTCATTCATAATTCACTCAACCAATATCTGCTGTCAATGCTCCAAAGAAACAGGGCAAGAAAGATTTTTATTTCACTGGACTCTCTTTCATGATGTGGCTTCTTCACTGGCTTACAAGAGTTAGTGATTAAATAGCCAATTGCAAAATTGTGGGGGAGTGAGGGAAAAGACAGAGATTGGCAAGCCCTTACTAATGAAAAACGACTAGACTTTTCTGAAAAGTAGACATTTAAACTAATCAGAGACATCAGAGAAATCCAGAAGTGTAAGTCTCAGTGTAAGAGCAGCTTGGTTTATGTTTAGCTGTCTGTTTTCAACTTCACTTACTAAAGTATTTACATGGCCTTTCCAGAAAGTATATTCTAATTATGTCACATGTACAAGCTCTCACTTATAGAAGCCAGGAGTCAATGAAGCTGGCAAATGAAAAACATGCCAAAAACCCATTAATATGTGAAAGAAAATAGTGCTCTTAGCAATACTTGTTCAAAGAAAGGACTGGTAAAACCTGAGGGAGGATAAATGCACTGCAAATGCTTCTCTACTCATTCATATATAGTAACTATTTTTCCATATTTATATAAATAAGTCACACCTTCCAATATGAGAAAGTTGGTCATTAACTAATGACCAAAACTAAAAAATTTGCATTTTCCCATTTGTGATCTTTATTTCTATGAGCTGCAGATACCACTTAATTGATGAAATAAAAATCCATGTGCATCCTATATCTAAATCTCTAAATTCTAAACTGATGAGCTAACATAAAAGAAGTATGTCTTAGGCCAGGGACACAGTTCCAAGTTACGGGCTGCACAGCTGGCTGTGTTGTGGGCATATGGGGAGGGCCCAAGAACTCTTTCGTGAAGGTTCCATTAGACCTCACAGGGCCACACCACAAAAATCCACACTGAATCTTTACACTCCTGACAACACACAGATGTTCTTCTTCATCTTTTATGCAGAAGAACATAAAAGATGATTATTCTCCAGGTACTTCATTCTAAATGACAACCATCTCTTCCTAAAGGTTTGAACCTCACTACTGTGCAAGAGAAGCCTAATTACAACTCTCAATTTCACTGAGGCTTTTATACAAAATTTTTGACTAGAATTCAGACACCACTATTGTCCCAGCTGTTGCTAAGGTAAAGGTGAACCAGGGCCCATACACTACAAATACAAAGATAATCATAACTGACCATGCAGATAATCAAATTAATGAATAAAGTGAAGACTAGATTAGTGAGTCATGCTTAATTTTTTAATAGAAGTCACACAATTGGATAGTGAGCACTTTATTTTCATAACCTGTTGAAGTAGAATAATTTGCAATCACATGTTCCCTTTTTCTAGGAAGGGTATGGATTTTAAAATAGAGGTATTTAGCACACAGAAAGCATCACAGAATATTCTGAGCTGGAAGACCCACAAGGATCATAATTCAACTCATACATCAATGGTCCACATGGGGGTCAAATCCCCATCCTTGGTGTTATTATCAGCATGCCCTAATCAATTGAGCTAAATTTTACCTATCTTGAAAAAACCTATGAACTCCTCATAAAATTCAATTATTATCATTGTATCTTCTATTTACTTTAAAACTAAACATTTTAAACAATCTTAAAATAAGTGTACAATGATTTTCAGCTCACTAAGTACAGTTACAGCTGTTTGCCAATCATAAATCACTAATGAATGCTAATAAATACATACAAAGCAAGATGTAAACAACAGAACTGCTAGTAATATATATTTTTAGGGCAGTATCTTTGAGGGAAGACTAAAGCTGATCTTTGCAGTCTTTTCTGAGATGAAGCTGATAACATGCACCTTTTAGAATGATAGCTCAATCTTTTTGCTGTGAAACATTAACATTATTTCTCCAGTCATAAGCTCATTTGGAGTTTTTTCTCAATTCTCTGCAGCTTTGCCAGAATCTATTTGCTTTTTCTTCCAAACTGATAGTTATCTTAGCACAAAGGGGACATGAAAACTACACATCTTTTTGGGGATATTCTAACAATTCAAAAGCATCAAAAATTAAGGATGGCACCCTTCTAATTTCACTCACATGTCATCTGAAGAGAAACCAGAAGCATCTCAAACAGATCAGGCCTCAAATACCTTAGATTTGCATCAAGACTGACATATACACACACTAAAGTAGGAATAAGGAGTAGCTAATAGTCTTTCATCCTTACTTTGGATGCCAAGGCATCTATACAGGCAGGAACACTAACCACTGGTAGCCACTTGTCCAGGCCATGAAAATACTGAGTTTTTGTCCTGTTTTCCAACAGAATAATTGCTAATTTACCAATCTATGTGATTAAACATACAACAAATGGTAGGACACCTTAGCAGCAAGGTAAAGATCTGTTTCTGTGTGAACAGATTGCTTATATCCAGAAAAAAAATAAACTCTTTAAATTAAACTCACAGGATATGATTGTGGGACACATCTTAACTCACAATCCTTTTTTTCTCTTTAAGAGTTGCCATGGGAGACCATAAATTAGAGCCTGCAGAATCACAAGTGCCTTCCCAGGCCAAATGTTTGAGATTATTGTCTGCGTGTTTTGGCACATATGAAATATTAGTGTCTAAGACATAGATTTATCCTGACAGCAGTATTCTGTATAGTACTGAACTCCTATTTCACATAATCCAACATTCACTTACTTTTGTGTCTTCCAGGTTCATATTACAAGGAACTTGAGCTCCCCCCACTGCTAATCATTCCTACTGTTTACTCATAACAAACATCCTCTTCTACATTTTCTAAGACACCAACTGTCAAGTAGGTACTTCTTATTTCTAAAAGACTTTAAGGTGAATTCTGAAAGGCAACTCTTCACTTTTTCAGTGGACAAGTATCTAAGTTATTACCCTCACAAATATGTAAGTATTTTACACAGGTGTATCTATAAAAAAATCTTTCAAGTTACCTGATGCTAATTAACACACCACTGATAAGTGTGTTAGTAAATTAAATTAGTGCTGGATTTATTAAACTATGTTCAGAGTTCAGAGAGTTACTGCAAAGCAATCATAACTGGGAGCCCACCACTACATTTCATCAATTAGCACTCCAGACCACAACCCATTCCCCCTTCATTCCCTCAAAACAGAAACATCTTTAACTTACAAAGATTCATAAAACAATTAACAATGAGTATGAAAGAAATGAATTAACCACAGAACAATACTAAGTAACTACAACAGGATCACAAAGGTATTGTCACCCTAAAAATTATCTAGCCTAAAAACTAACATGTCATACCTAAAGAAAAAAGGAGCTATTTCGTCTTATGTGCACCCACTATTTACTACTATAATAGCAGAAATAGTAAAATAAATGTTCTATTATATGTGAATACCCTAACATTAAAGTTCTTGTTACTTCTTATTAAAGGAAGCAAATACATGGATATCAATTTCTAGTAATCACATCTGTGTAAACCATGGATTACTTTCAGTAATCCATTCACAAAAGCATAATTTTAAAGCATTATGAATGAACCTGCATGTAAGTTGATTTATAGAATGTTTATAAATCATAATCATGCACTAAACTAAATAATCATGAAACTAAAGTAAATTCTTCCTATCAAGGTAACCATCATTTTGCAAATAAAACTTCTAAGTTCTGCACAGCAAGTTTAATGTCTTTGGTAACTGATGCTGTTTCTATAGGGTCACCCTTAAAACTAAAGTATGTAAATTGTCTAACTTCTGTTTGATTTATTAGAAAATAGCATAAGTATTTAAGCATCATCATAAAACCAATATTTCTGTTCTTGTTTAAAAGAATTATCTGCTATATCAATAACAAGCTTTATGCTATCTTCTACCAGAATTACAAAATTGGTGTACTTTACAATGAGGATTTCATCCATTTTATTCACCCTTCCTAAAACACTTGCTCCAATTTACACCTGTATCAGTAAGTAGGGGCAGGTAGCAGACCATAAATATTTTTGTTTCAGGCAAATAGTGTTCTCACTCAAATTTTACATAGGGCTACACGGAGTGACAGCCACACTTGAGCAAGCTGATTAGTCCAAGTAGATTACACTGTCTAGTTCACTATGCATCAGCTGACTTTCAATAATTGTACTTAATGCCATGAAAAATGCAAATTAATCCAACCTTCCTTAGCCAGCAATGAAACAGGTTTAAATTAACCCAAGTTATGGTGCAATTGCCACATCCTATATATACACAATTGAACATTCACTGTAGATGAGCTTGTAATAACTTCAGATTCTCAGGACTTGTGTTGAATTCTCAGAAGTCCACCTACAGAGCTTTTTATGAGACTTCACTGACTAATTGTTTGTCAAGACATGATTAGGAATTTGCTTAATTCCATGACATCATATGTCTACTTTGAGTCTAGGAAAAAGATTTATCAGGAATAAACACAAACATTTCCAAAAAAAAAAAAAAAAAGAGGGAATTCCTATTCTAAAGTCTACTAGGTTCAAGGCAAGCGTTTAATACACCACAAAATTAAATAAATAGTTCTCATTATTCTTTCTCCAGGTTGTGAGCTAAAATTATAGTATGATGTGAAAACTGAGAATGTTTATTTACTTTCCAGTAGTATGATGGCTTGTTCATGTAGTGATATGTAGTGAATTACAGACAAAACAGTCTTTACACCATTCCATTTTTATTTCAATTCCTCAAATATTTTAATTATATTTTCCACAGTAAAAAATAAATTACCTATTTTTGCAAATAACATGACTAAATTTTACATCATGCTAGATAGAATGCCAGAGGGAAATACTCCAGTGAGTAAATATGCAGAGTCATAACTCTAAATAAGCTTTTACAATAGTGACTCCGGAGTGCACAGTGTGTTCCTACAACTCTCTAAGCCATTAGTCACCTAACTTATGACCAGAAAAGCTCACCTGCAACCTTGCTTCAGTGTATGTCAGTACCAAGCAGCTCAACACCTGTTTTACCCGTAAGTCTTGGCAAGACCTTCAGAGTAAGAAAGTCCAGTCATAAACATGCTTTGAACATACCTAACATAGAAAATGGATTACTTGGCACTGTGTACTAGCCACTGCCTCCAACACTTCATTTAAAATCTCAGGAGGACAGACATTGAACACCTGCTTGAGGTATCTGACAGATTCTGAAATCCTCCTCAGTAGCAGGACTTTCAAACATGCATTTGTCACTATCTCTTAGTGCCTTTGACTGGCTTTATATTTTATGGGGAGGTGACCATTTCCTTCTCCTGCTGCTGAAGAAGTACTACATCACAGTGCAAAGAAAATTAATTAGAACAGGACAAAAACCAGAAGGAGAGAATATGATTTTCAAATAAAGTGATTCAAACTGAACTCCAGGATGCAAGAATCTCTTCAGTGTTTTCTATCAACTGACCCATATAGATTCCTTACTTAGCACCAGAGGACCTAAGTTCCATTTCGCATCTCTCACATCTCAAACTTTTGACTGACATTCAAGCGGCGACCTTTTCAATAACAGTATCACAACAAAGTCCCTTTTTGATCTCACTCCAATTCCTTTTTATGATGTAGAAATCATGACTGTAAATTTCCCTTATTGCACTCTAACAGCTATTTTAGAAGACAGTGCTTAGAAATGCATCACACTAAATGCATAGCTGTATGTTAAAACCCTTACTATTAAAAATGTTAGAAGCATGACTTTAAAAACATCCTCTAAAGCAGAGCATTCAGCACTGAAAAGCTGATGTCAACAAATACTAAAACATTACTTTTTCTGAGTATTGACTCAAAAGTTTCTAGACTTTTACAGGAAATCCCCCACCCCCAGATTGAAAGTCTTTGCAATGCCAATCAAAAGTTAATAAATGTCCTTTGCCTCCAAGAATTCTGACACGGTCCTTGGATTTTTATGTAATTGTGTAACACTTCTCTGCCATCCCTGGGCCCAATCATCCTCCAGCTTACGGAAGGGATCTGCTCTGGAAACGAATCAGAGTCTATTCGTAAGACTGTAAGGTCTGTTGTACACATGACACTTCAAGTCCAAGTAAAAACAAAGCAAATACGAAGGGAAAGAGGCTTCAGATCAGATAGCAGGAAACAGAAAAACACCACTCTTGGGAATCTCATTCTATTTTTATTACCAATGGCAAATATTTCTGTGTTCCTTTTATCCTGCAGGCTCCAAAGCCTAATTTGAACAAGCACCGATTAGTCATATTTGTAACCAAAATTAACAAAATCTGTTCCACTATTACCATATAAATCATGACACAAAAAAAAAAAGTCAGTTAATTTAAAATTAAGGTTCTACACTTGTTCCAGTTAGACTTCCAAAAATAATGAAAATCAACTTTTCAATATCAGTACTCAACTTACGTGATTAAATACTACTCTCAAAAACATTTTAAAAATAAGCATTTGTGGAGCTTAATTGTGGAATTACAATATTCCAGTACAGACCACAAAGGAGCCTATGAGGAAATTAAGACTTCTGCCTCTGGAGCAGGGCTTCATGACACAAAACAATTCAGGCAAAAGGCTACACACTGAACACCAAAGAGAATCAAAATGTTTAATCGTAAAAGACAGGACTGAAAGCAATCTCTAAAGTTTATCCCTTTCTCCAAGGCAGAATCAACAATATCTAAGGCAAATACTTGGAGGCAAAAACCTGTTGTATTTAAAAAAAAAATTAAAAACCCAATTTAACTTATTTTACACAATCACTGAAATAGACATCCTGTTGTCAGTAGAAAAGGGATTATAGATTTAAGAATACAGCAATGCATTCTGAAAAGTGGCACACATACCTATAGAGGTAATCTGAACTACAGAATCTCCTATCATTAGCTCTTAAAAGAAGTAGTCTAAATTTCTGAGCATATTTTTTCCTAAGCAATTTTCTCAGTTTAGGGAAAAAAAAAAAAAAAAGACAACTCAAACAATGAATTCCTCTGTGTGAAATAATGCTTCTTTGCCCAGCCAATCCTTGTTTTGTTCTTCTGACTTCTCAGGCAATTTCTTCTCCTTCCCTTCTCTGGCCTCTCTCAGAACACCCTTCCCATCCGCTCTCATCCCTAAACTGCTTTCCTTGACTGTACAAGCAAATCCACAGTATCTTTTTGCCTTTGCTTCTTGATAAGGCTGTTTCATCACAGCTCTTCCTTTATCTTTCTTAAGGCCACTTGTATCTGCCACACCAGCTCCTTTGTCCAGCCACTACAGTTCAGTCATTATTTCACAGAACAACGGAATGAATCTGGGTTGGAAGGAACCTTAAAGGTCATCTTCCCTGCCATGGGCAAATACACCTTCCACTAACCCCATCCAACCTGGCCTTGAACGCTTCTAGGGCTGGAACAGCTACAATTTCTCTGGGCAACACATTGCCTCATCACTCTCAAAGAAAGAAATGCCTTCCTAAGACCTAATCTAAACCTTTCCTCTGTCGTCTGAAAGCTATTCCCTGCTGTCCCAGCACTTCATGCCCTTGTAAAAGATCCCTCTCCAGCCTTCGTGAAATGTCCCACTTAGATACTGAGAAGTGCTATGGAGTCTCACCCCAGAACCTTCTTTTCTTCAGACATTCCCAGTTCTCTCAGACTGTCTTCATAGGAGATGTTCTTAAGGCTCTCCTCCTTAAGAACTTCAAAGCTCCTACCTTCTCCCAATTTCTACCCTTCAAACTCCATTTCCTCCCCATCCATCTAAGTCCAGTTCCAGTCCACTGCTCTCCTTCTCCATATGCTCATCCTTCCATCCATCTGCAATTTCTCTTCTTTTCTTTTACACACTTATATTAATCTGCATTGTGGATAAGAAGAGACTGGAAACCATAAAACTAAGAGTTTGCACATCTATCTCACTGCTTAGAACTTTTTAGGAAAGCTCTGTTGTGCACAAAAAGTTTTTCAACAATAGCACCTACAATCAGGGAAATCAGTTAATTTTTTAGACACTAATAATTTGCCCAATTTTCTGAAAGCTTTTCAAGTAGCAACTAAATGTATATCCTTAATGTAAAAAGTTATGTCACACTGAAATTCTAAACTCCTTTTCCCGAAGAACAGCTTGAAAAAGAGGTCAGGAATAATTTAAAAGCATTTTTTCTTCCATCACAGCCCTTAGAAGCCAGTGAACTATGTTCACTTTGAACATTATTCAGATAATAAGTCAATAAAGGGCATTCACTCAACATAGAAGATTTTGGCCCAAATGACTGAAGTTGAGCAAAGTCAGAAGTAAAATCATTGCCTTTAAATAGTACATCAGTAATCAGGAAACAGAGGAGAACCAGTCCTACCTACATGCAAGGAGAAACATGCATTCTTAAAGTCAGTTGGTAACTCTGATAAGCAATGCTTCAAATCCTTGACTGCCAAATTTTAAAAGGATAAATGAAATTGTGCTATGTTACAGGTTATGCCTCAACATGAGTTTTTAAAAGAAACTGCCAGGAAGAGACAATCACTACTGAGCATGTTAGTAGAAAAAAATCTATTTTCCATTAATTCAAAAGAAAGGAAAAAAAAGGAAACATAGCATTCACACAGTAAAAAGCAATTACATCACCTTAGTTTTAAGTAGAAACTTTACAAACACATGACCAAGCAGATTTAAAATTTTCCCTCCAGAAAAAAAACATAACAAAGTTTAAAAAAATCAAAGATTTTAGATCTTCACAAAGAACTCCCCATAAGTTCTCCCCACAGTTGCATTAGAATCTCACCAAACTTGTTCAGCTTTTATACTACAAAAAGTGTCCTGAGAACCTAAACAATAATCAAAAGAACCCCACAGGATCCAGATTATTTTTTCTACAGCAATTTTTTAAAGTCAGCTGCTGTACATAGCATCTGGTGAGGGTCCTTCAAATTCTTCCTCCTATTCTCATTAGCCAGAAAACATATCTGAAGAAAAAGAGAAAGCAACACATCTGAATGGAAAATAGCATGAAAGAAATGCAGACAGTCATATTAAGTCATAAAACTTGAAAACAAAATTTCAGAGATGGAGTATTTGCAACCTCATCCTTTCTGAGGTCAACATAGAGGAAAGACTTAAGTTCAAACATGAGAGATAGAGATTGCATTAGCACAGACATATGTTTGTTATTCAGTGAGCTTGAAGGGAGAAAAAAGGTTGGTACTACAAAAACAAGCATAGAAGTATTAAGAAATGTTAGTGTTATGGTTGCTTGTACCTATATTTTAGCTCCTTGTGCACTGTGATACACATTGATTATTAGATGATCATATACCATTTGTTGTTATTCAGGGGATCACTGCCCCATATATGGCACATGACATACATGTCATGAAACACAAACTTACAAAGTACAAGGAGGTGCCTTACAGGGAACATAACACTTTCCTACTAAGGAATTTGAATAAAGCACAGTTAATAAAACTGGCTGACTGAGAAGTTTCACATTCAAGACATCTTTTGCTGAAAACTGACTTTTATGAAAAACAACTCTTCTTAAAAACAATCAAAAACAAAAGCTGAAAAACAAAACAAACTAACAAAAAGCCTCCACAAATGTACTCTCACAGAAAATCTGCACAAGACAGAAAGGAATTAAGTTAATAAGACTAAAGGGCTACTTATTCTGTCTGTTCTGTAATGTACTCACAGTCCCTGAGCCACGCTTTGAGCACGATACAAAAAGCCAAAGGAGAAGAAAAAAGTTCAAGAACTTTTGTGCCTGATACAATTACACATTTGGGGCTGGACTTCCTATATCCCCGAAGCAATCTTCTGGCTAGGAATGCACTTACTACACCGCAGAAGAGCCTTGCTGCACCAACAGTCTTGGAGGAGCCTGACAACTGACTGACATCGCAGTGGTCTGACCACTGGGGTATAGGGGGCTCTCAAGCACTCTCATCAAGTGCAACAATTATCAGGCCAAGAGCCAGAGCTTTATCCCCAAGAATCCCAACCCCATGCTTAGGATACCTTCCAACAGGAACTAGCAATCCTAGAGAGTAACAGTAACATTTTGTATCTCTGAGTTCAATATTGTAGCCACAGCCACAACAGTTAATTACTGTGTGATTTGAGTTAATGATCTGCCCTGTTCTCTCCCAAAATAAACTTTAAGAGATAGAGGGTGATTCTTTTTTAGGTTCTCAGGACAGGCAGTCCGGTTTTTTCCAACTGTTGCCATGATCAAAAGAGTTGAAATTTAATAGATATTTAAGGCCTCCAGTGAAAAACCATTCTATACTTAGGGTTTCAAGAAGAGAAACAACGAGCCTAACAAGTTGAAGTGCAGAACATACATGACCACAAACAAGGCCAACAAAAACAATGTTATGAACTTCCTAAGTGCTGTAAAGTAACTTTAAAAATCTGAAGAGTAAAGTATGTCACAATAGATAAGATTTATAAGCTTTTAAAATTCACTATTTTGATTCCATTGCAGTCTTTCACCTGTAAAATTGAAAAAATCTTTTACAGATGTGCAAAAACAAAACTCTCTGAAGTCTGCACCTTGCTTTGAGATAACTCTACAAATTAAAATATGAAAACACTTCAGCCTTCCTGAGTGACTGGGATGTACACAGCAGGTAATAAGGCACCAGGGTACACACTGAATGATAAGTACATAAACTAGGTTATAAGAGTGGTCAGCTGGCATTTCACATGCACTGGATGAGGCACTGAACTGGGGCTGCAAGGGAAGGGTTGAATACTGCGGGCAGTTAAAGGCCCAGCTCCTCACTTGGCTGTTTCCTTACAGGACTCCCTTATTTTGCAGCCTAGGGTTCTCTGACACTGTGTCTCTAAAACGCATTGCATGTCTACACATACACGCTGCTACAAAAACCAGAGCATTTCAAATCAAACCCCAGCAATAAAATGAAAAATTTAATTATCTACTCATATAAAAAGAATGAGATCTCTGATTACTTACACTTAAAACTGATACAAATTCTAAAGGCCATAAAATAAAGTTTTTCTAGAATTTTTTATGACTTAACATGAAAACTGGTCTTGGATATTTACATTCTTTTGAAGTTATTTGTGCAGACCAAGTGATCACCTTAAAATACAGTATTAACAACCATATTCAATCTGACTGGAATCCCTTTTAGTTTCCACATACAGATGGGCCAAAATCCTTTCTTCCCTTCCTTTTGCTGGGGAGATTTTCTATGGTTAACATTAGGGACAAGAACTGAAACACAAATCACAGGTCCTGCACAATCTCCTCAAACTGAATTTCCTTACTCATGGAGTGTCATACATGTCAATGTAAAGCACTTTTTAAACACCTTTTGGGGGTCAGGATCAGCTACTAAAAAGCATGTTTGCAATACAAAGAAAATAAAAATATAAATGTACATGAGTTATATTAAGGAGTTTGCAATTGTCAAACACTTATTTTCTTAATTTCAAGAATACTTTTTTGTTATTAAAAGAGATCATTATTGTACAGAGTTATTAGCAACAATACACAGGTATAACCAATTTCAAGCATTTCCTTGCAGAAATCTCTTTACAACAACGTGCTCATTACTGCTGATGTTTCAAAATCAGAAGCTAACCTAACCTGAATTACTTCTAATAAAGGCAAATGAAAAACAAGATCTAAAATAAGTGGTATGATACTGAAATGGCCATTCTTTACAATGTTAAATATTCTTAGTGTTTTGTGATACTAAATAACCACCCTAACACCTGAAGACCCACCTCACACCTACCAGTCAACGAATTCTAAAGCTACAACTACTCATGTTTTTCTGATTAACTATGTCCATAGTTGTTATCCAAATTACACACATTCATGAATATTATGCACTCCTCTAACATACTTTCTAGAAATTATAAAGTTGTGAATTTGAAGACTTGATTTCTTTCCTAGATTTAGATATTCGGGATAAAAGTAGATATTTTTCTCTCTAGTTACAGCAATTATCTAGAAGTTTCATATGTCTTGTGCAATTTTTATGAAATGTTAACATAAATGTGGTATAATCAGTTTAACATTTTGTAATATAATAGACATGAAAGTCCAGTTGCCACAGAACATATAAAAATAGGAATAGGATCTCTAGCTTAAATCAATCCACATTATTTACCTAGTATCATCCAAAATATTGTTTATTTATATTGTAGAGGACTATATACACAAAACATTTAGGATTAAAGTTATATTACCTTAATAATCACTAACAAACAAATTAACAAAACAACACAAACAAACAAAAAGTTTCTCTCCTAAGGAAATTACTATCTATGGCCTTGATTCTGCAAGAAGAATTGTATGAACATTTATGTACATGGAGTCTCAAGCATAAGGTTTAATGGGGTACCTGTGCTCTTATGTAGAAAAATGATTTTCAAAAGGGCTTAGGTATATAATTTGGCTTCTCTGATCTGTCTGTTGCTTCTAAGTCAAAACTTAAACATTTTAAAACAAATTTTAAAAAAAATATTATTTTACTGACATTTCTGTTTCTATGTTTTGATTTTTAAAAAGTATAAAACCAGCTTTAATCAACAGCTAAAGATTTCAGGAAGGGATTTTTGTTGGAATAACCTTAGGTAAAATGTTCAAGACGTTGAGAGGAAAAAAACAACTTGTGTAGAGGAAGTAAATTCAAAATGCAAAAAGCAGGAAAAAGTACAAAATAAAATGTAGAAAGAAGCATTTTTCTCTTTTTGATAAAATAATAGTTACAACTAACCTCTCGAGAATAATTAATTTTGTATTTTCATAACATCACTAAAATAAATACATTGTCCTTATGCAGCTAGCTGTTGTGATAAACACTTAGTAGAAGCTCTTAACATCAGGGAAAAAGTAGTATGAAAGTACCACCAGCCTGCATCATGCATGCACACAGACACTCTCAAATATGCTAAAACATGCTAAACTCAAAAGAAAAATAAGTCCTCTTATAAATATCTCAACTTTAAATATTTCTGTAAAACTATATAAACTGATCAAGTAACTAATTCACGATTAACCACATACGGCTCATAACAACAAACCCAAAAAACTAATTACAAATAAAAATAGACATCTTATATTTCCCTTTATAAATACAACTACTCTTCATTCCAGAAAAGTGCATCCGTTCCGGTTAAAAAAAAAAAAAAGATAAAAAGAAAAAAAAAAGGGTGCTGTAAACACAACCACACAACCCTGGCAAGATAAACTTGACAGGAACTGTGTAACTACAGTAGCTCATTTCCTGCTCATATCGAGAATATTTAAAGCAACCCTCCTTAAATGAAAAATCAGTCAGAAAAGTTCACTACTGTTAGCTTAACAAACACATTCTTCTTAGAACGGCAGCTGCCTGAAACACAGACGCAAGAAATGCTAGGGCTGTAATGTCGCTTCCTGATGATGAAAACTACCCAAGAACTACAACTACTTCTGCACAGTCCTTTCTTTCCTGCGAAACAGAGTTACACTCGGTCTCCACGCACACTACGGGGCAAAAGCAAACAGCAATTCCGCTGTTACACACCGAGGTGGGGACAGTTAGAGACGACTAGTGGCTCCCTCTGCATTTCACAAAGTTTAAAAATAAAAAGCTGCTTTTTCGAACTGTAAATGGTTCCTCTCCACGCACGTAGGCCTGAGGCCCTGTTGCAAACAGTGTCTAACAGGACCAGGCAGCACAAAGACAGGAATGGGAGATTAGTGGGAGGAAGGGAGGCCGGGATTGGGGCTCAGCAGGATCTTCTGGCTTTTTAAAATTCAAACTGCTCCCTGACCAATACAAATCACGGACACGCTACTGACTACTACACGGATTTACAGCATTAAAAACACGCCTTCTACGTGACAGCTATATTAACTTCACCCTTTTAAACATGTATCAGGGCACGCAGGAGGCACGATAGCAGAGTTTCATTTACAAGACTCTGAACACAATGCATCAGAAAGTCACTCTATTAGATACAGTAACCATGTATTATAACAGCAAATCTACCTGAACAACTAAAAATCCTGCTGAAAATGTAACACATTATGTAATATCAACAATCATTTGCCACTAACAAAATTCCTCTCTACAAGGATGAAAACTTTGTATCTTAAAATTTCCTGCAGCTATGTAATTTCTGTAGAAGCATTTTTATTAGTTCACAGGGTGTTTGTTTAAATGTGCCTGAGTTTTTAGCAACATTTACAACTCTACCATTTATAAGTACAAGATTTACTTTATTGTAAATCAGCTACTATTTATTTATAAAGACCTGAGACTAATAAACAGTCATTTTCAAAACACAGTTGACCTGTAAAAATTACACCTAATTACATATTCAAACATCATGGACACAAACAGCCAATAACAACCTCAGGATCTCAAAGTGATATAGCCTGACAAGAAAAGATGACACTTTTTAAGCATTCCTCACACTTCACATAAATAAATATAGATGTGACTCTCAAGTACTTTGGTTAAGATCTCATCCTCACCTTAGTCCCTTAAATGTCACAAACACAGCACTTTACACAAGATCCCTTGCCTGTTTTCCGTTTGCTAGGAACAGAAAATGGTATTTCTTCCTTTACCATATATTCCTGTAGCGTATACAGGACACAGACACCAAAATTGTGCGAAATACCGGATATAATATGCTATGCTATCTGTATTTCTTGGGTCTGCAGGTGTTCGTGTTGTGTCAATCATCCTTCAAGCACTATTTTATGCTATAAATATACTAAGTCATTAACATACTAATCAATAATGTTATTTAGAAATGAAACATCTGCAAATTATAAAACCAAAAGCATTTAAACTTTTGAATGTTCAGAACACACTTGGTTAGAAGAACAAGATAATAGCAAAGACAAGTGGCATTTTTGTTCCTGAGTATTTACATTGTCTCTCCTCCCCTATGCCTCCACTTCTGCCCCACTTCAGAGGGCTGTCTGCTCTGGGACCCTTCCTTGCCCTAGGTGAAGTTGTAAATATGGGAAAGGATCAGTGCACATTTGCGACTAAATGTATTGTTTCCTCCTCCTCCTCCTGCTCTTTTCGGGTTGAGGCCTGTCACTGAGCAGCCGCTTCGCCTTTCTAATCCCCGAGCTGGAGTAAAGGCGCTGGCCGGCGGGCCTGCGCCCTCCGCCGGGCCTGGGCCTCCCGGCAGCCCGGCACGAACCAACCTCCTCCGCCAAACCCGACCGAGCAGGAAGGGGGGCTGCGAAATAAACACCTCCGGTTGCCACTTACACCCCTCTACCCCGGATAACAGCTAATCCCCTCTGCTCCCGGCAGTGCTGGGCCGCTGCGCTGAGAGGCCCGGCCCGCTGCTGGCGAGGGCAGGGAGGGGAAGGGGAGACAAGGAGGGGGGATTACCTGAGCAAATCGGCGTCTGAATCCAACGAGAATCCGAGAGAGGGGGAGAGAAATCCGCCCCCCTCCCTCCTCAGAGGAGCCGCCGCCGCCGCTGGGCCGCCGCCGCCGCCGCGGAGCAGGAGGAGGAGGGGAGATAATATAACAACAATAATCCGGGCCGGGAGGGGGGCTGGCTCCTCTTCCGTCTCCTCCTCAGTGCAGCGAACATGTAGAGCCGGGGGGTGTGCGGCCGAGGCAAATCCCTTCCCCCCGAGCCTGCTTCACAACATCAACACGGGTCGGGCCGCGCCGCGCCGAACCGGTTCCGAGCCGCGCTCCGAGCCGGGGAGAGCGGAGGGTGGCCCAGGGGCAGCGCTGCCAAGGGGCTGCCGCCGCCGCCGCTCCCTCCGAGAGTGCGAGCGCAGGAGGGCGGGGAGGGGCGGCCTGGGCACGGTGAGTCGGTACCGAGCGGGGGGGCAGAGGGAGAGAAGGGCGAGGAGGAGGAGAAGGAGGGGGAAGGATCCTGTGTGTGTCTCTCTCGCTCCCTCTCAGAACAAAATGCCGACCGGAAGTGCAGCGGCAGGAATGACTCCCTCCACCGGCGCCAAACACCAGCAACCTCCCCCTTCCCTCCGCTGCCTCCTCCTCGCCCGAACGCTCCCTCGCTCCACCAGCGCCGCTTCCGCCGCTGCAGCTGGAGGGGCTCCCTTGCCTCGCCTCTCCCGGCAGAGCCTCCCCTGCTTAGCTCCTCTCCCTGCTGCACGACCTTCTCTTTTTTCCCCCCTTTTTTTAAATTTTCTCCCTCTTCCCGGCCTTTTGGTGCGCGGAACCAGACCGAAGTTTATGCTTAAGCCTCCGCTGAGGATTTGCGAAGAAGGGATTCTCTTGGAAAAAAATACACGTTTCGGTGTTTATTTTTCTGTCCTGCCTAAGCATGGTGGAGGAGGACTGCAAAAGGCTGCCTCGCAGGAGGCAGACCTGGAAAGGGCTCTTAAACTGAACCCTCAGAGGCGGCAGCCCCTGGAGGTGGGACACTCGCTGGAGTTACTGTCGCCGCTCATGCCCTTTCTATGTGGATGTGAGAGGCCGCGCCGCAGGAACCGAAACACCCGCTGCTCAAAGCATTGCCGGGGCGAGGGATTTCCAGAGATGGACATACGAAAAGGGAGTGGCTTTCAAAAACGGGCTTTTTGGACGATCACCGGGGAAAATGCTGATGTTCAGTGAAATGTCCTTCGCTGGAGGCTGAGGCTCCACCGCCACTATATTTACTGTAAATATTTTGTGTGTTGTGAAGGAGTGTTTGGAGAAAGAGCATGAACTAACCTGAAAGACTTTCTGGTGTTCCTCTCTACAGGTAAAACCGAATAATCATAACACAGGATAATAATGAAGAAACATTTATATCCCATGAAGTAACTATGTCTTTTAGTACTCACTTAATGTCGTTTGCTGCTCAGTACTTGGACAAAAATCCTTTCATTTCTAAAGGAAGCACTCCTTGTCTGTCGACTCCAGGAATCAGCTGGACACAGCTGCAAATACCCTGTGACATATAAACACACCCTTTCAGCGCTGGATAAATGTTATTTGCACAAAGGGATAGAATCTTACACCAGTGCACCTGATCTCTGCAATGCTTAGGATTTTTTGAATTGTGCTCTGGTTTTAATATAGACTTCAAATGCTTCTCTTATGCTTAAACTACTACAAAATTCATAATTTTGGATGAATCAAAGTTTGGTTTATAAGTGGGTTTTTGGTTTTTTTTTTTTGTTTAAAAGTACAGAAGTGAAGACGGCACTGGAAAACACGGTAATTCAGTAGTGGAAATACTATTATTCTAATGGCATGTATTAACAGAGTAAACTAGGCTCTGAAAAAAATATATTACAGATCTTTGTTCCAAGTCAATATAAAGGGTCCCAATCCTATAATCGTTTATGCATTTATAACTTGAAGTTATCAATTCAAAATAAAGGTAAATAATTGGTGTTGCAAATGAAGTGTGTCCTTAAGTCTTCGCACTTAATTTAATACATTGCAACTCTGTAACTCAAGGGGAAAACTGTTTACGTTCTCTTGGAAATAAAATATAACTTAAGGAACTACCTATCTGGAGTTAATATAGCATACATATGTGTACTTACACATCTATGAATTTCCAGGAAAATGTAATTCTAAAATTACAAAGCTCAGGAATACTATTTCAATCTACTTCTAAGTGATTGTTACCAATTCATGTTGATGGAGTCTTTCTGTAATTTTAGTAATCCTATTAAATAATTATTTTTTTCTCAGTTGGTGAATTAATATGTAAATAAAATAGAGAACATTGAATTTTTAATTTCCAAATGCCATATATGTTTTTTTATGGTTTTATGGTCAGGTACAACACCTATTTGATTATGGTTTCAATGAGAATATCACTAGACCATTTAATGTTTTTAAAATACCACTCAACTAAAAGAACTTGTAGAAATGGCTATTTTACTTGAGTACTATGCTGTATTACCTGCACAAGAGAACAACTAATTTAAACCATTAAGAGAGAAGGTGGTATGTAACACACTTGGGCAAATCAGGATTTTATTTTCCTTAAGGGAAATAAAATATTTTTATTCCACTTTTAAAAATGAAAGATCAAATTCTTTGACTGCATTGAGACAAGCAGTTCCTTGTATTCTGCTTCAAAAGCTCACTCACAACAATCTATTGCAGAATGGATGTTCACTATATTCCTAAAAGCACTGTAGTATGCATAGGGTTCATGTCATTATGCCTGAAATGACCAGAGAAGTGATAAATCAAGTATTTCAGATTACCTGATAACTGCTGCAAAAGCCTTTAAACCTTATTTCTGTTCCAGGCCTTAGTCATGGGGTGGGGATAGCCCTAATCTCTATGGGAGGAGCTATGCAGCCATGCAACCATGACTGTAGCACACTAAGGAGCATAAACTGCATGAACAAAGCTGGCTGCAGTGTGGAGAAGGGCAGAGCTCTCTGAATTCCCCTGGCAAATCCACACCTATGTAGTCTAGAAAATGAACTGCAAGTTTCAGGGTAAAAGTTTTAGAACCTAATCCTGCTCCCTTTGATGTCCCGGGCAAATGCATCTTTTGCCCAAAACAAATTACTGAGTTCCCATAACTTTAAGCTATTTATCCAGTCTGTTACTTCGGACTCGTTTTTTTTCTTCAAAGTAAATCTTAAGTCAAAAGGCAGGAATTAAAGATATTCATGGAGAGAGCACTCAAATAATTTTCACAAAATATATGGAAAGCTGTAGGTATGTCTCTTGCTGCTGCTGTGTACTGAAATAAGCTTTATAAATGCAGATAGTATTGCTCAAAGTAGAGAAGGGACCTCTTTTGCCCTCCTCACTCTGATGTTAACTTCCCTGAATGCTACATATTGTTATTCAGCTTCATAAATTATGGACACCATGTAGAACTGGAGTAAAAATACACAAAATACACCTGGCATCAATGTTTTCTTAGATATGATTGTTGTAATTTGATTTTTTTCTGTAGAATAAATGAAAAATGCATTGGTTTTTACCATTTTTGTCTCTTCAAGGGCCAGTATAACATTCAAGTACCTGTCATTTTAAGTTATGTGATGCACTAGCACTGTGCATTCTGTTTACCTCCTAGTAATTTACAGGTACATTACAGGTATATTACAGGTATATTACCCATATTACAGTATATGTATTGCCAGGTAGATTTTTAAAATAATTAGGACATGTCAGTAAAATCTTTTTTAAATTAAGACTGTTTATTTTATGTACCCTCTCAGTTGGACAGAACTTTCCTATAAAAAGGAAAGTTATTATCTCTATACAGTAACAAAATCAGTAGCTATCATCCTAAATTTAAGTACTCTATTTAGAATCTGGTGTTAAGGCTGGATCACACAGTGATTAGGAAGAATGTAATAATGTACACTGTATGACAAGTAATACAAAGTTATGTTCTTTGCATTGCCTTTAGTTCACAGAACAAATAATAACACCATGTAACTGTAAATTGACTGGGAAATATTCTGTGAAAAGTAAGCAATCTGAATATGAAGCTCACAGTGGTACACGTTAAATAAAAAGCCAAAGAAGCCAGAGGAGTCAAACATTTGTATGGTTACTTGCTTTAAGTTTACAACTTCATGGAAACTACTGATTTTTATTTCTTTTTCCTGGTAAGCCATATGGAGGTAGTATTTTTCCTTCTTCTAATTATTTAGCTTAATTGACTAACAGGAATTTAATATTAAATGAAATGGTACTTTTTCATTTTAAGTGACTCTCTACCATGTTAAGAATGAGCTTCTGTTTGTACACAGTATGAATTCTATGGCAGGCATATATATTAAAATGTACAGTAATGTTTCTATGGAGAAAAAATGAGAAGACAAAACTCTGGTACTTTAATTTGAATGTTAAAGTAAACTGTGAATGTGGACATTCATCTTCTGGCAAAGGACTGAAGTTAAAAATTGGCCTTAAGGGCTGTTGTATTCAGCTCTGTATTCATAAAGTCATACTTGTATGCATTAAAAAAGTCAAGAATATCATAACATACCTTGCCGTTCCATTTTTAATGAACTTGCCAGAAAAAGAAGATTTATAACAGAGATATGCCTATCTATATAGCGTATGTTAAAAAAAGTGTCTTGGGCTCAGGCCTTTAAAAACTGCTTCCTTGGAAGAGAGAACTTTCTGATTCTTCAGAAGTGTTAATTATCCTCAGCGAAATCATGAAATGGCTACATATGAATATCAGGTTAAACATGCCTGGGACTGTTCTCTGGCATTGGAGCTTGCAGCTACCAAATGTTCCATGTTTTATCCAGGATAGTCACATGCGTGTTTTGCCCATTGAGAATGGGTTATGACCAACACTAATGTCTAAATTGTGCACAGGAATTGTCTGGGAAAGTGCAAGCTGGCATGCTTTGAGCCTGTGCCAAGGTCTGTTCGAAGAGATGTGCAATTTTTAGACAGATTATTTCCAATGTCCATGTATGTTCCATTTATGTTGCATTTTAGAGACATGCCTAAAGCAATCTTCTCAAAGTGACTTGACAAAAGGAAGGTAAGAAGAAACTGCAGGTCCCCATCTAGGGAAGATCACATTCACATTTCTAATTATTTTTTTATTCAAGCAATTAATAACCTTATAATTATTCAGAAACCTGATAAAAGAAAGTTCATTGGAATTTGGCTGTCAGTTGAAATATTTGTTCATATGAAGACATTTTAAAAAGTCCTACACAGTGTCTAAACCAGACTTCTAACCTGTAGCAGATGTCCCTCTTGGTTTAGACATCCTGTGACCTTTACAAAAGGATGTTACAGTGGGACTGGGAGGAGAAAACATATAGTGCAATAAAATGAAATAAGCACAAGTAACTTTTGCACTCTTTTGGGTTATGGCTGTCCACATCAATTTGTAATGAAAATTACTTCTGAAGTGTAATTTATTGATTTTAAGATAAGAATAGAAAAGGAGTAAGGATAAATAAAACATCATCTGTTATTTTCTGAATGCCGAATATTCCATTTATAACTTTTATTCTTTTTTTTTTTTTTTAATGTAGCTGGACATGTGCTGGAAATTTGCGTCTCAGCATGGCCACAGGGATGAATAGCACTGCATCTACTTTGTCAGGACTTTAGAAGATGTGTGGATGCTCCAATCGTGAACCAGAAAGCAGTATAAATTTATCACTTATTTAATTTCTCACAAACTTGCAATACTGTGCATTCTGAAGCACAAAGCCTTTTTAAAATTTCTGGTTTAACTTTCGACAGGGACAATAAGTGGTCCAGAAAATTGAGCTGTTGACCTGGACAAACCCAAATTAAATGCAAATATATGTCTCTGGCTAGATGATGCAGCTTAAAAACCAGATCAAAATTATCTATTTATGAAAAAATATCCTTTTCTGGACCATGATGTATTTAAATTCCTGGTTTTGATGTTTACATTTCTGTATTTATCCTCCCACAATTTTAAAATACATATTCAACTTCTTAAGGTTTCTTAAACATAATTCATCTATTAAAAGATGAATTCACCATAGGAAATTTTTGTCTCAAAGGTATACGGTTGGAGAAACAACACACTAAGCATAAGCAGTTTCCTTAAAGCTTATAGTTTAAGTGGAAATAATTTAAAAAGTGTGACGATAATGAAAGATCACTAGTGTACACAGCATTGTAAATTTGTAGTTTTGAATTATTATTGTACATTTTGTAGGTTTGCCAACTTTTTCTACTGTTGATTGCATTCCAGTGCAAGTAGTCATATGAAAAATAATACAGTGACTCTTGAGCAGGCTGTGATCTCTATACCTGTGCTACTGCTAGTATTGTTTTCCATGCTGGATTCAATTTATTAACATGGTCTGCCATGCATAAAATTGCTGTTAGATAAAATGCATTACAGCTAATTGTCATAGGCAGTGCTCTTCAAAATCACTGTAAGAAGTAGTTTAACTTTCTAAAAAAAAAAAAAAGAACCAGTTTCCACAAGAATATGGGTGCATGTCACCACCGAAAACAAAGACACATGTGGTTGGCACATGTTTTGTTGGATATTTGAGGATAGGCATGTGTGAGAAAAAGAGATGTAAAATGCCATAGAAACAGATGCAGAGAAGACACAGATACCCATACACAGGCCTGAGCAATCACTGGAAATGTAGCTGTAAGAAAAGCAGAGCAAGAGAGGTTCAAGATGACTATCAACCAAGAAGGAGCTGAGACTTTGAGTGAAACATTCACATGGTTTCAGAGGAAAAGAATGTACACACAATCTTTATAAACAGAGTGCATCAAAGCATCTGATGCCATCTCTTTTTTCTGACCAAAGACACTACACTAACCAAGTCAAATTAAGTAAGAATACACTGCCAATTTTAATGACAGTTGCTTTCTAAATAGATGCATAAATTACAATAACCCAACAGCTTTCAAACTATGCATTTCCCTGTCAGGAAAATATGTGCAGACATGCCACAAAATACTTTATATACTTTCATTCACTACACTTTTTCCTAAACTTACTCATTACTTTCTTACCTTCCATTGCTGTTTCCCCTCTTTTCCAGACTTAAGAAAGCCTTTTGTTTATTCCAGGCTACACTAGTGATTACTCTCCTCTGCTTAAAGTGCTTTTCTCCTCCTGCATTTCCTTGGGCAATGTTTATCTTTTCTTTGCCATTAGGCTGTGTTTTCCCTATCCTTTTGGATTGTTTCCTTCTTACTTGCTCCCAAAGGTTAGAGGCAGCATATAAAAGTCCTTACTTTATTTTCCTATTTTGTTTTTTCTTCATTGGCAAAATAATCCATTATGTGAACCTCTATCTGCTTCACTTAAAGAATCACTGGCTTAAAAAGAGGATGTTTCTATCTATATCTATATAGATAGAGTCTATAAATCTCTGTCTATCTCTATATCAAATTATCTTACTGGGTTTATTTTTTTCTTATACATCATGCTTACAGAATACCCAAATGCCCAAAGAAGAATGCACTCTGAGTAGAAAGTAAATGAAAAACCAACTTTGGTGGGAATGCCATTTTAATACTGTAGAAAAGGAATTTGTGATTGAATAATGTTTGGATAAAAAGTTCAGTCAAATAAGGAATAATTTGCTGGCAAAGAGATTATTTGTGAAAGCCATGCTATAAATTTCTGTTTGAATTGTAGAATAGCACAAAGAGCACTTGCATGAAAAAACTGTCACAAAAATTGTTATATATGTGCAGACCTAAAATTATGATCTTTCCTTTTCTAAATTTTTTCACACCAAATATCATTTATACTAGTGAGGGCAATTTTTTTTTAATTTAAAATGTAAATATTCTGCTGTGTTTATGATTGTCTGCGAGTAACTTTGCATATTGCTGAACTTGGATGTTGCCTCAATAACTCCAGAAGTACTGAAGTTAACTGTCCAGCCTAGGGGCATGCCAGGTAGGGATAGTATCCATATCTGAGCTTTCCTTAAGAACAAAATTTCATGAAAAATTGATCATATAAAAACTAGTGATAGACAGATGTTTAGGGATGTTTTGGTTTGGTTTTACAAACTAGATTTATAAAGGTAAATGTGTTTTTTTCTAGTCCATTTGAATTTTATTGGGAAGTATGCTTTATTTCCTTATCATCACCTTATTTTTTATATCCTCTTATAAATACCATCTAGAACTTGAAAAGTGAGAAAAATCCTTGGTATTCCTTCACTGTTGATGATTAACTCAAAATATAACGTGGCCTAGGAGTGTCACATACATGTCTGATGGCCTGGGTATAAGGCATTGTTTCATTACCATGGACATTGTGTTACACATCACCCCTGTGACCTTCATGCTGTTATGAAGTTAGTATAAAACCATGTAACAGCTGAACATTCAAGATCTACCAAACTGATTAACTTTAGCAGTTACACCTTCTTCATCCTTCTCACTCCTTGAATAATCTTCCCTCCCAGCAATAAAATTGTGTATATTTAAATGAAGATTTTCTTACCAGGCCTCTACCAGCTTTACCCTCTTCTAAAAGCAGTTCAGAGATGTCTATATGAGACTTCTTTATGGCTGGTGTTCTTCACATGTAATAGATATAATCTGTCCAGTTCCCAAAAATTTCATTCAAAATGCTATTTACTGCTGTCAAAATGCCTGAAATAGAAAATGTCATATGTAATATCTGGGAAGTTATAGAGCTGTAATAACATGGCTATAGGAATACAACTACATGTTTAGGTAGCTGTAGAATAATATTTAATTATTGCCCCTAGAAATTTTGGGAGGGAGGGGGGTTCTACGTGCAGAAATTTTACAGATAACCTCTTAGAACTCCCTATGTGCCAAGGAAAAATTTACAGTACTGTTAATCCAATAGGTTTTCTCTAGCATATACACTTCCCTTTGATTGCAAAAAACATACTGCAACTTTTTAAATTAAACACTATTTTTGGCAATGTAGAGCTCAGGAAAGACTCTGGGTTGCTAGTCCATAGCACTGAGATCCTCATTTAGCCACAAAAAAAGCCAGTGCAGGAATAATGATTAAAGCACACTTCCCGGTGCTGTTTCACTGCTGCACCCCCGAGGGACCCAGGTTATAATGTAGTTCAATCTCTCATACATTTCTCTGAAATATGTGGATTCTCCATCTGTACTGTGTTACCACAGTATTACTGAAACAATACTGCTCAGCTGATACTGAAGAAAAATTAGGCAGACAAGAAATTTGCTTATAAATAATAGAGAAGAAAATATGTTACAAAAATTAAATTTGCTTCTCGAAGACAATGCCCCTCCTATTCCCTCACTGTAAGCTCCAAATTTGTTAATACTGTGTGGTTTTGATCTACTTTTAAGTTTCAGAGTTTCTCAAAGGAAGTGGGCTTGGCATTTTATAGTTGCCTGGGAAGCACTGCCCATGCTTATGATTCCTCAGAAATATTTTTAGTATGATGGAAAGCTCTCTATCACTAATAGCTGCTTTTAAACCAGCTCCTTTATAAGACTTGAAACACCCTGTTTCCTTTAGTCAGGGCGCAGACCTAAGAACCCAGTTCCTCACTTTCTTAATTCTTACCATTAATAGTAAAAAAAAAAAAGGCGCTTTTTTCCCCTTTCTATTCTGACATTATTAAGTCGATCCTAAAGAACACGGACAATGTCTTTAAGACACTCCAAAACACTGGTGAGAGCAGATGTCTGAGGACGCCTTCCGCCTGTTCCCGAACCGCCTGGGGCGGATCTCAGCCCCGGCTCTCCAGCACTGCCAGTGAAATCCGGCCGAGTTACTCGCGCTTGTTCTCAGGACTCCCAAACCTGTTTGTCACATCTCTTACACTGGGCTCGGCGCGACCGATTCTATAATTATTTGAGCTAAAGAAAGCCACTGACCCCCTGACCGAGCAGCACCCGGGCAACTCCGGCCGCTTCCCGCGCCTTTGTCACCTCAGAACCCTCCTGCCGTCACCGCTCTCCTGCCCGCCCTTCCTCCTCTCCTCCCAGTCCCGCTTAGGCAAACAAGGCCTGTTTAAACCAGCCAGGGAAGAGAAAAACTCTAGCTATGCTGAAAGGAGAAATTAAAGTGTATCTAAAACTCCTAAAGCGCCCTGCGAGCCCCAAACACGCTACCGGGGTGCCGCCTCGCCTCCTCCCTCAGACCGGGCTGAGCGCAACTTGCCCACGCAGGAGAAAAGACGGAGGTGCCCTCAGGATTTTACCTCAGGTTCTCCTGTTTTAACTCACAGACCTGCTTCTCATGCTTTATAATGACTGCTTATAGCTTTCCTTTTCTAGTCTTAACATTATCTGGTAGGGAACAATTAGCAATGTGTATGCGGGTCCCCCCTCTCGAGGTAATGGAACAGTCCGCCGGGTTCCAGGCGCCGCGGCTCGTCGTTTAACCCGTTCCCTGCCGATCCCAAAGAATCTGCCTGGCGGAGGCGGAGTGGGATCCGGCCTCGGGGTCTGATGCGCTGGAGCACCGCGGGCAGCTCAGGGTAGTGAACACACTTCGTACAGGCGGTGTGAAGCGGGGGCAGCGGCCATTCACCCGCAAAACGACCTTAAATGCCATCTGATCAAGTCCTCCAAAATGTCTTCTTCGTAGTGTTGTGGAAACGTGTAACAATGTTTAAATAGTAATTGGTGAACTGGGGGAGGGGGCGGGTGTTGTCTTTTTTGTTTGTTTGTTTGCTGGTTCGTTTGTTTCTATGTTTCCCAGTGGAGAATTTAGTAGAACCTGTATGGACGGCGCCTACCTGTCCGCCAGGTGAGCATTCTCCCCATCCCTGCAGACGGAGCATCGTCCCCATGCTCAGCCCGGGGAGCGGCTGCTTTCCTGCCGTGGGCTGAGGCGTGTACGGAAAATCACGCTATGAAAAGCCAGCGTCCATAAAGGAGACAGAGGAGTCCTGCAACTCTATTCGCATGATGGCAGAGAGTCCACCCGGGCACACGCCCGGCGGGTTTCTCTCTCGAGGTTTTAGAGGATGCGGCCTTCTTTTATCCTAAACTCCCGGCTGCGTGTTGCCTTCTTCCTTCTCTCACCAGCTGAGGTGCTAGGAAAGTACAGCCTTCCCGGGCCACCTACCACACCCACATATTCCCCCTTGAACCTGTCATTTTACCCCAAATTTCGGAAGTTGAGGCTTGCGCGGACCCTTGCCTGTTTCAGGAGCTGTCTGGGATCTCTAACAAATCTTCCCCTTGAAGTCAGTAGACGTATTAAAACTCATTTCTAAGACGTTAACACCCATTCCTTCACCCATAGAATTGTTTGTAAAGATATTAGCACTCATCTTTCCTACCTGTCGCCTCTCAGAAGCTCTTCAGCAATAAGTGGAGAAATGGAGGTGTCCTGACCCTGAGTGCTGGGGTCCCAATCTGCCTTTCCCAATTTAAGCACTTAAAATCTAAGGTAAGATGGTATGGGGTTTTGACATACAGTCTTTCCCAACTGCAGTTGCTGGGAGTTTAAAGAAAATTGTAAATTTTGTACTTACTTTTTAAAATAGTGTCATGCAAAGAGTCATTTAGCTGAAATTTCCAGGGTTTGTCTTTTTTCTTTACTATTCCTTTTTTCTCAGTTCCTGCTTCTCCTCAACTCCAAGTGGCAGTTCAATGTTTTCTAAGTTCAAAGTTTTCTAAACAAAATAAAAATATGTAAAAAACCTTATCATCTTCTTAGCCTCTTCAGTCTATCACCATATGAAATACAAGAATTATCTCCTAGGGTCACAGTACTGGATCCCTGTGTTGTTTACACAGATGTTAATGCCTACAATTAAACATTTTCCTTTCAGTATCTTCCATCTTTGACAAATTTTCCAGGTCAATATTCCTTCTCAGAACCATACTTTTCCTTTCTTTTCTTTTATTCTTGGATTCTCATAGGATAATGGCCTGAGTCATACTGAACCGTATAGCAAGAGCCATTTACATTTTCTAGGAAGAAGGGAAGGAAGATGATAACTTAAAGTAAGTGCAAGACGAAATCAGTGACTTTGCTCCAACTTATTAAAGTTAATCTAAATTATTAATTATTAGGCCTTCACTGGTAACCAGAAACGTGTGGAAAGACTTCTGACAGAAGAAATCTTTTTGCATGAGTGCAGGAGAGCTTTTTCTAGAAACCTCCCAAGTGATATGAATGGATCTACAAATTTGAGTTTCTTGTCTGCTTAAGGCCAGGCAACGTGAGTTACTTGTGCTGGTATTTGACAAATCATGAACACTTATATCATAATTTCCTTTAACATACTAGACATTAAAATATTTAAATTTATTGCTGCCGCATGATTTCTTGTCTGAAAAGTGTTTTGCACTTTCAGTTTATGTTTCAACATCAGCCCTGGCTATCTAATCTGGAAAGCACACATGGTGTACAACTGTAAACACGGTCTTCGAAAGTGAAAGTAGAAGCAAAACTAATTTTGCGAAATAACAGCAATAAAATGCAAGATTTTGATTAGAACAAAGTGCAAGTGAGTAATGTCTGATTTTGCTTAGAGTTGGATGAGTTCTTTAAAAAAAGTGTAAAGTAGGTTATTGTATTCACCTAGTGAATTTTGTTGCTTGCTTGTCTTCAATCAAATGTAGGCCCTTCCTTTTCATGCCACAGAATGTTGTGAGCACTGGGAACTTTTGAAGTGGTGTTTGATTGACCTCCTGACCCCTCTCTAAGTAGAAATGTGCTTTTTACTCTAACACTACAGTCTTGCAAGATAGCTGCAGTTCTTTGGGGTTTGTGTTTTGTTGTTTGTTTGGTTTCAGGTTTTGTGGTTTGTTTGGTTTGTGTGGTGGTGCCCAGGAAGTTCTACTTGAACAAGAGGAAGAACTTCTTCACTGTGCAGTGACCAAGCACTGGAACAGGTTACCCAGAGAGGTTGTGGAGTCTCCCTCACTTGAGATGTCCAGGCCTGGATACAATCCTATGCCATGTGCCTTGCTTGAGCGGGGATGTTGCACTAGGTGACACACTTCCAACCTGACCCATTCTGTGGTTCTGTGAATGTATATGTACGAAAATGCACAGTTAGGTCAGGAGAAAAATTCTAAATGCTGCATTGATCTGTGAAGATAAGAATGACACTATTTAATAGCTGAAGTCTACTGGAAGTACGTAGCTCTGCCCCATTAAAATTTTGAGAATAGTTACCATGTCCCTCAGGAGAAAAACTCTAAATGCTACATACATCTGTGAAGATAAGAATGACACAATTTAATAGCTGAAATCTATTGGAAGAACATACACTATGATACCTCTGCCCCAGTAAAATTTCGAGAATAGTTACCATGCCTCTCTAATGTCACTGAAAATATTAATATAGCTTTTAAATATTAGCCCCACTGGATGTAAAGTTTGTCTTGGATTCAAATTTTCCCTTACTATTTCCCTTACTATTGCATTAGAGTTACTGCTTTAATGTTACAAGAAAGGATAAGTGTGAGAAATCTTTCTCTGTTCTTTGAATGCTTACCCCATAGACATGACTTTTCCAGTAGTTCCTTCTTGTCCTTGTTTCAGGAGTTGAGTAAATTGTGCCCAGTTGTTTTATTTCCGTAAAGTAATTAGGCCAATTTGGTGGCTCATTAATTTTCAATAAACCCATTATTTGTGATGAATCTTTACTCCAAATGTCAGTTAGGGAACAGTTTCTAGTTTTTCACCTCCAAACATGACATTTATGATGCTCAAAAAAAGATATGCTGAATGTTTTGATCCAAGGAGGCAAAAGGTTAAAAAAAGGTAAGGTATCCAGAGCTCCTAGGCTGTTACTTTGAACACACTTAGGTGTAAATTCCAGCCTCCTGCCTGGAAGTTAGTTGCTCTCTGGGCACAAAGATTTAGATAAAGCAGGTAGCGTGCGATCCTTCAGTTGAGGTTCGGTCACTCACGGAGCTCGGGAGCTGTGGAATCGGCAGCAAGGGCTCGTCTCCACTAGATGGTGATACAGGAGCAGCTCTGGCTTCCCTGTTTCTGCAGCAGCAGCTTCGCCTCCTGCCATTCGCATTCCCACTCGGGAATAGTCCCGTGAAAGTACTTTTAAACCAACTTCTTCCTTCTTTTTTAAAAAATGGAGACTCTGGTAAGATTTTAAAGAAGGTTGAAGTTTACAAAGCGAAAGGAACTATTCGAGTCCCTCAGTGAATGTGCACAATTTATTAGGACACTGTGGAGGAATATGTGTTTCAGAAATTTTACATTCTAAATGGCATGAGTTAGACAGGCTTTTTTCTACCTCAAAAAGAATGCTTTAATTCAGCACATAGCAATCTATCAATCCATGCACCATGAACGATTCTCTGGAAGATCTTAGTTATATCACAGGCATATCTGTGGAACTGTTTTTCATTTGTAAAGACAGCAGCAAAAGTTGAAGCTGTGAATATATTTGAAAACGCAGGTGGGTAGTTGTATCAAAAATACATAATATAAACTTTAGGCACCTGGGTGGTTAAGGCTGTGGGAAAATAATGGTGAGCATGACATGTAACTAATAGCAATTTAAAGCCTCACACTTCTTTCTCACCTGTGAAACTTCGAGTTTTTTAAATAAACAGGTAAAAATCCTCCTCAAATGAGCAATTTTATAAGTTGGACTGGTTGCAGAGTAATTCCTCCACAGTTCTTGCTCCCCAGTGGTTTCCATGCTTCTTTCTCTTGTTCTCTGCCTGTTATCTCAGTGCTTACTCTCCAGGCCTGATTCTTCAAAAAATATGTGGATTATCTGAGCTGCAGACTGCAATCATGAAAATATAGCAAATGGGAAATAGAAACACTGAATAATAAGGTTAATTTGGAAAGCCTTTTTTTGTTAATTATTTGTGAGGGGCTAAGAAAATTGCTCAGAGAGGTTTAGCAAATAAAAAAATTACTTCACTCCCTACACCAAAAAATTTAAATTGGCCTTTGGCACTTTTTTTTTAATGCTCTACCTAGTTCTCACTGTAATTTCTGCTTCTTATTCAGTTTCTATCTTTATTTTTTATTACTTACCATAGTGTTGCATTTGAGAAAGAATAATTCAAAAGACATCTAGACAGACCCATGAAGACCAGAAAGAAATAATGTTCCAGAGTTTTGTTTCTGAAGTAAAGGATTTTTGGAACCACAGTCTTAGACACCAGATTTCTAAATATAAAACAAACAGATTTAGCAAAGGAAAAAACAAACAAAAAAATGGAACATGAACTGTAGAGCAAGTGGGTTAAAGAAATAATAAAGTAACAGCATTAAAAAAAAGTAGTTAGTATAGAAATTTGTTAGTGTTGAGCAGATAAGTGATTTTTACATATTTTTATTATGTTTGTCACCTTCTGCCAAATTCATTTGTGCCAGGAATTAACTGACATTAGAAAATATATTTAGTGAAATGTAAGAAATCATACAGAGCATTCTGTGTATTTAGAGTTGGATCCATGAAGATTACATGTAATAGAAAAATTAAGACTTGATCTAAAATGGTCCAAGACATTTGTGGGAAATTATTTGACTTTACGAAGCCAAGTTCATGCTTCTCTTTTATTATTATTTATCTACATGTCTATTATTTGTACTTGTCCATGTGTCCACTATTTGCAGGTTTCAGTATCATTTTTACTGCAGTATCAATTTGCCTCTGGTGAACATCAGGCTTTCTAGACTGTAGTTCCAGGTACACTGGGAAAAATTTTATGTTAGTAATTTTATTTCATGATAGTTTTGTTGTGATGCAAGAAGAATGGGAGTTTTACAGGTGAGAAAAAGAAAAATTATTTAGAGTTTTATCTTGAAATAAGCAGGTAATATCAATTCAACTAAAGTGACAAAAGTAATGACTTTATGCAAACTTTATACAGAAATGCACTGAGGAGCAGTCAAAGGCATTTAGAATATAAATCACTAATCCTTGTGATATGTAGAATTGTTGTTATGTAGTTATAATAAATAGCAATGCTGTCACTCAGGACTAAAATCTAGTTTATTCTCTTCTGCGATATGATTTGAGTCCCCATCTTTAAGATGGACAGATGTTTATTGCACTTTTTAAAAGTATTCTTACAAATTCCATAAATACAACAATGAATTAATTCTCTTCATATAGTGACTATTCTGTTGTACATCTAGATATTTGGATGAATTAAGAAACCTCCCTATCATGTTTCCCTCTTAAGTAGACTCACTACATGCAATTGCACACATCATAATTTTCTTCATCAATTAAGAGAATCTGATAATCTGTTGATAATATTCTGTCTTCAGTGGTAGATGCACATATTATGTATTTCCATTTTCAAGCCAAAGCAGTTTTTACTACTACTTTTGGCTAGCATTGACAAAGCAAATTTTTCCATTGAAAAAAGAAATGGATTAGAATAAAAATAGAGCTGTCTGTAAAATGACTGTGATATTGCTGAACTGGCCACTGAGAAAGGGAAATATCTTCTTTCAGACCCAGTCACTGTTACCCGTTGAACTGTGTTGGTGCAAAGCTTGGAATCTTTCCCCCAACAGTGTTTTGACTTGGCAATTTCAACTACCTATAAGCTATATAATGTGAAATTTCTAGTTAGAAACCTTCAGCTCTGTTTTATGAGAGCTACATTCACATTAGAGTGGTTCACTCATGTCTCATTTTAACCCCTTCCAGTACTTTAACAAAAACTTCCCTTTTGTATCTTCAACACTCCTTGCTGGGTGTGGCACTGCCAAATTCTCTGCTTTAACTCCAAGGATCTATCTCATTCATTTATTTAATCTCAGCAAATTTCTTAGGTGCCAAAGTCTTACTCTTGATTGTAAAAAAACCTGTTGTGCTTGTATGAAAGAGAATATACCTGTTATTGTTTATAATAGTTGCTTGTTAGTACAGAATTCCAGCAATCTGTATGGACAATGAGTCAGAAAGCAGCCCCCTCACTCTAAATAGCTTACAGTTTAAATAAACAGCCAAGGCAAGAAGGACTGAATGGGAAAATAATGGAAGAGCAGAACAACTGAAGAGCTAAGTTGAATGCTTATTTTGTTACACTGTTTTCTCTTAATTTTGTTACTGCACCTCTCCTTAAAAATGGAGAGTATTTTATTATTTTTTTTTAACTGATAAGGAGATCTGACTTCCATGGGCCTTTAAGGCCCACATACAGATATTAAAGAAAAAATAACCACCAAGTAAATACATTTAACAAATTATTATTTTGATTTTGGAGAACAAATCTGTACATGTTAGTCGACCAATATTATTTCTACAGATTGTTCTAGTGCGCCAGCAGTTGCTTTACTGTTCACTATAAGATTTTTTCAAAAGTATAAACTCTTCCAAATAAACTACTGCACTTCTAAATTTTGTCTGTTTCTGCTAATACAATTTTGTAACAGATTCATTCTGATGATAGAAAGTTTCACAGCAAAGGGTGAAAACAGTTTACAGCTGTCTTAAAGAATTATTTAGGGCCTGTGCCATGCCCTAAATGGATAAAACTGCAAATACAAGGTCCATGACCAGGACATTCCCAGATGTATTTCTATTTAGGGTTGTTCTTATACCTAGACTCTTCTGTAATCATATAAAAATTATGAGGAAAGCTTCACCCAGCAAAGTCTCAGGGAAGGCTAATGGTGCAAATGCTTCTTTCTCTCTTGCAAAGATAAATCACTCAGCGGGCAAAGTACAGCCTCAGCTGGAGTAAAAATGTTTAATTTGCATACTGCATGTCTGCAGTGGTGAACAGTCCACAGAATATGGAAGAACTATGTGTTATGTCTTTTACTCAGGGAAAAAGCTTATTTGAAAATTGTACCTCTTAGTAGCTACTGCAGACAGTGTGATTTTTCTCTATCTGATCAACAACAAAGCCTAATAAATAATAACATACTGCTTAATTTTCTGTTTCACTACTGAAGTGTATATCCTGCTGGGGAATTTTGCGGCTTGAAATCTGGGTTTTCAGAGAAAATTCTTGCTCATAGTTCTGCAACCATTTAATTTTTCTAAGTTTCCCTATTCTAACTCTGAGTAGCTGGTGCATCAGACATAAGAGGTGTACTGTGCTATTACTGCCAAATCATATTATTTGTCTCCTAAAGTGTTCACAAGCGATTCATTGAATAAGACATAAAAATAAATACAATAATTTACACAACACATAAGAGTAATATTCAAAAACAAGATGCACTTTCTAGAAAACACAAATTTTAAATTATATTAGTTAAATATCTTACTAAGACAGCAATTAAATGAATCATCAAAAAAGAACAAGAGACTTAAAAGATTTTCTTGTTCATCTATAGATGATCTTAAGGAAATTTTAATGTATGTAAAATGTACGTAAATACCAGACAGTCCATTAATTTTTTTCTGGTATTATTTAGAAATACAGGCATAAAAACTAATTAGAAATATTTTTTTCCTAAGGCAATAACGATATAATAATATAAATACACTTTGACACTGGGATAAATATCTGGTGATAGGGTAGCAATGATATTAGCTCAGCTGGACAACTTCTCAGCATTATTGAGCTGCTGAAAAATTTTGCTTGTAAAATTTGCATCAGATACTTCCTGTTTTTAGAAAGGTTCTATTACCCTTAATATTATTACTTTTAACATTTGTTTTAGTGCTGTGTATTCACTAGGTTTCAAACCCATGCTGTCATACTACACTATCGGGAAACCCAGTTAGTAATACATCCACTTGTGAAGTGAGAACAAAAACAAATTAAGCAGATAAAAATCATCTGTTTGACGTAAGAGTAGTTAGGTCTCATGATTCAAATATGAATATAGAATATGAAACCTTATTAGGAATGACAATCAGAGAAGAGGAGTAAGATATTATTTCATATATTGAGGCACACAGGCTTGCTCTGAGTGGCAGAATCTATGAAGTGCTGATAAAAGAGAAAAAACACAAAGGTGCTTTCACGGTCAGGATGAAACATCAGGCAAAGGTGATGAGGCAGATGAAATAGAAATATGCTGGAAATAGAAATAGATGAAATAGATGAAATATGCTGGACTTTAATAGAAGTCCAGCATATAACAAGATGCAAAATATTAAAATATTAAGGTCTTGAAATGTGTTGACAACATTGCTTTTTCAGCCTTAAGAAGGAAAACAAGGTGAAATGCATCTGACAGTGAAATTGTCAGCATAGAGTTCTGACAATTTGAAGATGAAAAGTAACACTGATGATTGTGTTAATGAAATTATAGAAACCACGATTTCTGGGATGAAAATAAAAATACTATTAGCAAAAAATCCTATAGTAAAGGATCAACGCAGAATAAAAATCTCAGGATGCCTTAGAAAAAATATTAACAATATTAAATACAGAAATACATTAAAGTGAAGAAACTTGGAATAATAAAACAAAAAATATAGGACAGCAAATTACAAATTTGCAAAGAAGGGTGAGAGAGTATTACTAGCTATCCTGAATATCCATCAGAATTGCCATACTACAATCCAATAATCAAGCAAAATGTTTAGATGTTTAAATAAAAATATCTTCAGTAAGATATATGAAGTAGTATGTCCACTGTGTTTGAAACTGAAAAAGACTAACATGGAGTAAGGTTTTTTTTCAGTTTTGATGACTGTATTTCATTAAATTTTGGACAAGTTGAGAATCAGCAGAGAAAAATATGCTGCAAAACATGATGCAGTAAGAACAAGCTGCTGGAAAACATGATATGCCTAACATCTTGAACAAAATGAACTTTACAAAAATATGAATGAACAAAATAACATAAAATTAATTCTGGCTGTACAACCAAAGGTAGGATGTCTTGTGTTCAGATATGTAAAGTGTATCTGA
This sequence comes from Zonotrichia leucophrys gambelii, assembly GCF_028769735.1. Taxonomy (NCBI): domain Eukaryota; kingdom Metazoa; phylum Chordata; class Aves; order Passeriformes; family Passerellidae; genus Zonotrichia; species Zonotrichia leucophrys. The sequence continues at coordinate 11,730,442 of NC_088200.1, read as the reverse complement.
AAATGGGAAGGCAAACACCAGTGTTTGTTCTGAGACAAAATCAGAGCTCAGTTTGCAGGAAGAAAGATTTATGTTAAGCATAAGAGGGAAAAAAAAAAAAGAAAAACAAAGCCAGTATTTTCACAATTTGATAATTAAATACTGAAGTAGATGGCCTGGACAGACTGTAGTATCTTTATCACTGAAGATTTAGGAACAGGTGCCATGAACAGTTTAGATCTTGTATTTGGGCAAGAGAATGGACTAAAATCAGTTTCCTTTCAATTCTTTCTGATTCTTATATCTTATATCTCCTTTACAGAATGAAGCCAGCTGTGAGAAAAAGGCACGGAGATTAGCAGGGTAAATGAAGATAGTTTTTGTCTGAATTATTGTTCTCTATTAATGAATTTAGAGATCCGCACTGTTATTTTAAAAATAGAAGATCTGTAGTCTCCAGCTGGAATATAAGTTTACAACAAAGAAAAACCAAATTTAATCTTGCTAATGAGCAAGATGATAATAACTTTGTAATAAATAATTGTATTCTGGAGCTAATGGGATTTGTACCTTTTGGAATGTATTTCATGTAGTTCCACAGTAACAAAAGGAAGGAAGGTAAAACCTGAACTCTTTTTAAGAAGGACTGATTTGATGAAGTCCTTTTATTTAAAACCCTTGTGATTGTACGTCTTGTGAAGTGATTAATTTCTAAGAATCTGCATCAGGCATCAGCTGCAGTGCATGACTTGTAGATGTGAGCCCTAGGCACTGCAATGACTTCTTGAGCCTTGTCTTGACTCTGGGACTACATTTAAAATACTGAACTATGTTAAATGAAATTTAAAAGATGGAGCTACAGTTAAGAAGCCTTTTTTTTGCCAATTACACTGCGTGCATTAGTCAATAATAAATTTTATTGCCTTTTAATGGTTTGTTGGTTGGTTGATTTTGGTTTGGTTTGGTTTTTTGGTTGTTTGTTTCCTTTTTTTTTTCCCCTTCAGACCACAGCAACTCATAGATGGTAGAAGTCTTTCTCAAGTTGAGAACTGTAAGGGGTTTATTAACAAAAGTTGTTTTGATTAATTTACTTGCTTTTGGTACTTTCTGTAACAGAAAGCTGTGAGCTACGTTTCAAATGCTATGAGGGTGGTGGGATAGCATGATGGTTTAGGGACATAAGCAAACATGAAATTTTTCATGAAAATCAGGGTTGTAGATTTTTAACTGCAATGATGGTGGTGCTGATGACTATATCATGTAGGTGGGAATTGTAAGCAGCTCCCAATTTGTCTGCCTTCCTTTCTTATGTGTTTTGGGTCTACTCAATTTCAGATAACACATTTCAGTGACTTCTGTCTCTTAGTTAATGGTTATGATTATCATTTTGGTCTGTGCATTTAATGCATTTGCTTGATGAGTTGTTCAAAAATTATAAGGGGCCCAACCCAAAATCCAATACTGTTAGTAAAAATTTCCTGTGCACTTAAAAGGAAATAGGGGTGGGCTCTAAAGAGGCTAGCATGGCTTTCATGAGCAGCTTTTGTTCCAACAAGCTGTTACAGTTTTGCTCCTATGTCATATAACACAATCTTTGTATGTTTGTGATACTAGCAAAGACAGAGAGCATAGGGGTCGCCTCCAGAATAAAAACTCACATTTTTCAAACACATGACTTTTATTTCTGCTACTTAACATTTTCCAATAAAAGGAAATCGAGACTAATGGGATTTTATTTCTTTGTATATTTGGGCTTTTAGCTGTGGTGATCATTTGAAGAAGTCATCTAATTTATTTTGTACTTTACTTTTCGCAAATGAAGAGAATATACCTTGAATATATTCAAGGATATATTCCTTGCTCAGGAAAAACATTTTCTATAGAAATGTAGATACCAAATGCTGTTATTTTATCCAAATGAAAGAATTCTCATGTAATTTTAATGAAACTTTTAATTAATGCAGTAAACCCAACTGCTGCATATCTCTAGAAGCAACTGTCCTGCTTCACTGGATTACAGATGTATAGGAAAGGTGATTTCTGTCTTCACTTCATCAACATTCACAGTCTTTTTTGTCCCACAAGCATCTATGCCTTTCAGGTATTTGCTTTGTCTCCTTTTGCCCCTGAGAATGGAAAAAATCCTGTGACAAAGCAGTTAAATAGCTTTCTTTCACAATTCTTCTCCATATCATTTCCCATGACATTTACAGTAACCATATTTTGCTCATTTTCATCCGCAGTTCTATAGATAATTTTGTGTATCTTAGTTAACTGTTACTTTGTGGTTCCTTTCTTTCCACTAACCTTATATGTTTAATTTTCTTGTAGTAGAAGATGGCACTTCACTCTTTTTGAGACAGTTAATGAATTTTGGCTCATTATTTAGTGCAAAGGCGAAGATTTTTCTGGTAGAAAACCCAGCTAATAATAGTAAACAGGAAAAGAGATACTTTGTAGGACTTCATGCCTTACATAATTTGAGTATCTGATCTGAGAACTTAGCTAATCCTGTTCCTTTGGGAGAAGATTCAGTGTTTCTTCCAGGGACAAAGTTAGCAAGCTTGGGTGCACTAATGCTTAGTTACATTTGATTGCAATTAATATGTAAATCCTTAACTTGGGTATAAAAATAGTTAGTATCTCTGGAAAATGACGTTTTTGTAAGTAAGCTTTGGCAAACTTTATAAAATTGTAATTTCCCTCACCATCTCAATTTTCATATGTCCAAATGCTTTTAACTTGTTCTTTCTCTAAAAATTGCTTTTTGAGTCACTATTCTACTATTACATCATTATACTGATTTAATACACATTAGAAAATCAATTTAAAATGCATCTTCATTCGTTTTTTAGTTTTGAAGCAACCGACTCACTTACTTTTGTTCAGCTTTGCACGTTGGGCTCAGAGAAGGCTGAACCAGCTCCCAAATGTGGCCAAAATGTGATGGTCACACAGTCAAGAAGAACACCTTTCCTCATTGCCACTGATTTCACTGCTCTGCCCTGTGTCCCTTCTTAACACAGATAGCACCTGCTTTATTCTTTGATGTGTTTGTTCTTGAAGGAATTATTACTGTTGGATGTAACACAGTAGTTTATGAAAAAATATGGTTTCTTGTAACAAGAGACAAAAGGAAAACCCTTACTTGGAAATTATCTGAATCAGAAGTTGGAGCAATTAATCTTTTTCTAAAGAAGTTTTTCTTCTTTAAATTAATTTTTAAAATAATTTATTGGTGTTTAACTAATGCTATAATTTGTTTGAGAGTATTATTCTAATGTTTTCCAGTTCATCTTTGCAATAATTCTACTTTGAAGAAAAAACAGTTACAGGCAGTCAATGAGGGAAAAGGAGACTGGAAGGCTGTGAGCTGAGGGAAGGAAAATTTCAGCTCCCGAATTCTTATGTGTTCCATTGGTGTATACTCACAATTCTTTTTTAACTGAAGCAAGATAATTAATTTTGACCATAAAGTACCACAATTTTCATCACGTCATTACATTAAAAATATTAATTATAACATCATATATAGCCAAAGAACAACCATTTAAAACACTGTATTTTACTGTAGAACATAAATTTCTGTTTTTCTTGACTGGTTTACAGTGCTTTGAAGTCCTCTTGGCATGAGAGGTACTATGGAAATGAAGACGTCAGTTTTTCCTTCTGCTATGTATTGGCATCACAGTACACCTACACAGATGTGATTGGGATTGTGGGATGGGAAACAACATGCCTTGAAGTTAAATTATGGAATCACTGTCATGACAAATGAGGCTATGAAATTAATTACTCTGCATGTTCAATAATGATTTTCTAACACACAAAGTATGATTTTTTCAACATAGTGAAATTGTTCTGTTTATTAGCAGCTTGAAAATGTTACTTCCTAGATGTAAGTTCTAAACAAGAAAATATTATTTTCAACTCAGTAGGCAGAGGCAGAAATCAGCTCATTTTGTTTAGAAAAGACAAGAGAAAAGTCAGGGGAAAAAACCAAGTAAATAAACCTTTTTTTAAAAAAGAATAGAATATACTGTATTATTCACAAAACCCCAAGCTATTTTAAAGTGTTGAAATACTACAGACTTCATAGTGGATTTTAAAACAGAAGGTCAACCCAGTCTTAATTGCAGGAGTTTTTATCAGTCATTTAACCTCTATCTGTGGCAGTTGAGAGGTGCATTCATAACTTTTCTCAAACACATCTAAACCAGAAGGTACTTTCTCCTGTTCCAGCTAGGTAAGAGTGAGTTCACTGGCCGTGAAAGGCGTCACCATTAGTGTGAAACGTGATAATGTAAGCAAATGAAGTAATGCTCCTTAGATTTCTTTAAAACAAGAATAGAGATCGTTGCATCACAGGCTGCAGGGAGAATTTTGCTAGAAATTATTTTAGTATTCAGGATACAATTTGGTGAAATCACGAAGAAAAGGTGTCACTCTCTTCTTAATGAGAAGTTTTGCTTCAAGGGCAAAGGAAGGTAGGATGTCAAAGAAAGTATAAACCTCTGCAGCAGATATATTCCTGACTATCCTCAATTCAAAGGCCAGCCAGCTTGACTTTAAGTAGATTCTCATGTAATCTGTAAATAAAGTTAAATTCACAGTAATTTATTAAAAAATGTTACTTTTTGCTAGCAGTGATGGGCAATTCACCTGATAATTCTATATTTTAAAAGAGAGGTCTAGATATGTGCTCTTTGTAGATGACTATTCCAGTTAAGTTTGCCAATGTTTAATCCCAACTGTTTTTTCTGATTGCTAATAAGGTTTTACTAATAAACACCTCAGAAATTAAGGTTCTAATCTCTCACAACTGTATTTTATCTCTCATGTCTGAGGATTAATAGTGCCTTTGAAACATAGAAGTCCCCCAAAAGTTCTGTCATGCAGAATCTTCCTTGTGTCCATTTGTTTGTTTATCCTCTGGACTACAACTTAAACTTCTGGATTCATGTTGTTCACTTCTGCTATAGTCCTCAGTCATTCCATTACTTCTTATAGTTAACCTTGCAACCTTTAAAAGTCCTTTAATAAGCTCTTCCTAAATTTTGGGAAACAAACTACCCAGCTATTTGAAGACACTTAGCTCAAGTAAGTGTAAATAAATAAACTAAAACATTGGTTTATTTAATCTTCTTGTATTTTTTAGAGTACTAAGGTTCGTATTCTGAAAAGGGAAATGACCTCTTAGTTTTTAAAGACTATAACATTTTATTCAAGAAAATATGATCCCTGAAATATAAGTTGAAGGTACAATGTACAATCATTTTCTTCTGTTAATCACTTATTTAGGGAAAACTCAAAAGTGAGGGTGAAGTAACATCATCTCTGCAGCATTTCACCTCTACATAACAGTTTGAAATTTCCTCTAAAATAATTGTTTACTGGTTTTCTTGAAGGTCAGTCCTATTTCTTCCTACCGTCCCACAATGGGAACTACTGTACACAACCACAGGATAACAATGGTCTCTATTCTCCCAGCAGTTACCAGGGAGACTGAACTAATTAAGAATCATACACATTGGAAGCACTTTCAGTTAGGGACTGGGAAAAGCAGAAATTGTTCCTGAATAAAAAAAATAATAACCATATTTATCGTCATGAAAATTTGAGTTTGCCTCACTAAAACTAGTAAGACAGTTTTCACTCTGGAATTTTAGGTGTCTTACCAACTTTTCTACTGGTATGACACTTGTGCCAAAAATTTTGAAAAATTTAATGAACTTCAGGTAAATATCATGACAGAACTTTGCTTTTAAGCTAAAAATCTTTGACAGCTTTTGATCCTGGTCATGGTAACCAGGATGACCAAAACTCCATGAAATTCAGTGATGTAAGTTAGGGCCCTGAGAGCACATTCAGAACACAAATGTACTTGGTGATTATGGTTATGGTTTTGTATTTAAATCCGCTGAAGATTTGTGTAATTTTGTTATTCGAGTGGAATGTTTTATATCATCACATTCATTGAGTGGCAGCTATCCTAACAACAAGAATGTTAGGAAGATTTTAGTTGGTATATTTTAATGTGAGTTACATTACAAGTGAATTACATTACATTACTAGTGAACATTTTGCAATGTTCACTTCTTCATTCTGTAAGCTAAGAAAATGGCATTATTCAAAATTTTTTACAGCAAGCTAGTATCTTGTAAACACCTAGTCTTTTGAAATAACTCACCTAGCTGATCAAAGGAAGCCAGCTGGTTGAATTTTCCTGGGTTTCAGCAAAGATTTCTGAACTGTCTCTCATGGTATCTTCCTGGAGCTATCCTCCAGCTCACAGCTGAAAAAACCATCATGCCATGGGTAAGCAACTGGCTCATGGTGGGGCACAAAGGGTTACAGTGACTGTAACAGTGACAGTACAGTGACAGTACAGTTACATCTTCGCAACTTGGACACAGGGCTGGAAGGGATACTGAGCAAGTTTGCCAAAGAAACAAAAATGCGAGGAGCTTCTGACTTCCTCAAAGGATGGAAGAACATGTGAAATTCCCAGGAAATGAGTGGGCTGGGCAATCACAAACCATGTGAAATTTAACCAGGGCAAGTGAAAGATCTGGTGACTCTGGTTGTGTGTGTAGCCTGGGGAAGGAGAGGCTGAAGAACAGCACAGTGGAAAGGCACCTCGGGCTCCTGGACAACGGCAAATTGAACACAAGCCAGCAGTGCCCTGGCAGCCAGGAGGGCCAGCCCTGTCCTGGGGCATCAGGCACAGCATCACCAGCCAGGCAAGGGAGGGGATTGTCCTGCTCTGCTCTGCACTGGGGCGGCCTCACCTCGAGTGCTGGGACAACTCTGGGTGCCACTGCATAAAAAAGACATTTTGTAAGAGTCCAAGGAGGACAATGAGAATGGTGAGGGGTCAGGAGGAGAAGCAGAGTGAAGAGTGGCTGAGGTCTCTTGGTTTGTTCAACTTGGAGGAGACTGAGGGAGACCTCACTGCAGCTACAGCTCCCTCATGAGGGGAAGAGGAGGGGCAGGCACTGATCTCTGCTCTGTGGTGACAGTGACAGGACCCAACGGAACACCATGAAGTTGCGTTGAGGAGGTTTAGGCTGGAAAATAGAGTTTGTACAGTTCTACACCCAGAGAAAGATTGGGTACTGGAATCAGCTCCCCAGGGAAGCGGCCACAGCACCAATCCCGGACAATGCTCTGTGGCACAGGGTGCCAATCTTGAGGTGTCCTGTGCAGAGTCAGGAGCTGGACTCCACCATCATCCTGGTGGATCCTTCCAACTCAGAACATTCAGTGATTCTGTGAAATAATGTTGAGAAATGGTTTACCTTTCTGTTTATATTCACATGCATCAAAATCTGTAATGCAAATAAGCAAATAATATTTTTTCTGAAGATTCTGTAGCTGAACCTATGGTTCTGTGAAGGAAATAATTACTAATAATAAGATAATTTTATTTATCAGCTTCTTGAAAATTTCGAAGGCAGTTAGTAAGTGGGTTTTTATTGTATTTAATGATGCAGACAGGAAAAAGGGCTTCACCTTGAAAATTGCAAGGAGAAACTATGTTGAGACCTGCATGCTGAAATCTTGAAGGCAACAATCTCAGCACCTGAATAGAGCATTAGCTTTCTAATCAGACAAGATTAGATGGGAGTTCAGTGTTGAAGGTGTTGAAGCTCCTCATGATGGTTGCGAAAGTCTTCAATTTGCCTTACGTGAAAATTGATGAAGAAATAAGAAGAGGTGCCATACTTATCACACAGAACATAACTATTTCTTCTCAAATCAATGGCAATATAGGTGTTGATACCAACAGGAGAACTGAGTCAATATTCTTTGAACAGCAAAATTTCTTCATAGAATTTCTTTTATTTTAATGTAGCTGGCACATATGACTAAAAAGAAATAAAATTTACAGGAAATTTCATGGACCAGTAAAAATTATCTTTGATCTAGGGCCACAAATATGAGGAACAAACTAAAAATATTTTAGCAAAAAAAAAAAAATTCTGGTGTTCTGCATTAAAAATGCAGGACAACACTCTCTCCAAGTTTGAAGGTGACACCTGCTTTATAATCAGTGTATATCTTGTAGTATTTAAGCAGAGGAACATCAGTTCCAGCAGACTGCAATAATATTGAATCAAATTAGCACAATACTAACCTGCTATCAGTCTTAACTATGAAAAGAATCTTGTGACATCTCAGCATCAGTTATTCTTCTGGCAAATAATTTGGATTATGAAGTACTGTGACTTTTTGGAGGGAATACGGTGTTCTTTAGGGGATTGGTTGAGATGCTTTGTGTTTATACATTTTGCTGTAGAGCAGAAAGATCAGTTAATTTAAGTCAATAAGCTTTACCAATTAATAGGCACACTGTATGAGAAACTAAAATGTGCACTTGGTTGCTGAAGAACTGCTCGATTCACAATGTACCAGCAAATACAACACAACATCTGGAAAATGTCAGGCTATAAACTGAAGCAGTGGAAACACCGAGGATTTCTGGGTGTGTTTATGACATAACTCTTATAGGTGAGATATGGAGTAAACTGAAAGGAGACCCAAAATCAATCATATACACTTTCAGTTCCTGTTACCCAGCATGTCATATTTATGCAAGCACATATGCAAAATCAGTATTATTATTTCATTTCTTCTGATGTATCTAGGCCACAAGCTAGTACCCTTTCTGTATAACTGCATCATTGCCATTGTAATCACAAGTTAAATTCTACTATTTTGGACAACAGCTGACTGTTTTCCTAAGTACTCTTCTGTGGGTGCAGAACACTTATTCTCCATTCCAGTCCTTCTCAGACACCATCTCAGTAGTGTTTCTTTCATCTTCATTCATAAAGATGCAAATATTGGACTTTTCAGAAAGCCTAACCAGCAGTGAGAAAGACGCTGAAAAAATTGTTGTGATTCAAATTGTGCTCATCTTCCTCTCCTTGGTTCTGAAAAAAAATCCACCATGAGTTTCACTGCATAGTTTTGGTGTTCTACAGTTGGAAATGTAACAAGCTTCTGTAATAAAGGACTTCTATGCTTTGCTTGCATATATACATTTGCTCTGCTTATTTGTTTCTGTAGGATCAGCTGGGCTACATGGCAGGATATACTTAGGAGTGAAATCTTTTGAGAAGTTGGACAGACACATACGGGTAGAGCTCAAGGTCCTGCGAGAGATAAATTTTGCTAATTTTAATCACATTAGGCTATCTGTGCTATGTATTCTAAACCGCAATATTCAGATGGAATGATGTTAGTGATTTATACCACAAAAGGCTGTGCTAGTTTACCTTTGTATTCAAGATCTACATGTGATAAGGAGAAATAAGCTACTAGGATTATAGCAGTAAACTGTGAGAATAAGATTGCTTTTTGCCTTTGTCCACCTGAGAATTACAGAAACTATCTGATTATTGCACATGTTGAAATGACTTACAGCTATTAAAGTGAATCATCCTTTCATGTGGGAGAAAGAAAATGAAAACTGAAATTATGCATGTGATGAACACCTCTCATTTGTAAAATATTTACCATTTGTATTTGCTGTTAACCAAATACAGCCATTTGGAACAGCAGTTGTTGGGCAAAATTCAGTAGAGGCCTTTTATTTCACAGCTACTGAGAAGTTCCAAGCAAGGCAAAATGTTTGAGCAGACGACAAAATGCTGCTGAACACCTTCATGGCATGTGTAGTATCTTCTGACTGTTATACTGGTTGTCTGTTCATAATTCTTCTGGGAACATAATCCTGTTCCCTGATTTTACTTGGCATTACCTTTCCCTTTTCTCTGCCTTGTTTTTCCCTTCTCCTGCATCTACATGTTTGCCTGCACTCGTGCATGATTTCTTACTATCCAGCTGAGCAGGGTTGAGGATTTATATACAGCTGGTCAGGAATCAGGATGTGGTTTTTTAAAGTCATTATGTGTGTTTATCTTTTCAGGGTGGTAAATCAGAGCTTGTGGGTTGCACTGGAAATCTGATAGATGTATTCTGGTGTGATGAAATAGGGCTACATAGGAGAACAGTGCCTGCCAAACTTCTGTAGCTTGGGCTTTCACCATTTACTTTGCAGATTCAAGATCAATTTCTCTCACAAATGGTTGCTCATTGCTCTTCATTTTACAAATACATGCATATAACTTTCAACATACATTGTACACATGCATTTAGTTTTCTGAGAACTAAAGCTGGAGTTTTGCCATGTCTCTTTACATCCACAAAAGGTCTTGGAGAGTGTCTTTAAGTCAGTTTGTAAGAAAATTACTGACTTGCGCTGGAATAAATGGATCATTTATAGGAGCCTCTCATAGACTCCCATATTGAGCTTGAAAAGTAATATATTTAAAAAAAAATGTTTATTAACTTTTTCAACCCCCACAGAACAACAGATACATCCAGGTTGGAAGATATCTTCAAGATCAAGTCCAATAACACTACCATAATCACTCCTAAACCACATCCCAAAGTTCCACATCCAGATGCCCTTTGAACACTCACAAAACCAGTGCTTCCATCACTTCCCTGGGCAACTTATTTCAATGCCTAACCTCTCTTTCAGTTTTAAAAATATTTCTAATATCTAGTCAGAACCTCCAAGTATTAACCTTGGAAAGTAGTATTTAACAACTTTCATAAAATGTGCTTAAATCCAAAGATCAAAAGAAATTGTGGCTAAGTGCATAGTGCACTTACTTGGGATGATGAGGCATCCTGACCCACCCACCTGAATAAGAGAGTGCCTCTGCAATAAAATCTGTGGGAAATTCTGAGCAGAGGATGTAAATTGAAGCTGCAATATACATTAACATTGAATTTGAAATCAGACTTTTAAAAGGGCAGTGCTATTTCTTTGATGCTTGGGCCACAATACAGTTATTGTGGTGTCTATAAAGATGTCACTTTCTATAGGTGTCCCTGAGATGGACCCAGGCATATTCAGAGCTGAACTGAGGTAAATTGGTAGAAATGAAAGGGTCCCACACACATATGAATCTCTGAGACTTGTACAAGTACAAAAGAAATTGCTTTCAAAGAATATATCAGAATTGAAGACAAAAGCAGTTTCAAGCTTGTTATATGAAAAATTTAAATAATTAACCAAATTATCTTTGAATTTCTGTGTAACAACTTAAAAAGATTCTGCCCTTGTCAAGCATCCCAGTGGGAGAAGCATTCTAGGAGTCCCATGTTCTCCATTTGTCTGCCAAAATAAGAGTATCCTATTTTATTGATAATTACACTTTTTGTTACAGGGTAGTGAAGACACTTTCGTTTTTGTTTTTAAGTGGTTTACTCTTCCTTATAATTAAGTGTTGATTAAAATACACTTTATATTATGCCACTGTTTCTTTAAAGAGTGACACATTAGAGGTGGGAGAAGCCCATAAAATATTGACAACCTGCTTTGATAGGATCATTCCTCTAGCCAGTTCCTTTGGTATCAAAAGGCCATTAATTTTTCTTTGTTCAGAAGTCACACTGTAAAAAGGCAGTGCACATCTACATAATACACTGTAGGTTGAGAGCTTAAAGAAGGCATACGAGAAACAGACTTTGTTATTATTCTCTTAGAAAACACAGCTTACTGATACAATGTAGGAACCTTCTTGACATTCTCAGCTGGATAATGGGGATTTCCCATGAGTAACTAATTTTTCTGTAATAATTTTTTATAATTACTCAATAAGTGATAATTTACTCATTATCACTTTCTGTTACATTTATACATCTTCAACATTCTGCATGTGCTAGATACAAGATATTTAATTTCTCCGTCCCCTTCCCCTTTTGCTGTAAGGCACTGTTTTTACCTTCAGACAAGATACTATCCTATTGAAATCCTAATAAAGATACATGAATTTGGGTTGTAGACTAACCTTTCCAGACATTGATAAGGCTCTGATTCAGTTACAGCATAGTGGAGACAATCTACAAAGATTTGTTGGCACTGTACCGACACTGCAGGAGCTGGCAGAGCAGAGGAAGGAGGTATGTCAGTTTTCCCACTCACCATTCCGACAGCTAGGCAGATCACAAAGAAAATGTGTGTGGGTACTCAGGGAAAGAACTGATCCTGATGTGGTTGCTGTGCTTGTATCCGCCAATAATTTCCTACATGAGCTTGTCACTCAAGGATGACATTTGTAATACTTGTGAGAATTTCTAATTAAGGTCCGAAGTTCAGCCTTCTGAGGGGGGTTAAATAAGTCCTTGTCTGCAGAAAGCTAGATGGAGACAAGAATCTAGTATGTGTTTGTCTTCTACAGCTCTTCTCATGATTCAAATGGTCCTTAGCAAATTTGACTCCTTGCCTAATAAAGTCCTGTAACAGCAATTCTGGGGCTCGTGTGGGCTGCTAGAGGTCCAATTCCTCGTGTTCTTACCACTTTTTCACACCCCCAGCCCATTTATGGGGCTGTGTAACTGCCCGTGCCTAGCTGTCCACAAAGCAGGTACTTGTAACCTGCATTTCTGAGGAGCTGGCACAAAGTGGTACAGCCTCACCAGCCTGATGTGTGATTAATGCCTGTCTGGACTGTGCCTTGGAACAGGCCTCTCCTCTGTGGGAAAATCCCCAGGCTGTGGTATGGAGATACCAGCTTGAAGCTGGGCATCTTCACATACACTGACAAATATCAAGTTCAGGAAACTCAAGGCCAGTAATGTGTTTGCAAAGAATATAGGGATTCATCTTACCTCCCAGTTATAAGCTGTGTGAGCTACTCATCAAGGAGCTGAACTTAAACTTCTGACTGTTTAAAACAATTTGAATTTGTAACATAGGGAACTGACATCAAGGAATCCAAGGATGTAGGGGAAGGGATCCTTATTGCCAAGCCACCAGTATTCCCACTGTCATTGTTTTGGCTGTCAGAAAGATTGGAGAGGTTTAGAACTAGGCCCTGCTCTAACAAGAGTCTAGATTTCTTTAGTATCTATTATGGCATCCCAAGAGCAATCCTATTCAGGAGAGCAGATCCTGGCTAGAACATTTGCAGCAGGTAATTGCAGGCTAGACACGACAGCCTAAGGAACATTAGAGCATGCAACTCCAAGTCCCCAAGTCCAGTCCATGAATTTTTAGAAAATGTATGTCAGATTACCTGACACAATCTGCAGGATTCAAATACCAAATCTATTTCCCAGAATGAATCCAAAACTCCTTTTCTGAAATGCTGAAATCTGGCAAATCATTTTGAGTGAAGTTTCCCATGAGACTTAGGTATTCATGTAAAAATATAATACATAGGAAAGATGGACAGGAATTTGGAAATAGGAACTACTTGCAAAGACAGTAAAAATTTTATTTTACAAATAAAATTCTGATAGTTTTAGAAAAGAAGGTATTTGCCTATTTAAAGCAGAACATGAAATAAAAGTGATTGGCTACAAGGACAAGTGTCTTTCATTAAAAGATCTCAACACACACAGAGGTGTTAGGCAAGAACATTATGTCATTTTTTTAATGAAAAGAATGCATAAAACCACTAAATTTTCTTTGGAGTTTTCCAAGAACTGCAGAATTTTTACTAAGCAAAAGGACAAAATCCCACTAAGCCAGCAGCAACAAAGACTTGGCTGGTTTCTTGACAGAGATAGGAAGTTCGACAGAAGAGAAGCTTGTGACTCCATAAATAAACTAACTGAAACTGAAGTAGATGGTTTCGGTTGTCATGATTTCAGTGGAGAGATTCTTCACTTTTGAGTGGAAAGGTTGGGGTAGGAAGATGAAGCATAAAGTACTTACCATTCCAGTATTTACCATCACATCTAGAAGCTGCTTAATTACCTTGTACATGGTACAAAAAAAAGCTTTAGTGACTGGGTGATTTATATAAATCAAGGTCCATTACAGATGGTTTCTCCTACCCCCATGTATTGCAATAGAATATAAAAATAATTTTGAATATCTGGACTTTCACATAGCACCAAGAAGGTAATTATATTATTTTATTATTATATTCTAGGTGTCAGGAAGAAATGGATATGCCTTTGTGTTTGCTATAGTAGTCAGATTGTTATTAAAAATATGCTGCTGGATTGCTGCACAATAATTATGAGAAAGCCAGATGAGTTGAGGATTATTATAGACCTGAGTAATGTCCTTAAATTTAAGCATTACATGATGAAAATTGTTCAGGGAGAGATTTTAAACTCTGTATGCCAACAAAAAGTTTTGATAGCATTGGTTATATGTTTAAAAAGGTTAAAATCACAGGAACACAACAGTTTTCTTTGCTATTTTTCCATTTATGTCACTTTCCTTCAGTGTAGCCTTAGTAGTAAGGCACACTGATATAGGTGTTTCAAAGAGAAAGTAATTATTAGTGTGTTCTTCATTCATGATGAACTTGGTGACAGTGGTGGCCTGTATAATGCTGTGGTAGGTATGAAAGAAAAGAGCTTGTCAATGAAGGGCAGCAAATGCCAGACAGAACTGAATGAGATTAATTTGAGACTAAATTATTAAAAGGAGGCACGAGAGAAAGGTGAGGGTGTACATGTGCCAGCTGAGAGGAAGGTTGTGAAACCTTCCTGATACCTAAAAGCATATTTCAGTTAATTAATGCTTTAATTGCTAAAGCTAAATGTTTCCCTTAAAATTTGCTAGAACTAAATGTTTCCCTCAAAATCCTTGGACTGACATTACAAAAGAAAGTGAAAAGGATGAGGAAGAGAAAAGCTGGAAGAAATAATGTTTTAAAAATGGACAACAGGAGTGTATTCTGAATTTACTTCTAAATGAATCCTACTATCTTAATCACATGCTGTCTGGAACTCCTTTTTTAACATTGTCTACTTGTGTTTGAAAAATGCTGAATAAAGTTTTAAAAAGGTTGAAACAGGAAAACTTTCAAGTGGTTGCTCGGGTCTGAGGTCATTGGGAGTTCCATATAGTCTTGTAAAGCAAAATCTACATTTTAGAGAATGATAACACAATTACAGAATTGATTGATAAATCTGAAAATCAAGCACAGACAGAAACTTGTGAGGCATATTTTTGACAAATGACAAATAATGAAAACAAGGAATTGTTTTAACAGGATTGTGAAGGTAATACTACCCAATACACCCAAGTTTTTAGAGCAAAATTTGAAAATCTCAAAAGAAAACCACATAATGATGCAATATGAAGGTCTTTAGAGAGAAATTGTAGATAGTTGCTTAACAGATGATTTTCCAAGCAGCTGGAGACAGGGTAATATTCTGGGGTTAAAGAGATGGAATTGCCCACTAAAATGGCATTCTGTACAAAGTGACATTCACATTTCCTAATTCCCAGGAAATTGTTCTAAGCCTATGTTACACTCACAAACCACTTCAATTCCATCAGATTTAGATAGTCAAGTCAGAAATTTTCTGTAGCTATGAATGATTCAGATTTATTGGTCTGATTTCTCTAATGGATTCTTATCTCTTCTGACAATTAAACTGGGTAAACTACTTGAACACTGGAATAAAGGTGTGCTGAAAATTGTTCTTTAGAATTTATGTTTGCCCTCTTCTGAAAAGGATTCAGGAAATCAGTCAGACTTAAATGTTTCTATGTTAGAAATATGCTTTTATGTTTACCACTAAGACACCTTTACAGCAGTGAGCCACCCTTAAAACTGGAATAATTGTCATTTTCAGGGTCTTGTTTAGAAGACTTTCTGAACATCAGAGTCATCCTTTTAACACCCAACTTTGCCTTTGTTTACAGTATCTACACTTATATCTGCACATAGCAGTATATCTACATACATCAATATAAATGTATATTACGGTATCTACAAATACATCTAGAGAGATATCTGATATTAGTGAGATAAGCCTCTTGCTTCTCTCTTTTTTTAAAAGCTGAAAATACCACTTTCCATTTATTTGAATGGAATCCACACAGTGGTAAGGAAAATTCAGGGGAAGAACAAAGATTTTATTCTGGGGTCTAAGGTACTCACTGCAAATACTCTAATCAGCTTTTCCCTCTGCAGCAGTGTTTGGATGTGAAACCTCTCCCCTTTCTCAAGTTTGCCCTTCAGAAGTGCCAATGTCATGTTCCTCCTTATTTTTTAGCTGTGTATTAGGCAGTGCAAGTGTTCTTGAGGAAGGTTGTTCTCTGGCTGATGCCCTCCCTCTCTGTACCACGATGTTATGGCAGCACGGTGGGGAAGCACTTCTGTGTTTGGATACATCAGGTGCATCCTAATGCAGATTTTCATGGTTAAACTGCTTAGGAAAATAGCACAATGCACAGGGAGCACCAACAGAAATAACATGTTTCTTCAACAGACAGGGTATCTGCTGCTGGTTTTTATTTTTCACAGCCATGTGTGCTATAGTACCACAGTATATGCGTGTCACACGCTCTCCTGGCATTTTGTAAATTAAATGTTTATAAATTTAAAACCAAAATTTAAAAGGTATGTCAACATTTATCTAAATGGTAAGCAGCCTACCACGTCCACATCAGTCCTCCACAAAGGCAACACTTTAATATGCTGTATGCAGGAGAGTTTTTCAGTGAAAATTCTGCTTTTGGACACTGTGCCATCTCCAGGCAATGGAATGCCATACCACTGACAAGTCTGGGTGTTTGCAAGTCATTTGTGCTGGGAGAGGAAGGCAGTTTTGTCATCTGAGTTAAATGAAAGAGTTAAAATGTAGTCTTGATCGATAAACATGTTGAGAGAAAAATTGACAAGTATTTTAAAACCCTGCTTTGTAATTATAAGCTATTCTATAGGATTATATCTAAGCTAAATACTCAGATATTGTAGACAAAATTTCCTCTGTAGGTTCAAAAACTTTTCAGAGTCCTTTTGTTTTCAATTATATATATATATGTTTTCCTTTCTATTATAAGAGCAAAATCTGATATGCTTTCAGGGAAAAAATAAGATTTTAAAGAGAAATACTGAAAAATATTTTATTATTTTTGCTATTTTATTTCAAATACATAGTTGATTTTCTTTCAATTTTTAAGCTAATTTATAACTTTCTTGAGAGTCAAAAAATGACTGGAAGTTGTTTCTTTCTACCAATTGTAATGAAGGCAAAGCACCTTTCTTAGGGAAGTAAATCCTCAGGTGCCTGCCTGAAGCTAGGTTCTTTTTTTTACAAGGGAACAGAGGAAAAAGGGGCTCAGGAGCTTCCCCTGCCTGGGGCAGCTTGTGAAAATACCAAGAAGAATTGCAACCTTTTTGTGGATGGGGCTGGAAGAGCCTGCTTTGCATTCCTGATCCTTTGGAATGATACAGAAACTATGTTTAAACAGATTAACTCTCAGTGTTACCTGAGAACCATATCAATACTTGATCTATGCTGATAAAGAATTAGTCAGTACGTAGAAATTACATTATTTTAAGTACAATTCTGCATTCCTTACTAGAATGATAAAGATTTCGTGACTAAGTTGAAATCTGAACGAGAGAATATGGACTTTAAATACCTGAGGCAGATGTAGGGTGTACAATAAAAGATACATTTAAAAATAAATTATTTTAAGATTAACAGGAAAAATCTAATAGGTGTTTAAAACTGTTAGTTTGTATGAGTCCTAATAAAAAAAGTACTTTTCACATTTTAATGTGTCTCTTTTTAGTACCTTAGTGCAAAATTGAAAACTAGCAATTAATCAGAACAAGAATACCTGCAAGAAAGATACTAACAATAGAAGGTTTCATATTTTCTTGTGGAAATTTGATAATTGGAACTTTGAAATGCACACTTGAGATTGGGATCAGGTTTCCAGAAGAAGAGTCGCATGCAATTTGGGCATTTGAAATTTGGAGAAGAAAAATTATCTATACCATAATGTTTTGAGTATTAACACAAAAGTGCAAGGTCTGGTTCAGTGGAAACTGATATATGTGTTTGAGTCCATGTACTTTGCATGGGCTCAAAAAAGCTTATTCATGATAGACTGGATTTATTTTGCTTTGCTGGATTAAAGGCAGTACTAGAAACAGCAGTCAGAGTTTTTGCAAAGTCAGGTTCTTAGATAGGAAAGTAGGTGTTTCCTACAGCATGATTGTGAAGAATAAAAGTGAGAGCTGGGGAAAAAAGAGGAAGGTTGTTCTGGGTTTGGAGATGTCATTCCTGTCATGTAAATATCCAACATCCATAGGTATAAGCATTTGTAGTGGAAAATGTTAAGTTACTGGAAATCAGAAAAAAGCTTTGGAACAAGAGACTACAACAATAAGTGAAACTACTTTGTAAGAGAAAAACCAGAATACATGACAAATCAATAGAAAAATAATTTAATTATACACCCTAAGTTTCTGTATTGCATTCATAAGAAATATTTTCTCCTCCTCTTCCTCCTCTTTTCTTTTACACTTATGCTCCTTCTTGCTTTGCTTCTTTTTCTTCCTACCAAATAAATATTATTTTCTAATATGTGATTGTTTTGGCATAACATGCTCCCTATATCATCTTAGTAATATATAAATTACTATACTTACTGAAGCTTTATATTAATTTTCTTTGTAAACAGGAGTAAAAAACATGTATTGAGAGATGGATAGACATTTGGAAATTAATGTAAAATTTAGAAATTATTAAGCTCAGAAGAGACTAGATGGAAAGAATGCTGTCAGCATGCTGGGGGATGCTTGCTTCCCCCAGAAGGATAAAAGCTGTGGATCCTGAAACCAGAGAGCTGCTGCTATAGCCTTCCACTTCAAAATAAGAGACACAATATAGAATGCTTTTATGAGGTTAAGTGCTGTGTTTCCTGCAGACTTGAAGCACAGAGGTATACCTGGATACACCCAGGAACAGTGGCAAAAATTGCAGAGCTTCAGAGGCACCACAGTGTGTGCTTTTCTGTGATTGCAGCTACCCCATGCTTCCACAGCCCGTGCATAGAGGCTGACATGGAAATGGCAGTCCCTTCTCTCCTGAAAGTTAGCTGCAAATCAGAATAGAAAAGGCTCTATTCCTACCGCTCAGCCTTCTCCATGAAGAGTGAGGTTTTCCCAAGCACTTCAGGCAATATGAGAGCAATCACAGAATTTCAAAGAGGACAAAGAAGGCATTGAAAAGGGGAGTGAGGAGAGCTTCAAGAACACTGAAAAATAAATGCAAATAAGCTACATTGACCTGTAGAATAAAATGAAGTGATTCAGCTGCTTCTACAATGTATTTTTCACTTCTGAATTGGGGTCTGAAGAGAGGGGCTTTTCAGAGATTTTTGCTTCTGTAATGTAGAGCTTTGAGGACCAAAAGGAAGTGGCATGTGTAACATCACTGAAAACATTATGGTAAAAAAGATATGTAAACATTTTATTTCATTGTGAAATAACTCTTTCCAAGTACTTGACTTGGGATAACAACCTCCTCAGCAATGATTCCAGAAGCTGCTCTGCCTGCTAGATTTACAAGATTGTTTCAGTACTCAGAGTGGAGATTTTTGGTGCATAAAGGATCTGACTCTCAGGGGAAGTTGACACAGATGCAAAAGGTAGGAGTCAGCTCAAGTCCTGATAATTTTTCACAGAAAGCCATGCTCTGAATTGCTCAGGCTGAAGATCTCATTCTATATGAAGACAAAGCGGTGATTAGGAGCGCCCATAAGGCTTTCATAGGTGGGAGCACAGACCCCGTGAGCAGTTTCTAAAAATACAGACCTCTGGTAGTCTGCAGTGCAAACTAAACACTCTCAAGCTAGACTGCAAACAGTATTTTATTGTTTGGTTTTCTGGCTGGAATTGTCTTTCATTGTAGCTAGAGTGAAATTATTTTTCCAAAATGCAAGGATTATGTCACTGTTACAATCTTCTACAGATTGCTTGACAAAGCAGTTACAAAGAGAGCATGGAAAGAAATGTGTATTCCTTTCTTCCACAGGGAGCAGGGAAAATAATCTAGAACTGGTTGGAAAAGTAAAGTGGAAACTTTACTTTTTTCTTTCTTTGATGTCTTTATAAAAGTCACATCAGACCAAAAGTCCAGTTAGAGCAGACTGCTTTAGTTCCACTGAAATCAAAGGCATAACACAAAAGCCTCTGCCTCTGTGTATAGATATTGTCAAAGAGTCTGCTCTATTGTTTAGTTGTTTGATGCTGTTTGCCTTATATGGGTGATACACACAATTTACTCTCTTCCCCTGCCCCCTCGGTGGTAAGGAATGAACCTACACAGCCCCTGAAGGCAGAGGCAGTGAGAGATCAGAACCTGACCAAGTGATTGTTTCAATCATTTGCAAATTGTTCCACAGTATTTATTGCTTTTTTTGGAGTTTCTTGGATCTTCTTTCACCAGTCTTAATTTGAGATAATTAACATTTAAGGAATAGTTTATCAGATCTTGTTTATTTGTTTCAGAAGTTTTTCTTGTGGTTGGGGTCCTTTTCTATTTAATAAGTTACTTTATTTGTAATATTCTCTATAACAAATGTACATTGGTTTACTTAGTAGAATCAGTGGTTAGCTGCTATTGTATTCTGCCTGAGTTTGCTATACCATTCTGTTACTTAGTATAAAACTACTCATTTTAAACAGCACAAGACAAAATTGTCACCTATAGTAGGGTATTAAAATATCCTAACAAAAAATTGAAAGCTTACCCTGATGAACTTCATTGTCTTGAACTGTTAGCTTGCCCATTACCTCGGGTGCAAAAAACAGAGAGATGCAAGACATACATAACTTTAAACTCAGTTTTCCCCTCTTCCTTCTCTTCTGTCTCTGTCTTGCAGAAGATAAAAGATAAAAAAAACTTACTACAGAAATACAAGCATCTCAGTTAAAAACTTCTGATGTTACAACACAAGCAGGAAAAGACTTTGAATGAACTTCCTGTTCTGCTAGTTTTCTCCCAAACAGAGACAATTTTATTAGGATTTATCAAGATGAAGGATGGAAGAATCTGGATCTTATCTAGTTTCAAACCAAAGACTTTACTGAATTAATTAACCTTGAAGATACTATAGTGAAAACCTAAACCATGTATTAAAGCATGTCTACTCCAACATTTTATTCCAACATATCAAGGTTTTTCAAGTAAGATAAATAAGGAGAAAATAAGCAGCAACTAACTTACTGAGATAATAGCTGGATGAAACATTTATTGCTGTGAAATGAGTCACACAGGAGAGTTTCAGAAGCAGAACCTGAAAACAGGTCTGTCTTCATATATATGGTGATTCATTGGAACGTTCAACTGATCTTTAGACCTTCTAAAAGAAAAAGTGGACTTTTTTTTCATTAAAGATATGACTGTATGAAGTTATAAAAAGAAACTTTTTTATTAATTTATACGAGATTGACAATATACGGAATATTTTCAAAAAGAAATTATTCAAGTCAATTGGAAAACCTGATGGAATGGGATGGAAGTATTAAAAAATTACTATCTGCTATTCAGTTTGTAATAACTCTAATTATTATAAATTTTTTAAAAATATTTGTTGACCATAAACTTCATTCAGTATGCAATGCTTTATGCATCTATATTCAAAAAAACATTTAACTTTGGAGGAGTTCAAATAAAATCTTAGTGAGTTAAGAGAGATGACACAAGCAAGACATTTCTATTCAGTTCTTCCTTTCTTAATTTAATAGATTTTTTCTATAATTAAGATAGCTTTTACACGTTTTTTCATCCATAGGTCTTAGAGGATGTAATAAAACAGTATTATTTATATATATATAAATATATTATGCAATTAATTACATGGAAGACATGCTTGGTCAATCACAAATTACTGGACTTAATATAATGGTCCCTTTGGCCTTTAAAATCTTGGTATATTTTTACTTAGTTTACAAATGAAGGTACAGAGGATGGAAATTAGTCACTGAGACTGATGCAGAACAAAACAGAGCAGAGATGACACATCTCTTTTTTCTGCATTGAACACCCTCAATCTCTTGCAGAATTTTGACAGAAATTGTGTGTTCTAGCAAAAGTTAACAGTGTGGCTAGGGTGCCTGGGTGTCATGGACAAAATCAGAGTAGGTGCTTCTGCTTATGGAATTAATAACTCTGGGCTGGTAATCAGCACTTGTTGCAGTGCCCAAGTCCCCCTTGGTCACATTTGGGTTGCAGATCAATAAATTGGAAGCCCATAACTACTCAGCAGCCATTGCAGTGGATGAACAGAACATTATTTTCTGGCAGGAGAAATTTTCATCTGTTGTGCCAAAGGTGATTGCAGCACTGACTTTATTAAGTTACCTGAACTCTATCAATCTGTCTAGTCAGTGACATCCAGAGATGAACTTTGCTATTGTCCACATATATGTGCATATTATGGACTAAATATTGTGTACCTTTAAAGATGAGTCCTGGTGCTACCCTGTGCTCCAGATAATCCTTTGCACACAACTATTTTCCAATAGGGATGTCCTTCTTTGCCCATTTTAGCTACTACTTCCACTACTTTTCCCATTTTTTTTAGGGAAATCCATGCTTCTCCATGTGGCAGCTAACAGGCTACACTAAAAGCCAATTAGGCTTTTAGGATGCTTTGTGGCTAAAGGGGAGAGTTCAGGTTTCCCAGGTGCTCCTAGTATGAACATCAAGGTACAAAATTCAAATTGTCAGAAATGGTCTTTGTGAGAGGTGGGCTTATGCATGTAGATATTTTCCTTTTCCTCTTTGTCTTTCGGCTCAGTAGAAAAAATGCACAGAAGTCCTTTTTATAGTTAATTATTATTGCTCTTTTAATTAAGCAGTAACTATTGTGAAGAGATATTAACAACTTGAAAAAATTGCCATGCAAAGTAACAAAAACAACAAAAAGTCTGCTGAAGTGCTGCACTCTGAAACTTAGCTGCTTAATTTGTTGTGTAATTTCCTCTATAGTAAAACTCTAAATTGAAAACAACTTTCTTAATAATTTTTTTTAAACTTTTTTTAAACTTTTATTTTTTTTGTTTTGGGAAAGGCTACAGAAATTTAAATAAATCACATATAGTTTGCCCTTTTCTGAGGTAAAATTCCTGTCCAAGTATTTGCAAAAGATAATCCCCTGAGGAGCAAAAGAGAAGTCTCTCACTGAGTTTAGAAATCAACAAAAGGTATTAGTTAATTCAGAAGCTTATAGAAGTAGAAGTCTTTCATGATGAATAAATGAATAAGAGTACCTTTTATGTCTGAATAGAAAATTAAGTACCTTAAAAAACTCTGACTTCATTGTCATGTACGTTGGTAACTGAGAGATGATCCCTTTAGACTGTTTTTCAGGTTGTATAGACCAAACCTCCAGTGTGGAATCAAAAAGGAAATAATTGTAGAAGACAGCAATTGAAAAATCATTGTAGCTTCTATTCATTATAAAAACTCGTCTAGCAAATATTCCATCATGTCTCTTGTGGACTTATTGGTTTAGTGTTTTAAATTGCATTTGATGCAGAATCACCTGAAGGCAGTCTGTCCAGATGCAAGAAGTAACTGAGGGACCCCTGTAATGGAAGGGGAAGCCTACAAGAGATGACAAGATATGGAAATAATTTATGCCACTTGTTATTTGAGAAATAGCTTACATCTAAAATCATATTGCAGCTCAAAACAATCACTAATGGGAGCACAAAGCTGTGCCTGTCAAATGTAGAATGTTCCTCTGCAAACTTATGGCATTGCTATAGACCTGTTTGTCCTGTCCTTCATCCTGGTTGTGCCTTTTCATTCAGTCATCCTTAGCAAAACCTTTTTGACTGACTCATCACAGCCAGTCCCTATGCTTTCTCAGCAAAGCAAAGGTCTGTGTTTTAGCTGGCTTGCCGCATGGCTGCTGGGCTTTGGTCTGTTTGCAGAGTTCTTGCAGGCAGGGACAATCCAACAGTGAATTGGCTCTGTGGAGCTCCTGGCTGGCCCAAGAGCCATCCAGCTGACTCCATGTGGAAGGCAGACTGTCCCAGAAGTGTAATGGACAGACTGTCCCTAGGGTGATACTTAGGGTATCTAAAATAAGCATTTTAGACACTCATACTCTCTAAAATATTAAAATGTTCATAAAGTCTTAGCTACTCTCCAGTGTACTAGAAATCAGGATTATGGAATTATTTCCATTAGTAATGGTTGAGCAGTGGCACAAAAAAGTTCTGGTGAAACAGGATGACATTGACAGGGAGGAATAATGCAAATATATATCTACTTGATGTGTTTAACATTTAAAAATATTAATAAAATATTGCTGCTCATAACATATCCCTGTTATCTGGGATCCATCTGTGCATTTCCAGCAAGGAAAGACCTATACAACCTCTCCTATACAACATCTCCCAGACTCATCTGTTGGCAAGAAGAATGTAAAACTGGTGGAATATATCAGCCTTTTCTTGCTTAGTAAGAATCTTTCAATAATTCAGAATAATTAAAATACACATTCACAGCATGGCTACACTTTCAACTTCAAATTCAAATTAATGCTATTTGGTTTTTAAGATGATTCTCATCTCTGTTAACCTGTGGAATCCAGCACACACTTTTGTTGGTGCAGTGAATTTTGTCAAGATGTCTGAGTGTTGTCAAGATGTATTCCACATCTAATTGTCAATTTTATTTTTACTTAGTATCTCTAGAAATATTTCCATTCCTCTTCCATCATTTCCTCCTCACTGTGAGATTTAAGCACGGGTGAAAATTAAGGCTATCATTTACAAGTGAAAAAGGTGTGTGGCTCTTGTTGACGCTAGAGAAGAGCACCCATTAAAATGTTCCTATGTGCACAATACAAAGCCTGTGAAAATACATGCTGGTTAGGCAGCTGGAACATTTGCAACATCTTTGTAACAGCTTAAAAATTTCGTTACTCTGAATGGGAAACTATGAAATCTAAACATTTAAATCAGGATATGCTGTAAGCAGGCTTGGCCATGTGACTCAATCTGTTAAAGCTCAATATCTCTTTCTTCTGGGTTCTAAATCCAAATTCTGTTAAAAAAAGCTGTGGGCTACCAAACACCACAGGAATATTTCAGCAGTACTGGTCTAAGGTGTTCTGGGAGATCAGGCAAATCACTGCCATACTTTGTCCCTCATTCCCATCTATACTATATATATCCTTTTCCATTGCATTTTATAAAAATCTTTTTTCTAGTAAGAGCTACATTTCCTATATGTTATAAAAAGGAAATACCTTGCAACTACAAAAATATTGTCCCATTACATGGAGAAAGGTCTTCATTCAGTGTTCCTGCAACACATTACCTTAGTGATAGGACATGTTGCTAGTTAGTTTTCCCAATGATCCCTAGGATGTGGACCTGAATATTTAATCCTTAAAGGGAGGATTAGAGTCTGAATTTTCAGTGATAAGTAAAAGAAATTAAATATTTCCTTGATTCTAACAGGCTCTTCCATGATACTCAACAGTAAAAGCAGTTTTGTAGCAAGACCTCTGCAGTTCTCCAAGTGGTCATCCAGATTTCTGCTCAGGTAGCCTGGAAGATAATATGGACAGAATTCAGATATTCAGAATTCAATTGACAAATCAGAAATCTTTGCTGTGGCATCGAGGATTTTCTGTTACCCATGAAAGCTGGAAAGCCTTGTTCCCACTGTAGAGAGGTAAACCAAAATGCTCATTACTGTGTTTACATCTGGGCCACAGCCTGAGGCCCTTATTCAAGGTGAGTTTGTCTAAGGAGTAATTAAGGGCTAAGCTGAGAAAACACTAAAATAACAGGGAGAATGAAGCAAGTTTTCTAAGCCCCACATTTCCTGTCCACCTTATGCCAGACCAGCAAAAGGACTTGTTATATTGGTCACATCTACTTTTGTAGCTTTCAGCTTTATTACCGCTGACCAACTCTTTATGTTAGCCACAGACGAAATTTTAAGACTGGCAGGTGCAAAACATTCCTTTAACTATGTTACTTAATAAACCCCAAACTGAAATGGTTTATGTCTTGTTGCTCTTGCTTTGGAAATAGCTTAAGTGCTCAGAAACTCTGTACTTAAAAAATATCCGGTGCATGGATTGCAAACAGTGCAGGGATTATTTTTCTTCTCTAGCACACTGTTATTCCATTTGAAATTAAAAAAAATTTTTGAAACACACTGGTAGACCTTGTGTAATTGAGTTTTTTGAAACGCATAATCTGTAGTTCCATTTAGCCTAGCGGTTTCTCATTAAAAACATTATTTAATGAAATGTTTTCAAAATTCGGTTGGAGAGGGGGAATCTGATTGTTTGGACATTGTTATAGCCATGTTAATGTGCTGAAAACATTTAAAATAAAAGCTCCTGATCTTGCAGGCATTTAGAGAGAAATATTACCTGAGATAACAAATGCCAAGGCTTGCTGCTGTTGCATGGAAAGTAAGGAATAGATATGCTATTGCTCTGCAAAACTCCAAGCTAATTTGTAAGACAGATTCAGACAGAAAATGTGTACTTTTAAAAGGAACAGAATGAGCTGGATCATTTTTTCATTCTTTCACTCCTTTGTTTATGTGAAGTTCTGAAAGGAGAAGTCTACAGCGCAGGCCTATGTGAGAGATTCCACAGGAAGATGTCTTGGCCTAGAGGTCACTGAGTATCATTGCTTTTCCCTTTTCAGTCACAAATGACACAACACAACTCAGCAGCACTCTAAGGCTGGGACTAAAAGAGTGTTCTAAGAAGAAATAGGTACAGTTGGGTTGTGGAAGTTTAATTAAGCTAAATTGATGCCATGGGAGAGCCTTAGAAGTGTGTTTCTTAAGTGCTTACTCAAATATCCTTTAGGGTCTGTCCCTTGAGAGATGTGGTGATTCTGTCAAGACTTTGAAAATATATTGGGAGGGGTAAACAACATCAAGGGACTTAAACACCAGCTGGTACTTACAGCAAAGCAGTTAAAATCTGAGATAACTCATCGTTTACGACTGCAAGTAGAGGATTTTTGTAGATTTAAAAAATACTAGTTTTGAGCAGAAGAAGCTGGTAAGGCTTCCTAGTTCAAGAATGATTAATTTATTTGTTATAAAAACAGGATTTCAGAATGAAGGTAAGTCTTTCAAATAATTAAGTTCCTAAGTGAAAAAGCAGTTGAGATCCTGTGTATGTCTGGTCATACTATTTGTAGTCCTAGTGTATTTTTTGTAATTTTACATAATTGTCCTCTGAAGTGTAGTACAGAGAGTTACATAAACTCAAGCCTGAGCTGCCAATTGTATTAGCTGTTGTGGGACATGCACACCTCCCCTCAAATCAGCACAGTTTAGGTGATGTTTGATTCACTGCCTGAGGGATTGCTAAACTAGGAGCTACAAATACATGGTGTGTTTGTATGTGACTGTAAGTGTTGGCTAATTTTCCTTTCCTGCCAACCCCACAATCTTTCTGTCACTGACACATAATCTGTCTTGGAGGCACTCTCCTCTCCTCATACTGTGCTGTGACTTGAGCTCTGACTACTGCAAGGCTCACTTTGGGAAGAACTGTGCTTGAGTGGGACAGGATCGTGGCCACATTCACAGATAGCAAGTCCTGAACCTTTCAAATTCTGGTGATGGGCTCTTTACATGGAAAGAGCAGGCAATGATGCAAGGTCTAGACCCCTTTCATGAATTAATGGTCCACAATAAGTGTCTTTATTTGGCCCTAGGTGACCAGGTTATGGGAGACCTAAGACATACTTCAGGAACATCGAGTGCTTCAAGTTAGGAAACTGTAAACAGCGTTACAGATTTTTCCTCCAAACAGACTTAAAAATTAATAAAAAGCAGGTACTGTCAAATAAAATCTTACAAAATCAATAACGTGTGCAAGACGTAGGAGTTGTGCTCTGTTGAGTTGTGAGAGAATTCCCATTTACTTTAACTGTCCAATACTGCACCCCAGAGGTGAAAGAGCATTGCCAACATTCCAACATGAAAGAAACCAAAGCACAATGCTCCAGTGCACTTTTGGCCTTCAGTGCTTACTTTAAGCACCATTGAGGACAATTCTGACCATTCAAAACCATTCTGTGTATTGCCATTAAATTCCTGATTTGCATTTGAGAATTGATAGTGTGCTTTGTTTGGGACAAAGGAATTTGCACCTGCAAGTGCCACTGCATTGCTGGTGAAACCCGGCTGACTGGTGCCAGATGGTTAAAAGTGGGATGGGTCAGTAGGTTCTCATCGAAGTGAGTCCTGAGGATGTATCTCAGCTCTGTTTTGACACCTGCCCGAGTACTCAAGCATCAATAAGCAGTGGAATTCCAGCTAGACCCGTGTTTGTAAATCACTTTCATCTTTATTCCCCTCCTCATCACATACTCTTTCAGGGCCTCTGAAGTTTGCTGAGTGGAACTGAAAGCCAAAAGGAGCCTGGAGGCCAGAATATAGGCCAAATTCACATTTGGGTCTCAGCAAGTTTGTGATGTTTCTGTTGTTTGTGTTGCTGGATTTAGCTGCTCAGAGACAGATGTGTTCTCCAGACATGGCACTGCAGACTGCTTGCAAGGCTTGTTGAACCTGGTAGTCTGTGCAAGCTCTGCCAAATCTGCTGGAGCTCAGACAGTGACCAATCTAGAAGCTAAATGCACCTGCGTTACCCCCAGAATTAACTGGAACACATGTATCATACTTATTAAAAGTAATAATGAATGCACATTACAAATAAAGATGAAGCAGAGCCTCCTGATGGGTGTGATTATGGCTTGTGCCAAAGAGTTTCAGATTACTTTTTGTGAAAGGACCAGTGCCATGTGAAAACAATGCTTTTAGCAAGGCCAGTAGTAAGTGTTGTTTGGAGAGCAGAGCAGGTAGTGGCAGAGGTAAATTTTTGTTCCTAGGTCTTTGATTCACAGTGTGACCTTGGCAAAATTAGATAATGCCCCTTTATTTTCTCAGGCGTTTTTCCTCTTTTTGAGAAATAGTCTTCTTAAATGGAAGATATCATCTAAAAGAAAAGTATCAGCCCTGCTGCAATTCTGTTGTCTTCTATTGTTCTTTTGATTCTCTCTGGTGAACATACTTGCACTGCACAAAGCTTGCAGTCATTTTCATTGTCTGTCTTCCTTTTGACTGACAAGCCATTTTCTAGAAATGTCTGTCTCTACAAAATAAGCACTTACTATATCTGATGTTCATAAAGTGTGGTTAATTTTACCAGGATTTGGGAGCCCTGCAAACCTTTGGGTGGGATGTGGCTTCTGTCCTCGCTGGTAGCATCCTATTCCTGTACCTTGTGTTGCTCATTTTATACTGCATGCATGCAAGTAATCACTTCCTAAGTTTCAGGGAGGGATGCCAGCCAGGTCTTTCTGCCTTCTTAATCAGATAAGTATGAATGTTGCCACACTGAAACCAGGGAGAGTGTAATTTCTGTAATAGTTTTCAGATGTGGGAAAGTAGTGAGTTCCTTCTGGAACTAAACAGTCTCAAATGTTGAAGAACTCCAAAGTGCGGCTTTTGTTCATAATCCTTGGTAACCCTGTGGTTTCAATGTAAGAAGCTGAGAACTTGCTTCTGTCATGGATATTGGGGTAAATGTCTTCCATTCCTCATTTGGCCTAGATGATTTTAAGTGGATAGCAAGACTGGCTAGATACTGGTTTTGCATAAAATTCTATTTTCTGGATTAAGGAAATTCTGCCTTTAAAAACATCCTCTTACAAATTAGCCTTCAAATGGTATTTCTTTATAATTCACCACTGAGTTTTATTTAAAACCTAAAAAGTAAGCAAATTACTTGGAAGGAAAATGACATGAAATGGAAAGTCCAGACTTAATTTTTTAAGAATAAATATAATCTCTGAATTTGTCCACTCTTTTTTTTAGGTATTAAGTACCCTGTAGCTGTCTCTCCCTCCTTTTTGAACAGTTACATATCAGCCTTCTCCAGTTTAACTGAATTGTCAGTTCTTCAATACATTCAGCTTCTGGTTTATTCTGTGAGGCAGTACTTATATACGCAATATAAAGAGATGCTGTATATAAAATTCTTGCCAGCATAGTAAAGACATTATGTGCTGTTATAGCTGATTGTAACATATCAACAGGTGTTCAGAATCAACTGAGGTTTGCCCTTAGTTACAGTCAGTTAAACACTATCCCCTGCCTGAAAAGATACCAAAAGATCACAGTTCCTTCTCCTTCTAGATCCTCAACTTTACGCCTACCTTGGAGTAAAAATTCAGTGAGTTGGAACAACAAGAATGTTATTGATGCTCTGTGCTCTTTCTTGTAATTTGCTTCTGAAAAGGATGCCTTCTTTCACATGTTCTGGTTTTATCTTTGTAATTTTTCCTTTTGTGCACTGATGCACAACGCAGTTTCTTCCTTTTTTTGAAAATTCAAGTGGTGAAAAAGTTGAATAAATGAGGTAAGGCATTTAAGTTTTGTTAAATGGTATTAATATAGAAGACAGTTTTAGAGCTCAAGGTTTCTTCCTAATATAAATTGTAAAATCGAGCGTATCATATTGCCCTCTGGTGGTGAAAATCCCATGCAATGGGAGTTTAAAATGCCTTTAATACCATGAGGGAAATACCATGTCAAGGAATTAAATTGACAAAACACAATTATTGCCACAATGATATTACAGTTCCATTTTAAACAGCATTTTCTGCTCTTGTTGAATACAACATCATTCAATTGATAGAGATTTGGTTGGAGCAATTGCAAATATAATTTTGAGATAAAGAGTAGTCATTTTACTATCTTAAAAACTTCCAGTATGATCATTTGTCCTTATAGCCTTGCAGTATAATCATTTACAAGAAAGAGTTTGATTTTAAACAGAAGATAACAATATAGTCATCTTTCTGACTACACAAACAGCATGTTTGCAATAAAACACGAATAGATATAATGAGAATAGTTTTCTGCTATATGTATAAGGGGCTATAAACTGTGGTAATCTGGTTTTTGCAGATAGTTTTCCATTCTCTAGCAGAACTCTCTACAGATTGCAACTAGAAAGTCAATATTTTAAATGTACTCACTTGTACTTCCCTAGAATGCATAAACAGAAATAAATGATGAACAACCAACAATAAGGTGCCACATTTCACAACAACATGCATTTTTTACTCTGCTGTGAAACTGCTGGAATGTGCTAGGCTCTGCACAATGTTAGGGAGCAGGCGCCTATCACTTAAGCAGATTACATACATTGCTTTCTGTGAGAAAACAAAATAGAATTTCCTCCTTACTAGTCAATATATAAATTTTTAATCTTGCACTTGTGTATTTTGACTTATTTTCTCCAGGCAGTGGAATTTTCTTTTTGTGAGAAGAAGAACCACAGACAATGGTTTAAAGACATCTGAACATGGAAGAGTTTCAAAACATCTTGCTCCTAAAATCACTCCTGAATGTCCAACTCTGATGGAAAGTGAGACCATCGAGGCAGCCAAACAAGGCTCTGATCAAAGAGATGCCACCTCCATTTTGCACATAGTTCAGATAGGAAATAAACTTCAGATAAATAGCAAGCTACTTTGGTATGCCTAAATATGAAAAGAAAATTAATGTGTCATCTAAACGAAACCTCATTTCATCTAAATGAAATCTTTAAAGTGGAAAAGTGTGCTGGTTGTCAAAACAAAAAAAGTGTGCTGTGTGTCAAAATCTGTACTTTTGAGGTTTTTCAAGTGGGTTTTTTCATTTGTTTGCTTTTGGGGTTTTTTTGGTTGGTTGTGTTTTTCTTGTTTGTTTGTTTGGTTTTTGGGCTGGGTTTTTCTCCCCCTCTCCCACTGTTTTTTATAAATATGTATTTCCAATTTGACTTTAAAATTAGAAAAAATGAGATGAAACTCATGCAATACTTGTGCCTGCAGTCAGGTTGGAGGTTTGGAGTGGAATGGACTCCAGTGTATTCGGGGTTTTGTCTCTTCTTGGGTCTCTCACCCATCCAGTCACCACAAACTTTGTGGTGGGGATACATCAGAGCAGCCTCCCAGCAGGTGGAGGAATGGAATTCTTGCATGCCCTGGTGGAGGATGCGAGCACCAGCACACGGCTGCTGCTCCTCAGCTGTTCCTCAGCTCTCACACACAGAGTCAGCCTAGGATTTGTGCTTTCCAGGGTGCTTCCAGTTCGAAGGTTGAAAATCTAAAGGCAATGGAAATAATCTTGAAGTCGCGGGGCATTTTCAGGGGAAAGGAAGGTGTGTTGACATTCCTTGTAAAGCATCTGTGTTGCAATGTAGCTCATTTCCTTCTCCCAATGTTACACTTATTTGGGTAGTTACAGAGTATACCTGAGGTAGGCTGAGGAACCCAGCAATGTTGCATCAGATGTAACTAGGAAAAAAAAAAGTATCTGCCATAAAGATAAGCTGTTCGGTAACTCCGTTGAGATTGTTTGCTTTAATTTGGAACATGTCAGAAGAGACATTTTAGCCGGTCCAACACCTTCCACACAGGAGGCACTTAGCTCTAATGGAAAGAGCCCAGCAGCTGAGCTGCACCATTACACAGAAAGCTCAAGTAAAGTTGATTTAGTTGAAGTGGTAAGTGCAACAGTAGACAAAAATAAACAGCTAACTCAGTGGCAGTCATTTCTTTTCTTAAACATTTGCGTCCTGCTTCCTCTGTTTTGTTTCCTCTCCTGAACACTAAGCACCGTGGCTGCCATTCGGCTTAAAGCCAGCAGGAGATTTCCACTGTACAACAACTGCCTATATTCTCACCACTTGGCCTCTTGTCATTCCTCCCTCCTTCCTCACTCTTCCTTATTTCCAAAGAGCTTTGCTTGGCCTGCTGAATGCTCAAAGCTTTGCTGGCTGCAGAACAGGGGAGCCTGACCCAGCCCCAGCCTGAGAAACAGCAGTTCCTGAAGGGCTGCAAATGCCAGCTGCCCTCCTTGTGGCCCCTGTAGCATGAACGTACTGCCTTGTGTCTCATTCCAAGCCCAGGCGGCCCAGGATTTACTGCAGCATGAGACTAATCGTGCCTATGTGTAGAAAGGCTGGGGTCAGAGAGATCTGTGGTAACAGGACCCTTTGAAAAGTCCAACAGAACAAGTAAAACCACATTGTTTGTTTCCTGCTCTCCTGGGATTTTGTATGGCACTTGCACTGTTTGGGTAAGGACAATCAGTTTGACTACCACCTTTTGACGCTAGGAACGACTTTTATTTTCTTCAGCAGCAGTGCAAGGGAAGAACCCGTGGGCTTTTCCACAAAAGACATATTTGATGCAGTGAGCTGCATGCATTGGGAGTGATGCCTGCCCATTTCTCCTCTTTATGCTGTAAGGACCATGCATGCTCAGAGCCCAAAGGTTCCTCACAGAAATTACGTGGAGACCCAACCTCAGTGGACAACCTCCTGTAGAGTGCTAGCAGCCATTACTCCGTGGGGCTAAAGATCCCAGAGCTGAGTTAGAAGGGGATGACACAACAGCAGGAGCAATGAAACAAGACACAGATTAATCCTTTCATCTGATCTGAAGCAGGCAAGCAGGCTCAGTCTGACTGCATTGTACAGAAGGTTATACAGCCAAGAATTTGGATTATTTATTTTTCTGTGTGTGATACACACGTCTTTCCTCTAGGTGTCTTGCATGGGTCTTCTCCCTAGTGGAGAAGCTAAAACTTACAGTTAGTAATCTGGAATGGATTGTGTTGGATCTGATCAAACTTTTAAAAAATAATTGTCCCTCCCCATTGGAAACCAGTCTCTCTGTAACATTCTTACTTCCACGGACTTGTCTGTGGTGTATTTTTCCTGGGGAGGATGCGAAGAGTTGGAAAGGAATCTGGAGAAAATGTGTGTTGTACATCAAAGGAATTACACCCTCTTTTTTTAGACTAGACTGGAATCATTCATTTGGAAGTGACATACAATGATCATCCAGTCCAGCTGCCAGACCACTTCAGGGATGACCAAAAGTTAAAGCCTGTTATTCAGGGCACTGTCCAATGCCTCTTGAACATTGACATATTTGGGGCATTGACCACCTCTCAAGGATGCTGGTGTTTGACCACAGTCCCACTAGAGAAACACCTCCTGATGTCCAGTCTGAACCTCCATAAGGCAGCTTTGAATCAGTATAGTCCTTGATTACCAGTACAGTCCTTGATGCCCTAAAAAGTCTTTGCTTTGAAAGAAACATTGTACAGTGACATATACACAGAAACTGGAAATTCTAAATTTTGTCAATTTATGTAAAATTTAACTTCCCCATTTCTAGATGCTGCCTATCACCTTATTCTCTGATGCGTTGAGCAAGTTTGGCAAGAGGTGTCTTTTTCTCTCAGAGCTGCAACTCTGTTGAGTAAAGTGATAAAACCAGTGTCTTAAAACTGCTCTTTGGCTCTATGAGTACATTTGTGTACTAGCATGGGTTTGTCAGGGCTCTTTTATGCTAATTCAGATTATTTGTGAATTTCATAAATCTTGTTTCTACAACATAAGAACTTTATAACTCCAGTGAAAGCTTTACCTGTAGTGAAAAAAGGCAGATTCAGCTGTTTTACCTTACAAATATTGTGCACTCAGAGCACTCAGACAGAAGTTTCCTGTAGTTCACACAGTGTACAAAAATCTGCTTGCCTTTGCCCACAAGAATCATATAACTAAAATGTTGATCTAGATGCAAAGTGTGAATTGTGTTTTCCTGCACAAAGCCTTGGCAAAGGACCTTTCAGGACAGTTAGACATGGAATTGAAAAGCTAGGCATAGAGCTGCACTGCAATAACTACAGATTCACATTGGGTCCAAAATGAATTTTAGTTTCTCTGTTCAGGTTTTCTAATAAGAAAACCAAACCCCCAAGGTGATTTTCTGTGTAGCTTTCAATCCCACCATCTCTCTGATGTGAAGTAGCCTACAAGATCAATCCTGTACAGAGGCTGACAAGTAGAGACAGAATAATGCTTAAACCATTATTTGAACAGAACAGCTGATTAAACACCTCTCAGGGCAGAATATAGACTGTAATCCCAAGAAAATCAACAGAGGTTGAAACTGAGCTGGGCTCTAGGTGAACTTGATGTTCTGTGTTTGGAACATTCTAATTTCTTAATTACATGAGATGCTCTTAGCTCTAAGCTGGCACCTTTTGGTGATCTGCATGCCTCCAGGTCCTGTCTTCATACTGATACATCACAAACCAAACTGAGTTCCTCTGATCCACCCTCCTTGCATACATTCATTTCTCTCCTTGCTCTCTCATGAAGTTCATTGATCACATACTCCCACCCAAACCTCTGTATCTTTGTTTCCAAGACATTGCCGAGCATTTCCAGGCATTAGCATTACCACTTCACTACTATTTAACCTTTCACTGGCCCATAGAGGTAGGGGCTGGCTTTGCTTTGCTTTCAGGACTTGTTGTTTCTGGTTCTGAGCAAGGGATGTTCCACCCAGCTGATAACAATACTCAGAATTTGAATATCACCATGTTCTGTTCTGTGGTCATCCCTACTCTTTGCCACACCAGCCACTCCCTTGGCTCAAAATCCCCCAGCCCACTGTTATTTTGAATTTATGTTTGTCCAAAAACCCCTCTTTTGCTCTGCACCTTAGGTAATTTTAAAGGCACAGCAAAGTTTTATCAGGCTTTATGCATAATTTAGATTATAGGAGATTAATGGCATCTCCCATCATATGTGGGTGCAAAGTTGTTGGATGCTTGGGGTGAGGCTGACTAGCATGAATACATCATCTGTTGTTTCTTAACATTTAATTCTGAAGCCAGTAATAGGGTATTTTATCCCCCTAGGGTGAGAGGAAATGCTGCTGGAAACACAGACCTGCTGAGGTCTTCAGGGACATACAAAGCTGTATCTGCTCCCTTGGCTCCTATATGTCCTGCCACCCTGAATGTATCAAGGTCAGAATTTGCCAGGGGCAATTTTTGTGGTGATGAGGATGGTTGCACTGCAGCAACTCCCTGTCTCTGCTGTTTGTTTCAGTTTTCCCGCCTTGTTTGTGTTTTGCTTCACACGTTTTCAGGAACAGAAGGGCTCAAATTTATCTCCAATGTTCAGAAAGCATTTCACAGATGCCAGTAATATCTCTGTTGCTATTGTAAAAATGAGTTTTCCACCTCTGTCAAACGTGGCATAATCAGCATTCCCAGGGCAGTCCCACCAGTGCTGGCCTCTCCCAGGTGTCAGAGCAGAGAGCTCTGCCCTGCTGGACCTGCTCACTGAGCCACCCCGTGCTACATCTGACTCATGTATTTTTATGCTGGTTGAACAATTACTCTTTGAGATTAAAAGATTCCAACCTATGCATGGCACAGATTTCTTACTCCAAGTCAACAATAAATGTTGGATGCATGAATCCTGTATGGACTGGAAAGGGAGGGGTGGGGTTGCTTTGTGGAGCTCGGTTCCCACATCTGATGATACAAAACTTATAAAGCAGTTGGTGCCAGAAGCTGGGTTTTCACAGAACAGCCAAAGGTGCCATGGAAGAACTTCTCTGAGGGGGAAATGTGGCTGTAAACATGATTTGGACACAGCAATCTATGAAGAAAGTGAGTTATTTACTTGAGTGAGCTTGAAAGGGTCAGACTTAGCCAGACTTGTTGTTTCTGGCAGAAATTGATTCCCCAGGTGAATCTAGAAATTTGCAGATTTAGACAGCATAATTTAGCATATCCTTAGCCAAGAGAAATCTTCCCCACCTGATCTCTCCTGGTATAAATGCCACTTACTTCAGTCAGGAAAACAGAGCAGCTGTGAAATGTGCAAACAGCCTCTTCAGATAGCTAGTTACTTATTGCTCAAGAGGACAATAAAAGTTTCATGGAAAATGTCAGGATCCATGCAGAACAACAAGCTCACTGTGCTGGCTTAAGAAGGGATGCTGTCACATCTGGCGTGAGGGCTGTGTCTGAGTTTGCTGATGTCTTTTATAGGCAAGTGCCCTGTTGTGAGCAGTTGACTGGTTGCTGTGGCCTTTGGAAGCACACAGGTAGATCCTGCACCTTTAGTCCAGTGCAGGTCATAGCACAATATCCTATTGTCTCCTCACCACTTTGCAGGAGTTGCTCTGTGTCCGAACCAAGATGATTTATTTCTCTTATAAAATCACTCAGGTGTGAACTGAGAAGGTCATTGATCATGTGAGGGAAATTCAACATAGTCCACTGCTGGCACTGACTCTCTGACAGAAAATGAACATAGTTACATTCCATATTCTTTCTTGTGTTGAAAGATGTCCTGCAAAATATTACTGCATTCTCTTTCTCACTTTCATATCTCCCCTCCCTTTTTTTCCCTCTTCCTCTGCCTGACACTGAGTTTTAATGAAGATATTGCTGCCAGTAAGATGGTGGGTATATTTCTTTCATGAGCCTGTTCCAATGTGCCATTTAACTACTCTACTATTTAATTTTTTAGCCTCTGGATAACAAAGTTATTGGTATTTGACTAGTTTTTCATCCTTGGATTAAAATATAGCAGTAAATACAACGTCAGGTGCAAAGAGGAACTTTCCTAAGTACTGGGATTTAGAAACTTGGTTTGTTTTTTTTTTTTTCCTTTCCCTGAGAAGTAATTACTGAGGTAAGTGAAACTTCTGGGAACTGTTATTTCAGACTGAATTTTAACTGCTTGCTTTCTAGAAGGGAAGATATGAGGCAACTGCCTGTCTGAAGGGTAAACAAGAATAAATATGGAATACTCAGTGGAGGACTCCCAGGGAAGGCAGAGAGTAAAGTGTTAATGCTAGGTTTTATGTCCCTTACATTTAGGTAACAAAACGTTACATAACTCAAGTGATGGCTACTATTCTAATCTTTTTATCTGAGACAGGGCAACCTCCTTCCCTGAGGAGATATACTCAAAGGACATTTCAGGTCCAATTTTACTTTCCTTTTTGGAGAGAGAGGTGTTTACAGCCCTATCACTGGGAAAGCAGAGCACCAGTCTTCAAGAGTAAAATATACTGCAGTCCCTGTGGTCATTGCTGTGAGACCATTGCCATTAGACCTGGCTCCTATGGTGTGACTGTGGGGGGCAGGAGGGGAGGAAAATCTGATTGAATTCCACCCTGAGCTTTTCATTACACCTGAAATGAGTACTTCTGTAAGCAGTTAAGTTCAGAGTGTGACCCACAGCGATCTCAAACTATGCAATTGGACTCGGAAATGAGTGGAAAAAAGCAGCTGAAAGGTCTCGCGGCTTTCTGCAAGAAGGTGCTTTCAAATAGGACAGATTCTGAATTCTCAAATGACAAAGAGAGAGAGTTTCTGTCGCCTTTTAAGCTGCAAAAACCAGAGGCTTTTCCTTCTGTCTCGCCAAGAGAGTCCAGGTTCCCAAAACCCCGTGAGACAACCTGTCACTGTTTAACATGGAGCGTCAGAAAGGGGGAATCTTGAAAAGCTACCTGGGACTGGAACACACCCTCATTCTAACCTGTGATTGTTGCAGGACAACATCCTTTCTAGCTTGTTTCTTTTAAACACAGGGTAGCAGAAGGTGAGATGAGAGCAAATGGCTGAAATTTCCTGTCACTGAGCAGCACAGGAGAGTAGGGGTGGGGATTGCAGCGTTTGCTGAGACAGATAAACAGAGGGGTTAATGTTAACAAGTGGCTAATAAGGTACAGCTGCCACCTGGGGAGTGTCTCTTGCATCAGATACTCGGGCACTTTCATCGTGGCTGCTCAGACAGCAAGACTGGAATTCGAGCCTGTAAACTGATGCAACAATGCTTCTGGAGCTGGCAGCAAGGGATTAGTTTCCTCTTCCATGGAAGGGAGTGAAAGAAAAACTCCAAAACATATAGGCTAGTATCTGAATTAGAATACAATGCAGACCTCAAGAATAAATCAGTGCTGCAGAAAAATGTGTGAGATAGATGAAATTTGCTGTCAAAATTATAAACTTTATTATGACCTTTAAAAAAACCCCCACAACTAGAAAGAGCTTGTATTTTACTAAGGCTTGTACTTGGGGAAAGGCTTTATGGGAAAAACATTAGAAATCCCTTCAGCACAGGGTGGGACATCTTGGAGCATGACAAGGCTCGGGTTTCCCAAGAAAAGTCCCTAAGTGTTTATATTCTAAATTTTTTTATGTGAGCATTTTTTTATGCACAATCTCCTGAGCATCTCTTTTGTATTGCAAATGGAACCATGGGATCAAAGTATCTATCTTATCTTACATGGAATTATGAAAAATTTGTGGGCAGACACTGTTACACAGCTGCTGAGCAGCAATTTACAGGGATCTCTCTCTTCCAGAAAAAACAGGGTACTCTGTGACCAAGCAGGCACTCATGGCTGGTTAGCCCTGTGATGGGTTCTTGAAGGAAGGCTGCAAGTGTGAAGTTGTGAATCAACTAAAATCTTATCTGAATATTCTTTGAATAGTTTTGACTGCCATAGAAACTGTTAGACATTTTGTGCTGTTCAGAAATGTAGCAAGTGTATTAGCTGCCTTATGAACGATTTACAAAATGTAAATTTTCCTGTGTTAATAATAATTCTTTTGAAGTAGTAACCATGAAGTAGTAATAATGAACTCTGTACAGTGATTGAATAGACTTACCTTTTCAAGTCTGTGGCATCAGGGCTTCAGATATGTAGAGCACAGGAAAAAAATAAATACTTCACATGGACAGCAGGTCCATCTATTTGATCAGTACCCAGTTAAATATTTACTTCATAATAAGGCTCATTTTGTGTATATTTGTATGAGCACATATGCCCCTGTGCACTTGTTGTACAACAAATATTCACTGTAGTAGTTATCATGTTTCATTCATGTTTGAAACAGGAACTACCTGATTTTAGGTAAAACATAATAAATAGATTGCTATATAAAATTATTTTATTGAATAAATTAGAGAAAATCCCTGAAAGATATGAAATAAAATGCACACTTGTAAAACATGCTATTGAGAGGGGCTGAGATAGTGGGGTTGTTTGAACATCAAGGAAGAAGACAGCGAAACAGCCATAGTCCATCCATGTAGAAAGATTATTATAGAATGTTGATCAATAATTTTCTCTCTTGTGAAAAAACCAAGATAAATCAGCACATTTTGTTGAAGAGAGGGCTTGGAATGAACAGTAGGAGGCACTTCTAACTGGAGTGTTACATTGGGTTAATTGTGATGATTTTTACAGACATGCTGGTTTTTGAAAGCAGGTTAATCTGTAAAAGACAGTGTTGGTTGTGCTGATCTTGTCCAGACTGCACAGATCCCTCTGAAGCCCCATGGATGTGACACCAAGCCCAGGCTGTGGTTGGGAGAATTAAGCCTTGGCAAACCTCAGAAGGAAGTCAGAGGAGATGAGGCGAGATGAGGTGCGGGGGCTAAGTGAAACAAGATAAAAATGCAGTGTAAACTCATGAGGAACAGATCAATCCAAACTTGACACATAATTTTCTTTCTAAATACAAGTAATTTTCTTGACAAGAATAATTTACTGGATCTCTTTTTTTTTTTTTTAATATTCAACATAATATCTAGTCTTAAAGAAAACTGTTAACTGCATTGAAGACGATTTGTTTGAGCTGTGCAGGAGTTTGAGACAGTTCTGAAGAGGAAAAGAGTGACATTGAAGGGGAGGGAGGTACTGGTGAAGTATCTCATTTGCAGCCAGTCAACAATTCTGTTACTGACTTTGAGATAAAAAGAATTCAAGTACTGATGCAATGTAATGAAATTCATTTGAGCAAAGTGCAAAGTCATTGCTCTTAGGGAGACATAACAAGGATTTCTGCTATATATTTGGAGATAATTAGTTGAAAATGTTTAAAGGATGACTGCATGTAGACAGAATGAGATGCTAGTAAGACAGCAAATGAGATTTTGAGGTGTGTCAGTAAAGTATTTGGTAGCTATTAGAAAGCATAATGAATAATGAATAATGGTTAGTTGTGCATTAGAAAGAATAATGGTTAATTGTGCATCCCAAACTTCATCTGAAATACCATTTGCAGTTTTGGTCACCTATATGCAAGAAGGGTAAGGACTCAGAAGCGCAATCAGGGGAGCAGAGATACATGGGAATAATCTGAAAAAGTTTGCTTAGTCCAGAAAAAGGCTGAAAGGAAAACCTGTAAGTCAACAAGGGAAGTGAGAAGAGGTACTTACGTGCTAAAAAGCATACAGAACAGAAACAAATAATTATAAAAAATAGGATGTCAAAAGGAAATTTCTAACCATTGGGTATTTTAATAAACAGCTTCCTGATTATAAAGGTGGAGGTAAAAAGTGAAATCCTAACTGCTTTCAAAACAGAGCTTGGCAAATTCATGACAGGAGATATATGGGTTGCTATCAGTGGTAGGAGGTCTCTTTCTTCCTTGACTTCCTGTCCTCCATTAATAAACAAAAATGTCTTTTGTTTTCCCATGCTGCTATGGTAACTGGGATGAGGGCTGCCATCCCGGATCAGACCTCCAGGGTCCATCTCATTTGGTAATTTACTTTTGGCAACAATCGCAAGCTAAAGTTTCAGAGAAAGTACAAAACTTCTAAACACAACATGTAATCTAATGCTCTCCTGGGGGATTTCTCTCCCACTCAGCATAAGGAGAATGGTAAATGTCCTGAGGGAAAAGAATTTCTACTTCTAACAAAAACTTATATGTGATTCTATCTGTTGTGTGCAAGAAAGTTCTTTGTGTCTTTATAAACTGGAATTTTATAAACATGGATTCAGCAGAATCCATGGAAACTCCTGGATTCTGCTGAAATCTTCACCTCAATATAATCTGAAGTAACTAACTGCAATGTGTGAATTTTCAGCCTTTCATTTCATGGACTGCAACATTACTTCTTCATTGGAGGAGGACATAAATGACATATCTTCCTTACACTTAGTGGAGGTCTTGGCCTCCTAACTTCTTTAGTAGCACTCCAGTTAGGTCTACTCCTTCCTTTCAGCTGGAAGTCTCTCCTTTCCTCCAGTACAACTTCTCTTCATAGAATCACAGCATCACAGAACACCCTGAGTTAGAAGGAACCCATCAGGGTCACCAAGTCCAACTCCTGCACAGCACACCCCAAGTCTCACCCTGTGCTGAGAGTGTCCTAGAAATCTGTCAGGCTGGTGCTGTGACCACTTCTCTGGGGAGCCTGTTCCAATGCCCAGCCACCCTCTGAAGAACCTTTTTCTGATACCCAACCTAAACCTCCCCTGACACAACTTCAGGGCATTTCCTTGGGTTCTTCACTG
Organism: Zonotrichia leucophrys gambelii; assembly: GCF_028769735.1. NCBI lineage: Eukaryota > Metazoa > Chordata > Aves > Passeriformes > Passerellidae > Zonotrichia > Zonotrichia leucophrys. Next base: position 11,688,455 of record NC_088200.1, on the reverse strand, counting down.
GTCACCAAAAACCAGAGATCAGTGCCTGCCCCTCCTCTTCCCTCATGAGGGAGCTGTAGCTGCAGTGAGGTCTCCCCTCAGTCTCCTCCAGGCTGAACAGACCAAGAGACCTCAGCCACTCCTCACTCTGCTTCTTCTCCTGACTCTTCAGCATCCTCACTGCCCTCCTTTGGACACACTCTAATAGCTAAATGTCTTTTTCATGGTGTGGCACCCAAAGCTGCCCCAGCACTCGAGGTGAGGCCGTCCCAGAGCAGAGCAGAGCAGGACAATCCCCTCCCTTGCCCGGCTGGTGATGCTGTGCCTGATGCCCCAGGACAGGGCTGGCCCTCCTGGCTGCCAGGGCACTGCTGGCTCCTGTTCAGCTCACCATTGACCAGGAGCCCCAGGTCCCTTTCCATGGCTCTGCTCTCCAGCACCTCCTTCCCCAGCCTGTCTGTTCATGGAGGCCTGTCCTGGCCCAGGTGCAGTGTCCAGAACTTGCTCTTGTTAAAATAAATGTGGTTGGTGATTGTCCACCTCTCTAATTTACCAGGTTGCAGGGCCTCTCGGCCCTCGAGGGAGTTTTGTCTTTCTTGAAAGGCTTTTTTCCTCTTGCATAGTTTTTGAACTGATGTAGTGAAAGACAAACAATTCGGAGTTCTTATTTAACCCACTGGAAAAAACCTCCACAACTATTTTCTACTTTTATCCATCTTTTCAGAGTTTGGACTTTTTTGATGCTGCATTTCATACTGGCAGTTCTTTTTTTTTTTTTTTTTTTAGAAAATTGTAGTTAAAAAAGATACTAATTCCTTAAATCTGAATAGTGAAAAGTGAAAATTAGGTTCATAAATTCTGAGCTGGATTTTCACACATCCCTTGTATTGAGTGCCATGTCCAAAGTAACACAATTAGTCAGGAAAATCGGTACTTTTACTCCTTTTAAAAACAAGGCAACCATGTAGAAACCACTATTTTGCTGGTCATGTATCAGGGTTGTCCTTCCACAACACTCTTATACACACGAGGAATGCCCATGGCAAGTAATTGTCTTAAAAATCAATTGATATCTCCATACTTCATTTAAGTTTTTTGCTTCACTTGAAAGGTAAGCAGAATTCAGATTAAAAGACATACAAATAATTTTCAGAGGAAAATGCTAGGAAAGGTCATAAGCCTGTAGATTTTTCTCATGACTGAGCACATACTATCCAAACAGGAAACTCGATGAAAAGCTGTCCGGAGCTGCCGACGATGTTTCAGTTTGGGACCACTAGGTGTCAGGCAGAAAGCAGAATTCACCCTGCCTGAACAACCGAATTTCATCCTGGCAAAGACTACAAATCCACCTAAGAAGGGATGTGGAAACAAGCTTCCAGCTCTGGACTTGCTTTATCTGCAGGGCTGTGTGTCACATCTACTGCTCAAGATTCATTTGCACTTCTCTGTGTTGTGCAGCTCCTGGATAAAAGCACTCTGCAGGAAGCCTAGCCTCACTGGTTTAGTGAGCTTAAAACCACAAAATCTCTAGCACGTGGGAGCTTACAAATTCTTGTTCTAGCTGCTTCTCACCTCGAATGATTTCATGACACAAGGATCGATATCTACTGCCCAGTGTCTGAGAGGGATTTCCAGGAGCTCTCTTGCTTAACAGGCAATGTACCTGAATGTACAAAACCCATCCGTCTGAGCTCCAGAAATAAGAGTCAGGAGAGAAAACTGAGTAAAGGAGGAGAGAGACAAAAAGGGAAAGAAATTAAATGAGCTGAGCTGCTATCCTTTGTACTCTGCTATAAATCAGTGCTTTGTTCTGTGATGTCAGCTGAAGGTATGTTTAATATTGGCTTAAGTCAGGCCAATTAATGATGTCTGCAAGACTGGATTATAACTATTTACAATCCCCACCTGCTCAGGGGAGGAAATCACAAGTCTCACATTCCCATACACTTGGCACATTGGCTAGAACTGCAGCATCACATTATGTATGCCATTTCTATATATCTTAATGCTAGGTTTTCTAAGTAACCTCCTTTTAATCAAGTGCTTTCAAAGACCTGCTAACCAAAGATGAAAATCCACAAAATGTTTGAACAAGAACGTTAAAATGATGATTTGTGTTGGAAAGTAATAATAATAATTTAGTTTATTAAAAATAGTTTGTGTTAATGACATTTTAAATGGAGCTTTTCAGCAATTGGTTCTAACAGTGCTTTCATTAAGAGATTGATTACTTCGCCAGGTTGCTGTCTTTTTTTATCTATTTACTTTCTCCGATCAAAGGAGTGGAATGAATCTGAAAAAAAATCTGGCTTCTGGAGAGGTTTTTTTCCCACAGTCCCAATATTTTTATGAGCTCTTTATGAGAATTGCAAATTCTTTAAGAATATTGCATACAGTGGAGGAAACATAAGAATAACAAAAGTAGTGCTTTGGGAAACTGCATGTAAATGAGCTGAAGCCCCCCTGCTCCAGACTTTGAATTCCGTCTGGATAAATGGACCATCTGGAAAACAGCAGAGTATAAATTTACATCCTGCTCCACTGGATTTTCTGAAATTGATTAAGGAACTGCAAAGCAAGAGATGAGAAGATGTGACATTTTATTCAGCATCTCACCTGGTGTTTCTTCCACAATGGTGCTTACTGGGAACTCTTGGGAGTGGGTCTTGCTGCTCCAAGCCTAGAGGAGAGGTCTGTGCTTGGGGAAGTCATGTCAGTTTTGTAAAAGGTTTAACAAAGGAATTTTGGAACATGCTGCAAAGGAGGAGGATAGCAGATTTTACACATGAGCACACACAATATCACAAGTGGGAAGACAGAAAATAGATTTTCCTGAAACATAGAAATCATCAATTTGCAGCTTTCGGGAATGTGTCAGTGAAGTGGAAAATCACTGAAGGAATTACTGTGTCATAGAATACTTATTAGCAGATAACAGAATGAGCTGTGCTATGATGCCCAAATTCTTGCTGCTGTTGGACAGATGGAAAAAATGAACACATTAGAAATCTCCTGCAAGATCAGATCACTGTTGTGTTAAAACCAGAATTTTCTCACTCTCCTAGCAATGGAGACACTGTTTTGTGAAAGCATGTGAGCTGCCACTTCTCTGGGTGGCTTCAGTACCTTTCAAAGCTGTTGTATTAAGGGTGCTGGGGCTTGTGTCCTTCCTTAGTACTACTCTTTTAGTACCTCTTTTAGGCCTGTTTGTGAGTGTATGTAATCTCTTTTTGAACCTGTTGATGCTGTTGCCTCAGAGTTCCCTACCCACTTTGTAAAGCTGTATACTCCTTAACCAGTTTAAATTCTGCTTTAAAGTACTTGCCCAGTTCCCCCTGTGACTGCTGTTGTTTGATATGGTGATTAACAGTTCTTCCTTTACTTTATCTGTTTCCTTTTTGTATTTGTTTTACTTCATCATACAGCTTCTGCAGTTAAGAACTTTTTTGTATCTCCCAGATTTTTGCATCATCTCTTGTGAATGTTTTGCTTTGTGTTCACGTCTGTGCAGCTCTCTTAATTTCTCTGCATCCTCCTTGAAACATCCTAAGGGATTTGAGGTGTGTACTTCTTCTTCATAATTTTTCTTCTAGGTTGAGACAGAGTAAGGATCCATCCTGAACTAGGTGAAGTGTCTGGGAGAGGTGAAGGGTCTGTGGAGCTAAAGCTGAAGGAGAGGCCGCGTTCCAGAGACAGCAAGGAGACAGAGAAAGAAAAACAGAAAAACCAAGAGGTCAATCTGCCCCCGACCTAGGAATTCCTCCGATAAAGAAGAATTAGTGCTAAGTGTCATGCAAGATGAATATGTATGAACTTATTGTGAAACTGTATGCATATGCATTTGGAAGGGGGATAAAAGGAGGTCTGAAATCTTCAGGGGTACGCATGCCCTTTTGGGGAGTCTTGCGTCTGGTGCGCGTCGTAATAAAGCATACCGGGCTTTACAACTTTTACAAGTTGTGAGGTTTCTTCTTTTCTCTGCAAAACAAGGTTTCTTCTTACCTAGAAGAAAAATTATGTCCTCTTTTCTCCTTGTTCTGAGTGCCTTGGCTGGTGATTCCCTGCATCTTGCTGCTTTATTTTGGCTGTTCATTGATTCCAGCAAACAGCAGCAACTCTGAGATTCTTATTTTTAGTTTTGAGTTCAGCATTTTGTAGTTGCCATTTAGAATTCTTTTTTTTTTCCCATAAGGGCACAATTTTGTATTTTTTTGTATGGGAAGATGACCTGGAATACTTTCACCCATTCAGATTTGTGGGCCACTTCTGGAGTTTGATGCCATTGTCAAGGAACACAACTACTTTAGAGAAGCAAGATGTTACTTTATCACTTACAGAGATTGGCACTGCAAATTTCTTGTCCAAGGAATTGACAAAACTGTTCAATAAAATACACACTATAAATGCTTCTTACTGAGAAGTGTTAGTTAAATGCCACCACTTGTTTCTCATCTTATAACAGGGTTTAAATTCATGGAGGACCTATCTTTCAGTTCATGGCAACTTATTTCCTCTACTAGCCTTTGGTGTAGGACATTTTCTGGCTTTCTGAAAACTGAGATACTTGCATCCACTGGTGCAACTAGTTTCCCTCCTAGGGCACCCAAAGAAGTCCAGGAGGTCCCTGAGACAGATTTCCTTGACACAGATTTTCTCTCTGTTGGAATCCTGTCGGTTGCTTGGCAGTATTTTCCTGTTTGCTCATGTTCTGAGTGGGTTTGTGTTAATATCTTACCATGGCAGGGAGTCAGAGTTGGTGCTCTTGTTCCCAATATCTCCCCTGTACCCTTTTAACCTTTCAATTCTCCCTCTCTTGTGTTCACAGCTGAGCTTATATTTGGGGAATGCTTTACCCACCAGACTAAAGTACACTGTGGAATGTAATGAATTGAAAGGAAAGAGGAAGCAAACTAAGCTTGACTGCAGTTTATTGGTGATGGCTCTGAAACAGAAGAGCTGCTTTGTGCTGGCAGGGAACAAAGTCCAGCCCATGTTCTTGGAATTATATTTGCAATTTTAAAATACTTATTTGTATTTTTAGCAGACAGTGCACTTTTTGATAATTGTGGAGTTTCATAGTAGTTTGATAAATGCTGAACTGTGAAAGATCTGTTGCCTTTACTAAGATAGTAATTGCAAGAAAGATCAATATTTTATGGACTAACTTTGGAAGGATGTAATTTTAATAGGATTCAGTATTACTGATACCTAATTTTCAAACTCATGACCTGAATCCTTTTGAGCCTGTCTTAAAAATAGTAATTTTGAACTCTTTTTCTTTGTGCTCTGGTTCTTTGTGTCATGGGATGTTTTTAGATGGTGCTAAGTGCTGGAAATGAATCTGAAGACAGTGTAGGCTAAATTCTGCCAATTCTGTCTCCAGGAGTTTGCAATACACTGCTAGTACTGCAAGTATTGGCCATGCTGCTGGTTTGTAAGGGAACAGCTTAGGCCCCAGCCAGATGCCACACAGCATTTGCTTCACAGAATCACAGAAGTGTTGGAAACCTCTATGGCCATCGAGTCCGACCCTTAAACCAGCACTGCCAAGTCCATGGCTAAACCATATGCCCAAGTGCCACATTCACACTGCTCTAAAAAAACTCACAAATGGTGACTTCATCACTTTCCTGGAAGCCCATTCTAATGCTTTACAACCCTTTCCATGAATAAATTTTCTCTAATATTTGATCTAAACCTCCCCTAGTGCAACTCGAGGTCTTTTAATCTCATTCTGTCCCTTGTTGCCCAGGAGAAGAGACCCCTCCCCTTCCACAAGCTCCTTTCAGTTGTAGAGAATGATAAGAGCAGCCCTGAGCCTCCTTTTCTCCAGGCTAAACACCCCCAGCTCCCTCAGCTGCTCCTCACCCTTTTGACATGAATTGTATCTAAGTACACTCTAAACGCTTCAGCAGGGATGTGATTTGGCAGGTACAGATTCCAAGTGTGCAAATCTACTATTTTCATAAAACCTTGGGGTACATCAGATTACATGAGAGAGCCTTTCAAAGAGAAACAGCTGAGACTGGAAGGCAGCTTAGTACTGTGTGAAATCTGCTGTTCTAGCAGAATAGTCCATACACGCAAGGCAATGTTTTGGGAACTTTGGCATGCATTTTCCCCAAGACACTTTCGTCTTGCCTGAGAGATGCTCAAAGAAAGCAGAGACAATGAGCACGAAACCCAAAGAATCATTGTGAGAATGACAGTGTTACACTAAACCTCTCAGAGGCTGTGTAAACAGAGGACAAGATGATCGAGTATATCCTTTATGTGAGTAAGCATAATAATAGTAATAATAATAGCAACAACAACAAAATTCTGCAACTGAACAAATGTTGAATGCGGCACTCAATACATTAAGTGCTGTGTTTGAATGATCATCAGAGCCTTTAGCTTAATTTTCTTACTTGGACGCAGAATGTGCCTTGTAAGAAACATTTGCCACACGATGGCAGCATAATCCAGCGAGACTGTCCTTGCTGGGAAACTGCGGTTTTTGGGCTCTGATTGTTGCGGAGCCACAGTACGTCTCAAAATGAAGCGCTGGCAGGCGCTGAATAGCTCCTTTGCGCTGTGCAGCCTAAGTGGCACAGTGGGTTAGTACTGTCGGCCTTTTCTTCTGGAGACTCGGGCTTACATCCTGGCCGAGCCTGCGAATGAAAGCAAGCTGGGTGGTCCCGTCCCAGTCCCCGTTTGTGCCTATCACAAAACCACCGAGCAATTTGGCATGGCCAGGGGCTGCTGCCTGGGAGAGGAGCGGGGCTGGAACAGGACAGGGACTGCAGGTTACGAGCAAGGCGAACTGCAAGACCTGTGAGGGGAAGAATGACGGTCACCATCTGCCAAAGTTACTACTGTTATTCTGAATATATTTGCTTGAAATCCAACTCAGACCATTATTTTATCCTTCTCTCTTTGCTGCTCATGGTCTTTTTGCCAGTGGAAGGAGCCAGGGAGCACTACATGATTTGGCCTGTTCTTAGGTATAATTATGAAGAACTAATTAATCTAATTTCTGTTTTGAAGAGAGGGTAGAGTAAATTCTTACATTCACCCACGTAACTAGAGCACAGGAGATGGAAGGGCAGGGGTACTACTCAGATCGCCAGGGTCTGGATGATCCCTGAGATATGGCCCAGGTGTCTGTGCCAGCCCCATTGGACAGGCTCTCCACAATCTCAGCTCCTCTGGAACCGCTGCTGCCAGGGCAATACTGTTCCCATGTTTGGTCAGGAACCAAAACTCAGAAAGGCTGAGTCATGTTGAAAACTGAGAATACTCCTGAGACCCGAATCTGGGTATGTGAGGACCTGTTGTGGGGGACCTCTTGATGGAGAAGCTGAGAAAACAATGAGTAAAGCCATGAGAGCAAGTGGGACAGATGGAAAGAGGAATGTGGTACTGTAGAAAATGGGAAGCTGATTCAGATTTTGAAAAAGAAATGATGCAGAAAATGAACACAAGTTTAGGAGCTAGAGAAATAGTAACAATAGTGGGCAAATATCAGTAGAGAGTTCATTTTTTATCATTTTAATCAAGTATCAAAGCTCTAAAACAAGCTAATAGTACAATGAAGAATAAACTCTAAGTAATTGGGAATACCAGAAAAATGTGCAATGTCTGGAGAAAGGAAGTTGTAAAGAACAAAGAAAAAGCATGAATATAAAAATATACTGCTGAAAAATGCAGTTTTTGAGGCAAGTGCTTGTGAAGCTGTGCCAACTTCTATAAATACAATTGGCTTTAAAGTGAAGAGATATTATAGAAAAGTTGAAACATTTCATTCTGACATTTTCCCAACAAAATGATTCAACATTCTATTTCCAAGTTCAGTTCATTTTACAGCTGAGTTTGTTTTAATTTGAAATAGAGTAAAAGCAATCTAAAAGTGAGATAGGTTTTTTTTTTTTTTTAAGAGCCAAAAAGTTGTTTCAATGATTCCCTGGAAGAATTATTCTCCCCAGTTTTTCAGTTCAATCACTGAAGTGAAAAATCAATTATTTGTGCAGCCCTAGTTGTGTAATGAGGCATGTTCAAGAGAAACTTTGGTTGGAGATGTGGGTACTCCTGTCTTAAAATTTTGGAATTTTAGATATGTGTGTGTGTCTCAGAGACACCTGAGGAGCTGGGTTGGGGGAAAGGGGAAAGGAAAGGGCTCATCATGAAGGATTACATCCCCTGACTACTGCTCTCTGTTATCTGTAGAAATTTTGTTGCCTCGCTGATGCTGCAAGCCTGAGTTTCCAGTTTTGCATGGACATGTGGAAATCTTCTTCCACCTTATCCATGCTTCCAGGCTAAGCCAATCCCTTTGGAAAGAGGGAAATCCAGGTAGGTAGTGATCTCTCAGTCAACCTTAAAATTTTTGTCATGTCCTGGGGAATGGCTGATCATACCAGAACCAAGCTGGTCATGCTCTGATATCCCAACTAGGACACTGTTGATCACATGAGAAGCAAGATAAACCATTTCTGTTGTAACTTTATTAAAACAAGCAAGGGTTAGCTGAAAAAAGTGCCTTAAATTTCTGGTCTGTTGTGCCTGCATTGGAACACAAATGTCACTTGTGCGAGTTCAGTCCTTCAGAAGAAACACTCTCCTGTGCCAGGAGTTCATTTTCCACATGCATGACCACTTTGCTTTTCACTGGCCACACACCGTTACAGAGACATGAATTCTTGCCTGAGAATGGCAATGCTGGTTTGTACCGCAGCTTCTAAATGAAAATACTGCTGAAGAGTTATGGAGTAGCAGAGATCTCGCTTCGACACGAGGGCACGGCAGAGCCAGCAAGGCCACTGTGCCACTGACATCTCCAAGTGAGAGGCTGGAGCAGGGCCAGAGAAGGGCTGGGGAAGGGTCTGGAGGTCAGGTCGTGTGAAGGGTGTCTGAGGGAGCTGGGGGTGCTTATTCAGAGCAGAGGAAGCTCAAGGGGAATCTTCTCACTCTCTGCAGCTCCCTGAAAGGTGAGTGTAGCCAGCAGGGTTTTGCTCTCCTCCCAAGTGGTAAGTGACAGAATGAGAGGAAATGGCTTCAAGCTGAGCCAGGTTGGGCATCAGGAAATATTTATTTCTTCACAGAAGGGGTTGTCAGGTATTGGAACAGGCTGCCCGGGGAGATGTTGGAGTCATCATCCCTGGAGGTGCTCAGGAAGAGGATGGACATGGCACTCCATGGTCTAGTTGACAAAATATTGATCAGTCAAAGGCTGGACTCAGTGGTCTTGGAGGTATTTTCCAACCTAAATGATTCTGTGATACACTAGCCCTCTTTCTTCACACTCTTTCCATCATGACAGTAGCTCCAGAGACACAAATATACCTACCTGGATCCGGTGAATGAAAATGCATGTAACTAGAAATAAAATTGTTAAAGGTTATGTTCATGTGCCCTGTAACGCCATGCCTGCTCTGAAAGTTTTTCATCTCCAATTTTTTTCACAAAAATTTGTTTACACTTAAAGCACCACAGACGTACTGGTAGAGGTCAGTTTGGTGTTTTGCTGAAGTATGTTCAGGAAGGCAAGACTTCTCCCTGCTGTCCCATTTGCTCCAAACAACACAACTTCCCAGATGCAAGTGGTTCAGCTTGAATCTTTTATACCTTTTCAGTGCCTCTGATGAGATATTCACTTCCATTATATGATAACTACTAGCTGAAGGTTTTGCCAAACGAACCCAGTATCATAAACCACTTTCATGGGCATAATAGTGAATTGGCTATGAAGGTTGTAATGTTACAAAGCTGAATTTCGGGTTGGATTATCTAATTATGCTTTTTTTGTTGTTATTGTTGACTTTGTGCATTTTTTAGTTTTCTGGGTTTTTTAGATTATTCAGACATTAATACACATTTATAAACTTGAATTTGAATGAACTTTGGCAGGGTAAACACTGGTTCCTTTAATTCTTAATGTTTCTGCCTCCCACCATTTACTTCTTTATTTTTGATCATGAAACTGAGTAAGTATTTGTAGTGAAGAAGCCCTGTTCAAAGCCCTGCTGTACAAAATGGCCTGTAATTCCTGAAATCCCATACTATGAGTTCCTCATCTCTGGGATTGTGCAAAGCTTATGTTACAGAGCCTTTGAAAGAAGTCTAAATCACAATAAGAGCAGTAATGTAAAACTATTTTTATTGAAAATACATCTACAAAGTAATGTTTCTCAATCCACTCTGGGTGCATACCAATGCAGAACCAGTGAGGGATGGGGAAGGGAATCTTTCTATAATACCTGATTTCCATAAGAAACAAAGTTAGTATAAAAAAGATCACATTCTTTGTGACACAATTCATTTTTCTCAGCTGATGTCATAGAAAGACAGCCTTTTACATTGTCTTTGCAATGTATTTCCAAACAAAATCTTAGCAAAAATTTAAAATGTTATGCCATAAATTCTACAGTTAATGTTTATACACACATTCTGAATACAGTATCTATATAAAAATATCTCTAATTATAGATCAGAAAATGCCTGTCTGTATCCTAGATTTGCATTCTGTTAGCAAAAAAACCAAAACAAAACCAAAAATGAAAAAAAACAACCCATATTTTCTTTCGGTCATTCATTTAGAGATTCATTTAGAGCTTTCTTGGTTTGATGCTCAGTAACCTATATTAAACTCTGCTCACTTCATTCACTTGAGAGTTCTTGCTCATATTTTCTGAATTACTCAGCTGGAGAAGATTGACAGGAACTTTCAGTCCCAAAAAACCAATCTTGCCGGGGAAAAGGTTTGTCTTTGACCAGCATACTAACATTTACCCTACAGTTATTTGTACACCTTTTTGATGGACTTTAAGTGACAAATGCAACATATTGAATGTTTTTTGAATGGGACAATGCAAAGGGATCCTTCATTTTTGTCATCAGAATTATTTTGGCAAGGGGGCAAATAAAGAAGAAAGCTGAATATTTCCACAAAACAGATCATTGAAAATTATTGTGCCTGTCCATTTATTATTTCTCTTGCTCCCAACTGCATGTTCACTATAAAACTTTCTGGTCTAACCTCTCTAATAATGCAAGGCAAAAAGGAAAAAGTACAATTTGTATTTCTAGAAAAGGACTTCTTCAGGGAATAATCTTGAGCAAAAGAGCCACTGTATTACAAGTGCATTGTTTTCTTTTTTTCATTCTTTCCTTATCTATTCCCTGAAATTTACCTACAATATTTCATTTAAAATTCCTTTCTAATTAAAATTTCAACATATATTATAGTATTTTTTATTATTTTTCAATTTGCATATATTTTCCTAATAAAATACGAAAACATCCATTAATTTTATTTTCTAAAGGCTTTTATCTACTTTTTCAGGCGCTACTGGTAAACTCTCTAGGAATTAAAAAATTCACATTAAGACAGGGAGCCTTCTCCAGATGGCAAAATGTAAATCCAGTTCGTACTTCTATAATTTATTAGTGGATCATGAATTTGGGAGGTTTCCAACCAGAAAACCTCTGCTGGTCTCAGGGATTCAGATTCAGAATGCAGCCCATTTAGGAGCTGAACATCTCACCCTCTGCACCTTCTGTGGAAGGCTGGCGTTGCCTTCTTATAATTGCTTATTAAGTAGCTCATTAGTGCATCCAGAGCGTGCAAATTTTTTCATCCAGAGATGAAGACACATTTTCTGTCCCAGACCAGGGCCTTGCTCCTACAAACACACACACAGATTGTTTAACTGGGTTGTGATGTTGAAATTAAGGGAGCAAATCCAGATTGGAAGTACATACATGAATATGTAAATGCTTGCGAGTCAGTGGGGGCCAACTAGGCTAAATTTTTATAGAGATCAGCTGAATCTAATTCAAAAAACTGTCTAGATAAAATAACTTTCTCAGAAATATTTCATCTCAGCTGGTAAAAGTGCTGATTTGGGGGTATTTTCTTTTCTTTATTTATATATCTTCCCCCTTTTTATCCCCTCGATTAATCTCCTGCTTTTTATTTTCCTGCTAGTATTTGAACAATAATATAACACTAGAGAAAAACAAAATCAGATAAAATAGCAAAAGTCCTGTTAATTTACTTAGCTGGATGCAGTTATCAAGTTAGAAGGGTTGATTGTGTGTTTATAGATGTTAGGAATTTCGCAACAGGTATTTAAAAAAATAAAACCATTTTCAGGTTCTGTTATCTTTTTTTACTTTCCAGTTCATAAAAAAAAAAGAAAAAAAAAGATTCACAGGACTGAGTAACATATACACAATCTCTTTTTTTATCCCCAGTTAGCATATGTCTAGCAGGACCAGTGTTGTTGCCTGTTAATTTTTTTTTAAGTGGGAAGCCAACATATACCATGATCGCTGCTAGTTTGGAATGTATTTTCATTAATTCTTTCCAGTGCGAGCATAAAGGGAGAAATCAAGGAATGGATGAAGTTGGTGAATTCAAGATATAAATCGCCGGAAAAAGTGTGTGTTTTCCCACACTTGCAGTGTTGAACTCACGCTTTCTCTAGCCTACATCTTGGTTTCACTATCTATTGGTTTCTCGTTCTCGTTTTCTTGCGAGATCAGTTGGTATGGTTTCTTCATCTCATTCTCCTCTATCACGGAATTGCCCATCTCAGCATCCCTGTTCTTCAGCTCATGCCGTGATAAATGTTCCACAATTCCTGCTCCAATGGAGTCTCCCAAGACGTTGGTGGTGGTACGAAGGCGATCCCTAGGGAAAAGGCAGTGAGTGACTCCATCCCTTGCTCAGGGAATCAAGCAGACTAGGTGCTAAAATGGCCCTCAAATAGGTACCAGGTGAGTCACCTATTTTGTATACACTCACTTATCTGAACTCTGAATGCCATGATTTCTTCTACAGGCATTAACAAATACAGTGGGATGTGGAGTCACAAAATGTGTTAATACTCTTAGCAACTTCACAGCAAGAAATGGTTGTGTGATGAGGATGGAAAAGGGAGCATAGGGCTTCTTGGAGGCGTTTTGATACTCTTGGGTATCAAGAGTTTGGGTTTGTATCCTCTAAACCTGTACGCCAGCAAGAATTTACCTTGTTAGTCTTCGCCTTGTTTTACCTTTACCTTGTTTGTCTCCTGACCACAAAATATGGTGTGTAATTTAGGGTGGAACTGTGCAGGAATGACTCAAATTAAACCACAAAAACCCAGCAGTTGCAGAGGGCAGCTTGACAAGGAGTGATGGGCAGTGTCAGTAGGAAAGCACCCACCTACATCAGGTGGTTGGATAACCATTTGAAGGCATTATGTTCTGATAACAACACAGGGAACCTATTTCAGAGGTCACTTAAGAAGATTGAAGGGTGAAAGCCCCCAGAAAGGCTAAAAAACAGGTATTAGATGAAATAGAGCTTGGAAAAAGACTTCCTTTCATTTATTTTCTGGACCTAAGTATATATATTTAAAGGTGCCTGTTATCTTCTACAGATAGATGAATGGAAAAACTGAGGGGCAATACTTTGTGCTGTCAGTTACACAATTATTTTTAATTTCTGCTTTCATGGGGTAAACAGATGAACTTTTCCTAGATTAGATAGTCAGCAAGGCTGCAATGAATTGGTTGGATCTGATTCAGATCTGAGTCTGATTTAGTGAAAAGTTTTCATTGTCATTCTACAAAAAATTAAAGAATAAAGCAATTCTTTGCATATTTAATAACAATGTGTCTGAAAGTTTTCTTAGTATCTGAACAATACAGGTTTCTATGTAAAATCTGCATGCAAAAGGAACCATAATTAAGCAACACCCCTCACCATCTGCTCTAAGAAAATAACTCACCAGCAAGAAATAGTGATTCTTTTTAACACTTGTTTCCAGCTGCCTTCCAGAGCAAAACAGGGCAGTATAGCCACAATGTGCCTGGCTATTTCACTTCTGAATGTGGTCTAAGCCTTTAACAATAAAAAATACTTACAAGAACCAGTCCACTGCGATGATAAGAGTGATATCATCTGTAGGCAAACCCACTGATGTGAGCACAATGACCATGGTGACCAGTCCTGCTTGAGGAATGCCTGCAGCCCCAATACTGGCAGCTGTAGCAGTGATGCTGCGCAAAGAGATGACAAGAACAATTAACTAGTTTCTGCAATTAAACTGTAATAAAAGCTCTCCTTATCATCTGTCAAACTTTAAAATCAGACATAAAGCAGGAATGCATTTACTCAGTATTAAATAAAAAGATGAGCCTAGAGCCTTATCTGAACACCCTGTAGCTGCAGGGGACTATAACCCTTGATCCAAAGTGTTTCACTAAACCTCTATCCAGAAACCTTGAAACCTAATTTTGTTAGTGATAAATTCCCAACTAGATGCCAAGGGCCACAAAAAACCATTATAGTTACCTGTCCCCACCCATTGAAAAAACTCTCTCCACAAGCTCAAACATGTTAAAAGAAAAGCTGAGGAGGTAGTTCTGTCCTGGCAGATCTAACACATGAACTTTTGCTCTCTGTCCATCTCAGTATAACTTCATGCCAGGTGAAGACTGTCCTCCAGCAGCTGCTGTTCTGGCATCAGAAAACAGAAAGCTGCCAGAAACCCTGAGTCATACAGTCCAATGACTTCACAGAAATATCCTTGTTCACACCTAGTATAGGGGGAATTTGTTTCCTGAGGTGGTTTGCCAAGGAGCAGCTCTAGTATTAATGAAAGCAAAACAATTTCCTTGGAGGGTGAAGGCAGATTTTGCCTTAGGTTAATGAATATTGAAATAAACTGGTGGGTTTTATGGAGCACTATATCTGGACTTTCTGTGCTCCTATGTGATAGATATGCGTCTTTTTCCCACAGTGCCCTTTGCTGACATTCCCTTCTTCTGAACAAATACACATCACCCTTTTTCCTGAATTGTGATAAACAAAATGAAATTAAGCAGATCAGTCATTATTGAATGCTGTAAGTAGTGGGTTGTTTGCTGTTATATTTCAAACAAGAAGGGTTGTGTGCTTGAAAACATAACCTGTGTTCACCATTTCCATCAGCCAATGTAATAAAATTGTGTAACTGTTCCTTACACAGGAACCTGACGGTCTTCTGAAACCAGGGAAACACATCCTCCTCTAGCAATAACACTGTGATGGTTTTATGCTTCAGCTTTGTACATGCATTATAAACTACCTGGTACTCATTATAAGTCTGTAGGTCCCAACAGCTGCATGAGGTCTTAAGAAAGAAAAATTTGAAACTAATTAAATTTGGTACTTGTTTGTCTTTATTAAAATATTAACGGGTGCATCATGTTACAGTTTTGCTAAAAGTTTATCTAAATGAGAATATGTGGTGAGGGTCCTTCTGTGTGAAGATGTAAATTACTGATAATATGATACTGTAGCAGTTCTTGTTTTTTCTAATGCTTTTGTTTAATCCCACTTAAACCAGGAAGGGGTCACCACAAAGGTGCTTTTTTAAATGTAGGTAACAGTGGTTTCCATACCTGATTGTGATAATCTGCCCAAAGTTCAGATCAAAGTTGTTGACCTGTGCAATGAAAATTGCAGCCAAAGCCTCATATAAAGCAGTTCCATCCATATTAATTGTAGCACCAACTGGGAGTACAAATCTTGTAACTCGTTTGTCCACTCCATTTATTTCTTCTAGACACTTAAATGTAACAGGTAGTGTTGCAGAACTGAAACAGAAAGAAAAAGATAATATATAATATAAATTCTGCGAAGACGGAAAGAGAAGAATGTCACATTATAATCACGAGACGATTCTGTCATAGTTCTTATGTGATCCACCAGAAGAGGGTTTGTTTTTTTAAGCAAATACTGAATTTAAACATTTCTAATGGTGAAGGTTCTCCTAATGCTCTTGGAAACTTTTCCCAGCTGTTAATTACTGCTACTTTCTATGTAATCCCTAATCTGAATGTGTCTAAGTTTAGTGTTTCATCACAAGGTTCTTCTGCCAGGCACAGGAATCTATCTAAAATTCCTGCTTCTCAGTTTAAAGTCATGGAGCTGTGATTGAATCATCCCTAAGCATTATTTTCTTGAAGGTATACCAGTTGGACTATTCAAACCTCCAGGAACAAGCTTGTTTTCTCTTTTTGTTTGTGGGCTCTCCTGCAAAGAGCATTTTGATTGCTGGTTACATTATTTGACCACCTTTGGGCTAAGACCAGTAGGCAGCTAAGCCCTGCACAGCCACTCATTTGCCTCCACACCTTGATGGGAAGGCAAAACAGAAAGGAACAGTAACAACAAGAAAATGGAGGGGTTGAGAATAAAAATGTTTAGTAAGAGTGGGTGAAGTTTGAAAGGAGAGCAGCAGAAAATAAAACAATACAAGTGATACTTAGGCACCACTCCCACAGAAGGACCAGTGGCCAGCAAGTTCTGGAGTAAAGTGTGGCCAGCCTTCCTAAAATCCTTTTCCCCCTTTCATTGCTGACTATGATGTACGTACATGGAATATCTATTTGCTTACTTTGGTTCATCTGTCTGGCCGTGTGCCTTCCCAACCCACTGTGAACCCCTCAACTCACTGTGGGGGCAGAATGAGAGTCAGAGGTCTTGATGTTGTGCAAATACTTAGCAACACCTAAAATGTCAACATGTGATCATTGTTGTTCTGGCTAAAAATAGAGAACTTGACAATATATGAGTGGCTATGAAGAAAGTTAACTCTGTCTGAGCCAAGCCTGCATCTCTTCATCTGATCATGCCAAAGTAAAGAGGTTTTCCAAGACACAGCAATTCAGGTTACTTGACGCCAGTGATTTCTAAATACTTAGCAGACTTTCAGGTCTTTGAAAACTCTATTAATATTGATAAAATACTGACCAAAAATAAAGAGGGGCTGTGGAAGACTGTGTTAGAAAAATATCTTAGCTAACAGCCATCTTACAGTTGAATTAAAAATGGTTTTAAAATCCACTTGCAGTACAGTATGCAGTCTTGCATCAGCCTAGGTTTTTATTCAAAACAATCTCAAACACCAAGGACTTGAATTTAGCATCACAGAGTATCTGACTGAAACCCCCTGTCTTTAGGACATGTTTTTAAAATCTACCAAAAATGGCTGCTGTTTTATGAAAGGTCAAATGGTATCAAAATGTACACTTTATTGTGATGCTTTTTTCTGTCATAGATGCAAACAATTTTTAAAATTCACATGGCATAACTGACCTTCAAGAGCAAAAGTGGCATTTCTGTTGTAGGTTCTGTATCCATAATTTGCTATAGGGATTTTAGGCACAAAATGTCAGCTGCCAATAGGAATCCCTTCAGGACTTTTATGTTTGCTGCTCTATTTTGCCATATATATTCTTTGCCAGATCAATCCTTCATTATTAAGCCATTACAAACTACTTAGAATATCAAACATTAAACAAAATTGCTTCTTAAATCAGCAATACTAAAAAAACATACGGCTTTAAAACATTTTGTTATACCTGGAAGATGTTCCCAAAGCTGTGACTAATGCCTGGATCAAGCCTCCAATAAATACCCATGGGTTCTTCCGAGTGATCACGAAGTAGAGCAGAGGTAGGACAATGACAGCATGAATTAGCAAGCCAATGATAACTGTTACAGTGTACATGGCAAGCTGACCACCAATCACACCCATATCTTCCATCTCAACAATTTTCCCAGCAATCAAGAAGAGAATTCCAAGTGGAGCATACCTGCAATAATCAAATCAAAACAGCATTACAAAACAACGTAGAGATTCGGTCCCCCATCCATCCTGTTTGTGTTTATACGCACAAATGCAGACTTTCACTGTTAGGATGCTCCTATTCAGGAGCAGTTCAAGAATTTAATTCTTCAACTCCTAACAATTTGACCTGGATTGAATGACAGCAGTGAGTGTCTTTGGTGGGGTTCTGTGGATTCAACATCTGGTGAGGATTTCAAGATGCCTTTTGGACAGGTGGGGAAATGAATTCTCCTTGGAATTCAAGTGTAATATAAAAGCTAGTTTAGGCAATCCTATTGTAATTCTGCCTGTGTGAATGAAGGCCCAACTGATATCTGTGTGTACTATATCAAACACCCAGTTCTATTCCAGTGTTGTTTCCCACAGGGAAAGGAAGTTTCCTTGGGGAAGGAACCCACACAGAAGTCTGATAAGTTCTGAAGATTTCAAGCTGCTTCTGATGCCTAAGATTTTTACCTTTTTGTATTTTTCACATAATTGCAGCTTTGCAGCTTTGGCTATAGCTTCTAACATTTTTCCTACCTTTCTTCCCTACATTTAGGAACAATAAGCTAACCTTATAATTGCATTCCTAAATATTGTTTAGCTTTATTCCAAGAGGAGTACAAGGGTGTTCTGTTTTCCAACTGGAATCTGGACCAGACATATCAAAAGTGGGGCAAAAGAAACCTCTAGACTGTTTCCAGTGAGGCAGGACCCCAGGAATAATTACCTAACCAAATAATCTTTTAATTGGACCGTGTATGGTAAGTATAATAACAGGCTAATCATTTAAAAATTGTAGAACTAATATGCCATGTGTGACTTTTGACATAGTGTGTACCTGAAAGGTTTCAACTAAAGATTCGCATTTATATTCACTCTAATGTTTTTGGGAAGGTCTGTCTATTTTCCCGGCATCAATTCTGGCTATGTTACATTTCATCCAATGGGATGATATATTCATCACTGTGAAGTCAAAGGCTGGCTGCACAGGTGGGATGAACTGCTTTTGGCTATCAGGAAGCACAGCTAGAGGTGAAGAAGAAATGGTGCTGAGCATTAAACTCAAACATAATTCTGCTGCAGCAGTAATTTAGGTACAGCCCTACTCCTATAAATGTCCTCTTGCCTTCTCACAGTAAGATACCATGGAATAGAATCTATCCATGTATCTCAACTGCCCTTTATGTGATCAAGTCCCTGTGGAAACTTATCTGAAGCCACTGCTTTAACATTTTCAATGTGCTTGTGGAGGACAAAAGATTTTAGTTAATGGAGCAAATATACTTATTTTTGGTTTCATATCTATTACGGCAGTATATATGTGTGCTCCTCAACAGACTCTTGCAGTTGATTTGGTTTTTATCTGTAGTAAAGAAGGCAGCAAGACATAATTTCTTTTCAAAGTAAGCTTCTACCTGGAGAATAATGAATCATAATTTTTGAGAAGATTTCATACCTTGAGGGAAAAGGTATTTATTTACCTACTGAACACAATAAAGAAAGCAGGAAAATTATGTGCATGTGTGAGCAGTGCAGCTACAATGCAAGGATGTACATGTAAACCCCACAACTACAGGAACCAGTTGTGTTGGAAAATTATGATAACAAGGTCTTGCTGTGTAGAAATAAGGTTATGGGAGAGGTTTGTCAGTTTCCTTTAATGAATTCAGATTAGTATGTAAGGAAACTTCAACAGCTTACTGCTGTGAGTGCTGTCTTTATGAAGACATAGAATAGGTCTGATAAGGGTAGCAACTTCTGCCATAAACCCTGATTTTTCTCATGTCAAAAGTGAAACCTACTGAAAGAGTTGGTATGTTTGGGCAGATTATGGTCACAGAGAGTTACAGCTCTTGGGTCCACTCATGAAAAAAGTTCCAAGGTAGATACAATCTTATTGTCTGACTTTCTGCCAAATGGATTCTTGCTACCCAGTGCCTGACTGTGATGAAAAAATATTGTTAGTAGCTGGAAAAGGAATTTATCGAAGAGGCACTTACCACATGATTAGAGCTACCAATCTCATGATAGCCTCATTAAGGCTATCAAAGAAGTCTTTCAACGCCTGACCTTGCTCCCTCATGCTCCCAATCACCAGGCCAAAGCTTATTGAGAACACCACCAAGCCAAGGGCATTCACTCCATTCACAGAGCCTGGAACAGGAACTATCTCCTCTCTCATTCGGGTGAGAGCTTCCATTGCTTCTGACACGTTGCTTATTATGGAAGTCACTGTGGACGTGTCGTTGGGTGGAATAGCTACTTTAAACTTTCTCTTTTCATAGTTGGTTTTGAACTGTTAAAATGAAAATAAAAGAAAGATAGAAGTTCAGTGAATCATATCAAACAAAGGTTAAAATCACAAATTAAATTATTATCTAAGTCAAATGTATTATGATGAATACTTGGTTTTCCTGACAATAACAAAAGTCCTATTAACTTCAAAAACTAAATCTTCAGCTTTATCTTCTGGAAATAATTTTCTCCTAAATAGACTGAAGTCAAAGAAGCAAATTTGTTGTGCTCCTATATTCTGTAACAAAACTATTGACTCTTAATTTGCCTTTTATGTAAATTGCCATTTTTCCTAACAACAAAATTCCAAGTGTTTATAGTCCTTTTTTGGCTAGTGAGAATATTTTCTTGTGCTCTGGACTTTCTTTATTTCTTCATCTTTTTGTATAAAAAAAATGAGACTGAAGTTAGATTAAATATAACATACCTCTTTTTTCTTTTGTTATGGCAAGCCATTAGTTTGTTTTGCAGAAAAAGTCACCACATTTCTTAATTAGAGAAAGGGCTACACTTTAAATGGTTCCTTTATGGAACAGACAATTCACTTTCTAAATCTCAATATGGTCCTAAATGTCTGTTTTGAAAACCAGCCTTTCACCCTGAAATGTTTTTCCAAAGAGAAATTTACAGCCTGAATATTTCTATCTGGCTCAAAAAGCCCTGCAGCTCTGTCCTGGTTAAATTTTGTTGAACACAAAAATGCATACTGAATATCACTAGGATGTTCCTCATGTGTCTCAGGATCTTAGTCCATTAACGCAGCAGAATGTTGGTGTTGAGGTTATTCCACAGCTTTGGATTTTTTTTTCCTTTTTTATTCTTTTTTTTTTTTTGGACCTACCAGGAAAGCTCCAATTATCCTTACTGATATCTGGAGACCTGTTGAATGCTTCAGAAGTACTTGAGTGAAATGAAGCAATTATGACCAAGCTGGGAAACCGGAGTATCCTCATCTTTCAACACTAGTCTGATTTAATGTTACTTCCTGCACCTGAATAGTTTTATGCACTCCTTCCCCATATTTGAGGTACCCTTAAAGGCTCTAAGTCTCTCAGAATGTCAAATAAAACCTGGTAACTGGACATTTATGGAAGGTTTCTGAATAATATGTAGCAGAACCAAAATTCTTGAGGGTCAGATGCTCTGGAGTTTTGAATGAAATTTGCTAAAATCTTTCAAGATTTGGGCTGTACAGAAGTCAGCAGAGAGCTGTGTGAGCAGTTGGCTGACAAGGAAAAGCCCAGTTCCACTGCCTCACCCACTCACATCCAGCCTGTGATAATTCTGGTTTGATCCCTTAGTGAGACAATTCTACTCTTTAAAAAGTGTCAGGAATCTCACCAAGCAAAAAATGTCACCATTTCTTGGGTAAAGCCTGGGGCTGTGAATCAGCTCAATGGCTGTTGAATTGTCAGAGAGGGAAGATCACAGAGAATGGAATTATACAACCAGGGAAGAAGGGATGGGGATGTCGTTTAAGTAATATAGAAGTATTAAAGTGTAAATGGAAAAGTAATATAAGTACTCATTAAAGTGTTTTTTATTCTGTCTTGTCAGGAATGTCAAAATACTGCCTAACAATTTACATCAAACACCATGGGTTTTTTGGTTTTTGGTTTGGTTTTTGGGGGTTTTTGTTTGTTTTGTTTTTCTTTTTTCTTTTTTCTTTTTTCTTTTTTCTTTTTTCTTTTTTCTTTTTTCTTTTTTCTTTTTTCTTTTTTCTTTTTTCTTTTTTCTTTTTTCTTTTTTCTTTTTTCCCTTTCCATTTCCCTTTCTCTTTCCCTATCTTATTCTCTTTCCTTCTCTCCAGGTGTGGTAATTTTGTTACATTTCTATTTTTATTGCTGTTTTTCAATAGGAAAAAAAACCTTAGGTGCAAATTCATTAATGCAAATGTCTGTAACTATTTTGCATTTGCAGGCACACAGATTAGATGAAAGTAGGAAAGCAAGCTGTTTAATGAGTTCTGGAACAATGAGGTCTGGAATTAAAGCCTAATTTCTCATGAAATTTCCTATTAATTTCCCACTTTCCCTAGCACATCATAACTTACTTGGTTCTGAATCCCTTCCATTATGCTCAGCTTCTTCTCTCATTCCTACCTGGAAGGTCAAAAGTGTGGAATCCACGTGGCTACAAAATTGTGGTGGGGGACTGAGGAGGTGTTGGGAGCTATATGGGACAAAGTATAATCACACAAAGATTTTACCTTCAAAGACCTGTGTTAGAAAGAATTTTAGGTGGTAATAAGAATATGTCTTCATTTTATAGTCATTCTGCAATTCTGTTGCAGCAGGAACAAGCCTTTAATTCATTACTTAAGTCTCTTTTGGGGTATAATATGGATTTTAAGAACTCACTCAGTTAAGTCCTTTTCCATTTCAGCCACAGAGATGTAGGTCTTTTCTGTTTGCTGACTTATTCATCAGATTTAAGTATTCAGAAATATTGCTGCAGAAAATAATAGTCTTTCTGGAACCCCTTCCAGAGCAGAGGACAAACAGCTTATTCAGAGTGAGATTCAAAATGTTAATCTAACCAACAGAAACCAGAGCAACTTTATTTCCCCTGGAATATTTACTTGAGCAGCTCTTTCTTCCATTATATCTGACTGAGCACCAGGAGATCCCTGTGGATTTTCCTGCTGTGGATCTGTCTTAGGCACAAAGTTTTCTATCAAAAGCCACGAGAAGTTTTGTGGTGAAGCAAAAGAAATCAAGGCAAACTAGACACAGGGAACACAAGGGAAGTATCTACTGAGGAAAAAAGTGTGAGGTGTTGGTTGAGTTTTATCCTTATTATTGCCTTTTCAAATTACATGAAAGGCAAAACATAAGATTGCTTGGCCACCTCAAAACGTATTTTGTGTGTGTGAAATGGTGAAAACGCCAACTGATCACAGGGAGTGACTGGATGAAGGCCCACCTTCAGGATGTTAGAAATTGCTTTGAAATAGCTGACTTAATAGCCGGGTTGATTATTACTGCTCTGCAGAGTAACTGGTGGTAAGAGTTAATTTTTTGAGCTTTTATGATATTCCTATTTTCAGCAGATCTCTATCTCAGTGGCAATCAGTTATCAGCTTTTAATGTACCTGAAACTGACAGTTTAATTTCACATTGTGATTCTGCTGATTCTTGTTCCTTTGCAACTTTCAGAAATAGAAGAAATTAGGCAAAATAAACCACTCATTGTAGCCTTAAGGGTCTCAGAAGAGAGAACAGAGGTCCATACACTGACAATATGTGATGGGCTAGGCAATATCACTGAAGTCCTATAATTTTGGGAGGATATAATTTCATTAAACCTCCAGGAAGAGGTATTTTTGCCTGGTAAAATTTTAGATGCAAAATACTCATAATTTTTCCTTAAATTAATGTACTGAGAACAACTGAGGAGTAAGACAAATGCTATTTGAATGTGTTAATTTGAACTGCCTTCTATGAACCATCATATCTGCAAGCAAAATGCAAAAGTAATTAATTTCTGGACTTCTTTTTACAAGACATGGTGATAATGATCAACTGGAAAATTAATTTTAATTAACTTAGCTTACTATGAAATAGACAATATAGATTTTGTATTGAATAATATGATGAATCAGTTGTTTACACTTCGGTTATTTTTCTGATTTTATTAGTGATACAAGATACCCCATCATTTGACTTGGATATATTGAAGGACTTTTGGAGAAGCAATATTATAACCTGGCAGCGGCATATCCCATTGGTTTAACTTGCATAAAAGGAAATTGCAATGGTAGCTATTCTGAAAGTTCATAATTCACTGTCATAATTTACTCTGTCATTAGTACTGTCTGTGCTAAGTCTCTATGATGATGCAGCATTTGGTGAATAATGATTTTAAAAGTAACCAGTTTGCTTAAATGCAGCCCTGAAAAATTAAAAAAAGATAGAGATATTCCATCTTCTTCATTGTTTTTTTTTTCCTTGCTCTCCATATGGATACGTGTGAATGCATTCCAGATTTTCTGCATAAGAGTTGATGACACAAGTCATAATATATCTTAATCACCCCAAATTATCATGAGGAATAGACACTATATATTAGTTAGTATTAATTTCTGGATGCGTGATTAACACTTACAGTTCCCTTGATAATGACAAGTTCAGGAAAGAATATATAATTTAAAATATCTCAGAAGAAATGCAGTTATCCGATGCAGTTCTTTAGGCTTCAGCTGGCATCAAATTCTACCCATTCACACCAGAGTGACCCTCACCAAATTTTTAGGTTGATTCTGTTTCTCTTGATTTTGCAAGTTTGCTTGTGTTTCTTCTGCCCTTTGATAGACCTCCAGAGCACAGCATGAAGAACAAGATACTTAAAGCAGTATCTGCTTAACAAGCAGACTGCTCGCCACTGCTCAGCCCCAGGCTAGACAGCATTTTTTAATTTAGCACAGAAAGAGAAATGAAGATATAGATCGTGGCCAGAGCTGAAATATAAACCCAAAGATTTCTTTAGATCTCCCTAAACTGGGGTGAATGCAGGGGCATAGAGAAAAATTTGAACAAACTAATCTAATTTTAAATAAGTGTGGAATACTCACCTGCAGTCAATCTATTCAGATTCTCTTGTTGCTCATAAAAATCACAAAAGCCTCATGAGAACTGTGCGTAGTGAATGTCGTGACAGGTCATATGAAAACTTCCATCATCAGAAAACATGTTATTTAGATTGACAATCTGCTGTTCAACAATCAGCCTGAGAAGACTGAGGTACCCAATGAGTTCTTTGTCTCAGTCTTCATTGTCTGGCATATCTCCCCATAACTCTCAAGTCCCTGAATCTCCAGGCGGAATTTGGAAGAGCCACGTCCCTCCCACTTTAAGCAAAGCTTTGGAATCACCTAATGAAAGTGAATGGATGTGTACAGAACATGAAAAAATGCATCCCAGGATCTTGAGAGAACAAAACCACTCTCCATCATATTGAAAATTCATGTCAGTCAAGTGGGAAATGGAAATACCTGGGAAAGAAAAGGTGCAAAGAAGGAGGAAGAGGAGAAGTAAATGAAAAGGGAGGCAGCTTGGCCTCTTGTTGGGAAGAAACAGGAAAGGGAATCCAAAGGACCAAACAATTGAAAGAAGAACAGTAGAAAATTTAGGAAGACATTTCCTAGGTGAGTCCTAATGTTCCAATTTCCCTCCAGGACTTTGTGTCCCTGCAGCAACCTTATAAAAGCATTGCCAAACTCCACTTAAAATCTCTCCCACTCTGGTTATGCTCTCCATTTAATTTCACACCTTCCAGTGGCTTCCAGTACAAACTAGGAAAGAAACCTGCCTAAGGATGCTGCAAGACATAAAATGTGCACATCTGATCTACCCAAATATGAGATTTAAATGTGCAGTGTATATTCCTGTGATGATTTCCAGGTGTGTGAAGCTGTGGTGTGGTGTTACACCGTTGAGTGAGGACAGCTATGAGAAGTACTGTGTTCTGACCTGTGTTACACAAACAGATTTGTACCAGATGGCTCATTCCTCTTCACAAATCTTCTGAGAAACATATGAAATAATGGATGGAAACTTTTGGAAAGAAAATTGTGGGGTCAGATGTACAAAATCATCTGGATACCTAAGAATATTGCACATACTTGTAAGCTAAGATCTTTTTTTAACAAATTTGCTACAACAAAATAACTTCTATGTAAAAATCTAGGGTTTGGTACCAAGTCCAAAAAGCAATGGTATGACAAATTTAAAATGCTGGTACTTCAGTAAATCTTGGTAATGTTGCTGAAAGTCAGTAAAAATCTTTCCCTGAATACATCCAGTTCTTCTAGATTGTTTTTTCAAAACTCCCTTAGGCTTTAAAGCACATGAGAAATACAAGGTACTTAAATGTTAACATAATCTACAGGACATCTTTAATTAAGAACATGGGATTAGTACTGCTAGTTACTGAACCAAGTTTTCTGCTACAGTAGAATACTATCAAAGTAATTCTTTAAACTGTATTGGAAAACAGCTGAAGGGTTCCTATAACTCCTAAATGAAGATGTTTTCAGGAATTCAACTTTAAATTGTATAGGGTTAAAAACATCACTAATTTCCAGTTTAAATTCGGTAATAGTGATTTCCATTTCTTTTTGTGTGTTTTTATCTTATTTAGCTCTGTTCCCACTGGTCTTTTTTGTACTTGAATAGTTTCTCAGTAATTTTTTTGCTCTATATGTTGTACTCTTTCTATAATTCCAGCAACTCCTCCCTGCACTATGTTCATTTTGCATGAATCTATGAATGAAGAAAACTGAATATACTCGTTATCCTAAATGATCACATTCCTCTGGCCTTAGTTCGTGTCTTGGTGTTCTGTCACTTAATGTATATCCTAGAGCTGAACTGAACATTTTTGGTGTTTTTGATGATAATTTGCTATGTCAAAGAAGAAATTACTGTAACTTCTAAAGGTTTACTTCACATGTGTTGAAGAGCTACTAGGAGGTAACCAAACATGCCAACATGTGCAAGAGCTGAGTCATTTGTTGATGTGACTTTATAGTATTGTGTTGTGCCAGGGTCTTATCACCTTCTTTGGCATTTTTTGATATCCCAACACAAAGTGCTTGGACTTTCTTGTCATCTGTAAATTTTACTGTGTGCATCTTTTGGCAATGTCATTCATAAAAATATCAACTGATGTACTCCCAGGCCTTCAGCAACTTCCATTGCTACCTCCACAAATTTTAAAATTCTTGCAGTCCCCTGTGCAACGATTGCACTTTTGTCATCTTAAAAACACTACTGTTTCTCAGAAGTCAAAAAACCCCCCAAAAAAACCAAAATAAAAAACTTCAACCAAAACAAACAATAACAAAACCAACAATGAAATGGAAAAAAAAAAAAAAAAAGAAAGAGGAAATGAGCAATATTATGGAAGAAAGATGGTAAAATTTATGTTTCAAAAACCTTTGTGGTTTTGGTAGTAGGTTTGTTTTGTGTATTTTTCTTTTTTGTTTATTATATAGTCTCTACTTTTCCCTTTAAGGCATTTATGGCCTTCACTACAACCGAGATCAAACTAATGGCCTGTTATCTGCTTCAATAATTTCCCAAATCTTTTTGAAACTGCAGTGTGGGAGACACTTTGATTGCTTTCAAGAGCTCTAGATAATAACTTCCAAACTTGAGAGATTTATGAAAAATATTTGCTGCTACATCCATAACTTTAAGCCCTAATTATTTCATTGTTTTGAGATAAAGATCATATCATTCCTGTACTTTATTACATTACATTCTTTGAATTTATTTCTAGTTTAGATAGAGACTTTTGCCTTTCTATACTGCTCTTCTGCTTCTCTGTACTGAGTTCATCAACATCCTTGCTGAAGACAGAGGCATGGCATTTGGACCTGGCTCTAGTTTGCTTTTTAATCTTTAATCAAGAAATCTTTAATGCAGAAAGTGACTCCTTTTTACTGGTTTCTGTTTATACTGCTAAAGATAATGCAACAATTTCTTTTCAATTCTTCAGCAAGATGTAAGTCAGCTGGATTTTGGAAAGTTTATACTTTATGCTCTTCTCGACCTCCACATTTCGGCTTTTTTTATTGCTACAACAGCAACTGGTAAATATTATCAGTTCAAGATTATCTGTGAGGTCAATATGAAGCAACTAGATTATGGAAAGACACATTCTAGGTTTCATTGAATCACTAATGTCTTCATTTTAAAAAAACAATGAGACTGTTATTTTCTCCATAGTACAGCTAAGAATAAGACGAGGCTAATGATAGAGGATTTTGAAAAGCAATGTAAAAAAAGCACTCCTAAGGACTTCTACTGTAGGTGACAGGAAGATCTTCATTTGCTTTTTTTTGTTAATGTCCATAAATTTTTTTCCTCTGTTTCCAATCTATGCATATTTTTCATGTGGCATCCTTGGAAACCTTCCAGTCTTTGCACAGATGGTGAAAATCTCAGTATCTCCCAGTTTAACACAACACTGTTTTAGAAAAGCAGATCCTGAATTCACTCTAATGGACCTTGCTGCCAACTGATGCATTTGACATTTTGAAAAAAGTAATTTTTTGATTTGCCAAACTGTGTGGGTTTTCTTCACTTCTCCTAACAAACACTGCTGTCTCAATATGATTGAAAACAAAGCATAGATTGAGGTGGTTTAGTTCAGGGAATTCTTTTTTTTGACATCTGGCAGCAAATGTAAGTTATGTTCCTACTGTAAGTAGATATTCTTAAGGCAAGCATGGTTACATTTAATTTCTTACTTCTTCATGTTCTATTTGGAATTTTAAAAAAATTTAAAATTACCTGCTTAAAGCAAGCTTCCACCAGATTTGGAGGGAACATATTTCTGTGAAAGAGAAAAAAAAGAACATGAGAATAATATGGTAATAATTCCTTTAGTAAGGACATAGCTAATAAAATAATTGGAGAGTTAATTTTTGAGGAATCCTAAGAATAATATGTGATTACATATTCAGTGAGTAGAGCTTTGCATGTAGCATTGGCCTGGTTAGCTTTACCAGGATGAAATGTAGGATTGGATAGGTTCTGGCAATTAGAATCTCTGTATTCAATGTTGTATAACAGGTCTGGTTATGGAGAAGTATATTAGCTAAATTACTAAATGTACAAAGCTCTATGGGCTCTCATTTAATTTTGTACTTATTAATGCATTATGAATCCAGATTACTAAATACTTTAATAATATTTAATGTATTTTGTGTTCTCAAACAATTTTTGCATTTATGTGGTCTAGTATTTAATGATACTTATTACTTGATTTAGTCTTGTTGAGGTTATACCCAAATCTTTCTGAAGTTTGAGTATTCTGTAATTATAATAATACATACACGTGTCTGTACATTTGTTGCAGATAGGGGTTTGTTTGTTTGTTTTCCCTTGTTTCGTGAAATTCTGAGGGATTTAGAAGCAGTCTAACTGAATAAATCTTGAGGAATCTGAGTGCAAATCTCTTCATGGAGGTTTCTGTAGTCCCCCTTTCTGGCAGCGTGATCCTTTCTCCATGTCTCTGTATTCTCCAAATGGGTTAGTGGAACACAAAATTTTGGTGGTTGTACCTGTGGAAAAGCTCCTGAGTTCAAAACCTCGGCTTCCCTACCCCCTGGAATGTATCTGTGACATATTAGCTCTGTAAAATAGGTACTGCAGATTCTCCGAGCAAGGACAAAACACAATTTTATGTCTGTGCGCTCTGTCTCAAGCATTTTACTTGCCTGTTCCTGAAAGTCATTTCCCATTCATATAAATGGAATAAATTGAGTAGATGCACCCAGATTGGTGGCTACAATTCAAATTTGAAATAAATAAGTAAATAGGGATTCAGGTGAAGTGAGAAAACTGTTGTAAGTTGGAAGAAATGGGGAGGAATTTGATAATAAGGTCTGTGCTATGGAAGGAGGAAAAAATACTGATGCATATGGGTATGTGCAGATAGCAGACAAAGGTCTTTCTTTTGAGAGAGAGAGAGGAAAAAAGAAAGAAGGAAAGAAAGAAAGAAAGAAAAGAAAGAAAAAAAGAAAGAAAGAAAAGAAAAGAAAAGAAAGAAAGAAAGAAAAAAAGAAAGAAAGAAAAGAAAAGAAAAGAAAGAAAGAAAGAAAGAAAGAAAGAAAGAAAGAAAGAAAGAAAGAAAGAAAGAAAGAAAGAAAGAAAGAAAGAAAGAAAAAGAGAAAGAAAGAGTCTTCCTTTTAGTATTAAAAGCAATTTCTTCCCTTGCAACTGCTTGATTTGGAAATAAATCCATGTATCCTTTTTTTAGCATTGTATGGGTTAGAGATATCGATATCACACAGTTGAAAGGAATTTGGCAACTTTATGCAATCACTGTTTAAAATTCTCTACTTTTGTTCTCTGTGAGTCTAACGTTACAATAGCTGTTGGTACAGAAAATGTGCAATATCATAGCACACGTACCTGATTAAATCAAGAAAGGCATCTGCTGCTGTCACTTGTACAATTTTGCCTTCTCTGTGCATGTTTTCCTTCGTACCTTTCCCGGGGTGGATGATGACCACAATGATTATGCCAATCAGCACAGCAATGATTGTAGTGCTCATGTAGTAGACTACTGCTCGGACTCCCATCTTCCCTGAGGCTTTGCTATCCAGGGCAGCAATTCCTAGTGGATTTAAGCACAACGACATTCAGCTGATACAGTTGTGAGCAAAGAGTATGAACTAAGCATGATGAAAATGGTTCTGTGGGAAGAGTTTTAATGATCACACTTAAAACTACCCAAGGCAAGATATCCTTCATTTGCAGCTCATACTGTCATTGTCATAATCTTAAAGTCAAGATTATTGGTCTGATGCAGTGTGACACTCCCCATATTCCAGTGAGATAATTCATGGTTTCTGATCAATGTAGTTACCACAGTCTGAAAAATATGCTGCACATAATTTATAATTGTAAGATAGAAAAGTGAGTACTCTTAAGTAATGTTGATCATGTTTGCAACAATTAACATGTATGAAGAGGTTTTCTTTAATCCTCAAAGGGCAACCTCAGATTACCTCTGTCTCAAACCATGGGAGTTTAAAACAGATTAAATGCTGCTAGCCTGTTTCAGAAAATCCTTACCATTGCATGAATAAGCCTTTATAGCCTTTCATAAACTTTGCAGAACTTGCAACATTAATCCTAATTCTTGGCTCTATTTGGATCTTCTGTGAATATTAGGGTGCTCCCTAGGGCATCTTCTATAGTGTTTGCTCATCAGATTGCACTGATGAATGGCTGCAATGTGTTTTCTAATAGAAGGTGTAGCTCTGCCAGGGAAAGAGCTCTGAGTCTCTGAGAGAGAATGTCTCATGATGGCTGTCAGAAATGGAAATGCCCTTTCTATTTCCAGCACATGCAGTTAAGTCTCATAGTTCTTCTCCTTAAAATGTCCCACTCCTCCTTTCTTTGGATTCGCCCAATCTCCATCAGGAGGGCTGTGCCATCTGCCTCAAAGCAGTGCTCGTGCTTCTTGTTGCAATCAAGCTTTCAAAGCGCAGAATGAAAAATGGGGTTAGAAAAGGATTTTTAGCTTTATTATCTCCTCCTATGTGGAATTGCCTAGTCCATACTTCCTAAGATTCCCTACACATTTATAGGGATGCTACCTTTGAACATATAAAATATAAAAAAAGCTGACCAACTTCTGCTTTGGGTGCCTGTCTCAGAGGAGAAAGCATTTAAAATAAGGCAAGATGACCACAGGAATAGTATGGAAACTTGAATCATGGCCTGGCAAAACTAGAAGTTTTAAAAATTATTGTAGATATACAATACTTGGAGCTCCAGTAAAAGCACTCTAGTCCCTGATGTGGCTGAGATCAAGGATGTGTCCCGGGCTCTGATCAAATCTCCAAAGTATGAAACCAATCACATGCTGTATACTTATGCTTTCAGTTCAGTTTTTTTCATTCTCTGCCCTTTTGGCAGAGACCATTAGAGTCAGTAAGATTTGTACCCACAAAAGGAGCTGCAAACAGACATCACTAGATTCACACACTGAATTGTTTGGTTTATGTGTGCGCCATTGTAGTGAAAGAACAAAGTGTCCAGCAAGAAACTGAGCATGGAAATCCAGCATTTGAAGCATTTGATCCTTCATTTCTCTACTCAGCTTTTCAATCTGCAAAACCGTATTATTATGTTCATCGTATGTTTTACATTTATGATTTGAAATGCTGTGAGGAAAATGGTAAATACTAGCAAGTTACAAATAGCTTTTCAAGTTTTACAAACAGGAAGTCCTGTAACCCTCTTATTTGTGGATGGAAGATTGATTTTATTTTAGAGTCCTCAAGTAAAGTAAATATGAAATAATGCAAATGCTGTTAGCCAAAAAAAGAAATAAAGTTAATAATTTTTGGGAAATTTAGAACTGCTATCAAACTGCACAGCACATATCTCAGACACTTGTTACAAATTTTATTTTTAAAGTATTAATATGGCACTTAAAACATAACTTACAAAGTGAAAGATTGAATGTTTACATACTAGTCCAGTCAATTTAATTTTTGTAGATTAATCAGTTTCTTTCTTTCCTTTTCCTTTCCAAAATAGCAACAATGGTCTATTTATTTTTTCATTTTGGATAAGACCATTTTTAAACTTGTTTCACAACCTGAGCACAAACAGTTAAACTGTACAGTTTAGTAGGAATGTTTGGACATGCAGAGATTTTGAACCAGTCAGCTCCCAACATTCTGCCATTAGAGGCTGAGCACTGTCATTCTTAGACGATTTGCAAGCACACCTGCCTGCACTTTAACCAAGCCTGATTTTTTTTTTTTGTACTTCACCCCTTATGAAGGTTGAGCCTCCTACACTCCAAAAGTCACAGGGAGTCACTGTGGGGCAGAAAGGATTGCTGTTTTGAAGAACTAGATATTTTGATCCTGATCTTTTTCTCGGGTTGATTCTGGGGTTGAGTGCTGAACCATGTGCGAGCAGAATGTCAGGGAGCAGGAGTGATCTCTCATCTTTGCAAGCTGCTTTCCAGCCTGGCTTCCCGGGGTGCCCTCTGCCTGGGAGTCCATTGCTCCTTGTTCTAGGCTGCCCAGTCTCATTCCTGCTCTTGCTATCAGATAATTTATTTCTCAGCTTGGACATGGGGAACAGCAATTCCTCTCTTCTTGAGCTGTGACTGCTTGTGGTATGTACAGCAGAAAGCATTCCAAGCAGAGGGATGACAGGCCTAAGTATGAACAAAAGCTGTGTGAGGGGGAAACAAGTGCTCACCTCTGCGAGCCCTTGCTGGGGACCTGCTGGGCTCTCTCCCCTCCCACTGCAATTAATGGGAACTCGGCAAGCTGCAAAAGCTTCCAGCATGCCAACAACAACAATTGTCTAAAATAATATTTAAAATCCGTTTTTAAAACACGGGAAAACAAGAGGGGTTGTTTCCTTTGCATTTTAAGATGTTGACAAGACTCCTTAGAACTGAATGTGGCTCTGGAAAGGTCCCCAGAGCTTTCATGCGCCACGAAGCATTGTATCCTCAGTGTGTCTTTTCACAGTCGGCCAGCAAAGCCCCCATTGTCCCATTGCGGGAGATGTATGTGCCCCTTTCATCCTGCTCGCTGCTCTCTGCTCCTCGCTGCTGGCTCCAGCGCCTCTGGCTCCCCTCTGCTCTGCCTCCCCTTCCCCAGGGGGCCTGGGAAACTGCGCCGTGCCGCTGGTCCCCACGCACAGGGATGCTCCAGGTTGCCAAGGGGATCTGGAGCGGAGCCCCCGCAATTTCTCCCAGCGTGTGCGCTCACACAACATGAATGGGAATGATTTTTTAAGTGCTGTTGGGGAGGAGGGAGGGGGGGAGGCTGGGGAGAAGGAAGGGGAGAAAAGAAAGAAGGGGGTCGGCATAAGTGTGCAGAACTGCAAAGCCCCCCCCCCAGGCTTTTTACCCCATCTTCTTTCTTCACCTACCCCTTCTCTCTCTTGGGAAGTAACACTGTGTGTGAAATAAGGACATGAGAAGGAGTTCTCCAGAGCGTCACAAGGCAAAGCACTATTTTGTTGCTTAACAAAGATATTAGTGAAAATGAAAATATTTCAGAATATGGGAAAGGCAAGGAGAAGATAAATATATAATTAAAAGAGGAGAAAGAGAGAGAAAAGATGCGGGGAAAAGGAGAAAAAAAGATCTAGTTAGGAGGACTTTAACAGTTCTGAATTGTTAATCTGGTAGTTTTGATTGCTCATCTGACTTGATCACTGTTGTGTAAATTGGCATGAGCTATTGATGCTATGACTCATCATGAACAACTACTATATTATGAATATAGTAGTAGTATATTATGAATATAGTAGTCACAACATTATGACTACTTTTATGTCAATTATATTTTATTTATGATTTTCTATTATATAGAATTCTAGGATTCACCAAATCCATATCAAAAGCATGCTGCACATAATCTATGTGTAATATTGGATTATAACAGGGCACACTAATGCAGAGTGGCACACTAATGGTACTGTACTCCTGGAAGATCAAGCATAAAATACACTGAGCATGTTTTCTTTAGATAATGTTTAAGACAAACAGCTTTGAATCTGTTTGTTCAAGACCAAATTCCAAGGAATTGTTTTAAAAACTGCAATGTAGAACCTATGCTAGAAGTCCTACAGCTTCAGAATACCAGAATACTTTCTCCCTTTAATTACCACAATAGAATCAATGGAATAAACTGATTTGTGCAGAACAGTCCAATGTCCTCAATGAGCTATTTCAGTCTGAGATTGGAGTTTATGCCTAATTTTCCCTATTACACTACTTGAAAGTTTCTACCTGTAGTATTTTCCTTTTTTTTTTTAAAGAAGAATTAAACATATTACATAATTAAAAGCAAACTGCTTTCTTCCCACAACAGTAACTGGTCAGCAGCTGGTATGCCTGAAGCTCTGTTTCTGTGTGCAAACTCCCAGTCAGCAAAGTATCCTTGGGTTTATATTTGGCTCCAAAATTAATCACTAACAAATGAGAGCCCATAAATAGTAGCTTTTAAATAGGATCTCTTTTCTTACACTCCAAAGTAAATAGCAACCCTCTGAGGAAAAACAGTCATTATGTAGGATTGATTCTAGTACTTTGGGTGATTTTTTCTTTCCTCGGGGCAAGAAAGACTGACACTGGGAATAGAGGGTGTGCATGTGAGCATATGCATTTATGCATGCCTATAATTTTAGTTTGAAAATGGTTAAAATGCTCAGCCACTGCTTATCATATTAAAAGTCCTTGTTTCTGAATGTTTTTGGTGCCTTTTAAAAACTTCTGACAAAACTAAGCAGTTTATGTATTTGATTTCCTACACTAGAATTATTGTGGTTTTGTTTTCCCCCAGGGCTTTTAGATTTTTGTTTCTTTAAAATGCATAATGCCTTTTGATGCATAATCATAAGCATTTTAAATATTTTCAGTTGGGGCTGAAATGCCCATCCAGGCCAACTAGACCTCAGGACTGACCAAAAATTAGAGTTGTTAATGGCATTGACCTCCTCAGCACCCAACACCTCCGGGTCAGGATTCTGACAAGAATAGCAACATGTTGATGAAAATGCACAAAATAATGAAGCAGTTCTGAATGAGCATGTAGAAAAATCTGTCCATTCTGGTCCTTATACATGCTGACTTCTTGAAACAAAAAAAAAGAGGATTCCTATGACCATGATGAATTCTTTCCCTATTCAGCGTATTAGAATTGAATTGATGGCACTTCCTTGCCAATGGAGATTTTTATATAAATTCCCTTTAGATGTTTTGACCTAAGTTTTTATACACAAAACATTATGAACAGAGCATCTTTTTATTCCTAATTATTTTCCTGTTTACTTTTTTATGGTCTCTTCATTAGGAAATTGCAGTTGCTTGTTAAGGACTCCTATGGTGGAGCAGCAATAATGGCAACTGTTGACTCAGGAGTGTTGCCCTAATTTTGTTTCTTTAAGGTTGTCTTTCACTCTCCTAATGAAGCAGTCTCAAATGGGCTACTCCCACCCCCTACATCCACCAAGCACTGTGTGATGAGTAAACTCTCAGTGTGAGACCATGAGAACAATCCCTTTTGTGTATGTTGATGAGGATTTGTGGAAATTAAGAACACTGTGCAAGGTCACGGTAAAATATGCTGACAGAAAATTTGTAAGGAAAACAATTAGTTAGGTAAAGGCAGTGGAGGTATTGCCTAAGTTTAATTAACATGATTAAGCACTTGAGTTTTATTCTAATAGCAGCTGAATATGTCCTCTGTAGTGCTGAGCATTCAGAGAAAACAAAAGTTAAATTTAGGCCTTGACATTTGGGCCCTTCACAAGATTAGGTACAAATTTTACCCAAACTCTAGATTAGAGTTTTTAATAATGGTAACAGTAAAATAATAAAATTGCAAAGAAAAAAGACAGGAACATTTACAAAGAACTATATGGATAGATGAAGTTCAGCAATATTAACTCAATATGGCTAATGACTTCCTGAAGCCACTTAAAATATGTGTCTGAAACACAGCCTTTTTTGCATAAATTGATAAATTGCTCTCAAATATCAATTTAACTAATCTTTGTTTAGATATGAATTTTTAGATAATGCAATTAGATATTACATTAATTTTTTCCAGACCTGTTAAGAACAGTGGGCAAATAGAGGAAAATTAGCAGTTGTATTTGATCCAAAATTATGTGACCGTGAATAAGCCAAGCTGACTAATGAAACCCATGGCTGGGATATAGCAATGCAATTCAAAGAGCCAATTAAATGGCTAAGAGTGGCTCCTAAATGAGTAGCCTTGCCCCACAGCAGCAATCCTGACCCATCCTTGCCTGAAAAGTATCAGCTTTGGATTTTGTAGGGTTAGTTTTTTCTGATAATTTGTCGTTTTGAATTACCCCAGAACTGTGTCATGTGAACACCAGAACTTTTACATGGGAAGCAGAAGGAAAGTGTCTGGGGCAGAAAACTAGCAAACACCTGCTTTTTTAGCTACAGTTTATTCCTTAGAAGGAGAAGGTTTATGAAACTCTGGCACAATAATGCCTGAACATCATTGAATGTTATAAATGGAAGAGGTCCAAATAATCTTTAGTGGCTTTACAGTGAGTTTTACCTTTCAGCTAACCATGAATAATAAAAGACTCTCTTGTTGTGGTTCATCACTGAGTAATGCTCTTTCAGTAAAACAGCTTCACTTTATGAAACTTAATCTTTTGTGTGTGCCTGAAAGTATTTCTTGGGCCATCAAGTTTAGCCTTCTAATACAGCAGAGAAATACATTCTAGAGTATTGGTTAAAATGTTACTGAGCTTGAGGTTCAAACCAATAGCAACTTTTATCCCAACAATTTCCAGGTTTGTATATTCCACAGCCTTACTCTCTTTTTAGTTTGCTTATTTCAGTGGAAAAATAATTTGATTGGTCAATGTCCAGATGGAGACCCATGATGGATGGTGTCCCTCAGGTGTCTGTATCAGCCCTGTTTGACATTCTCAACAATGACACAGACATTGGATTGAGAGCAACCTCAGTAGGTTTGCAGAAGACACCAAGGAGAGAGGGGTTGGACATGCCTGAGGAACAAGCACCTTCTAGTACATAAAGGAGGTTTGTAAGAACGATGGGGAGAGACTTTTTAGTGAAGTCTGTTACTACAGGGAAAGGGGTTTATGGTTTTAAAGAGGGCAGATTGAGGTTGGACATAAAAAAGAACTTTTTTACAATGAGGGAGCTGAAACACTCTCGGCCGGAGAGATGGTGTCCCTCCCATCCATGGAAACTGTCAAGGTCAGGCTGGAGAGGGCTCTGAGTACCCTGATCTAGCTAAAGCTGTCCCAGCTGATTGCATGGGGTAGGACAAGATGACCTTAAAGGCCCCTTCCAATGAAAACTGTTCTACATTTCTTCCTTTAAAATTCTTCTCTCAGTGTGAGTCACTGAGGGCAGGGAAGAATTTCATAAACCTCCCCTTTACTCTGCTTGCTCTTGCTAAAGTATTTATAACAATGAAGTATAATACCAGGTAAAATGAAACATGTCAATATAAAGCAGTGCATCTACATAGTGTTAATGATGCTTACATTACTATATGAAAGCTCCTACAGGATTATGCTCTTCTGTTCTGA
Source organism: Zonotrichia leucophrys gambelii (assembly GCF_028769735.1). NCBI lineage: Eukaryota > Metazoa > Chordata > Aves > Passeriformes > Passerellidae > Zonotrichia > Zonotrichia leucophrys. The sequence continues at coordinate 11,650,927 of NC_088200.1, read as the reverse complement.
AAAGTGTAGTTGGCTTGCTTTTCAGGTTTGCAATATAACAGGATACATTTGAAAAACCAGTAGGAAAGCACATTTCCTGAAACACATCTGCCTGAGAAGGACCCTGCTGCGGGGCTGTTGAGATACTCATTTAACTCTTCGCATTATTCTGTCTTTTGCTCACAGTATTGGAATGTGACAAACAATATGCTTTTTGAAGGGAAACTAGGGAGTAATTTATCTTCTTTATGTGTGCTAAGCAGAGCAGGAGGGAGATGCAAGCAGGGATTCACAGCAAGCCATGGAGCAGTGATTAGTAACAGCTGACAGTCTCAAACCAAGACTCTCTTTCTTTGGTTACTTCATTGTAATAACAGAGTACAAAGAACTGACTGTCTTCAAGCCAAGAATCAGAGACCCAGGAACACAGAAAATAGCAGCTCAAAATTTTTTTTGGTAACAAAACACTATTGCTACCTGCACAGTGCAATTCTAAAAAGACATCCTTTTATGCCCAGACACTTTAACTAAGCTTTCCTGGAAATGAGATTCTTATGTTGGACATAAAGCTGATTATTTTCTGTGTAAGGAGTGAAAGAAATAAGTATATTTGTTTATGAAAAGGCATAATGTAACATGGTAAATTAGTTCAGTTTAATCAGGAAACAAGTTTATTTTGGTAGCTGATAAGCCAAAGCACATTCAATTAGTTTAAATCCTAAAGTACATGTTGTTGCAAGACTGAAATAAATATGGTCGTAGTTGTGCGACTTTTATCCTTTTCCCTGAGGATGAAATATTAGTTTTCATTTATTTTGAACGTATTGCCAAAAATACCTGCCTTAAGCATGAAATGCACAGCATCCTACTAAGTGATACAAGCGATAAAATTACCTTTGCTTTCTGGATGGTGTTGAGCACATTACTCAGTGCTCCATAAAAATCCCTAATGCAATTTCTCAAAATACTTGTGCAAACTTTTAATTTGCTGAAGAGCTGGTCTGAGTTTTGGCAGACTGTGTCAAGAGCTCTTCACAGACATGTTTTTGTATGTGCAGCACTTATTAAACAACATTCCACAAATGTACAGTGCTTCTTTTATCTGACTGGCTCTATACAGTGTGGTGAAGCTGCAAACTATTTATTCTACTAAATCACTCCTGATTTACGTTAGTTGCTGCTGAAAAAATAGTGAGAAATTAAAGGTATCCATAAGTAGCTGGTAGTGCAGTCTAGTGTAAAAAATAATTTGCTTTTACATCTTGGGTATGTTAGAAGTGCCTGAAGAGACACTTAGATGAACTGCTAGAAAAATGGACACAGTTTTAGTCAGACTGGTGCAAGATTTAAAGAATGGGAAATTAAGCTTCTCCCATAAAAAAAGAGAGATAGACATCTCTGTTTGTGTGCAAAACTGCATGGGTTTTGGGGCATGGGATTGCTCTCATCATTAACTGGTCAGAGCTCTATGCTGGAGACATCACCTTCTCACTTAAAATATGATTCAGAATTGTTGGCAAACCTGTTCTTGGCTTCTTCACTGAAACTTCCAATAATAGACTCTGTTGCAATGGTAGTATCTTACTTGGATGTTTGTCCTCTAGGATCTGACATGAGTTAATTTCATTTTATAGAGTCCATGCAGCAACCATTGTTTGAAAGGAAGCTTTGCCCAGTTGGATGTGACTCGATAAAGAGTTGAATCAATGGTAGTGTGCAACTAATGCATCTGGAAACATCATAGCCTTTGGTTTTCTGCTTGGATTTTTAATTTTAGCACAATTTTTAAAACATTGAGAGCACTGTTTGTTAATTCATCTATACTAAGATAATTTGGAAACAAATGGTGCGACGTTGCCTTTAGGTGGGTATGAGACGTGGCTTTTTTGAGTAATCTGAAGTTCCACTTGTAACAGTTCACTCACTAAAGAACTTTTCATGGTTTTTGTTGTTGCAGTAGCTACAATCTACTCTTGCAACAGTTTATTAATAATAAAAATCGCCCTGCTTTGTTGTTTTGTTCATTTTAATAAATCTTGTCAGTGATACTATGCCGATTTGTGCATCTGTGTCCAACCTAAAAGTTTTAAGTGTTTGTTTTGCTTTCATCTAGCAGTTGATTCATCTGCTGCTGTTTTACCCATTGATCTCCCATGAGCTGCTCATGGAGATAGTGGTTTTTTTTGGTGTATCTTGCACACACTCTGCTGGTGTTTACATCTCCTCACGAACCTTTTAGTTTATTACATTGCTCCCCGTATGCCCTGCATTTTTTTCATCCTGTACTGTTTTAAAGCACCCTGTATGCTTCTGTGGAGCATCTTTGCTGACTTTTCTTCTTTCACACTTCAAGTATAATTTTAACTCCCTCCAAGTTCAGTTGCTATCTGCACTGTAGCAACAAAAATCGCTTTCAATGAAACTCTGTGGTACCACTGCTATTCTGCTCCCCACAGTGATAAGAGTTAGCTCAGTTATCTCTCTATGACTGATCTTGGTGTAACAGCTTCACAGTCTGCAGAGGTTTGTCCTGAAACACATTATACCCAAGCCTGTGCTGACATTTGTGCAGGACCCAATGTAGTGATGCCTCAGTTCCTCTGAGAGCTCAGGCACAAATTAAGGTGCGCCACTACACAGCATCTATTCATGTCAAAAGGAAATACACAGAGCTCTTTCATGTGTCTAAGTCATTTTTTGAACTAGAAACTACAGAGCAGTAACTAATTACACAATACAAACTACTTTAGGATCCTTTTTTTAAAGAATCACAAGAACTTGCATTTAGCAAAAGAAACAATGCACATAAACTTGTTTATTAAAAAAATCCTGTGTTGATAGAGAATGTAGAAACAATTTGATGCTTCCTTTATCATATATAATTGTCTATTTAAAGAGAATGGTACCTGATACAGAAATTGTTAGAAAAAATTTTGTATAGATATGATTAAATTTCTGAACTTGTAGCTTTTTAAAATGCCACTTATAATCTGTTAGTTAATATGTTAATAATAAATGAGAATATCCTAATGCATAACATGATAGCATTTTTCCTTTTTTTCATAGGAGTAAATCAGAACCTAACTATACTCTAAATTCACCCCAAAAAATTTAATTAGCAACAATCAAATCAAGTTTAAGAAAAAAATAGCTTCTATTTGTTAATTTAAGGTCCTCTGGTAATATGTGATATGAATACTAAGGAGTTATTACTTTAGCTGCAATTAGTCTATTATGTTTTCAATTGTCATTATAATTTGGAGGGTTTTTTTCACAATTCAGTAATGATGTTAAGGCTCTTCTGAGAACTCATTAAGAAAGTGTGGAATTGGAGTTTCATGTGAACAGGCTTTTGTTTTCCTTCTTTTCTCTCTTTTGTTTCAATGACCTCTTGAACTTTGGGTCACTGATTCAGTTACAGCCTTGCAAGATCAAAGACGTACATATTTTTCTTTGTATTTCTTCATCTTACAGACTTGTAGGAGGGAATGGAAAGAAGTTAATACTTACCCTGGAATGCCTGACAGTAGCAATCAGTACTTTTTAATAATATTATTACACTCTTTTCAGGATGTTACAGTGCTAAGTACAGATGAAAAAGAGGGTTTGGCATCCACAATTCAAGTGCTATACAATTGCCATCTGGACACTATCTGCTTGTTGGCAGGATTCAGAATATGAATCTCTATGACAGGTCAGAAGTATCAAGAAAATATCAGCTGATTTCAAACTAAACACATGAAAGAGAAGAGAGGGGTTTTTTAGGTTACCCTTATTGCTGGACTGTGGTGTTTTTCAGAACGGAAAACTAACCCTTTTTTTTAACAAACAAGTAATCATCCTATATCAAATTTGAAAGGTTTATTTTCTAATGGATGATGGTCCTTTGCACAGGTTCATTGGCCATGAGACAGATGTTAACCAGGCTTAGTAAGAACACATTCTATAACTTGGTTTTCAGAGTCTGGGGAATTTAAACATAATGGAATTGTAAAATCTGGACAAAGCTGATTTTCAGTGCAAGAATGAATTAGTGCATTAATGAAATAGCCATTCTTTAGGTGAACTCTTGACCAAAACCTACTTTCTCTCTAGCTCTGAAAAGAGACTATATTCACTGGAGAAGCTCTGATTTTATCTAAGTATTCAGAAATAAGTTAGAAGTGGGTGGTGAAACATCAGAAGTAAGTATTCAGCTTTGCATGTGAGTAAAGAGAAAATGAGAGAGCTGTTTATGGTGGGAAGAATCAGACTCATTATGTTAGCTGCAGTGCAAATAGTGTATTTCTAGTGTTATGCTGTACTTTTGTTTTCTTATCTACCACCAGTAAGGAGCTACTTGTACTGTTGTCTAAGGATGAAAAAATGGATTTATCTGAAAAAGAGTCGATCCTGTTTAAGTATACAATTACAACAAACCAAGGTCTCATTCTGAAAATGCGATGAATTGAGGCATATAAATAAATACTATTGTTAAAGTACTTAGTCTGAAAATCTCTTCACAACTTGTGATACACTTGAAGCCCTTCAAGATCTTCAGTGAAGTAGAGAAGATGAATATTGCTGGAAGATTTACACCAGATCTGGTAAATCAGGAACTAGAAGTCATGTTCTCCAAATACTGGAATACTGGTTTTGGGTAAATCCCAAAATTTTCCAAACAAGTGCTCTCTGTATTGTGACTCTTGAGTTTTCGGAATACAGTTGGGATCTATTTGTGAGCTTCATTTTACAACCAGAGGCCCAGAATTTAGTTTGCTTTGATTTTTTTGCTTCCAGAGATGATGTTTCTTTAAGAATAACATTAAGACCTGAAAGCTTCTGTTGGCACAAACATTGAGTCCTCTTTATTTGCATATTAATTCCTCAGTATTAGAATTGAATTGCTATTCAACTGTGTGAAGCTGTAAAGAACTTTATCTTTTCCTTTCTACATGACAGTAGTTTTATCTCTCTTTTTTGTCCCCACAAGTCTCTCTCTATTCCAGTAGTTTTTACTTGTCTTTGTAGATCATCATTTGTATATCTTCCTTTGATAGACTCCTGTAGAGAATAGGGTCTTTTCAAGATGCTATTGATAGAAGGAATGCACAGAACTTCTGTGTCTGATAATCCAATGAACCAAAATTTCAGAGCTTGTCATCCCAGGTGTCTTTCTTGCTAGTTTGCTGGACATAAGTATGCCCACACTAGCAGGAGCTGAAAATGTGGGGAGTACTAAACTGCTTTTTATTTACAGAGCATGCAAACCTCTAAGGAATTAATGTTTGCATTGATTGGACATGTCCCTCTTTCCTTTGGAAATACTGCGCTTTGCCACAATGCACACTTGTTCAAAATCAAAACCACTAAAGAAACAAACTCTGTTTGTAGTGGGATACAGTATGGGTAAATGAGGATAGTATAGAATGTAATCTTACCCCCTAAAGAGTTGCAGCTGAACCAATTACTAAAGATTAGGGGCAGGCCTGATGACAACAGGCCACACCTGTGCCAAATTAGAACAGTGTGATAAAAGAGTGGATTGGTGGGAACAGGAGTTAGATGATTACAGCAAGGAGGAGTCAGTGCTTAGAGGAGCTGCCTGGGGGAGACATTGAGGAGGTCTGAGGCTCTGGCAATATGGAATCCTTGCGCTATAATGATAATAGAACTCTTGATATATAAGACAACATCTGTTGACCTGAGGAACAGTCAGACAGACAACTCAAGAAAGGACTGCCTTGAGGACAGGTAGAGGTCTGTAAATTTATTTTTAAACATTTCTGGAATCCAAATGGCACTTGCTACCTTGCAGAGACTATTAGATGTGATTTTAGGTAAGCTAGCTTTGCTGTGGTGTGTATCAGTGGCATCATTCTGTCAAACCTGGGAAGACCAAGTCCTAGAGGGACTCAAAGGAAAAAGGCCATGTGGAATAGAGAAATGTGGCACCAGAGAGGTGCAAGTGAACTATCCGATGCAGTGCATGGAAGTGGCAGATTATGCCCAGACTTAGCTCAAACTGATGCTTTCTGGGGTCAGCCACCATCACAAAATCCCAGTCATTTCTGGGGTCACCAGAGCTTCCCACCAAACTTCAGCAGGGTAAAAGTGGAACCCCAGGCTCAGCTGTGTGAAGAGAAACAGATCTGACTCTGTGAGTCTGAAAAAGTTTGCGCCAAGAGACTTTGTACCCAATTAAGGGAGACTGGCAACTCTGAGAGGAGATTCTAGGCTGCAGTAAATACTTTGCAATGTTCATGACTGTCTCAGACATTCATGTGGAGACAACACTGTAACATAGGAATAAGGAGAAGGCATTCTACCATTCTGCCAGCCACATCTCTGCAAAAAGTTAAGAACTAGGGAAAGGAACTATGATACAACAGGAAAGCAATTCCTATCAGTGAGGCCAGCTCTTATATACTCGCAATGATTATCTTTTGAGATATTCTCCACACCATGTACAACAGCATCATTTATATTTTGGTACATTTGTTTCTCAAGATCTGGACAGGATGATATAGAATGTACTCAGAAACAACCTATAAATAAAGGAAAAAATTATGCACTACCTGGAATGTCTGGATGAAAAGAATTCTAGCACATGCTGGAAGTGCTTTTTCACTCCCTGACATATAACTCAAATCCCACATACTGCTGGTCCTCAATTCTATATCTAGTCTCAATAAATTGTTAGAGATTTTTGTTCTGAGAGTTTGTTTTTTCCTTCTTATTATCCACCAGTGAGAGCTGTGACCTGTGGCTAGAATGCTAGGATGAACAATTATCTGGGAAGCCTTCCTCCTCATCCAGACAATCCAACGTGTTACTGGAATCCAGACCCAAAGCTTGAGTCCTGTAAGCCTTGTAGTCCACAGTGGCTCTCCTCATTTTCCATTGCTCAGAATTCAGGAATTCTGGATTCTGAGCAATGGAATTTCCACCAATGCTTTCAGTACCTCTGCCTCCAGTGATGGTGACAATGATGGATCTACCTTATAGAAGTTTATAATCCAGATACATGTTTGAAGGACAGTATGTAGTAGATCCAAAAATTACCTTCCAGAATTAAATAGAAATAATATGTTATAGATCATCAATGGTTAGCTATCAAAAAGCAAAAAAAAAGAGTAAAAACAAGGCTAGAAGAACTAATGATAGTATATGTTTTTGAAAGTGACAATGTTCTGCAAGTTTTCAAACGATCTGTATAGTTGATGCAATTCTTCAGAAAGTACTTTGTGCCTTATCACATTTCACAGTGCTGATGAAACAATTATATGTGTTACTTCTCCTGGTGTGCAAGTACTTCCAGTAATATCCTTGGTGTTCCCAAAATTCAGCCTCAGGAATTTTCTTCCTTGGATTCTTTCAGTTTTCACAAGCAGCTACAGCAAAGACAGACTGGCAAGGAAGAAAATATGATGAAATTGTGCTATATTTGAATGTAGGAAAGGAGGATGTGGATCACCATGTTCAAGGGAGAGTTGAGGAGGTGAAAGGAGTAGGAAAGGGAAAGCTGATAAACCCTGAAAGAAGCCTGCATGTAGGTAATTATGCCCACATTTTCTGGCTCTTTGTTGTTATATTTTGATAATGTGATAGTGGCTCTTACACTGTTGCTATTTGTAAGTTTCCCAGAAGGGGAATAATAAGGAGCTACCAGTTCTGTAGTGCATGGTGGCTTGCTTTGGCTGTTTTATTTTGAAGTCCAATTTCATGCCAATGGAGTGAGTTAATGTCTGGGTAAGGTGAGATGATTCTTAAATCCTGCAATTGTTTGTTTCCTTGGTTTTGAACTGGTTCTTGAAGAGCTGTGTGTGCCATAAAGCTGAAACTCTATACAGTAGTCAATGCCTCGGAGTAATTGGGAGGTGAAATCTTAGCAAGTGAGACATACTTTCAGTCTGTAAAGAAATTCTAAGGAGTGCAAAACCAACATAAAACTATGGGACAAAAATTAGTCCAGAGGTTGTCCAACCCATTTGTCTTCACATTTATCTGGCAACAGGTTATTACTGAAGGACTAAGAGGAAAAGTAAAAGATAGAGTAAATTGCCCTTGTTTGCCATCCCTGCAACAAGGGAGCAGTGGGATCTAGGGCCTTGCTAAATTGCTAGTTTCCAAATTTATTAGCCAGTGATAACTGTATCTGAAAACTCTTTTAATTTAATTTTAATTTTAAACTATTTACTTAATTTAATTTGATTTTAATTTGAAGCTATTAACATAATTGAACTGAATTGTGTCACGTGAAAAAGTACTCCCTTGTCTTTAATAGAAATGCATGCTCTTGTTATTTCTTAGGACACCCTATTTTTCCTTTATTGTGAAATACAGTTAGAAGATAATAGTAATAGTAATAGTATTAATAATAGTAATAATAATAGAGATAATAGTAATAATAATAGAGATAATAGTAATAATAATAGAGATAATAGCAATAGTAATAATTAGCCACTGCATTATAGCTTCTGCAAGGAATTAATGATTTCTGTGGACTTTTACAGCAACTTCTGTGCCTGTTTTTTTTCAAGTCAAAGAAATGAAGTCTGTTTAATTCCTCCCTGTCTTTCACTGGAACTTCATTCTAGCCCTGTCCCCCTCTCTGGACTGCTCGCAGGAGTCTGAGAACTCTTGTCTGTCCTAATGCCCACTTGAGAACTCCTGATTAGGTGTAGCACATTTCCCTTTCCCAGGTGTATTATTTTGCACTTGCCACCACTCTAGTTCACCTGTCAGGTTATCACATGCTCATTCATTATTGAAGACATCATTCTTTACAGTTTCAGTATTCAATGTCCTGAACAAAATGCTTGCTCAGTGTCCTAATTCTCAAAATGCTGAGAGTTGGTTTTGCATTTTGGACATTTTGCTGTACAAAATTTCTGTTTACTAACTAATGTAACTGACTTTACAGCTGATTTTTAATATTTTTGAGGGGTTTTTTTTGTGTTGCAGGTCTGCTGTTTTTCTGTAACCAACAGAAAACAGTTTGTATTAAACTCAAAAAAGTGCTTTAAGTTTTCCCTAATACATTTTCAGTCCTTCTGCCTTTGACTGAAATGTTAAGAAAAAGACAATGTTGTTTTACAATGGTCCACCAGTGCTCAGGCAAGATGCTTTAATTTTTATGTGTTCTTTCAAATAGTTTTTGCTTTGTCAGCAAGCAAAGTATTGATGTTTTGCATTTGAAATAAGATGTAAAAGCAAAACTAAATCTTTGTGGGTGGGAGGTTATCCCTATTGTTAATTCAGCTGGAATCTCATGCAGAATGCAAACTAAATAAAAGTATAACAACCTGTTATTCAATACTTCGGGCAGCAGCTAAACTTTAATTTTGCAATGAAGTTTAAATCAGCCTTCAATTAAGGACCACTAGCTAAACTGAATTATTTTAGAGGAGCTTTTAAGTTTTACTATCTTTAGTTATTGTAGACTTTGTTCATGATCACCCCTGCTGTTTCTGCTGTTCTCACAGACCAGTGCTGCTCTGTACTTTCTGCTTTTGAATGCTCTGTGTCCTGCTTAGGTTTTCTCTTTTATGGTATAATCAAATTTTATCTTATGCAGACTCTGATTTTGTGTGGGAATTTAATCTCTGCTGTTATTTCATTTTAATTCTTGGTCAAATCTGACTAAGAATTCACTTAGAATTGTTCCCATAGGCTCTTGTTAAGATAGATTTTTGTGTATTCCATATTGCCAAATTGTTTCAGAAATGAGTTAATATTTATATGAACTTTTCTGGAGTCCTTGCTTTTAGCATTTGCATAGGTTGAGATGTACAGCAGTTTTTGAGGAAGATGTTCTACCCAAAGATATGTTTATTGTACAAATACTTATGACATTTCATTATGATTTTCTGGCTTCCATGCCTTGTAAAATGCTAGGTGTAGTTTATTTCCTAACTGATTGCCAGCACACTCAGAATCTGAACATAATTTCTTTAGAATTTTTACACGAAAGTTGATGTTTCTAGATGCTGAATACTTCCTAAACTGCCTTTTTTCCTTCTGATTTTTTTAAGTGCAACTGCCTGTTATTTAAACTCCGAATTTAAATTTAAAAATATTTTTCCAACATATTTAAGATTATGTGACATAATTATGGAACGTTTATTGCTTAATAAAGAGTGCCTTAAAACTGCAGAGTGTAACAATTTAAGAAGGTCCAAATCTTGTCACCTGTGGGTACCTATAGAAGTAATGATTATTAAAGACTATATGCCAGACTTGATAGACACCTGTTTTATACAGAAATACATCTACTGAAGGGAAGGTCTTTAAAACAGTTTTATTATAGAGGAGTGCTTGTATATTTTTAGCTGCTGTTGGCCTAAATCTAGTATAAAGATGCTATTTTCAGATGAAACTGTTTCTGAACTTGGATCAGTATTTGTAATGTTTCTTCAACTGATTTTTTAACCTGACAGGATATTCTGTTTACAAGATGACTGGATCTCTACTAACTTTGCAGTTTATATGTCCACACTTTAAGACAGTCTCTATTTTGGACACACAAAAATCAAAGCATGACTTTTCCTTTATTTTCTCTAAGTATGTAAATGTTCAAATTAAATAACTGTCATTCAGTTATGTAAATTGCATATGCAAATATCTATACGAATGCATGAATTCATTTGTGCGTGAAATGTACAAGTGCATAAAACTAAAGCAGCCATGTAGTTCAGCTTTTACAATACTGATGTGCTTATAAAGCTTTGGGTGACAGAGAAAGAGCAAAGAGTTGCCTTGAAAGAAGGTAAGTTACTTTTAAAATAATATTTTATGCCTTAAAAGAAAGCCATAAATGAAAAAATAATATACCCTTAGGATATCCATGAATTTGTTACTCATAGTAGGCTTCATACTACATGTGTATGGAATTCCTCTATAGAGATATCCCAATACAAACACATAGGCAGTTCAAATTCACTGACAATCCAAGTGCTTTACTCAGAGAATTTATTAATTCTTCTCCCTATAACGGGAGTAAGCTGAAATGGATGTAAAACTTTTTACTGATTTGGTGGGTATTAATTATTCTGACTTCTAAAATTCTTTCTATGGACCATCAAAAGTTAGAATTTTTGAAAAATCAGAAAATGTGCCAAATTTTGGAATTTGGAAAATGGGTTCATTGCTCTGGTGGCTAGCTAAACTGGCCAAATACTGCATAACTACTTCTTGGTTTTTGTGTATGAACTATATTAACTGAATCAGGAATGCTGTACTTCTTAAACTTTTCTTAAACACAGAAGTGTAAGACTGACTTTTATTAATGTTTTTACCTTCCAGCTTAACTGTGAGTGCAAAGACGTTTCTCAGGTACTGGCTATGTGTCTGTTCTGCCAGAGTGAATTACAGGGAATTACTGCTAGGTCTCTCATTTTTTTTTTTTCCTCTGGGAGAGAATTAACTGGCTCCACAGGTCTGTTCTGCCTGAATGAGAGACCTTCCATCTGTTGAAATTACCATAAATATTGTAGCTGATATGAGACAGCACCTGGGGCCTTGTAGTGGGTGACAGACCTTTTTCCACAGTGCACTTGTCAGCCAGCAGACAGGAGAACACAGGAATTTCTTAGAGACTTCAAGCAGTGTGGGTCCTGCTTCAACAAACCTACGCATGTGCTGCTTTCACAGCCCCTTTTTTGAAGGGATGATGCACAGGTCCCTCCCTGTTGTGTGCTCTGATATGAAAGGTTGAGATGAGCAAATTCAAAATTCTGGCCCTTTACGTTTACTGGTAATAATTTATTATGATAATAGAGGAGATCGCTATTGTCAGAAAAAAAAAAGATTAATATAGGATAGGGGTTTGATATGATTGATATGATTTGCAAATAATTTGATATGATTTGCATCTAGTTACTCGTCAAGGGTCATTTACTTTCTCATTCCAACATTAAAAAGGCAAATATAAAACCTAATATCTTAAGTTTAATAACATTAGACTATTTTCTAGAATTATCTCTTTACAGAAGGTAGTGTACATCTGCTTTCTGGATGTGGGAGCCTGAGTCACTGTGTCACAGTCCCCTGTCATACACCCTAATTTAAGTCCATCATTGTAATTAAAATAGCTATATGGATCTGCTGTGCTATCCTCCATGCCTTTACTAAAATTTCCATCACATACAATCGTCTTCTTTTCTGCCTAATATCTATAAAAAAACCTAAGAACACTTCACCAGCAGTCCATCTGAAAGGAGAAAGAAAGCAGAGATGCAGAAGGGAAATATGATTTTCCTAAGGTTATATGAAACGTCACAGCAGTGACTTTCTACATTTTACATCCACAAGGAGCATTTGGAAAAAAATGGCTCTTCTGCAGTAGAACATGCTCGTGTCCAGATGCTGCATTTTTCCTGACTTAGGTAAGGGAGCGACTTGGAGGCTATGTCAAGTTCAGTTGTTTGAACATTACCCTTGTTCGTTGTAGGCAATTTTAAGCAACTGCAGCTACCACTTGTCTGTTAATTGTGAACCCTGCGAGTGCTTTGTTTTATTACTTCAGTAATTTTGTGTGTCTTAGTTTATCTCATTGACAATAAACACCTTATTCCTTGCTTTCAACAGGCACCATCCATTGCATTCCTTTGATAGCAAAACTGAAAAGCATTGTATGCACTTCTGAATTTGCTTAAGAACATTCCATCCATGGAAATCCCAGCTTTCTTCTCTTTGGCAACACTTTCCATAGTTTGTGCAGCAGTAACTACTATGAACATTTTCATAGAGTTTCAGGAAAAATTCCTGTGTCTCTGAGTCTGCCCCAAACAAAATCACTTGTGTCTCCTGCAGTACTCAGTGTTGTTGACTGTATTGAAACCCTACAGAGGCAGGGAAGTTTCTGTTTCTTCCAGAATCCACAAACAATAGCTGCATTATTTGAGTTACAAAGTTAAAAAATTTAAACTAAGATATTATACAAGGTACCTATTAAAATGCTCTTCTTCTTTCAAGTAAATTTTCCATGCTCATTCTTTTAAACTGTTTTTCCACACAGCCTTCTCTTTTTGGCAGGGGATCCATGGTCTGTGTTTGTACAGAACCTTTCACACAAAATCCTGGTAAGTGGTTAAGACTTATTTGCTCCGTATTAGTGTTACCCCATAAGCAGTTTGGACAATCAGTATTGTCTAGTGCACAGTGTGTTGTACTGGGCTCACAAATGGGCTTTTTGCTTGGTTCTGTAATTGCTGTATAATCCTTGTTGAGCCAGCAGACCTCGGTTTTACTGTTTCTATACTCCTATTCTCCTTCCCTATCTTGATGTATGTTAGTAAGCAAACTGCAGACTTACTATTCTGCAGCGTGCAGCAAAAATTAGTGTCAGGTCTAGAATGGGCTTCTTATGCTTTGCTATGATTTACCAGACAAAGATATTTGAAATAATTGCATGGAATTTAATACCAGTTCACTTGCACTTAAAAGCAGTTGTCCCTGTAAAAGTAAATTCCAAGCTCTTGAAATTTTGTGGAAGGAGAAGAAGTCTATTAAACTGAACCATGTCTAGAACTGTGCAAAATATCTGCAAATAACCCTCACAAAATTTATCTAGCTTTAATATTTCTCACTAATATTATGTTAAAACTATGCTCTTCATAAAGACTCTTTGTGAACCATTTTCATGGAAGGGATTTCAGGAAATAAATGGTTTTGTTAAGAGAAGATACCTCATTCTGACTGCATTATATTCAGTCAATAGCTGAAACATGCAGAAAAAATCTGTGGGCAGTTTTAAGGACTGGACTTTCAATTTCATTATCATCTTGGTGTAACAGCTTAAAAATGTTAATGCATAGTGCTCTTATTGCTGGTGCAATTTTCTCTGGCTTTGGCTATTTCATGATGAGAACTGCTATCATATTCATATATATTTGTTTTATATACCTTTTAGGGACAATTTATATTTTAAAATAATTGTGTAAAGCAATTTTCATATCATATGGTTCAAGCTGTAATGAAACGAGAAAACATAAAATATTTTTTCTCTTATAACTGCTGCAAATTCAAAACAGAAACAGAGCAAAATTGTCAGCTTTGTGTTTGTATAGGAATTCATATTTAAAGTCATATTTAAGACCTGGCCATAATACAATCCAAACTGGAATTTATTATTTGGTTGTTTACATTTCCTCTCATATACCATGTTATAATCTTGCCTTTGACTTTATATGAGATTCCCATTGGGAATGCTGATGTAAGAGTTTTCTCATTTTAAAGACTGTAGACAATAAACCCAACATAGAGTATGGAGCTGGATTTGTGTCTAGACCACAAAAATAAATAATATAGGCATGCATATAATAATATTTTCCTATAAACATGAAAAGATGGTGAATGGTATGCAAATCACCTCCATTTTCTCCCAAGCAGACGTTAGTACATGCCTGGTAAAACACACGTCAGAAGATAGAATCTCATGGGGAAAGCTGCACACCTGCTTGAACCACAGGCAATGGGGGTAAGTCATAAGGCAAATGTGACTAAAAACCTCTGAAAGTGATCCTGCAATGCTTCTTTCATGAAATACAGAAACCAGGGTTAAAGAAATGTGAGTGGATTGACTTCATCCTGCATAGTTTATTGGCCTGAGGTCTGTGAATAACCATCAGAACTGTTTATCTGAATGGCACAAGTCCTCAGTTTCTCAATTTATCTTTTATTTCTATAACAGTGCATTAACCATTAGTTGGATTTTATTGTTCTAACTTCTTTGACAATCACAAAGTTGGCAAGGGAATGTAACCATCCCCAGCCTATTTCTAATACCGCAGAGTCCATAATTTATGGTTTTGCCACAGTTACATCCATCACACTTGCATAAATACAAAAGGAAACCCAGGATATAATTTCTAGGAGGCACTGTTGCTCCTGCAAGCAGCAACATATTTATTCAACAACTGAAAGAAACAAGTATGTTATCAGGATGAAGGCCTGGAGGAGTCACTTTGAGATTAGTTAAGAGGCATCTACTTTGTTTGCCACAGAAAATACAGGAAATAAGAGATTTGCCTTCAATATATTGAGTAGTCTGAAGACTAACTTGAGAAGTATAAGACTTTAATCCACTGAATTATCCTATGTAAAAAAAGAATTTAAACATGCATAAAATTGCACAGTATTACACCTGCAAAAGTTATATTTAATTATTATATTTATATTAACTAATGCCTATGTGTCCATTTTAGTATGAGAGTTCTGCAGCAAATATGTAAAAACATCCTTCTTACAAAAACAATTTGTATGCTAAATGAGGCATTGTTCAGTGTAGAAAGGAGTTTTTTTCCACAAGTTTTAGAATAATATGGAAAAGTATTTTATTCCCATGAGAAAGAGTACAGTCTTGCAGTACTGAATGATTCTCGGAAGGAAATTAAATATGCCATTTGTGAATTGCATTGATTTTTTTTCTGACTGCTGCCTACCCAACTAAAGAAGTTTAAAATGTTGTTATTCACCTTGAAAATTACTCTCTACTTCAAAGGGATCTCTAAGTATAATCCACTTAATATCCACTTAATATTACAAGGCACGTGGATGATAGGAGGGCACATCTTCCGAGTAGAGGAGATTTCTCTTTGCCAAAGAGAATTTGGCAATTCTCTTTGCTTTTCTATAATAAAGAAAAATTGTTATAAAAAAAAAAAAAGAAAAAAAGAATAAAGGGCTTTAAAGGGAAAGAAAAACACATAAAAAGAAGGGTTTTGTTAGATTCCAGAGAATGAAGATTCTTTTCAGAATAGGATTACTTAGAAACTAACTTTTCTGATATTTCACAAAATCTCTCCTGAGAGCTGGTGACACAGCAAATGAGATGGTTTCATCAAAAGTCCAGCTCCTTGTGATGCTTGTGATGCAGCTCCTCTAAGATGAGTTTGCTGATCTTTACCTGAGCAAAGTTTTTCTACTTAGATTATTGAAAATCATTCAAATCCCTGTATAGGACTATCTGCTTAGTTTCCTGATTTACTTTGAGCTCTCTCAGAGAACCAGTATGATTGCAGAGTTTATAAGGACTTGAGAACTGATCAGATATATTTTCCTGAAATAATTCATCCTGCAAAATTGAGCAGCAGTGCCAGCTCAGTCAACCAAGGCAGTGTATTTGTGTTTTAAATACTAGGACTGAGCAGTGGGTGATTTTAATTGAGTTCTCCAAGCTGTCTATAGACTAAAATCCGTACCTTCCTCTCTTCAGATAGTTGAAAGAAAGAATACATCACAGGTGTATCCTAAACATCCATAACAAATCCAAGAGGTCTGCCACAAAACTTGGGAATGCCAAGGAATACATCACCATAAGGAACTAAATATTGTATCACTAGTTAGAGGAACAACTTTGTAAAGAGCATTCAAAGCTTGTTAGAGCTTCTGACCAGAAGACAACAAAACAGAACTGATGGAATTAAGTTTCTTCCAGACTTTCCGTGCAATCCCATCTATCCCCTATGGACACAGGCACATTGGAGTGTGTCCAGAGGAAGTAATGAAAATGATCAGAGGACTGAAATATCTCTCTCGTGAGGACAGGCTGAGAGCATTGGGGTTGCTCAGCCTGGAGAAGAGAAGGCTCCAGGGACACCTTAGAACTTCTTCCAGCACCTGAAGGCCTAAAGAGCACTTGTAGTGTTAGGAGAGCAAACGGCTTAAACAAATAGAAGGTAGTTTAGATTAGATATCAGGAATAAAATCTTTTACTGTAGGTGTGATGGAGCACTGGCACAGGTTGCCCAGAGACCTTGTGGATGACCCATCCCTGGTGGTGTCAGAGAACAAGCTGGATGGGGCTCTGAGCAGTCTGCTCCAGTGGGAGGTGTCTCTGCCCATGGCAGGAGGACTGGAACCAGACTGGAACCTTCCAACCTAAACAATTCTATTACAGGATTCCATTTTTTATAATCTATTGCTGGAAAACCAGGAGGCAGACAGATGTTTTGCATATCTTTGGTTACAGACGTGTGTTATTGCCCACAATCAAGTTTCAACTTTCTTGGGTTTTGGCACTGTGTTTTTGAGATATGTTATCTTTGATAATAATAGGACACTGTGGAGGAAATACCTGCTCAGATAGTAAAAGAAGAGAGTGGAGTACAGAGTCAGCTTCATAGCAGCTGCATATAGTAGCTTTTACTGTTAGTCTGTCTATAAATTTGGAAAACCATCTTTCATTTTGTCTGTATATTAATTCAAACCTCTTATTACATTGTCTCTAAAGCAGCAATAGCAATGCCATGGCTTTCTGCAGATTATAACACTTCTAGGACATAGGATGTTCACTTTTTAGATTTTGGTGTGTGCATCTTTGTAAAATTATTCAAGAGAGGGTGTGTGGGGGTGTATTTTGTTGTTTTTTCTTTGTTTACCTGTGACTAAACTGGATACAATTAGTGGCAGGACCAGCATCTGCAGCATCCTCATGAGTAGTTCTCCTGGAAATGAAAAGTATTTCACTTCCCGATAGCTCATCTTATATGATCGAAGAGAAAATCCCAGGATTACACCTGAAGGGAGGGAAAAGAGATATCATTACTCAGTCTTTTAAAGAAGCAGTAGCATCTGAACATGAACATCTGTAAAGCATCTGAAAAAACATCTATACTGGACATATCTAATTGTAACCTGTACTATTTACTATGCTGATTTACTTTCTCTGGTATCATCTATGAGTAGCCCTCCTGAAAATGTTAAGTTATTGCCATTTAGGAATGGTGTTCCCAATTTAGTGTTCCCAGTGAAACACTGCAAGCCACATCCCACTTGCTCAGCCCCCTGCTCCCTCCCCCTGTGGTGGGATAGAGAGGAGAGCTGGAGGCACAAAATGTAGACACCATGTATCGAGGCAATAACATTTTACTGAAGACAGCAATGAAATAAGAAAACGAACAGTAATAATTTTAATAACGAATCATGGAAGAGGTGAATGATTCACAGACGAGTGCTCACCATGCAGAAATCCCAAACATGCTCCAAGAATCAGAAAGGGCCCCTTCCCCTGACCCCAAAAATTACATCAGGCTTTATAGAATAACCCCTGGGTCCTGGCTGTGCCCCCTCCTGACTACTGCAAAATTAACCCTCTCCTGGCCAGAATCAGCACAGTCATTTAGAATGATTTTTGTGCTGCTATTTTTTTAAATCTGGACTGCCATCAAAGGCACACCTTGAGTGCTAATGAAAAGAAGCAATCCCTGCTACTGCAGCCAAGTGTCTTGAATTCTGAGATTTTGAGTGTAATCCTATATGCTATGCATATACGTACTAGCTACCAGTCATCAGAAGTCTTGTCCATGCCTGTCTACTCTGTGGGCCTGATCCTACAGATGTGCTTCAGATTGAAGGAGATAACCAGGACAGACATATTTGAGAATCCCCTTGTGGTTTAGTCTTTTCGCAGTCAAAAATGAAGCAGGAGGTAAGCATCTCCACCCATGCCTACCTTCAGGAATACTGACACTTGCAAAGAAGCAGATAATCAGCGCTGAAAGGCCTTACTGGATGATTAAGTGGTGGGTTTCAATGCCTGAGGGACAGGAGCAGAGGAATGCCTGGAGCCATTTATCTTGCTGGGAACAGATAAATGATACTTGAGATACATTTACAAATGGAAGTCATAGGTGGGCTCATGTGTGGAAAGCTAAACTTCCCAGCTACAACTTTGAAGATTTTGTCCTGCATTTGCCACCAACTGCTTTGTTTGCATATTTATTTAGTTATTTGGTCAGCTGACATGACCAGTTGCAATTTGCAATTGTTAAATGGCTTGGTGCCTATCTGATGTAGGACTGCTATACCCCGCCAAATAACACAGGGCTTTATCTGGAACACATTAGCCATACACACGGTGAAACTCAACTATCTCTCCTCTCCATTCAAGACTCCATGTCCTTCAGCACTGTCTGGTACTGGCATTTGGGTAAACTGTGTGCAGAAAGCTGGATCAGACAATTGATCCTGCTGCAAACCACAGTGGGTTTGCAGCAAACAAATTTATTTTACTGGGTTAATTTTCAGCCAGGTCAATTCCCTGATGCAATTATTTTGTACGGCTACACAGGGGTTGGTGCCTTCCCTGGTAGATATGTGCCTCAGAGAAGAGTGGGATTGCTCTTTTTGAAAGGTAGGCAGACTCAGGTTTCATAAAATGTGCTATGACACTGCTCCTCGGTGATATTAGGCAGCAGACCATTCCAGATCCACTCTAGATCATGTTAGAACTTGAGTACATCCTGAAAATGCTGCTGATTATTGACGTCTGCTGGTGAAAGGGAGCATCTGTAACTCTCAATTTAGTGACCTCTGTTTGATCATGATTTAGGGACTTCAGCAGGTTGATTAAGCAAGAGGAGTCCGGAAATGTCTTGCATAGAACAGAAAATAGAACTGTGTTCTAGAGAATAGTGTTACAGGATGGAGAGAAAAGTAACTAAGCATGGAGTTGGTGTTATGGAAAAGAGTGGCAGGACTAGAAGGCATTTGTTTAGTCTCATTCATGTTCTGTGGTCTCAGGTAGCTAAAGTGCATTTTGCATAAATTATTTTTTGGGGGGTAAAATGACATAATTAAATGCATAGAAGAAGGGCCCCTGAATAATTCTTGTTTAAAAGACCTGCCTGAGAGTTTCCCTTCTTTTCAAAAAAGTTTTAAAATCTGCTGCTGAGTTACTCATTATTTTCTTTTTTTATGAGAAACACATTTCTCAGATATAAAGAATCCATCTGGACTTTTGTTTCTGCACTTAATGAGCACTACATTTTGACAACTGGGTAACAAGCAAACAGAGCTAGGCTGGTTTCTTACTTAGGCCACAGTTCTGCAATTAGTTCCACATGAATTAATCCCTGCACTAGTACAAAGCCTCACTGAGGTTGGAAAGGGTTTCTGAGGCTGCTATAAGAACTAGTCCTTATGCTATGCTATAAGGGCTTGATTATCTATTCCACTACCATCCAAGCAGCACAAAGTGGCCTGAGATGGCTGTGTGAATGAATATTATTGGTAGCGAGAGTGAGTTTCTAAAGTTCCACGTAAACCTGTTGAGCCAAAAATTATTGGCTGTTTTTTGTCCTAATGTGCTCTGTGCATAATTACAGGGTTTCCCAGCACTGCAGTTTACAGAAAGAATTTCTGCAATGTGAAAAGAAATGTGCCCTGGTAGTGTATTATGTTGAAATGGGTCAACACACAACAACTACTAATTCTTCAGCCTTAACCTTAGCACTGCTATTGATCTCTATGCAGTCATGCCCAAGACATGAGAACCTGTCTCTGACTCAGTTTCCCTGCTTGAAATATAAATACAGCAGTAGCTGTTTCACAGGTATTTCTGAAAATTGGTTGTGCTCACACAGAACAAGAAGAAATTCAGACAAATTATTTCCTCCTTGTAGGGTTTGATAATAAATGCATGATTTTACCAGTCCCTCTTGATTTTGGAATAAATTAAGATTGAACTTTATTTTCTTTTCCAAGTCTGAATAAGTAAATAGTGGGTATAATATCCCATCTGACAAAGTATAATTAACAAAATTCTTGAGACAGAAAACTCAAATTTGGCAAAGTAACTTTGTCTTTGAATTAGCTTCTTAGAACCAGCATTCACAGGCTTCAAATGGCGAGATAGCAGCATACAATGATGATGTAAAAATAGGCACAATGGCAAAGCATCAAAATAAAGTCCTGAACCAAGACCTAGTGGGAGGTACTAAACCTTTGGAAGGGGTGCAGTATTCCAACAACCATCCACTGCTTTGTGGGTGGCAGGAGCTTTAGTGCTTCACAACCAAGACTGGGAAGATTACATACTGGAACTGGCCTTTCTCAGCAAAAGTTTCAAGTTTCAGGTTAATTCTGAAAATTGTAATGAGACAAAGCCCTGTGTGAAACAAGCTCCCACAACCTGTTGTGCAGGTTTCTGTGTACCCTTTGTAATAGAAAAGATCAACTAATCAACACTATCAGAGCCTGACTTCTCAAATGGTTAGTAGTGTACCATTTCTGCACTGCAGCAAAGAGTAGATTTATCCACAGAATTTGGGCATTTTCTGGACAAAAATCAGTAGTGCCTGTTTCAGTTAACACAAATTCTATACATGTGTTTAGTGTATAACAGAACCATATTGTTAAATAATTTATACAGTTTATAATGAAAAAGCAAATTAGCTTAGAGTTATAAAAGGATTTTTGAGGTGTTCTTGATGTAGCAATAGTTAAGTATATGGAAAAATTTATTTTTCCACTATAGTGATAAAGTTAAGTTTATGGAAAAAATTATTTGTAGATGATCCTGATGATAATCAGAACAATCTAAGAAGCCAAAATTATTGCATTGAGTTTATGTTTTTGTGAATCAAAATGAAATCCAAAATGAAATTCAATATGTATGAATACAGTGAAGAGAGGACTTCAAACTTGCAAGGAGCAGAAGGTGGAAATAATTCTGGCAGTTAGGATAATGGGATGGAAATGGCAAAATAGTACTTAGGATTTGGAATTCTTTATTCCAAAAATAGGACTATATTGATGAATGGCCTATGATCTTCACTTCTAGTCACTGGGTACCAGAAAGAAAACAATTAAATCTTCATGTTGGACTTTAACAACTATGGGTATGCTTGTATGGCTAAAAAAAACCTACACAACCTTCTATACAAAATGTCTTTAACGCATTAAATTCAAAGTGTGATGAAGTAAGCAATAAAGTCGGGGTCTAAGTTATTGAAATGAATTCTTATGAGAATTCATTTCAATAACTGGTCTCAATCTTATTTCAGAGTTACACAGGAAATAAGACTGTACAGTTACCTCAAACTTAAACTTTTTTACAATGCCCATGCTGTCTGCTGCATGTTCAAGCAAGAAGTGCAGAATTCTGACAGTTGTACTTCTCAATTGACCAAACATCACTTAAACATTTCAGGAGAAAATTACTATTTGTTATATCAATAATGGAACAAGAGCTGCTTTGTCCTTATCAGCACTTGCCAGTTAAGCCAGAACATACCACTAAGAGTTATATACACTTCTGCTCTTTACTGTAAATCTCAGAACACTGTTAAAGGAGGTCCATATCAATATCCTTTCCCCTAATATATGTGGTACAGAATTACTTCTTCTTTTCCAGTAGGAAATAGAAAACTTCAAAACTAACTCGGAAAAAAACCCCACTTTATGCTGAGTAGAATGCTGTTCTAAACTAACAGCTGTTAATAGTTCAGTTCCCGAAAACCTTGTAACCACCAAGCAAATAACATTTTGTCCTATAACAGCAATTGGGCAAGAGCCATGAAGGAAATCAGGCTTCTACGAGTTTAATGGGACATTGTATATTTTTGTTAGCTCCACAGCCATTTCATTTCTTCATTCCTGCAGAGCTCCGGAATGACTGCTTTTGTTCTTTGGGTCGTTTGTTATTGTTTAATTTACCATTTTGTTCTGACACCTTTTCTTCTAACAGCCAGCTTCAGATAAGTCCACAACTGTATTTACTTGAGACAAACAGGTAAATTACTTTTCCAGTGATAAGAAATACTTCAAGTTGCCGGCAAAATCTCTTTCTTAATTTCTTTCCTTGCTTGCCAGAAGAATCACCCAATTTTCTCAGCCTGACTTTGATTTTCATAATTCTTGTTTCAGAATTTTATATTGAATCTTCACCCCCTAGTACACCTGGTGTATCACACCTGCCCTTTCCTTGCTTTCTGGTTCTCCTTATGTAGGTAGGAATGTGTGTTCCCTTTGAAACCATTTTATTGAACATAAATGCCAGGTTATAACTGCGTGATGACTCTGCAGCAGAGAGTTTAAGGACCTGTGCTCCAAGTTGCCACATTAGAATCTATATTAAAGTGGAATATGTGTTGATTTGGACACAAGCAGCTACCTTTCTTTTGTCTGAGACATACTCTGAGTGCAGTCATGGGAGAAACAATGTGGAAGAGCTAGATATCCTAGACATGACAATCCCAGAAAAGATCTGGGATCTGCAAAAAGGGACATGTCCGAGTAAAGCAGGTTAATAGCAAAATAAGAGTTATGGTGATGTCAGAGAGTTATCCACTGCATCAGAAGAGAAGTCAGGGTGCAGCCTTTGCTCAGGGGCCACAGGAGCTCACAGATGTGCGGGGGAGACACAGCCTCAGGAACACCTGAACCTGACCGTGAAGGTTTGCTTTGTCCTGTAAGAGAGATGGTTTTCCCCCAAAAACCCACACCAGCCTTCTAACAGCAGTATTCAGTTTTACAGTTTGCAAAGATGCAGAGGCATTTTATCATAAAAGTGTATTGTGGACATTTAGAGCTAGATTAACAGATACGTGGGCACTCAATTCCCAGCTCAGTCAAACACTCTGCCCAGCTCCAGAGGAGCCTGAATTTCTGACACATCTTTATATCTACAGCTATAAAGCACTTGCATGTTGCCTTTATTTGCAGACACAGCATCTCCTCCTTGGATTTTGTGGGCAGAAAACATGCAAGTGGAGAGGGGAATCTGAAGCTGTAAGAACTGATGTAACAAAGCAATGAGCAAAAGCACCATTTGACCAGAGGCTGCCTAAACTGGATATAAAATCTGAGGACAGCTTCTGAGTGCTGCTAAAAAGGCTTTTTAGAAACTATTGAAATTTGTCCTTTGCTATTTCTTTGCTCTAGTGTTAGACTCATACACTTTTTCCCTTTTGTCTCTAGTTGTTTGGCTCATTTGCCTGTCTTCCCCAATTAGGAGGTAATTTTGTTCCTTTGAGAACATGTCCAAAAAAATTGTTCTCATTTTATCCAACTTCAACTTCTCTGTTTGCCTTTAACTGTTTTTAAAATTTTTTCACTTGTTTTCCTTGAACTGTTTATGCGTTTACCTCTTGTTCGTAATTGATTTCTCACTTTTTCTTTTTAATATTTAAAAATTTTTATTTCCAGACAAGCAATTGCAGGGCATTAGCAGCAGATTTGGAATGAAGAGTTTTCACTGCTGGCACTGAAGCAGACTGTTCTTAATGGAATAGGGACATTATTCATGATTTCATCCTCAGACAAGAGACTTCATTGAAAGACAAACTATGCCTAGTTTATATACTCTTGCTAGTCTCTGAGCTATATTAAAAAAATACTTTTAATGCAAAAAATAACAAATAATTCCATGAACAGGAATAATATCTTACTATGCATATATAAAAACTCAGACATTCACAGTATCTATCAGATTATATTTTATGTATTATTGCTTAGAATTAAGGTACTACTCTGTGCTTTACAAAGTTACTATAATAGCTGTTCCTTTCATGCTTGGCTTTACTTTGCTGCTTCATGTTCATGACTAAAGTTAATGTATTTACTCCTATAAAATATAGATAAAAACAGGTAAGAAAGCTGCTCTCTCAAAGTTTAGAGCATACCTTTCCTGCTTTACATTTCTTTCTTTACTCTTTTTCCTTGGCTGCAAGTTGACATATTCCTTACCAGCACTGAATTCTACTTTTCCCTACTGTGGTTTCAGCTGCTCATCCATATTATTTTGTCTTTTTGACAGTATAGCTGCACAAAGGAATTGCAGACTGTGAGACTGAGACCACTCAGGACCAAGAACTTTATGCAAACATTCACAGACAAGAGAGCTCTATTCTGAGGAACTTCTGGCATAGTTTGACAGATATCTTGAAGCTGGATATGGACAGTTGTTTTTTTTTTTAATTCCAGCTTAGACACACATTACAAAGAGTTCATTTTAGGCTGGACTATCTTGATATGCAGTTAAGCACCATCATTAGGAGGACATTCAAATTATGCATACATATCCCTGTGGAGCTAGTCCACCTTTTACTTCCTACAAAACCACCTGTTAATTTAGCTTAGCGCTGATAGTCTAAGTCTGTAAATGACTTGTTTGACACTGCGGTTTAAGTATTTTGTTGAATCAAGATATGGGCATGCCAGGACTATCTGGATCATGGAACATATGGCAGACTTAGTTAAAAAATTTCTTTTTTGTCCAGTATTTTGCTGAGACATGCAAACAACCAGGATAGACTGAGAGGCAGCATTTCCCCTTGTAGAATATAAGATTTTTGCCAAATCAGGTGTAAGCTTCACCATAACACTTTTTTTAAATGTTTGATTTTTTCGGTGAGTCTTTTCCATAAGAAAATCAGGCTCATGGCTGAAGTTCATGGAATCATGTCACCATTTCCTTAAAAAGATATCTGGGATGCTTTCAGTCCCTCGCTGTTTGATTATGAGCCACTTCATCCCTGAAATCCTCAGTATGGCTGTGAAACTATTCACAAATAGAACCCTCCATCTATTTCTTTTACTTGCCAACAGCCCTTTCCAAAACATTAATTTCCAGAAGTGTTTAATTTCGGTCGATTAAAAGGATGTATCATGCCTTACTTTTTGTGAGTTAACTCATCTTGAAGATACATAGTAGCATATTTATTAATTTAGACCCAGCCTCCATACAGGTAATGACACCTCTTTTCCAACTGTTAGGTGTTATGCTGAATGGTAGAATTTCCCTATCTTAAAGGTCACAAAAATGGCACAGGGAAACTTGCACCTGGAATAATGCTTAGTTACACAGTAAGTACCTGAGTCCAGACTATGACCTTTTAATTCCCTCCAGATAAAAAAAGCTTTGCTCTGGAAATATATGAAGTTTATGGGCACTACTCCATTTGCTTTAGAAGACTCCTCAGTTCTCACCCTTCTGCGTGTGTTTTTCTCAGATCTGCCATGCCCTAAACATCTATTTGCCTAATTCCAGGCTAAATCCTGAGGGACTAGCAACTGAACACAACTGTCACACAGAATGCACAGAATCATCTGGACACAATCCTTGTGTCCCCGTTTTTGCTCCAAGGGCTGCTTCACAGCCTGGGGCTCCCTGTTATAGGTGAGCCTTTTAGTCATTGGGTTAACACAATGCTGCCTTTTGCTCTCTTGGCATTTGCATTCATCCTTAGAGGCCTTACATTTCCCTCTGCCTAAAACCACAGCTTAGACAGGAATGGTGGAGTTGCCTTCTCCTGCAACTTGCCTTTTGAGAGGAAAAGAATAACCTAGCTCCTCAAGTGCTGCTAGCAGCACTCCCACCTGGACTTCTGCACCTCCACCAGGTGAAAATGTCTGGCATGGTGACTCAGAAAGGAGTGGGAGTAGGAATGCAAACCTGTTTGTTTGTTTATTTGTTTGTTTGTTTAACTGCCTGTGTTCCTCCTGGAAGTTTTGGGAAGCTACATGCTTAGGTCATGGGCTTGTGCAGCTACCCAGCTGTGTCTCCTTGCTCCAGCTCATGTGCTAAAAAGAGCTCTGAGATTTAGGTTCCATGGTCAGCTTCCTTTGCTTGCGTTTTGGACTTTGAAGAACTTGATTGCACATCCATATCTGTTTAATATATGGATTCCCAAGTCAAAAAAATTTTAAAAGACATCAAAATGTATGTAGTAGACTTACTTGTCAACTACCTTTGGTTAGTACTCCCAGAAATTCCCTGATTATTGGTCCTGTAATACAAAGGCAATTCTACTCTTTTACTTTCATTTAGCCCTTGTGCATGGTAAAACCAAAGCACTTACTAAGCCAGTTTGAGGGGCCAGATTATGTTGCAGCGTAAATGATGCTTAAAATTGAAGCCCCATCTTTTATAGATTTTGTTTTGAATAAACCAATTTACAGTTATACCAAGTTACAGTAAAAGGTGAAAAACAAGCACACACTTTGTAACTCTCAAGCTCATTTCTATTTATGGTCTTATATCCATGCCAATAGAATATATATACACATGCTAAATTTCAAGCAAGATATTGCATTTTTTTTTAATGCAGAGAATAGAAAGAGAATTCAAAAGGCGAATAAAACTCATGCTAAAAGAAAGGATGTGGGAGAATAACCAGGAAATATGAGTAGCAGTAACATTTTGTTACTATCCTGATTCTCCTCTGATCCTTGTGGCTTTCTTTGCCTCTTTTCTAGCATTTAACTATTTTCCTTTTCACTGTTGTGCAGCTCATCACACCTATTATTTTACTCTTTTATTTTAAAAAGTCCCATGAAACCTAGAACGAAAATAACTTTCTCTTGTATGGATTTTAAAGGGTTACACACCATGTGGTTTCATTGTGTTGATTGAAAGTGCAGACCCTGGCTATACAACTTCAAGTCTGGTGGGTTGACATAATAAATGCAATAATCCAGCTTTTACTAAAATTTCTCTGAAATAATTTCCATTTATTCTTTTACTATTTTCCATAGTTTATTCCCTATTCTATACCATATACATATTTTGTATCCATTAATAATTTAAGACTTCTTGGTGAGGAGCTTAGGTGTTGTCTAATATATGTTGTAGGCACCACAGAATATTCTGTGAACAGCAGAGATGGAGAAATTTATATGGGAGACAGAAATTTCTTATTGCTCCTTACTAAGCACTTTTTAAACACCAGTTGCACTGCCTTATTGCTCCAAAGCTCCAGTTAAACTGAATTGTAAGATGCTGTGAAAAAAAAAATAAATTATGATCTATGCTAAATCCCATTGAATCACAGAACCAGAGGCTGGAACAGACCTCTAAGATCACCAAGTTCAAGTCTTAGCCCAGCACTGCCAAGCCCACCACTAAACCATGACCCAAAGTGCCACATCTACACAGATTTTCAGTGTCTGCAGGGATGGTGGCTCCATCAGATGCCCTGCTTCCCAGGGCAGACTGTTACAGGGTTTGACAGCCCAGTCAATGAAAAAATTTTTCCCAAAATCCAAACTAGACACCCTCTGACACATCTCCAGACCTTTTCCTCTTGTCCTGTGAGAAGAGGCCAATCCCCAGCTGGCTAAGGCCTCCTTTCAGGGAGTTGTAGGGAGTGAGAAGGTCCCCTGAGACTCCTTTTCTCCAGGAGAAAAGCTGCTGAAACCTTTTCCTCAGCTTTTCCTCACAGGACTTGAGCTCCAGACCCTTCCCCAGCTTTATTGTGTGTCTCTGGACTTGCTGCAGCATCTCAGTATCTGCCTTGCTGTAAGTTTACTTATCATAAGATTACTGGGTTTTAATTAAAAATGAAATTAAATATAAAATTTTAAAGGAATGCGCAGCCAACAGAAGGACTTTAGAGGATTGTCAGAGGATATGCACAACTACTGTGACTACAAGGATTATTTAATGAAGCTGGTGGTTGCAAAAGACCTGATTTTCCTTCAACAAGGCATGAAAAATAAAAAAAAAAAAAAATTAGTGTGTCTCAGCTATGGATCTAGATGTCTATGCTACACTACAGCACAAATTCTCCCAATGCCTGCATTTTTATCTTAATTTTTTTTTAGCAGCCTTTTCAGCATCTAGAATATCTAGCCCCTTTGTTTTTTTTCTTTTTAATATTGGATTTATCAGTAAAGTTTTTCAAATGCACTTAAAGATAAGAATTTCATAAAAACATTTTTTCTATGATATCATATAATCCCTTGAAACTTTCAGATGCCTGGCTATTTCAAGGAATTTTGTCAGAATTTTAAGCTAAATGAATATTTTCAGGAATTAATGAACAACTGAACATACCATCTTCAGCCACACCTTCATTGTGGCCAGCTCAAAAGCATTTCATCTCCAATGACATCTTGGTCTAGCTTTAAAGTGCCAGTAAGGATCTAACAATGTTAAATATTTATTCAGCATACAAATCACTGGCATCTTGCTTATGATTTTGTGCTGCCTTCCAGTCACCACAGCAATTATAGTCCCTGTCTACTGAAAAAATGGAAAGGGTTGGCAAGCCTTAATACCAGTTTATTCCATGTTTATGTGTCTTTTCTGACCCTTTCAGGACTTACACGAAATTTTTCTTGAGAATCCTTGAGATAACTACTGTTTCAGTTGACCATACTCTAATGGCATTCAGAGAATTTTCTTGTAAAATCTCTGAGAAACCACATCCTAAATGCCCCACACTGTTACTGCCATGCATTTCACCTAGGAGAGCTTTGAATTTTGATTTGTTAGAAGCATTACTATGTAGATACATTTATTTTTAACTTCTAGAGAGAATTTTGAGGATCTCAACAGCCTTTTTTCAATCTGTATGAAGCGTGGAATGAATGAATGTTTCTCTGCACTGTTTTATGACCATTGAGACATTCTGCTTTTGAGCACCACTTTGCAAGTCCACTGATTAGACAGTTTAGAGTGTTAGGATAGAAATAAACTGATATTTGGCTGGTAAAGATTTTGCATCTTTACTGAGCATTTATGCACAACTGTTCTCTCCAGAATGCTTAATTGTTATTCATGAGGTAGCCAAGTTTATTGTTGTTACTCTGTGCCATGTGTGGCAGTTCAACAACCATTGCTGTTTTATTTCAGTAACAACAAAATGAATTGTGGTAAGAAATGTGGATTGTGATAATATATTAACATTATTTTATTTTGCTGTTAAACTAGAGTACTGTTTGTATTTCACAGTCTGACTTTTACTGGTGTCTTCTTAATGGCAGAATTAAGGTTCTTTGCATTTCTATACTTTTTCTTCCTTTTGAAAAGAATAATCTCTTTTGGAGCTTTAAGTGTCACTCTGAGTTTTATGGTGCATGTTCATGCTTCTTTTTCTTCCAAAATTATAGCTATTTTATACTTAAAAAAAAAAGGTTTTGATTAGCAAATTGTTCATACTATTACTTAGGAAGGTTTTGTCACTCAGTGAGAAATCAGTTGCGTTGGTAAGGTTCTTTAGGAGAGCCCCGAGACAGAGTCAGCCTCTGAGTTCAGCACAAAAATAATTAATTTCTCTTTAACTGTAGCCAACAGTCTTGATTTTCTTGCATATATCTTATCTCTTTTTTTTGTATAATCTCACTCTTTATGCTTCAACTTATTCTTTTACCTAAAACTCAGGTCCCACAGCTGTTTCTCCATCAGTGATGGATCTTCATTTTGTTCTCATGCAAATTTTACCAATCCTGCACTAGGATTTGACACAGTGTTCAATGTCAATTTATAGTGAAGTCAAATACTCTTCTCTGGGTATGTCAGCCTCACCCTTAAGTGGATACAGAAATCTGTCAATAGCAGAAAAGATGGTGCTTCAACACACAAGGCTGCTGTTTTTGTGGGAATTATCCTGAGTTTTGTCCACCTGCCTGTCACAGAACTTGTACCTCACAGGTCTTTAAGCTGTTGTTCAGACAGGGAGTCTCTCGAGATGGGAGAATCTCGTACCCTGTGCTGCTTTGCGCAACTTTTCACTGTTTAGATATTTTAAGGTCACTGTGGGTGTTTTGTCTTTTGTGTCACGAAGGATCCTTTCAGGGCTTTATTTATCTCTTTGCTTTTTCTCTTCAAGGAAAAGGGGCAAGGCAAGACCTCTCCCTGTTCTTTTAGCTAGATTTTTTTGGTAAACACTGGAAAGATTTGGAATCTCCCACATGGTGCGTGCTCTTGCAGAACAGAGGTTGTCTGGGTTTATCTACATTTCACACCTATTGTGAGATTGCTGGCAATTACAGAAGCCTGGCTTCAATGACACAGCCAGACCTGCATTCCCTCTTCCTTTGGGGAAACAGGGAGTCAGAAAACATGGATCCATCCCCCTCCTCCTTGAATGTCCCAGCAGACAACTGCAACATGTATATACCCCTGGCAAAAGGATTTTAGCTAGTGAATTGGAGCTCCATAACTAAGCAGAAACTCCTTTTCATAGTGTTTGCTTCACAGCCTCCTCTGTTTCAATTAAAACAGCATTTCACTGCGGGCAGCTTCCAATGATCTCTGCTCAGCAGTGCTCTGTATCTCAGTCCTGTCCTTCAGTACAAGTTCAGAACTCACAGCAAGGTTCTTTGGCATTTAGAATCCTGCCAGAGTCTGGGTTCCTGTGCCATTTTTGAGAAAATAGGATGTGAGAATGAAGGCTGGCTGATAAAGGAAGTGTATCTGAAAGGAAGGAGTTTTTGGGGACAGGATGATGGTTCTGAGTAGCGTGGGAGAGCCTTAGATTTTGCCAGTAATTTGGCTAGCACTTCAAAGTTTGTGAGACTTCCTGCAGATTTTCCATGAGCCACCATGTTCCCTACACTACCCTCAAGTGCTCCTGGTCATTGTGATATTCTCAATTTACCAGTAGTCAGCCTCAAAAATTTATCTCACAGGATTGCTCTCATCTACTAAGTCTTGGCAAGATTGACTACAGAAAATCATAATATCTTTATGTGAACAAGAAAAATGTGAAAAAATTGCATCATAATTCGCTTCTTACCTATGCTTTTCTCCAAGTTTCTTGAAGGGCTTGAGAAAAGTTTAAATTTCACTAAAAATATTAAAAATTTTTATGACAATGCGCTAGACAGACCCCACCTATGCAGAAGGTGTAGTCTGAAGGACATTCCATGCATTTTTATGGGAATAGGGAATAGTTCTAAGTATTTTTCAACATGAATTATAGCTTCTTGGATCTTCATCACTATGTTTTTAATGAGTAATTGGCTTAGTATGGTAACAGCTAGTGAATTTAGTTTAGAATTTAGTTTAGAATCAGAGTAACAACAGATGGCTATATAAATGTCTGTATTTCTCCTTGTCATGTGAATACCAGAAAAATCTCAACCTATTTGCAAAATATCTGTATACAACAGAGAGAATTGCAAGTTGTAGTTTCCCACTTCATAACAAAGGGCAAGTTCCCACTTCAACACAAGCTCAGGCCCCCACTATAAACTACAGTACTGGAACTAAGATAAGATCCTGTGCACTTAACCTCTACTGAAATCAATCCTGCTCAGCAAAGAAATAGGAAATGCTCTATTAAAAAAGGTTTTTTCATGTTTATCCCTTGGCTAAAGAGATGTGAAAAAAATGTATCTGAAGAAATGTTGCTCTCTCTAAATAAAATGTTTTCTTGAGCATGGTGTCTATGAAAACTTCTGGACTGACAGCTCTAAGAATTGTCATCTGTCTGTTAGGTCACAGACATTAAACATTATTTCTTGTAAATGATTCAAATCTGGCTTGAGTATAGCTTGGTTTCCACCTAGACATCCAAGCACCTCAAATGGGAGAGACAGTAGTGCTAATTGGTGGGCTAATTCTGCACCACTGATTATTGTCTCCTAGGGAGGGGATCAAGCCCACCATCTAATTTTCCACAGACCACCAAACGACTGAATGATGAGAACATCTTAGTCCTTGCCAAACTAGACAGATGGAGTTCCACCACTGAGTGTTTCCCAACCACTTCAGCCATCTGTTCCCTACTTCTGAGTACTTCCACAACAGCAAAAAACTCTCAAAAGCCCCAAATATTACATTTTTATAATCGATTAACCATGAAATTACTGCTCTAATCATATATAGGTACTGCAAAATTACACTAAAAATAACAGATGTACGAAAATTTTTGAGCATTTTGTGATACTAACAAGATGACTTTTTCTTCTACATGTTATGCTAGATATGTGTACAGGCTCATGAGCAGAACTGGAGCAGCCAGCTCGTCCTAGACTGCACATTTTCATCAGTTCTCCAACTTGTGTCCCAGTGCCAATTGATCCTCTGCTGTAGGTGGTAGTGGAGTAGTGGGCAGAGTGTCAGTAGTTACCTAAAATTATTTGGAACCAGCAATAACAGCAAAACCACTTGTCCAGTCCACATTTCATTTCCACATCGACAAATCTCTGGGTGCCCTACTGGACGTAGATGACAGAGAAAAAATTGCAAAAAGATTTTTTTTTTTTTTTCACATGCTGTCTAGAAAAGTAACAATCAAAGAATTGTGTTCTTTGTGGTTGGACAGTGTTTCAAAACTAGCTTGACTTGCTCTGCCTTTTCTGACCATTGTAGATAAAACACCTACTTTTTTCACCATGACATTAATGGGGATTTTACATCTATAAAATTCTTAGTTAGGAATTAAAACACTTACTATAAAATGTTATTTTTAAATATCCAAAACTGAAGTTACTGCTTTAGCAAAGAAGTACTTTATTTTACCAATAGGCAAATCAATATAAATGTCTCCCAAGAAAAGACTATCAAACCTGAAATTAATTTGAAATAACAATGCTGATGTGGTATCAAGCAACAATAATGGTAGAGCCCTAAAATTTCAATTCCTCTAAGAGTTGCAGAAACACAGCAAGCAGACCTACATAGAACAGCACTAGTAAGGACATTAGGGCCTACAAAGGAAAAGGATATAGACCATTATCTTTAGGTGATTACATATGGTTTTTCATCACCATCATGATCAGATTCACAATTTTATATTTTAAATGGGTGGAGAAAGTGAAACCCATACAGTAAAGCCATTAAGTTCTTGCTCATCCTGCAAAGAGTGGTTATTTCATGAAATATGGTGTCACTTTGATAATCTCTAATTAAAGAAAAATTATCTTAAGTGATCATGTGATAATTTAAAGAAAAATTAGTTTTAAAAATTGCATGTTTTTCTCAGCAGATTCTCTTTCTAATGCTAATTCAAAGTATGTAGCAATATTTTGGTGCATTCCAAATCTAAAGGCTGTTTGATGTACTGGATTCCTCTCAGTATACTCTTAAAAGGCATTTAATCAGGTGCTATCTTTCAGGCCTTTGAATAAGTAACACTGCCATTGATGCCCGAATTGCATCTGAAAGATGCATGTGTAAGATTGTGAGTGGCTGAGGGAGAATAAGCTTAGGTTTGCCTTTATCAGGGGAAAACTGAAAAGACTGAGGCTGTATTTATTTCAGGCCTTCACTTAGAAATGTCTCCTCATTTCGTTCACTGAGAGTTTCTGTTCTTCATTGCAGAGTGTTAATTTTTTGATAGTTCAGGTGAATAAATGTTGCTTCCTGAGCATTTTGCGGCAACTGGCTCTGGTAGGAAAAGATACAATTGAAAGCATTCAATTTTGTTATTGTATCTGATTCTTTAAGGGAAGAATTCATAAAACAGCTATTCCGGTTGGTTTTTCTCACCAAAATTCTTCTTAGGAATTACTTGAATAATTTAATGGCTCTTCCTTAAACTACATGAAGCTGTCAAAGCCAAAACTCTCCAAGCCAGAACATTCTTATCAGTGCAGAAGAATTTGGAAACTCATTTGTAATGCAAATCACCCAGTCACATCGTCATTGTCAAATGCACTGGAGAACAGAATATTCCTATTGAACAAATTACTCACCAAGAATCACAGCAACAACGGTGAAGAGCACAAAGGCATTCCTCATTAAATAACTTTTAACATCATCCTTTGTTATGCTCTGCACTTTTTTTTTGGCCAAAAGAGTACGTTTCCGGACTCCTTGTTGAATTCGCTCCATCCTACTTCCAGGTTTTGGGTCTTCTCCGTTACCTTTAGTCATTTATCTTGCTGAAAGCTGTCTTTTATAATTAATTTCTGTCAGTATCCCTTCAGAAAAGTGGAGGACTCTTTTCAGTGGGAGTTACTGGAGAGACCTGCAAGACAAGAAATATCAAACACTGCAGTAAGATTTTAGGGGAATGATTAGCTATATATTTACATAGAAGCAAATATTCTTCATGTTTCAGTAAAACTTGTATTGTTCTTAATATCTAAGCAGTTTTTGATGCAGAACCTCAATGACTTTGCAAGAAGGATTACATGGATGATCAGTTAAGAGTCCCATGTCTTCAGACATGCACTGCTGTCATGCTCTAAAACCCAGGAGTAACTTTTTTTTAATATTTGCCATTGATACATAAGTGTAAAATCAGTACAAATCATAGCAACGTAAGGAATAAGTTGCTCTCTGTCAGGCTTGCTCTTGTACTTTTTATCAGGCCATTATTACCTGAAAAAAAAAAATCTAGCTCACCTTCACATTAACGATTGAAGAGAAATATTTTGCTCAAAATGGTACATTTAAATTGTTCTACAGTTCAAATGTTTTCAAATGATTGAATGCATTGTCTCAATTCTTTCTTTTCACATGGAAAAAGGCAGCAGCAATAGTTTATTTATCCCTCAACCACTATTTAGAAGCAATGCCTTTGACAGCTTTATGTTGACAACATTCATCTTTTAGCTGTATAAACTACTCCAAGCACATCTGTAAAACATCAGAAGTAATATTGCACTTAACTTGTTGCTTCAGACAGCAATACCAGCTCACATTGCAGAGTAATGCTTAGCTTGTCCTGATAGCAATTATGAGCATATTTCACAGAATCACAGACTGCCCTGAGTTGGAAGGGACACATCAGGATCATGGAGTCCAAATCCTGGACCTGTGCAGGACAACCCAAGAACCACACCACGTCTGACTTCAAGAAATCATGCTCTGAATCAACCTTAAAATGTTTCAATATCAAACGTTTTTAATTAAGAATATTACTTTTTCTTTTAGATGGTGTGGGTTTGTTTTGATGACTGCTGGGTATGAGTTTGTTTAGTAATGGAGACTCCTCAAAGGTATCTTCCAGACTGAGAATACAGTTTTCTGAAGTTTTTGTCAATATACACTGGCATGCTTTTTAAAAAGTAATTATTAATGAATAAATGGATAGACCTAGGTGTTTCTGCTGAAATCTGTCTCTGTTTATAGAAAGCTCAACTCTAACACCTCATTTTAAATAAATTTAGTGCCAAAACACTTTTTTTTCCCCGGAAGCATTTAAAATATAAATACACTGTGGTTTCAGCCAGCACGTTTTATGCAAAATCGCATGTTGTAACAAGTTTATTTTGGTGGATTTTGATCCCTGCTTTTACCATATGCTTCAAGACCTTTCACTTTAGCACTTCAGCGCAATATCCTCCCTGAATTTTAACAGAACGCTATAAACTGCGCTGCTTTAAGGAGTGGAAACAGAAATTGTGAGATCTAGCTAAATATTTAAATTTAGTAAGGGTTCTACCGTGGATACGACTGCTGTAGGGAAGCGGAATTTTTTTTGCCCCCCCCCCCCCCGACCGATTAATGTACGCATTAAAAAAAAAAATTAAAAAAAGAGAAAGAGAGAAGAGGAAAAAAAAAAAAAGGGAGAGAGAGAGATCGTTCGCAGTGCCTTTTCTTTCTTTCCAGGACGTTCAGCAGCTAATCTGTCCTGCACAATTTACATCAAGATCAAGGAGGAGCATGGGCGCAGCCAGAAGATTAATCAATCAAAAGACGAATCGATTAATTAGGACACAAAGGCACAGAGTGAAGGATGCAGGATGCCTCCCCCCGCTGGGACCCTCTCTGCAGGACAGGGCAGGACAGGAGGGGACAGGACCGGACGGTCTCACCTGGTCGGGGCTCCGCGTCCCCGGCAGCGCGGACGGGGCAGGGGCGGGCGGCGAGCGCGGACGGAGCTGCGGAGCCGGGCGGGCGGCAGGGGGAAAACTGACATCTGCATGTGCTCCCGAGCGGCACGGCAACTTACTATCCCTGTAACTTAAGGAAAGGGGAGGAGACTGCAGGCCCAGCGCCGGGGAAAAAAAAAAAAAAAAAAAGACAAAACCAACCCACCGCGAACCGCGCATCAGCAGAGAGAGAGAGGGGAGGAAAGCGGGGCTTCTGGAATATTGATTAGTCTTGGCACGGTGAAAGCAGGGTCACTTTCTTTGTTTTTTCCTTTTAGACCACTTTCACGCTTTGTCAGTTCAGCTTCGTTAGAAATGCAAAATCAGGATCCGGGAAGAATTGAAGGATCGCACACACACACAGGGCAGGGGAGGCTGGAGCGCTTCTTCCTCAGACATCCCAGGCTGGACATCTGAAAATCCTGAACATAATTATATAACGCCAGCCCTGTGCTTTTTAAAACAAGAGATAAAATATCTGAGCATGCCACTTTGCTCTAAAAACAGGCATGGTGCGAAAGCTATCCCGTATTTTCTAATTCTTAAAGACAGCTATGCAAGATCTACTCTTCCCAGGGTGGGGAACCAGACATATCTTTCAGAAGCAACTGGAGTTTTATCAAGGAAAGAGAAAAACACGATCAGTTGTAATCCTTTGTATGTTTCTTGTAGATATTCAAAATACATAGTAAGACTTGCCTCTTGTTTGGCACTTTAAACTCACCGACAGCAAGCCCCATTCAGCCTGTTTCAATAACAGAGCATGAATGAATGAAAAGTATAAAATATCCACTTTTGAGAAATAAGTGGCATCCAATTTTCCTAGCATTTCAAAGTATGCGTTTTTGAAAAGGTATTTGTTGATGGGAATCAGGGGAATTCCCAAAGAACTTTCCTTTTTAGAAAAACACTTTCATTTTAAGCATTGGTAATGTCAGGTTAAAATATTCCATAATTACATTTTAGTGCATCTTTAAAAGGATTGAAAGTATTTTCTTAAAGACAAATATTGTAAATCAAAATGTATATGATTTTATGTTAAATATATAATTCATCTCTATATATTCATCTTTAAAGGTTTGTTTATAAATGATGATGATGATATTCAAATTATTTTCCTGAAAAGTCATTTTAAGTAGACTGGAAAAGATCCATGTGCAATACTCAAAAAGAATAGATAGGTGCAAAATAAAATTAAGATAATTACTTCCACGTAGTCAGAATGATGGTTTGCTGTAGTGTTTTTCAAATTGAATGTGATTCAAATAATGATGCATAATGTAGAGAAAAAAATCTAAAATCTAATAATTTCAAAATTTTTTATGATTAATGTAGGTTTGAGATTCATTTGTGTACCATGGAATCTTGCTCTTTGGCGTCTAATTTAAGAAAGAAAACATCTAAGTCAACTTATTAATTGACTTTTAAAATGAAGAAAAAACATTGACAGCTTATGTTGCAAAGACAGAAACCCATGCTGTATTTTCTCGCACCTGGCATCTTAAATGTCTATCTCATTATTATTTTTCATGGTGCAGTTTTTAAATACTTTCGCTATTTTTTCTGTAGATGTGGACTGACCTTTTAATGAACCTTTGCCCTCTAGCAATCTGCTTATTTGATCTTTTTTTTTGAGCATGGCTTGCTTTCTGCAAAACCTCCCATCTAGTCCTGCCCTCTGCTCATATGAATAGCAATGATACACATGACTTAATGGGACAGGGCCAGGCCCCTATGAAGTGATCCAAAAGTATGTAATGATTTAATGCTTTCATTAATACTGACTCCATGAGAAAGGAGAATAATCCTGTGAGAATACTAACTATTCAGTGAGACAAAACTAAAATAAACAATAATCAGTAGGAGAGCTCAGCTTAACTTCAACAGTGATACTTCCATTATCTCTCTGAGAACAACAGATATTATTACACACTTCTTAAATAAACAGAATATGAAGAGCTTTTATGGCAATATGTTCCAAATTTTCTGTCTTTTTTCCTTTCTCCTTCATCTTCTGACACTCATTTATTTTATTGATTTTAACTTTCAAGAGTATTATCCTTTACATTATAAAACCCCATGTATTTTAGGTATCTCTGGATAGCAAAAAAAAGAGTCAAGTAAGTTCATAGCATGGTGTCACTCTGCAACACAGGTAATTAAAATGGAATTTCCCTTTATAGATACAGTAGATTTAACAGATTTAGTATGCAGTATTTAATACTAGGACTAGGAAAAATTTAAAATGTTATTGGTAATGTTCTTTTACCTGCAGCATTTCCAGCAGTGTGAGTTTCTAGGAAGACCAATTTAAAAGTTAGACTCATTGTAGATTTTAGACTGGATCAGCCAAGGCAAAAAATACAGAACAACTTTGTTATGTTTTGTAGAGTGACACAGAGGGGTAGCCATCAGTGCAACCACCAATTTTACATGGATGAAATAACCTCTACATGCTTCAGGTGGTCGGTTTTCCTCATAAAAACTGACAAGGAATGACCTAAGGCCTGGAAGAGCCTGTCTGTGTTGACACACTAGCTCAGCACTCTAATCTGTGCTTTGGGTTCCAGCTTCAGCCCTTCTTTGGCAATGCCCCAGGTAGCCTGCGAAGCAGTGAAGTGCAAGTGCAGGGCAAGGGCTGGCTCTGACCTGGACCTGAATCCCAAGCAGGGTGGATCCAGCCAGCTGAAATCGTGCTGTGGCAAACCCAAGCGCTGTGCGGTTGTGGCTGACAAAGTCCGTCACTAAATGCACTTTGCACAGTATCTCAGTGCCTTTGTATAATAAGTAAAGGTATTAGAGGGGAAGCTGCTGTTCCAACACAAAGCATTGTTATTTTCAGCTGACAAGAGCTATCAAACAAAAACCCAGGGAAGCCAGTGGTAGCAAATTCAAAAAGTGGAAAGGAAGCAACCAATTGTACAATCCTTTAATTTCCCAGATAGCAATAAATGTGGCATGAGACTGCATGGATCCCAGCTGAAATAAACTTCAAGATTCAAAGTAACACAAGTTTCACATTAATTAGACAGCAATATTAATTAATGCTGGCTGAATATCTGAAGTGTTGAGTTCTACTTAGAAGCTCAGTGAAATACTGTTGATATCATAAAGGTAAAACGGGAGTAAAATTGTGAAAGAATATGTTTATTCATGGTAAATGGCATGCCAGGATGTCCCAGACTTCAATTAAGCTGGACAAAATAAGAAAATATATTACTCCCTTTCAAGCTGCAATCCAGCTTAGAATTGTTTATTACCATTATACACTGTTGTATCAGTGAAGAAGCTGAGTCTCTAAGAGGTTGAATTAAATCCATACAAGTCAACAAATATTTGGCAGAGCTAAGCCTTAGGCTCCTGAATATTTCCACAGGATGATGGCATGGTTTTCTTTCTGAGATACTTGGTTGGCTCTTGCTCTTTTGAGCATGCTAAGATAAGTAGGATAAATTGAGGTTTAGTGTTTGTTTCTTTTCAAATATCAAAGGGGAATTTGATGAATACCTCCATTTTGGCCAGCCAAATGTGAAGCAGCCAAATTTTGTCAGCATGTGCATTACAATCATCAAAAAACCCCATGGGCTCTGTTCTGTTGGCAAGTATGAAGGGCTGTAGGAAAAGATCTGCAGATCCATAGCTGGTTCTGAGTACAAAGTTTGCAGAATCTGCACAATGCAACATTGAATTGGTTCTAACATCATTTTGTGCCCTAAAACACATTTTAGACTTATGATCAGGTTTTGTTTCTCCTACAGGAATCCAGTCCACACCTTCTAGGACCACTCCATGAAATAAATCAAGCATGTCTTGGTCACTTCTAGAGGAAACTGCTTATACTGATTACACTGAATTTCACTTTATCTTTGAGATTTTGAAAACCATTGGTCAAGTTCACTTTTCAAAAAAAACCCCAAGTCACTGTTAAAATGTTCTGTTGATGGTAAGGATCAAATTATTTTAGAAAATGCTACTATTCTGTCAAAAAACATTTGAAAAGTTAAGTTTTTTGCCTAACATAGGATGAACGACTTGCTCTACAGGCCAATCGAATCAGCAGGACTTTGATTTTTCAGTGATCTGTTTCTGTGTTTCTATTTAGTGTCCCATTACAGTCTTAACATTGCTCACTCAAGCCAGCCAACAAATCCTCCTGCATTTCGAGGTCTTGTGCCGTGAGAATAAATGTGATTTTATGCTTTTGAGCTCTGTCAGTAGGCAGTCGGAAGTCACACACAAAAAAGGCGGCATTCCTTTTCTGCTCTGTGAAAATTCCCAGCAGAGAAACACGAACCTTTGGTATCTCCACTCAGCATCATGGGCTGTCTGAGCCTTAACACACACTGTATGTCTGACTGCAGCTGAATAGACAACCTTGTTTCCTTTCAACACAGGGCGTCAGATCAGCGCTCACTCCTGGGAGAAGGGGGGAGGGAAACGAAGTTACACCAGCAGAGGATGTGGCTCGTGAACTTTTCCCCTAACTGCCTTATCAAGGATGTGAATGTCTGTACGTACAATGGCGCGATTCTCACTGAAGAATAAGCAAGGTTGTCTAGGAAGGATTGGGGATAGGATGGGGCTGTGTCATTGTAAGAAATCGAATGGGATCTCGTCGGTAGCTGATTGCATTTCAGATGCAAACGCCTGTACACTATGGCTTCACTGGCTTTCCCACAGCCAGTGGCGACCACTTAAATGGGTGCCGGGGGAGAGGCAGGTTCATTTGAAAAGTTAATGCTGCATTGTGGCTAGTTACAAAAGAGCATGGCATTGGAGCCAGAAATTTGCTACCCCCTGTCGCTCAGGTCCCTCTTGGTTTCCTCTTCCCCATTTCCTTTTTTTTAAAAGCCTTTTCTCTGATCAGCTGCTGAACTTCAGTAGCTTGTGAACCGGCAGAGCTTCTGAGAGTGCCCTGGGGATGCTCCAGCAGAGAGCACTCCCTGCCACGGGCGCTTTACATCCTGACCTCCAACCCCTGCCTGCCACAGTGCTGACAGAGCAATGGTCCCACATGGGTCCTCATTTGGGATAATGGCATCATTTTTGGGTGTCCCACTGGCTGAACTGTTTTCTGTCTTAATTCCCAAACTTGCTGTTGAAGAAGCCCCTTTCTTGGATCCTGTGTTGTTTATATTGGATATTCTTTAAACAAGACACAGGCTTATAATTAGCACATGTGCTAGCTTGTACAACAGATTGGTCTCAGATTATTTTTTTCTTTTCCTCTGCCTTTTTTTTTTCCTTGACATGTCCTCCTT
Source organism: Zonotrichia leucophrys gambelii (assembly GCF_028769735.1). Taxonomy (NCBI): domain Eukaryota; kingdom Metazoa; phylum Chordata; class Aves; order Passeriformes; family Passerellidae; genus Zonotrichia; species Zonotrichia leucophrys. Next base: position 11,609,426 of record NC_088200.1, on the reverse strand, counting down.
ACAAAGCAAAGGCAGAAAGGTGAGAAACAAGACTAAAGAGACATGAGCATTTCTGAATTAGAATATGGTATTATCTGCACGAAGCACTTTTCATAAAAAACATTGCTTTTCCTTTGACATTTTTGTCCATAGTTATTTTTATAATGAAACAATAATTTATCAGCTGTTTAATACATCCTATTATTAAATCCTATTTTTTATTAGTATAGCAAGTCAGATAAATACAGAAAAAACCACTCATTTGTATGAAGTTCATTTAAGGAAACTAATTTATCTGGAGCAGTAAGCTAACATGACTTTTTAAATAGACATTTACTACTATGGAATCATAATTACTGCAATCAAGACACACAAAAATCTTTTGTAAAAATAATTATAATTTAAAAGCATGCAGCTCAAAGTTGCTGCTATAATAATGACTATAATAGCAACTGTTTAGCATTTGGACATTTTTTTGGCAGGAGGGCTTTGCATTGTTTATTGTGAGAAAGAAACAGGCTCTGAGAAAACATGCAAATTTTCAGCAAAGGAAAAAGCAGTATCAGGTTTGCAAAACAGAGAGGCAGAAAGTCTGTTTTGCTTCCATATCTTTAGTTCACATAGGCTAGGATGATTTAAAGTAATTGGGTTCTTTTAGAGGATGTCTGTTTAATATACTACGGAAGATCTCAAAATATCTGTTTCATAGTATCCCTGGCATCCAGACACTCAGGCTGTGTGGTGATCAGCATTTATTTTCTTGCTGTGTTTTTCATTCTGAAATTCCATTCTCTGTTGGGATCCAGAGTTCACAGAACTCATTGGTAATCAGCAATTAGCTTAAAACAGGAACTGTCCTTTAATATTTATTACTTATTGTTCTTCTTGAAGTATGATCAAATGCCTGTCATCAAATATATAGAAAAATTAAGTATTATAGTGTGGACAAGTATGTTTCAAAGGAAAGATGGCATGTCACTGGTATGATATATTACTTCAATTTTTTCTGTCAGCACTCATTTCCTTACTCAGCTTCTGGGAGGATACAAATACTATTGTTGTACAAAGAAGTTCAGATCATTGTAATTAAATATTAATTACAATCACAAAAAAGATACATTGAATCCACATTTTAATGCCATCTTTCTGTAACAAGACAAAGGATTGATACACTGCACATTGTTTTTATTTAGATTTCTGTGACATACAATGAAAGCTTTTCTGACATATATTATAAATGCATCTATAGAAAGAAAACAAACAGTAGTCTTTTCAGTTGGACCAGAAATCGTTAAAAGAAAGATATAAATCAAATCTCTCTCCCATTATACAGCAACCTATCCCTCATTTACAGATTCAGTAGTTGCTGCATATCAGATTTGTTTTCGTGCTGTCAATTACTCCATCCATTCTGTTTCATTCTAAACTTCTACCCCAAGACAAGTTACCTTCATGTCCTTGTCCCCCCTTGCCCTCTTTTCCTTGGTAAAATAACTACTCCCCACATTTTTGCAGGTTCACTGCTTTCCTTCTCCATTTACTTCCATTTATTCTATCTCCAGTTTTAGCCCTTAGCCCACCATTAGTTTCCTTTGAGTCAGAGAAAAATTACTCAGAACAGGTCTTGTTTTAATTTTAATCAATGGATCCAAGTTATGAGGGAAAGTCAGACCTTGGCCCTATTTGATTCTTAGATGCCTATTCCAAACCACTCCTTATTCTACGAGCTTTATTTGGGTAGTTTGTAATACTCCTTTTTCCTCTGTTCACTCATGCTATTTTCTCCTTCTTCTTTTCCTGTCATTTTGTTCTTTTTCTTTAGTTCATTGTATCTTCTTTTTCACCTTTAGCTTTTACCTGTGTTCCACCTATACCAGCTCTCAGTGGTTTGGGAGGCTGTCGCCCATCCTGATGTGGATCCATGGAGGAGTTTGTACCATAAATGTGTAGCCTGGGCTGTCTTACAGACAGTGGATATGCACTTGCATAGCTGCATGCTGAAAGCTGGCTAGTTGGAAATCTCTTCCTCCTCCAACTAAATAGTGATAGAGAGTATGGACAGCGGAACAGATTTGCCTTCTAAACTGCAAGGATGTCAGCTCCTCCCTTCCAAACAGAAGTGCCTCTTCTGCCTACAGACTGCGTGCAGAAAGGAAATTATTTTAATTAATTTGTTAAACCAAAGGGAATGTCAGAGCGAACAGCCAGATGCCTTTCAAAACAAAAACGTTTAGGCCAAAATAAGGGGAAATAAGAGACAATGCTTTTGAAAATGCTGCTTTATACAAGCCTTTCACATGGCTCCAAAAATGTCTGTATTTCTTCCAGCTATGTCTACCACCTAGTGTTAACTTCAGAATGGTGATGTGTTGGGTGCTTTGCTTAGCCATGCTCTGAATGGTTCCCATTCACCACGAGTCTCAGCTCACTCCATATGCAGGCAAAACTCCCAGTGAAGACAATGCGAGTCCAGGTCCCCTGACTCACATTTTGCTCAGGCAAAACCCCCATTGTCCAGTGATTGCTTTGCTCAATGAGCAGTGATTCAGAAGTGTTGAATAGGAACCCAGTCAGCTGTGCTTTGATATTATTTTCCTGATGATTCATTAATTCTGTAAAATCATTATAAATGTCTTTGTAGAGTTATCCAGTAATTTTTGTTTAGACTGTTAAAAACACATCACCTGTGAGAAGAGGGCATTTTGGGAGAAGTATCATTAAAACAGTATTTTTTCTGAGATCTGAATACTTATAAAGTATTTGTTACTCCTGACTTCCTCTAGGTCAAGGAATATGAGAGCATTTAATTCTTTGATCAGGTTCCTGATAAATTATTAAAGAGTGAGTTCCAGTGATTCAATAACACAAAACAGGAGAATAAAATGAGATATGAGTGAAATGAGATTATCACATTCAGTTGTTTTTGTCATGCTGCATTCAAACAGTTTAAAACAAGTTATGAGAACCTTTTAAAATCACAAGCTATTAAAGTCTACAGTGGTTCAGTAACAAATGAGACTCAGAACTCCTGTTTGCACAAACATAAACAGTTGAAATCCTGTTTGACTGTAGGAATAACATTTTACTTTGATGGATCTATGTGGATACCATGAAAATAAAATATGCTTTGTCTTAGGTTAAAATTTTTAATTTTCTATTTCCCCTGTTTCATCAGGGATGTGACAGGAGCCTCAGTCCTTTCTTTCCTGACACCTAAGGGCTTTTTTAATGTGGTGCAAAATAAGTGTAAATGCTTCTAATTTCCCTTCCCACTAATTTCATTGAGTGAATTGTACAACAATGTACTACAGAATTATGCTTTATATAGATATGTGGCATAACCCTTAATATATTTGATTTTCATTACCAGAAACTCCAGGTACCCTATCTAACAGTGAGTCCCATCTTCCACAGAGAAGTTCCTGCTCTGTAAGGTGTGGGACCAGTGATCCAGAAAAGGCAGCTTTCCGCCTGTCACAGAACTTTTCTTTGTTCACATTAAAAAGATTTAGCAGATATTTAGTAAAAGCCCCTCAAAGCCTCAAAATTTACAACATAGTGCAGGGGTCATGAATCACATTTTTTTGTGTTTCAGATGGATGCATTAATAGAGACTGTATTAATCAGAAATATCTAGATAATTTGGAAATCCATTTTTTCCAGTAATCAAGGATGGATGTCATCTAGGTACTTGATTTCCATCCCCAATAGTTTTGCTTTCATTTGGATTCTTGTGTCTAAAGCATACTTTAGACATAGTAGAATGTAGAATATTTCAACACTCATCATCCTGCTTCATTAGCTCTCTGCTGATTACTCTTTTCATTGAAGGGTTTTTACTTACTTTTAACGGCATTTTGAGATGCTTTTTCTACACCAGATGTAGTCCTTCCCTACTGCACTCTTGTAGTTGATGCAAGTTAAGGACTACAGGCCTTCTTCCCATCCCAAATATTGATTTCTTCAAATTTCTTCAAGAAAACACAAACTAAGATCACAAATTTCCATACAAGTTTAAAAAGTAAAAATAAACACAGGCTTTTTTCTACTGTGTCAGACTTTTTTCTGAACTTTTTCCTCTGAAGACACATTGGTACATGCAAAAGGACCTATCCCACCTCTTTTCATAAGTTATCTTATGTGTGTTGCAGCCCTTAAATTACTCTCTTTTGCTACTGTGATTATGTAGATTACAGTAAAAAACTGACTGAAGAGGAGCACAAGAAATCTTCTAGGTTCCTCTTGAATTTTAAATTTTTTAAAAATTTACTGCTAAACTGCCTTTCATAGGGCGGTTTCAGGTCTGGATTGCTAAGCACTGTTAGAGGATTTACAGTCCTATTCATTTTCTGAGAGCTTCCCCTATGGGTCCTGAAGAAGGAACATATCCGGTTCTTACTGAAGGGCATCAGGTCATGATAATACCCCCTCCCAGACTCACCACTTCAGAACTTTTCTGTTCATTCTGGTACTTTTAACACAGTACAGTATAATAGGGTACTCGTACATCACTTCTAGATGAGGTCTTAGCAGCCAGAATAAATAGCAATCTTCATGTAGCAAGATAATTTCTGCCTCTCTTTTTTCTTTGGCTTTTCTCTCTCTCTTTTTTTAATAGCAAAATAAACATAGTCTTTCAGTTATTTTCAAGTATTAATTTTGAATTCCACCACCTGCCAAAATAATTCTGAGTTAGAAGGTTATGAGGTAATATTTAATCATCATAAAAAGATAACAGAAGTTGTCCATTCTTCTAGTAGAGATGAATCAACACATTTCTACACTCAAATGTTAATATCACTTGCAGATAAAAGTTTATGATTTTACTTGGTATAAGTCAGCATCTGTGATGTGTTGAAAGCTAGATGTTTTGAGAAGCTGTCACTGTGGAGGATCCTGTGAAAATTTTGCCAAGCAGATGATTTCAGTCTTGTTCTGAAGATATTCTTTAATCTGACAAAAAGTATTAATGTATCCACTGATTACTTTTGGGCATTTCTTAAGATCTTTCAAACATACTTTTACCATCATGAATATTCTGTAGGTGGCCATTTGATTACATTACTTGCCAGAAAAAGTCCACAGAAGACAAAACTTTCCTGACATCTATATTTGCCCTTTATGAGCCTGCAAAATTTGCAATTTTGTTTCAAGAGCTACATGTGGCTTTTGAATTAATCTTTGACCAACTAGTGAGATGATTGGAATATAACCTGGGCTGCAAGGTCATCTACAAATTGTTAGGAACGTTCCTATTTCAAAACCCTTTGTTGCTTTGTAACTTGGACCAAATCACAAAAGCATCAGAGACGGGGGGCAATCAAAGACAGGAAGGTGCAGCTGGTGGTAGAAATGTGGTCGGAGCTGAGAGAAGATGACCCTTTAAATCTGCCTCTGCCTGTCTCAACCAGCGCCTCAGCTTAATTGGCATAGGACAGAAACATTTCCAGAGAAGGAAAGGATGGCTCTGCCTGTTTACTTGCCCCTTCCTCCTGCTATCAACCGACCAAAAAGATCCTGAATGAAACATCAGTGAAATCTGGATTCTGCCATAGAATGAGCGCAACGCTGTGATTCTAAATCCTGTCTTCAATATTCAAAGAACCTCATATGTGCTAATCCTAAAACTATTCTTCTCATGCTAATGTCTTTGAAGCCTTTCACTCTCTGGACAGGAATGTTAGTTCTACCATAGGGCAGAGAAAGCAGACACAGTTTTACTTGGAATTAATGAGAGCAGCCAGACCTGAGGAGGTTATGTCCTGCCAGCATTGCAATACTAATAATATCCTTCTATTCCTGAATTTGTTCCAAAACAAACAATCAAAAAAGAGCCTTGCCCCTACTAACACTGCTTTTTCCTTTTCTAACAATATATGTACGATCATTCCCTGACTTTTTTTCTACACTCAAGTGTGTGGAAGTCAGTACTTGCCCTCATTTCTGAATCACAGGAGTGCTATGTAAACCACAAAACTGGTCAGTGATTACACAAGTAGAAAAGTTCTGAACTGATGGATTTGTAAGAAAAATCTTAAAAGGGATCATCAAAGAATAAATGCATTAGTACCACATTTATATTCTATTTCTCTGGTTTATTTACTTAAATTGACTTGATCATGACATTTGGAAACTATTTTTTACATATTTTGAGGCTCTCAGTATAGCATTCTGTAGTATATCTGAACAAGAGTCTTGCAGACAGGAAAACACTAATTTCTCCCTGTAGGCATGCCTGCATTTTAACACTGTAAATTCTAAGAAGAGTGAAACAAATTTATTATTAGGAAAGTTTAATATTGCAATACTTTTGCCACAGATACTCCAATAACATTTTTGGAGAGACTACTCAGAATAGCTACAACATCACTTTTAAACTAGACATTCTCCACAGTACAGAAAATCTTCCAAACCTCTCACTTCCAGCATGTCAATCCATCACTGATTATATTACACACATGTAAAACTTGAGAGAGAAATCTCTCAGCTGCATTTTTGCAATCTCATTAATGCCATTCTGCCTTTCTTTTTTATACTTGCCTCTCGCCTTTGCTCACAAATGTGGTACTGAGTGAAATCTTGGTATGAATCTACAATGACTTTGCATAGTTAAAGTGGTTTTGTTTTCCTATTCTTCATTGTTTTCTTGATAAATCTGCACTTTGATCTTGAAGCTGCCTTACCCCTGGCACAGCTCTCATTCCGGTGGTGCCTGTGGATTCTTTGTGAATGAAGAGTAGAAAGTTGAGTTTCTAAGCACATGAAAATGTGAGAGTTGCAATTCAGATGAAGACAAGAAAGTTGATGTTTGGTTTTCAGAAAAATGTGTATCCTCTGAGCAAACTTAGAGAAAAAATCATTACATTTCACACATCTCGCAGCAAGAGCTATTAATTTCTTCCCAGATCTATTGTGAAGAAATTTAGTATAAAACTTAGGTGCAAGTTAGCTGAAAGAGTGAAACTGGATTGAAACAGCTATCCTGGTATTTCTCATCATTATGATATCTTCTATCAAAATTTAAAAACAGGACAATCAAAATGACTTTAGAAAAATATCTGTTTTCTGCAGATCAGTTTCAAATTGAAGTTCTAATTACATTATAACATTGAAAACAGACAATTCAAATTATTTGCATTTCATTTGCCTCACAGGTTTTATGTGAAATACTATTCCTACAGAATGCAGCCTGCTCAGTGGCAGGGAGCTGGTGACTGAGGGGTCAGGGAGAGCTGTTTTTCTGGAACACTGCATCACAAGGGTACATTTTGGATACACTGTGATAACTGGCATACACCATAGTGTATGGAAATAAAAACTGAAAAGGCAATAAGAAAAAAAAATAGATATTTTAAAACTAGATTTCTCCTTCTGGGATCTCTTATCAAGTTGAGAAAACATATTCCCATCAGCTGTTCTGGGTTTAGAAATGCTTTAATTTTGATGGAAAAGGCAATGGGATCCCCACAAAGATCTTTTTATTCAGAGCATTTGCATTAGGATAATAAATACAGCACTTACCTATGGCATGATATGGTTGTGCTGCTTCTTATTTTTCATTCCATATTTGTGTTTACAAAGGTTGATATGTTGGCATAGCAGGAATCTTATGTTTGCCCTCCAGCCATATACACTCCTGGGTCATACAGGCAACCACACTGAGAGCTCCCTGGTAGCCTGCCAAAAACCTCAATCCTGCAATCAAAAGCAATATTTTCTTCATGGACAAGAGGTAATTCAGTCTCTGTGTGTATTTGGTTTGGTGCTAGAGTGATGAGCAGTTTAGAAAACACTCTGTATTTGCATGGTGATTTCATAACTCCATATGGGCAGTGGAGCCAGAATGCTCCCAGGGATTTGTGTTCCAGGTACTTATTGCCATGACCATGGCATCTGCAGATTCTGCATGTTTAAAAATCCACATTTGACGAGAGGTTTTGTTTCTGACTAGGAGGCCAGCTTATACTGGGCTGCAAACAACTACAGCATCCTGTGTGTGCTAAATTGCACCCGAATTTAGCGATGGCTTCCTTGGGCTGAGATTGACGTCCTGGGAGATGAAGGACAAGGAGGTCTTTTAGAAGAAATAGAAGGAATGTACTTCGTTTTTATATGGATTTAACATCTGATGACAAATGCTGAAGAGCCTCACCAGACTAAGCCTGATGATATCTTGTTGGGATGGCCTGATAATGAAGTGAGATAAAGCATCTCAGAGAATCCAGATAGCACCCAGATCCCCAGGGCAGGTTGAGCCTTTTGTGTCATTTAACCACAAAAGAGACAGACTGTGCCCTGAAGGGCTTTCTGTCTAAAGACATGGAATAGAGTAGGTTGTACCAAACAAATCAATTTGTGGGGGAATTGGCTCTGTTGTAACATTTGCATGTCATGCACTCTCTGTTTCTTCTCCTGAGTCTGGAGACTGGGGAGGAAGTACCTTTAAAATTAATAAAAGGATGGGAAACAGCAACAAAATCTTTATAGCTGGAAATTTGCCAGGAGGCTGAGGCCTTATAGGGGGATTTGGTGGAAGATAAAATAGGTCTGGTTATTTATTGCAATTTTATGAGGCAGGCTTTTCAAACCACAACTATCATGGTAGAGGAAGTTTAATTGTGTTTAGAATTTTGGTGATAAAAGGAAAAAATAAGAGATATAAGGTTCTCAGAGCAACAGGTATTATTTATGGTGTCATTACTTTATCAACTTCAATTACTGTAAATTAGCCCGGACCTCTGCTTTGAATTGTTGGGATTTATTATTTGAGCTGGACACGTGTGCAAGTTTCCCACTGAATCCTGTGAATTTGTCTCGATTTGCCTGAAATGTTTTAAAAGGTGGTTGCAGGAAAGCTCTGCTGGCAAGAGAGAAAGTGTGGCAAACCCTGGGAGGGGCGCAGCAGTGAGCAGCCAAGGACAAATAGGAGCTGCAGCAGTGTGAGCTGGCACAGCTGCAGCCAGAAAGGTCACACAGCTCCTGTGTGCCCTGAAATATATCTGCGTACAAGCAGGTACAGGAACGTGGAAAAAGCAGCAGCAGAGGAGCAGAACAACCTCACTGCCTGCCCAGTGGTGCAGATGGCACAGTTTGGCTCCGATGTAAACTTCATGTTTTCCAGACAGGGCTCAACATCTTCCTACAGTCACACTGAGTAAAAAGCTGGGGAGACCTGGCTGGCATTCGTACTGTGCAGGAATTTAATATCATATAGCTGTACTGCTAGAGTTCAAAATTTTTCTGTTTTCTGCTGTGTTAAACAAATAGAACAGAGAACACTTCCCTACTGTTTGCAGAGATATATTTCAACTGCAGTTTACTAATATTTCTATAAGAGACTCAGGGTGGAAGATGGAGTGCTAATTTTTTTTCCCTGTTTTTGGAATTTTGATGCCTTTGTTGTACCATGGAAAAAAAGTACTTTTCTTCAGTACTTGTGATATTGTCTTTCCTTTTTAGTAGTAAAGATAATTTAATTTCCTTTTGGTTGGTTTCTGCTATGCAAACACAGTAACTTTTACATAACTCTTTATGATGGTGACTCTAGCAAGTGAATGCAATGTGTCCTCATCTTTGTTAAGCTTTTTTAGTTGACTGTCATCATTCATTTTTTTTTCACACTGCTGTGACTTTGGGACAGCTGCTGAGCATTTTTTGGTTCCATTGATAGGTTTGCACACCCTATCTACCTGCATTAGCCTCCAGGGTTCACTGTAAAATGCTCATAAAAGGCAATTAAGCAGACTGGGCATATGAAAGCTTCAATAATAAACTCTGCTGACCTTTCTGGACGGTGCATCTTTGATCATTTTATCTTGATTTTCTCAACAGCTCTTTTTCTCAGAGTTGTTTTTTCTTGGCTCTTCTCTTGGCAGAACAGCTGCTTCTCTCTGGCCACTGGGTATGGCCTTATTTTATTTATTCTTGCCTTTAACTTTTGTAGGGCAGCCAGATACATGGGGATGGGTGTTATATAACAAATACAATAAATAAATAAAGCCCAATTTGCAACGTTTTTGCTGTCCAGAGTGAAAGCTGTGGTCATGGAGAAAGGAGTTCATTACACAAAAATGCCCTGTTTGATCCTGTTGGGGCAAATGGCTAAAAAACAGGAGGATAGTTTGAATATAAAGCTCGAAAGCTGAAAAGCAAAACTAGGAGAAACTCAACTGGTTTAGGAACAGCTACTAGACTTGTTGAGTGATTTTGTTAAAAAACTAAATTTGAAGCATAGAATATCTCTTTAGACTAAACAAGTCACTGGATTTAGATTTAAATTCCTAATCCTTCCAAATTTTAAATGGTTGAAACTCAGGTTGCTGCTGGCAGTGGCCACTGAGAAGCAATGCCAGAGTCTCAGTGTACTGTGGAAAGTTGATTATGCAGAGCCAAAAGACTGATCAAGGATTCACGCACTGCAAGCAGTCACTGAGTTTATTTGAAACACTAGGAAAGATTTTATAGTGTTTAGAACTTTAAAAGAGTTTGAAAGAGGAGGTCAGCAGGGTCTGTTTTTGCAGTAGGCTCTGGGGCTTGAGAAGAGGCCTTTGCTAGTGTTGCCAGACTTTCCAGATGCTTTTAAAGACTAAAGACTTTCTTCCCAGCTTTCACCTCTACAATAATTCTCTTGCCCTTTCCCCTACCATTTCCCATTTTGCCCTTTCATTAGTCCCTCTTTCTTTCTTCCCATGTCATTACTTCTCCCTGCTCCTTCTCATTACGTCTCTTCTCTTCCCATTCTTATTACACTCTTTACTCTTTGGGATCAAATACTATTTGTATTATTTTTTCCCTAGGGAGTAAGAGCTAAGTTGCCATCTTGAGTGGAGAGTGTCTCCTAAAGTGGATGGTAAAGTATAAGAGATCCATAAATGTTTTACTTAAAATCAGAGTAAGAGAGGCCTGATGACACAATTTAAGAGTACTGTCCAAACAGAAGCTTTGCTGTTGCTGGCCTTGTAACTCAGTGTCATAGATAGCTTAATCTCTCTTAGAAGCAGCATATTTTCACAAGATATGTTAGTGTGCCCTTGCAGAAGGCCAACCACATTAACAAGATGACTTTTAGAGTGTAACCAGAATGTCAAAGGAGCCCATTATTCCCCTTTATTTGGCACTAGCTATACCTCAGTTGGACTGCAGTGTCAAGCCCTGCACTCCCAAGTGTGAGAAGGACATTGACACGCTGGAGAAGTCCAGCAGAGAGCTGTGAAGCTGATCATGGGCATGGAACACACGTCACATATGAGGAAAGAACTGGGGCAGTTCTGCCTTCAAAGGAGGGAAAAAAAGAGGCAGATCTTACTGCTCTCTTGAAATATTTCACCTCTGGGGGGGTGTAGAGAAGACAGATGCATTCTCTTCCCAGAGGTGCCCAGTGGAAAGACAGAGGGCAATGAGCACAAATTGGACAAGGGACTTAATGAGATTTTTTTAATGAGGTGGTGATAGACTTTGAAATATTTGAAATATTTCAAAGTCTATCACCACCTCATTAAAAAAGAAAGGTTGTGGAGTCCCTGTCAGTGGAGATATTCTAAGTTTTACTGGACAAGGCCTTGCTGCACTAGGCCTTCAATCACACTGATTTGTCATTGTGATGACGCACGCTTGTGTTGATGGCATTCCCTTAGAAGTCATAACAGGATGTAATTTGGGCAGCAGCATACTTCAGATAAAAATTACAAGCCAGCTAACAAACAATAAGGGGGACTAAAATGACCTTCAGATACCAAATTTATATTTTGCTAAAGTGAATGTAATGTTCTTTAAAGATGGCCTGAGATATGCGTCATTGCAGAGTAGACTCAAGGCTTCTTCAATCCCTGCCTTGAAATCCACCAGGACAGACTCAGGCACTAGGCTGTAGACCACACGGTATGTATTCATGCTGGAAGTGAATTTCTCACACAGGCACACAGTGGCTTTTCTTTTGAAAAGTGTAAAACGTGACATATAAAGAACACCAAAGCAAAGATGTTGCTGATACAGGGAGAAAAAATACTCAGAACTTGCAGGGCAGTGGTGCATTACTTCTTGCACTCCAGATATCAATATTACATAGTTCAATCACTATTAAAAGCATCTCTGCACCCCGTTAGTAAACTTAAAGCAACTCAAGTATTTGATGAAGGAAAACAATGAGTCCATTTGGATCTGAAGTCACAAAAGAACAAACTTGGAGTAGTACATGCAATTCCTAAATATCAGAATTGGGCTTGCATGATGAAAAATTTTTAGAGACAGATCTTTAGTATATACAAAAATGATGCTCTGAACACAACCAGTTTCAACAGGATTTAATTTGAAGACCTTTGCCACTTTATTTCCTTATGGTTCCTGTTGAGAATTTAGCTTTAGGAGATAGAATTAGAGAGTGTTCTGCTCTGTTTTTGTAACTGCGTAAACTCAAACTTTATAAGGGAACAACCTGGGAGAAATCTGATCTTGTGAATAAAAATGGTTAGGAAACTAGTCATGCCAGCTACAGGAATAATTTGGTATTAAGATATCCTAATTCAGTGGTCTAGAAGGAATTCAAATTACTGGGCAAATTTGGAGAAGATAAGAATGAGATCATTTACACCCACTTCTGTGCTGCATAAACCCTCAGGACAAATTCTTTTCTTCACTCAGAATTTCCATCTCTGAATAAATATTAACTTCATGTTCTCTACTTTTTTTCTCCCCCTTTTCCTCCCCTTTTTTATTTCTTTTTTTTTTTCTTCTAAGGACTTCGGCACAGGGATGTCTTGCTGTGGGTTCCAAGTGGCCTCAGGTGAGAGCTGCATAGCTTAAAGTGCATCTGGAATGCAGAGCGTGTCAAGTTTGGACAGGTAAATAATTTTGGTTTAAAACATTTGATACTGCAGATGTTGCTTAAAACAAATGTAAACATTCAAATTCTGCAAAAATTACACTTCTTTTGATTTTCCCAAAGATGGGGACTAAAAACAAAAGAGGCACCAATAAAGTTTTTTAGGCTTCCCAAACATTGGAACATTGGAATGATTCTTGTCCTGCAACCACACTTAGAGACATGAGAGATGCAAAAAATATTATTTATTAATGCTTGAAATTTATTTCTATTCTGTCTCATCTTCTTCTGAAGGGGTAAAATAAGAAATTGTAGAATCTGTGACTTCAGTATCTGCATAACATGATTAAAGCATTAGCAATGACTACACACAGTCATTTTATTTACACACAAATTGTTTCAGCTGAGGGTTGTGTGTGAAAATGCAGGAAATGCCATTACTAGAACTCAATTACTAGAAATCACATCCTCAGTGACATTTAGAGAATCTTGGACAAATATTTCTTTTCAGGCTTTTCCTTTGGTCTGAAGTTTTCCTTTGGTAACATGAAAAACAGGTTCTTTTATTTTGCATTTGTTAGCACTTGGATGTCTATAAAGACTCCTAACAGTAAGTAGGCAATGGACTGAATGCCTTAAAACCTGGAGAAACTTTTTAGGACTAACTAAGGCTGCATGTTAAGTTCTGAAACTGAGGAAAAATAAAGAAAGAGATTTGGTACTCACTACTCAGAGATTTGTGTACTAAAGTAAGAGTCCAAAGAAGAAGAAGAAGATAAGGTCATAGCTAAACTCCACTGAGTGGACAGAGTAAAAAAAAAAAAAAAATAAATACATTTGAATGTATCTGCTCTTGTGTTGGGACAGATTAAATTTCTAGGCAGAACAAGCATTAAAACATGGCAGATAGCAATACAAAGTGAAATAATTTTATAGGAAGAGGGTATATATTGACAGAATTAACTGCATATATGTTTTAAAAAAATCTCATTTCTCTTTCCCACATGATTTTTTAATTATTTCATTTACCTGATGAAAACCAGGATGCTTTCTATAGACATCTTTATTGACTCTATAAAAAAACAAAGTACTTCAAACAGGCCTCACAATTATCTTTCTTCTGTGATGTAACACCAAAATAGCTCCCTCCCTGAAAATAGAGCACAACCAGCATTTTCCAATGACAAGGAAAGTGTTTAAATCACTAGATTGCTGTGCTAAAGATAAAACTACCAGTCTTTACTTACAGTATTTTACACTTTTAGGAGAAAACAATGATCTGCGTGTCAGTGTTGAAATTCTCAACTTTAGTTGTTATTGTTAACAGTTGGTGTGATTTAAGCTATACCTCAAACAGTTCTGACATTCCAGCAGCAAGTCCAGCCCAGCTCCTCTTTGCTCCCTGTATTGTCCTGCCCTTGTCTCACTTCTCTGACTCCCCTGCCCTCCTCAGTGGTTTGCACATGATGTGGGTGGGTGCAGAGACAGTGGGATGATCTAATGGGAATGCAGTTTTCCTCCCCCTGTAATGTTGGTTTAAGTCAGTTCAGCTTCCTGATAGGGGTGACTGCAGTGCCAAGAACCATTGCTAATGCAAAGGAAGGAGCAAACATCCACAGGCCAAGAGGAGAGCTGTTCTGCCTGTTAGCAGCACCCAGCTTTAGCTGCCCTTAGCTGTACCATTATATATCCTTAATCTGCAGTGCCTTGATTTCTGTAAGCCTTTGCTCAGCTTGCTGTCCAAAGTCCTTTTTTTGCCAGAATGAATTCTAGCCAAGCTAAACAGTTGGCCAGTTTGAGGGACTGATCTGGCTGAGAATTAACTTGTGGCATCAATTACAAAACTGCAAATTTTCAGCTCACCTCCATGACTAGGAAGTGTCTCCCCAGGTAAATGTGTCAGCGCCTCATGTGTCCTAGGGCTCTGAGTTCTGAAGTTTCATAACTGCAGGTTTCAGGCAGGCAAGGCACAGAATTCTGGGATTTCTTTTTCCTTAGCATTTCCTGCCCCCTGGATGTATTGCCTTATTCTTGGACTGACTGCTACTTACAATTGTCTAATTCCTTCTCAGTCACTGTATAGGGAATTCATCAGCACCTTGGATTCTTACTTTTAGGCACTGAAGCATTAAGCATTGCAACACCAAACTAATTTTTTGGGTCTCACCTGATGAATGAGATTAGCAAAAAGCTTAGGAAAGATTGTGGAAAGTATTTCACTGCTTTAATAGCTTATTTTATTGCAGTGACAGGGGTGTTTTAGTGTTTAGACTCCTTTTTACAAAGGTAGTAATGTAAAAATTACCTGTGATAATCCTGGGCTGCTTATTCTGCAGTTCACATAGAGACTTCTTGAAAATGAAAAAATAAGTTATGAGAAGAAAAAAAGTTGCCATTTTTTGGTTTTCGTTTTGGCAGATCTTGGTTGTTAGTTTGGCAGATTAAAAATCCCACTCTATTTGTATCCAAGAGAGATCATACATTGCTCACTCTCTAGGGGAGGGTTTCAGAGTTTATATACTTTCCCTTCTGTCAACCTCTACTCTACTCACCTAAAGATCTGCCTTTCTTGTCTTACAGCCTGTCTTTTATGCATTACAAAAGACGTGCCCATGCTGGCAGCTGAAGCATCCCATTACTTCATGGACAGCCTTAAGATGTTCACAGAGATAGGGTGTGCTCTCAGCAGGGTCACACCTTCCAGTGCTCTGTCCTCAAACAGTCTTCTTACTCAGGCTCAATCTGCACCCTTTCTTCTCAAGTTAGGATTTCTGCTAACATAACCTAATAAGGATGGTGACACATTCAGGGAAGGTTTATCACTTCTACATAATTTATAAAAACATAAAGACAGAAATGCCCAGGTTGAAAAGTCTTCAGTCCAAGAAACAGATGAAACCTGCTAAGAGCTATCAATTTTTTAAATGAGTAGAATACAGTTTTCTACACTGTGACTTGGAATTTAATTTGAAACTTAAAGCTTAAATTGAAACTTAGAATATTTATAAATACAACCATGCTGGTAGGTGTTTATTATACTAACAAAACCAACATGTTTGGGTTATTTTGAGCCTTCTGAGACTGAACACATTAGTGATGAAATATTCCTGTAATAGATTTGGGTTACACGTCTTTTAACTGAAGATTTAAGATAACTTGGTGTCTCTCATAAAACATTTCTGAACCATAAGGCAATGATTTTTTTTTCACATTTGCCATGGCTAGGAACAAGTGTAAAGTGGTACCATGCCTATGCTATCAACTGCACTTCATGACACTGTGTCCTGTGTTTGCATCTCTAAGTGAGTTTTCTGTGTCTCAGTCTTCCCTCTGTTTGCTCAGCTCATTTGACTGTCTGTACAGAAGTCTTTTTGAAACTAAATACACTAAGAATTATTGTACTTATAACTTGAATGATTTTTACATAGCTTGTAAAAACAGTGATGGTACCAGATTTTAAATTAAGGTCTATTTAAATGAAGGGCTTTTTTGTCAGCAGTATAGTGAGAATTGAAAAGAGCTATGCAGAAGTGGGAAACTTAACCTCATGGGGTAAATTAAGATAGTCTGATTAATTTTGTTAGCTTTTTCTCCTTAATCAGGCCTGAACCTTAACTCACAGAGTGAGAAAGGGGAATGGAATCTGGTCCTGCAACAAGTGAGCTGGAGTAAAAATGTTTTATCTTCCTGCAATTTAGTGCAAGATGTGTTTCCTTTTATTTTTTTTCTCTTTTCTTTTCTTTTAACGTTTCTTTTCTAGTGTCAGTTTACTAAGTGTTGCCATAGCAGTCAGCGTTGCCATAGTAATTGTAAACAAGCGAATTATATGTCCAAAAGTTGGAAGAGGTAGAGCACATAAACAGCAGCCCTGTGGGCAGTTCCTGTCACCACCAGAGAGTGAAGGGAGCATTTAAAAAAACCAAAAACCATGAGTACTCACCAACCATAAGTGGCTCATAAAAATAATAGAGGTTTCTGTTGACCAGGATTCAGTTAGAGGTGATGGATCTCACTTTATTGTAGTCAAAGCTGCAGACATTTCACAAACCCCCCATACTTTCTGCTGTTGCCTTTCTCTGGAATTACATTCATGCCTGTTTGTAATGCACCAGTACTCACAGGAAAATAATAGTTATTAGAACCTGCTTCATGATCTTGTTCTTCATTTCTGCTGTGTGACAGGGTAAATTTGTATGCTTCCATGAATAATTTTTCCTTTTTTTTTCCTTTCCCTGAGAATTCTGAAGACCACATTCAGAAGCTGCAATTTTTATCCAGACAAAAAGCAGCTAATAAGGTCTAGCATTTTCTTGGTAATTTAGCTGGACTTCATGGCCAGGGTTTTATAACATCAAAGATGTAACAAGGTATAATAACACTCAGTATGAAAAAAAAGGTTTCAGCTGAATAAAAAAGAAAAACAAAAAGAAAAGAAAATCAGACACGATGCATCCTCCCTCAGCTTTCTGACTTGCTGGGGCTGGAAGGGAGCTGTGGAACTGCTTGGATGGCCTCTGTGGAATGGAAGAGATGTGTGAACCAGGCACCTTAATTCCTCTTTGCGGATTCTTGTGCTTGCTTTACCAGCAAAAATGCAAAGTATGTCTGCATGGAAGTGCGTTTTAAAAGAAACCACAAATCATTGTAGTATGCCAGGAACAAGAGCTACAACTCTCAGAAGTAAATACCATTGATAAAAGGAAAAGTGATCCTATCTTTTCCACTTGTCTGAATATTATTTCAGACATATATGCTACATATGGAGATTGCTCCAGTGTCAGTTTTTACTCCTGCTATTGAAATTAAAATGCTAAATATGAAATTATTAAAGAAATCAGCCATAAAGTTGATGTTGCATGGAAATTTGAAGAATACTGCAATGAAGTTACAGTCAAAAAAGTCAGGTAATAAATGGGAGGCATGCTCTGACTTGCCAGTACTAATACTTTTATAAGGAGAAATTTGGAGAATTTGAATGCAGGCAAAATTTTCCACAGCTAGTTCTATCTGAGAGACTTTTGCAACCTCAATTAATTTAATTTTGAAACTAAGATCTCACAAAAAGCCCAGATATTTAAAAAGGAAACTACAAGGAGAAAATAATCAAATTTAGTAGGCTGAAACAGATATAGTTCTATAAAAATTATTTCAAAATAAATTAATGCAAGGATAACACTTGCCTGTTTTTTTCCAATTTTATTAGTCGGTCTAATAAAGACCAGTTTCCCCTTTCTATAGACCTTACTTTATCCATTTGTATCCAAGGTATCAAGGCTTTCTATAGTAATATAAAATTCTGTAAAACTTCTCCATCAGGTAGGTGCCAAAAACTGACACGTGTGACTTACACTTAATATGACACCTTTAATATAACCATTGAGTGCTTAGATGACTAACAGGCAGTAGGTGTAAATTATTGATTTTGTACTGCTGGAGGACACAAATTCTGCCAACACTTGTCACTGTGTTAATTTACTAAAATGTTGGTGCAGCAAAATTTACTGGAGGACATTCCCACCCTTCTGCTGGTGTTTGTTGTACTTCAGAGCATAAAAGGAAGGTGCATACCTTTCTCATTTTCCTCTTTAATTCTGCCTGCCTTTTATGGTTTTTCAGTCGTGTTTAGAAGCTGCAGGCAATCCAGCTCCATTGGCTGAATTCCTGCAGTAATTTTATATAATAGGTGTTGGTCTGCCATAGGGCAGCTTTGGACAGCATGTTGCTGTTCTCTGTTTAGGTTTGTTCCCAAACTTTACTAGCACAATGCACTAGTAAAATAGATAGCAGGGAAATGCCGTATTTCCAACCAGACTTGCATGAAACAAATAACACCAAATATACAGCAGGTAACACATGAAAGGTAGTTTTTATATTTGTCATGAAGTACTGGGTGCTTGGACACGAACATGAAATATATTTTTCCTTTGTTCATCAGAAAAATTTGAAAAAACCCCAGTGAAAAGAAGATTCATCTTGGTCTAATTTTTTCCCATTATATATGTTCCAGAACATTCACAAAACTTCCTAAAATCATTTTTGTAGAAGAGATATCCGTCTAGAAATGAGTCAGAAACCAGTAATAGAAATTATTCTAGTGAAGAAATATTAGAAAGACGTAGAATAACAGTGAAATCTGTAATTTTATAAATAACCTAGAAGTCAATATCAGAAACCATAAAGAAGTCTGTAACCATCTTCTCATTCATAGGTAATTCTTGAAGGAAATGCTTGAGCTTCATTGTTTTTTTGGTTTTTTTTTCCTGTTGGTTCTTCACCTATATAATCAGAAATACTGCCTTTTCAATGGAAAAAAAAGTCTTGATTTTTCAGAAAGAAAAGACCATGAATCATGTTAATCAAAAGTATTTCATTAAACATATCTATATTAATGTAATCTGAATCTGCAATTGAATCTGAATCTCAGATGAGGTTTAATGTTATATATAGTTTCTAATTTGATTTAGAAAAAATAGTTTATGCTCATTCAGACAAAAGTATGTTCAGTTAATTTATAGAACGGCAAAAAAAAAAGGTCAAGGGTAGTGGTTTTGACATCTTTAAAGAGATGGAATAGATGAGACCTTTTGAATGAATTTAAATGTTTTGATTTAAATTTCGGTATCAGATGTGATCCTGAGGGAGCATACCTGCACAGAAGTCAACTACTTGAAACCTGCAACAAACCCACAGCTGAGTCTTCATGGCATTTACAGCTTCCAGTCCCAATAATGGGTATGGATTTTTCTGGTTTATTCACTGATTTTGTAGGCCACACTTTCTTGCAGCACTATCCATGGAATAGTGTCAATCTGGAGGAAAGAATTAGGCAAAAGAAAGGACCATGAATTACCCATAACCCCAATGATGCTTAATTTCTTTTCTCCAAATAGGTAAAATCAAGATACCAAAGAAAAATACCAAAGAAAAATACCTATCCCTCTAAGAAAATCTGTTATTCATAATGTTCACAACCTGAAGAATGACTATATGTAAAAATTAATAAATATTCATAAATTAGTACTCATACAAAAAGATGCTACAACACTGCTTTATACTCTGCTGTAGAGGTTAATATTACTCTCTTCATTACCATAACAAAGCATTATTTTATTCTGTAGGTCAGACATGAAAACAGAGATTACTTCTAATAAAAGATAGGCAGAACTAAGTAAAGAGTTTTGATATTAGAACAAAGGAAAAAACATAACGTTTTGGCCAGATGCCAGGCCCTCACCCAGGCTGCTCACTGACTCCTCTCCACAGGTGGACAGGGGAGAGAAAATATAAGGAAGGTTCCATGGGTTGGGATAAAGATCAGGACAGATCACTCACCAAATACCATCACAGACAAAACAGACTCAACTTAGAGATGTGAATTTTTACTAACAAAATCAGACCAGGATAAGGAGAAGTAAAACCTTTAGAAACACCTTTCCCACCCCATTCCGTCCTTCCATCTACCTCCTATCCCAGCAGTGCAAGGAGAGAGGGAATGGGGGTTGTGGTCAGTTCATCACCCGGGGCTTCTCTCACTGCTGAGGGAGAGGAGTCACTCCCTGCTGCACTGTGAGGTCCCTCCTGTGGGATTCAGTTCTCCATGAACTTTTCCAGCATGGCTCCATCTCATGGACAGCAGCTCCCTGCAAATTACTGCAGTGTGAGTGCATCCCATGGGCAGCAGCACCCCTCAAACACTGGGTCACTCTTCAGGGGGGTGCAGTCCTTCAGGGACCGGCTGCTCCAGCCTGGGAGCAGGGCCCTCTTCCCACAGGTCTCCCTCAGGCTCCTCTCAGGCACCCACCTGCTCTGCTGTGGCTCCTCCAGGGGCTGCAGGGGCATCTCTGCATTCCTGTGCACCTCCCTGTGCTGCAGGGGCACAGCTCCTCACCAGAGCTGCACCAGGGGCTGCAGGGGAATCTCTGCTCTGGGCCTGGAGCAGCTCCTGCCCCTCCTCCTTCACTGACCTGTATCTGCAGAGCTGTTCCTATCACATGCTCTTGCTCCACTCTTCTCTGCTCAGCAGTACAACTGCACCAGAATTTTGGTTTGATTTCTTCTTAGATATGTTACCAGAGAGACATTACCACCATTTCAAATTGGCCCAGCGTTGGCCAGCAGCACCTTCATCTTTGGAGCCACCAGGAATTGGCCCTGCTGGACATGGAAGAAGCTTCTGGCAGCTTCTCACAGAAGCCACCCCTGCAGGTCCCTCCCGCTACCAAAACCAGGCCATGCAAAACCAATACACATAAAAAGAATTTTCCTGGAATGTTTTAGGTACAGTTAAACCCATGTCTATTGGAAGGCAACATTATCTATGGAAATCTGGAAACTTTTATTAGGCCCTCGTTTTCAGTTCTAAAGGCCAAGAGTGATGTCAGAGAACATGTGTAGAGTGAAAAAGTATACGCTGGTTGCATGCATTATCCAGATTATCATGAACGTTTTACTAAGGTTTCAAATTTTCAGGCATGCCTTTTCAGACTGTCTAATGCTGATCATCACACATCTAGAATCCTGTCTCCTATTAGAGTCTAGAAGGAAAATACTGTAACATGGGTTTCTCAAATGCTGTACAGCTGTACAGCTGCTTGGACAGACTATGAATATTTATGTACCAATGTATATTTACATTTAATCTGCATCTCTTTAAGGATGTATAAATTTGTATAAAAATTCTGTGCATAAGCTGGTTTGCCAAAACATAGATTTTACTCAATATTGCTAACTTTAGTTAAAATAAAAAATACCTGGTTCCCATGATATTCCCATCTGCAGATTTGAAAATATTTCACAGAGTAACTTACTATATTTCTTTATTTTACAGATAGAGAAACCATAATTAGAAGAAAAACCAGGACTTTGGATTGATTGTTTCTTAATATTTTTGTATGTTCTTTAACATAGATGGCTTCAGTTATTTTATGTCACAAATATTGCTTTTGCTGTGTAGGGGGAAGAGCAAGTTTCAAGTTATCAAATAACATATCAATAATAGAATTTATACTGAGGGAAGAATTATGGAAGAAAGGCATTCATCTTCTAAAACTGACTTCAGTAAACAGAGAATAAGAGGGTGTGTATGCTTAAAGTGATGGGTTTTCTTAACGTGAATTTTTTTCGAAAAATGAATCATTCACAGCCATTTGGGAATGTTTCAACAATACAGTCTCTCTGTGCCTTGTTATTTAACAAAATAGAAATGAAATTTCTTCTTCACCTTTGCTCCTAATTCTTTGAACAGTTTTTAGTTCTCCTTCAATGAGAAGTAACAGATAAATCTGTATCATTTTAGAATAAAAAGACAGAAATGTCTTTCACATGACTTAGATGCTTGAACAATTAGCAAGTAACCCAAACACACCATTTAAGCTACCTCAAAGTTTTTCAGACTGAAGCTAAGGAACACTGAACAGGAAAATTGACAGCACAATGAAAATATAAATACTTACATTTAAAGCTGCCAGAGTCATAATCCAACCTTTTTTTTTCCTCAAATCTGTCAAACAGGCTGACAGTTGGCAAAATTTTTGGCATATGATGTTCAGACATGATACATAAAAATGACTTTTAAAATTAAGCCCTCCAATCTTTTAGTCTTTCAGCTCACTTTATTTCAATCAGGTTGAATAAATCTATCTGTGTTCTAGGATTTTTTCCTCATTTTCAGTTACACATTATATACATTAAACATATTGGAAAGAATCGTAGATCAATTGTTTATGAATCAAATCAACTCCAGATACATGCACAAAGTGGAGCTCTGCCAAGCCTCTGTCACATACCAGTATCACATTTCTAACAATAAATAATCAAGAATCTTGAAAACTTAAAAGTCCAGTAAAATTTCAGTACTCTTTTTACATTGCTCAGAATTTATAAATAATGATGGTTTAATTGTTTGCACTTTGAAAGCAGAGTTGCAGAAAGTAAGATTACTAACTTTTTTCAAGGCTAACACTGATTTTCCAGTAACACAGTTTAAAGTGTCATCTTGCAGATGCTCAGACCTTTCTAATCAGAGAAAATGCTTTAGGTGTTGACAGACCAACCACATCCTATGTTGGCCTGCAATCTAAACATGTCCCTCAAATTATTCTGATAGTTCAGCAGTTGCATGTCATAGCCTGGAAAAAGTGTTTCCTGCTGCCACGTTAGCATTTCAGCTCATAGTAGTTTCTCTGAGCTAATCTCACACACGATCTCAGTGATGCTGCTTGCATGAAATATGATGTCAAACCCTTGCCTCATCTGAATAGTGATAATATTTACAGCACTATTCTAAAAGTAGGGTTCTTACCTCTGTGTCTTTGCCAAGGTTAAAAGGAAAAAGAATGAAAAGACCTTCCAGCTGGGTTGCCATCTTCGCACTCTCCACCAAGTTGTTGCACATCATAAAATGACTGTGCCCTCTTCACAGGCCGTGGGGCTGAGGGTCATTCAAGAAAATGACAAAGATTTCACTCATCTTCCATGAAATTTTAAATCTACTGCTTCTCTTATATAAAAACCCATCAAATGTTTGCAGATTTCAAGCCAGGCTTCCCATTTTTTAAGAATTTCACTAAAATGTCCTTCTAAATTATTTTTTTAGTTTAGAAGTGGCACTTGCAACCAGGATTTTACTTTTATGATCTGAATTTGATAAAAAAAATCTGGTTTCATTTTGGGGATTTTGTGGGTTTTTTGTTTTGGTTTGGTTTTTTTCTGAGCATTATACTTTATGTATTTATTTTTATTTTGTTCATTCATTCATTCCAAGCACTTTAAACTACTTCACTGCTGCTGGAAGCATCACAGAGTATTCCACAGCTGACAACATGAGGAAGGTACTCTGTGGGATGGAAACACAATTGTTTCGTGTTCTGACAGCAGAAGGTCTTAAGTTTGCTTGGCAGTATTGAATACACCAAATAATTTTTCACACATAACCTTAAGATTACTGTATAGCTGCCATAGGTATCACTATATTTTTCTGACCTCACAGGCCTATAACATTAGAAATTTTGCTTTTATTATGGGCAACTGCACATCTGGTAAACATTGAAACAGAAGTATTCCATCCACTCTGCCTAGACAGTCTTTTAAAGTGGAAAAATGAAACCAGGTTCTGGAGGAGTAGGCATGGAGTATTATGGTCTGTAGAGCGGATCTTGTTTCTGAGTTATGTGAGAATTCCTGTATTTTGTGTAGATCAAGATGACCCTCAACTTTTACTAAAAAAATGATTATTTGTTATTGGACCATGGAGTAGAAGTGACAGCTACAGTGTCTGCTACCAACTTTGCAAGGGAGGCTTGGTGTGGCCTAAATCCTTTCAGCTTAAGGGTCTCTTTATCTACAAATACAGTATAAGCAGAGAGATCTTTTCTAGATCTGAAAAATGCTCTGAGAACCAGGAACAAAAGCTAGCTATTGTTATTTCACAGTGCATTTCAGCAAGACAGGTCCCAAAATAATTAGCAAGCCATGTAGTTTAAATTAGTTTTCTCCAAGAGCAAATTACTTATAAGATGAGGGCTAAGCTGTACCAGAGGAACATCCACATCTGCAGTCAGGCAAGGTGAACTCCATATTCTCTGCCAGCCCTTAGCTCTGTTCCACAGACATCATGACAAGATGTACTTCAGAATACAAACTGAAGCCATGTGGTGAATTTTGGTAAATAAGACAGATTTTCCAAAATTAAATTTGTCAGAATACCGAGTCATTTTTTTTCAAAAAATGGTAAAAGGGGATATTCTCAAATGCTGAGGGCAATGACAGAGATATATCTGTGATTAAATTCAGGCAACTTTTGAAGATGCTTTCTTACACCATCATCCCATTTACAGTACATACTATAAAGCTATCAAAAAAAAAAAAAAACCACTCAAAGCAGCTTAAGCCATTAACATAATTAAAATACCAAAAGGCAATTTTCTGTGAGAAAGCCTTACTTCTCTGAGCATAAATCTAATTCTTTGATAAAATAAACTGTTTTAAAAAATAACCGTACTTCATGAAAGTGCGTGTTTAGAGTCCCAAGTACTGTTTTATTTTGTACAAGCAATTTAAAGTACAATTAGCAGTAAAATAGCCAGTTGTTAAGGCCACCAATAAATTAAAGCTAGAATACAATGGTGACTTGTGCTTAGTATGCAGATCATACAAACCCCAACTGCAGAGGCCAGCATTAGGATTCTGGACACCTGGTCTGCTCTGGCGATGAATAAAGAGCAGGGCTGAATGTTGGGCTTCAGTCGTGCACTTCTGGTGGTTAATCCTCTTTGTAACGGTCAATTTACATGTTAGAAGATCTAAAAGAGAGGAAGTACAGTGTCTGGCTTTGAGTCTTGGTTCAAGAGATTTCTGTTCATCTTCCTATGGCAGGAATTGCAATTTATTGCCCGCTACTTCGTAGCTTGCTCTGAAAAATTTCCATATGTTATACAGTGATTTAGCAATCCACAACCATGAATATAGTGCAGATTGTTTGCATACTGTGTTTTTTACAGTTGAAAATAAGGCTGTTCATAAAATATATTAGAAACTGAATATTGTCTACTTAGTGTAACAGCAATATTGCTTATAACTCAAATATGGAAAAAAAAATGTTCAGATGAGTCTCAAGCAACTACATTCATAATGCGTAATATAGTCATGCCTGAATGAAATAATTCTGATTATCAATTTAAAAAAAAATATTACCAAGCCAGTTATAAAAATGCTTGAAGTTCAACAGTCAGTCACGTTGGGTCACACAATAGGCAAAAATTTGTTAGGATAACGCAGAAACATGAAGGGTAACCCAAAAACATGAAGGTGCCATCCATATCTTAGAGGTCCACACTCTAAATTAAGCCTGTGAGCAGAAGTACAAATCTCAGTGCCCCATGATCACCAAACTGCCCCCCGGGACCTCTGTGCTTGCCTGACTGGCAGAGGGTTGGAAATAGATAATCCTTAAGGTCCCTTTCAACACAAACCATTCTATGATCTCTGAGTCTGTGACTTTTCTTCTGAATCAAACAGTGCCCTGATGAAGGACAGGGAAGTCACACGAGAAACCATCATGCTGGCCAGCCCAGCTTCTCTCCTGGGCTTTGCCATGGCTCCTGCACAAGGAGCACTTGTTTAGCATTCAACAACATGTGCGTGGTTGAACGTGCTGTGGTTTCATTTAGTCTCCATCAAGTCACTTCAGTCTCAAACATCACTTTGGTCTCAGACTGACTCAGACTCTGCTTCTTTTTTGACGGTCACTGATTTTGTCCCCAGGTGTTTTGTGTTCCTCTGGGTCTCTCTCACAACAAGTTCTTTTGGCCAGCACTTTAATTACTGACATCAGCTTGAGTCCGCATTTCTGTCAGGTATTTCCTGTGCCTCTTACCTTTTCCAGTGCAGCCAAGCACACAGATGAGATTTTGTTTGTAGCTCATTAGTGGCAAAATATGGCATGTTATGCTAGATGCTGAATGACTGCTAGTGAATGCATTTTTGATCTAAGAAGTCTTCAGACTGCACTCAAGCTGATAGGTATGTCAGCTGCTGCCCACTCAGTCAAAATGTGGAAACAAGTGCACTTATTGTTCTTTGACTGATGGCTGAAACAGTGACACATCATCCAAGCACAAAACCTGGAGAATGATTTGGATTCATCTGTAAACAAGGCCACTCTGGTTTCCCCAATTAGGAAAGAAATGTTTGCCAGAAATTTTTGAAGCACAAATGCTGCTAACATACGATACTGACTCCAGCTTCCCTCGCTGTTTCTGAGTGAACTCAAGCTTTGCACTGTGAGCAGATGAAGGATGATGACAGACTACCTTTTCAGTATCTAAAGACTCATCTGTTTGTAGATCACTGACTGAGATTTTGGGTTCTTGCTGTGTCTTGTAGAATATCTATAAAAGGCAAGATGAGAACATAGGTGTGTGTATGTAATAAAAATATCTAAAGAGCAGAGGGACGGCGGAAACATTCACATACTGTGACACAAGCAAATAGAGAGAGTAAGAGACTCTTTTTCTGTGTGCTGTCTGGAAAGATAACTTAGAGCTTGTGAGCAAGGAATTCCTTGAACTAGTCCGATCTTAATGCAGTCAATGAAAAAGGAGTTGTTATCAATTCTGTGTTAAAAAAGAAATTACTTAAAAAGGAAACAAACCAGCAACATTCCATCTTTTTTTTTTTTTAATTGGAATTCAAGAGAATCTGGTCGGTGTTTATATTCTGGTGGCCACAATGGATAATAGTATTTTTCTCTGTTAATGAAGTGTAGTGCCCATGAATACATCTGTAATTTTCAGAGGAAAAGGGTAAGGGTTGGACTAGCTTATAAATGCTTTCTTATAAATGTTTTCTAGTCAAATTCTTGACCAACACTATTAAATAAAATACAGCTTTGGTTTTATCACAAGTATTTTAGTTTAACCGTATAGTGCCGGCTACTTTTCAGAATGAATGCCTATTACTATTGATCTTTGCTAGCTTTCTTCATTCATAATTTTTTTTGAGAGAGATGCAGATCTCTGGTGATCAGTATAATAAAAGTTTTATGGTAGTTTGGAATCTTTGGGAAATTTCTTGTTTTCTTTTGCTGTTTTGGACTGCATCTCCTACTTTTATCAGAGGTGAAAGAATTCATAAAACTACAAAAGAAGTTACTGTTAGCATTTCCCCAAATATAGTTAATTTAAATAATGTCAAATAATTACAATCAATTGTTTAATCAAACTGAAAAAGATGTGAACAAATTGATAGAGGTGGGAAAAATTTGAAAATGAAATGTCAAGTGAAAAATTAATCTCAGTGGAAACTTGTCCAACTCAATGAATAATTTCAGAGGTTTGAAAACAAAATAGAGATTTCTGTAAGTGCATTTCATATTTTGTTATTATTTTTAAATCACTTTTTTACATTTAATGGAAAAGAAGCAAAACATATGAAAGCAAGGGATAACATCTTGTTTTAGGCAAAATATTATCTGGCTCTTTATTAGGTGAACTGAAGGATGAGTTGTTCACTTCATGGCATAGACTGACTTCATGCCATGCTGATGTACAGCTCTGCCACGGTGGCAAGAAAAAAACCCATCAGGAATCAAAACAATTTGGCAAAGATTTCCAAAGTTAGTTAATATTGGCCTTACCTTATTTTGTTTTCAATTGTGTCATCCAAACCTTTAGAGATCTATCAGTGGGATTCTCCTTTCATTTATGTCTATCCAAAAATATTGTCATTGGTGTTAGGTTTCCACTAACTCAGTCTTCAAGGATAAACAAACTTATATTAATAAGAGGGTCAAAAGTGAGGCAACACATCTATTAAAAATAATTAAAGATTAAAAATTGGAGGAAGACCTATTTTTAAGGACATATGCTATACATTTAGCTCTAATGTATGTTACAATGTAAACTATAAACTGCTTTAAACTAGATTAATTTAGCAGAAAATGAGACTTGAGTAGATACACTATAGTGCCTCACAGTTTCCAAAGCAATTAATCAAATATTTCTACCATCTGACTGCATTGCTTACCTTGTGGAATAACATCACAAACTAACTTCCCTGATCTACAGTTCTTATCCTGGCATTTTAAGGCTTTGATAATTTAATAATCTCAAAAACTTCCTGTTTGTTTACACACTTACATTAAAATTGCTGATAATTTGACTTCCACAGTGAATTTGACAATTTTAAAAAACATCATGGTGGTTGTTGGAGGTTTTTAGTGGTTTTTGTTCATTTGTGCATTGGTTTTGTTGCTGCTGCTTTTTTCTAATTTGTCTGAATATACTGCCTAAACTAACTCCTATCAGATAATTCCACAAGACCCACTTCCTTGAACTTGCAAGAAATAAGCTGTAACTTGTATAAACTAGGAGGAGAACACATAGATCTGTAGCTGCAATGTATACAACCGTAATTATAGGTTGGGCTGGTAGCAATCTTTTATGAAAGCTAACTGACATTTTTTGTTAAGAATCTATCATTTGTTGCTTATAACTTTTTCAGGCTTTTACTCACATTTCAGACTGAATGTGTGCCTCAGCTGAGCATTTGGTGGCATGTTTTTGTATGTAATTCTTCCATTCAGACAGAAGAAAACTTCTCTCTTTCACATTAAGAAAGATATCCATCAACCTCTGGTTTGAATAGCCCCGCCACCTCTTTACTATGGTATTTGCAGCTTGGCAGAGTGCTTATAGCTATTCCCATGGAGTTCCACCCACACATAGCCAAATTACACTTTGAGTTACTTCACTTGGAATATGCTGCAAGACTTCAGAAGAGTTCAGCACCTTAATCTCGAGTCTGGTGGAGATGGCCTCATGCTGGCCAGCCTGTACACGTCACTCTGAAAACACAGCTGTGCAAGCTGTGCAGTAGCCAAGGCACAAAACCTCACTCAGCACAGTCAGTCCCAGCTGCCCCTGGGCCAGCTCTGCTCCAGTCTGTCCTGCACCCCAGCTGTGCAGACGGGGCTGGGGCAGGAGGAACCTGGCAGGAACGCAGTGACCCAGGGAAGCACTGACCCAGGGAAAGGACTGGGGGCTGGAGTGCTGACTTGCGGGGGGCAGATGGGCAGGGGGAATGGAGCACTGAACAGGGAGTGGGGCTTGGGATATGTACACACCCAGCACAACATCATGGACAGGGAACTGACAGGAAATGGAGATGGAAAAAGCCTAGCAAGACAGAAAAAGAGAAGATTTAGGCTACAGTTCCTCATGAAAGTTAGGAAACCAAGGTGTGCTGTGTCCTTTAATCCACATGTCCTTCCCATTCTTGCCTCCCTTCCCCTTCTTGCATTTGGTATGTTGTCCAATTTCTTGCTGTGGTAAGTGACACTAAGCTGCCTCAGTACACCATGCCCAGCAGAAGTTATCCAGCCTTTTCCACTTAGTTTGTCTTAAGCAACATTTGGAGACTAAAGTGACCATTCAAGGGCTCCAGCAAGTGCCAATTCTAACACAAAGTGCATTGGAGGGGGACGCAGCCCACAGCACAGAAAGGAGAAGGATAAAGCACCATCACTGAGAGAGTCTCCCTTTTTGAGGCACTTTCTTTAATTTGATTTGGGCTGCAAGTCAAGGAAGAGAAATCTGACAAGATTAACTATGGAAGCAAGATGGATTTTAATGGAACAAAAGAGTAGTGATGAGGTCTAAGAATGGGTTTGACTTGTACAAAGGAATGTTGCTGGTAATGGTGAAGTGAATGGTAAGCCAGGAGGGTGAATTTATTTCCTTTTAGTTTTTATCTCTGCGTGCTTAGGGACTACAAGTCTAAACATGGATAAAATGGAAAGGGGAGAAAAAAAGATAACCCCATTTATTCTGTAGTAGACAGGGCAGGTAAGGGGAATGGGACTGCAATTAAGATAACATAGGTCTTTAGGCTCCCACAAAGGGTGGATGCAATATAGATTGATGTTTGGAAGACCTGTGAGTGTCAATGGCACATGCTACACAGCAGTGTTGGCACCCTTTAGCATAGCAAAGTGTGGAGAAAGGAGAAGGAGATGTGAAAAAGAGCATATAAAAGAACACTTCTGTCCCAGTTCTCTGCATTCCACTGCTCGTCCGTGGGCTAGTATCTCTGTATCTGGCCAAATAGCAATTGATCCTGGTGCTTCTCAGGGCCTTAATAAGGACAGTGACTGTCACTGGTGGTTTACTCCTTTAGCACAGTTGCTATGCTCTTACCTTTAAATTCTTCTTCTTGTGGTTTAGAAAACCATAAAAGCACAAATTTTAAAAGGCATAATTAAAAAAAAGGGAAGAATGGAGATTAAAAAAGGGCAAATCTCAAGATGAAAGCTGGGATCTTTGTTTTGGTTGTTGGTTGGTGTTTCTCATTTGCTTTTCAGGGAAAGCCTAGAAAATAATGCAAACTTCGGAGAAATTGCCTAGGATATGTAAGCTTGAACTCATCAACTCTATTGTATCTGTAAGGTGCCATGTCCCATTTGTTCTGTATGAATGTCATAAAACTTTAATTAACAAGGACAAACAACTCAGATATTGTCCTAATAAATGTTAGAGAAAAGCAAGGAAAGCAAAAATTCTTGTTGTCAGACAGCAGTTTAATAGTATGTAGTAAATTTCTATAGCTAAGTCTGAGGGAGCAACACTGCCATTTGAATGAGCATAAAAATTTCTTTAATATGTAAACAATGCATTGTCATGCTTGTATGTGACACGTGTTTATTGCAAATAAAATTGTTACCACTGATATTGTTAAAAGGAAGGAAAAATGCCAAGGTTGTCATATCAGTGATGGTGTTAAGGGCTTGTTGGCTTAGCATTATTCCCACACACAAAGCATTCTTTTGCAGTTTAGGCATTAACTGAGACCCTGGTGATTTGGGATCATGTCTTAGCTAAGTTACAGGCTTTATATGGGACTAGAGTTAACTCACATGGACTCACTGGCCTTAGTTCTTATCTAATTACTCATTTTAGACCATAAACTCAAGACAAGAACTCCTATGATGCCTGTATGCACTGCCATGGGATTGGGAGGCACCTGTGGTCAGAGAGAAAGGTTTGAATGGTCTTGAGACTGGAGTAACAGAATGATAGTATGAAGTGTAAGGTAATGTATGTCTAGATGATTGAAAACATTCCTAGGAGCTTTGCACTTTGAAAAGCTGTTTCCAGCAGATGAAAAAGAATTTTATGTGCGACTCTAACAGATGTGATGAGTCAAGAATTACAGGCATGGCTGCAATAGAATTGTACAAAATAGACAGGGCTTTTACTTAATGTCAACTAATTTCTGTATATGCAATGCAAAATATATGGGTTTTAGCCATAGTTCTTTGCACACTTGCAAGTTATTTCTTATGTGTTGCTGGCTGCGATGCCACAAATGTTATTGGCACATTTATCAATGTTTCCACTCATTCCTCTTTAAGTTTATACTGCATTTGCATGTATAGGATTTTGTTTGCATGTGTTTCTGTGTGTTTCTATAGAAAGTATATAGCAATGCATATGTGTGAGATGCTGATTCACTTCCATAGTGGATTAGATTTTACTTTCCACAAGCAGATCCTGTTTTGCTGTTTCAGGTATATACTCATGTTTTCTGTGTCCCCATCCTTTGTTTACTTGACAACCTTCACATTTTAGTTTCTTACAAAATACAGTATCCCAGCTGGTTCGCTTCCTCTAGTAGGAAGTACTGAAGTTTGGTAAGGGGCACTTTGCTACCCTCTTTACAGACTGGATGGGGAATTCGGACATCAAAATATTAATTTTATAAGCACAAGGAATGCTTTCTACTCTAGCTTTGGACTCATTGTCCAATAACACATTGTCATTGTTCATTAGAAACACTAATAAAGATATGCTCTAGAAAGTAATGGAACAATTACATTGCAGAGGAGAATGCAGAAATTATGAGATACTTGTCAGTCATTGACCCTTTTTTAACAAATATACACGATTGTGCAATCAATGCAAAAATCAAATATGCAGAAGTGTCTAGGTAAAGGTGTTATTTTGATTATATTACTTCAGCTTCATATTAATCTTACACAGAAAGAAGGTAAAGTTACTGGTATGTCTGTTACATATTTAGCCAAACCTCTCTCAGTAATTAACTTCAAACTCTGTGTTTAATCTTCGTGTTTTATATCCCTCTTTTTCACTTTGCAATGTTGTTAAAGACAAGTACTTTCATTGCCATAGCAGCCACAGAAACGTGATACTGTAGATATGACACATCTTTCAAAGTACACAGAGCCATGGGAACTGAGCTGTGGAGTCTTTGGGGGCAGCAAATGTTTGCAGTAGAAGCAATTCAAATACATCATTCAAACAAATGGTAGAAGTCTCACTCTAAGTGATGCAACACAAAGACTGAGGGTCTGTGCTGCTGTAGGATCCTTCAGATATGTCCTCTAATTGCTTGTGGCCTGGAAATTTTAGGGATGCTAGTCAGGAGATGGAACACTATGATCCCCTTGCAACGGAAAATATTTTTCTGAACCTACTGGGCTTTGTGACTATATTCTTTTACCTTTCTAAAACTTCCCATAATCTTCTGTTTCCAACCACTGTGCTCTTTAATTTATTTTTATTAAACACCTCTGATTTGAACACTGTGTAGTATGCTATCATCTCAACTTTATTCCAATGACTATGTAGATTAAGTGAGCAAGTATTTTAGAAGTTCCTGCAGAAAAATATCAGAGTGTAAGCCATGTGTTTGGGGACTGTTCAGACCTTTTTACTTAGGATTAACTTAAAATTCTTCCTCTTTAATTATAGCTGTTTTTCTATTTTATGTTCAGTTTGTAAACACCCAGAAGTTAAGGGGGGGTAGTGTCTAGGTATCCAGATATTGAACACCAATAGCCACATAACTGAGGAGCCAGCTAAGGTTTGTTGGTAATTCCAAGCAAGGATTGTTGGTACAAACATGCTGTGAGAAAAAACAGGATGTGGCTGCAGAAGGGGACATACACAGTAGGGGCAGCACTCTTTGGAACAAATGTCTTTGTTCTGGCTTCTGGGAATAAGCACAACACAGCACAGCACAGGAGGAATTAGGCCAAGATATGGGCAGGGGCTGTACAGGGTAGCAAGACCACCCAGGACCCCCAAAACCTCCAACTCACTTCCAGAAAGGTCTGAAAGAATGAATAGCACCTGAGAACTGATTTGCATAGAAAGAGAGAAATGCATCTCCAAAGTGGGGAAAACTTACCTGTAAAAAGATACTCCCAGCAATCCAAGTGCATGCAGACACTGGACACCCCTTCAGGTGGATTGATGCAGGAACCAGGACTGTGAACTTTTTTTCTCTCTTCCTTTTTCTCTCTCTTACTGACCAGTTAATCCCTCTCTTTTCCTTTTGCCAATTTACGCCACACTGTCTGTCAAAGTCTTTCCTCTAGCAGTGGCCGTAAATGAAAGCCAGGAGAATGGAAAGAGCAGGCAAAGGTTACCTGTGCTGTCACTCAGTTGTTTTCACCTCACACTTGATGTGTTCTATTGATAAACAAAGTGGGTTTTCTTTCTCAGAAACGTGTCCAGAGTGTAAAGAAAGACCTGTGGTCTAAAGGGATTTCATATGTGTTCATACACTAAAACAGGGAAAAAATTCTAAATAATAGAAGACGAACTTCAATTGTACTTTTTCAGTCAGTAAATGCACACTAGAGCTACCTTTACAAACAATTAAAATTATCTACCAGAGTGAATATCTGGTCTGACTGAATCAACTGATTTCACAGGAACTGTGATTCATCCTCAAAAAAGCTATTTTCTTCCTTTATAGATAAATTGCATAAACTGCCTCCTTTTATTGCCAGCCTTATCATCTGCTGTTTTTCAAGGCCTTTTGAACCATGTAGCATAGAAATGTAACACTGCAGCATCCCAGTTACCTGTAAATAAATCTTACATCTATTATTTAATCCTTTTAACCTTCTGAAGGTGGATTAGGGAGTGTCCATCCTCCGGGGATTGTCTGCATTGATGCTGAGAAGGGGAACAGGAGCCCTGCAGGGTCACTCTGAGGACAGAAACATGACCAGCACTGGAACTAGTGCTGCTACTGTGATCCTCCTGAATTAAACTTCAAATGAGCCCTGCTATTCTCTTTAATTACTGTTGACTAGAAATAGCTACTGGTTGTTCTCATGTCTGAAGAAGAACATGATCTTTTTTATCGGGACCTGCTTAATAGCAGATATGTGATTTTACCCTTTTTTAGGCAATCACTAAGTATGTACTTAAAAAAATCAGTTGAGCATACAGTAACAGCTTTCACATTTAAACCAAATGCAAATTAGAGACCACCCAAATTAGAGACCACCAAAATAAAGGAGAAAACATAAGCCTTCAGTTATTTGCAAGATGCAGCATTGCTAGAGTACTTCCGAGTGACTCACCATGAAAGAGAGAGCACTGCCCTGAGAAAGGAAGCACTTTGAAATGAAGAAGAAAAGACAGTACAATCCCTCACAAAAAAAATGTGAACACTGCATTGTGCAGATGGGTGCATGATAAAAGTCTCACTGGTCTAAATTGAAAAAAAAAAGCATTATACCCTATCCAAAAGAATTTAAGTGTCACCACTAAAATCAAGTTGTCTGGATGCTACCTACAGTTTTTGTTATTGATTTCTTGATATTCTTCACAAGTTTTTCTTTTTAAATTGCAAATTATACCTTTGCTTATTCTCATAGTATTGTAACTAATAGAGTGGCACAAACTTCCTATACTTTTTTGCCAATCTTGACCAGTTGTGTATGCACATCTGTGCCTGCAGCTGTCTGTATGTTACATATTTGTTATTAATAAATTTATCTCCCATTTCTATTAAAACTTTATGAAATCTTATTTTTCAATGATTAGACATTTTCACCACTCTAATTGTCGTGGGCTGGAATTTTTTGTAGGAGTATCAGCTTGGCTGTTGCTAAAATGACACTAGAAGCAGCTATCATTTCCTCACATAGCATTACAAAAACTCAAAAACTTTTTGGGTCAGGAACATGCCTGTTTGAGCAGGATATTCAGTGTGAAAAACACTGTGAACTTGTGAAAGCCAAGGTTGCAGAGGGGATTTCCTAAATTTTTCAATGCTTGAATTTTGCAACATCAGTGAAGTTTTTGTAAAAAGCTGTTTCGTGAATACAAAACCATCTAACCAACTGGTTTGTTGTTTAGGTATTGTCTCCAAGTACTTAAAGCCTCTTGTCCTCAAGAATACAGAATATGCTCTCAGATAGTAAACAGGGCTCTATCTTGGTCTTGTACCTGTGGAATTGCACACATGTACCTCCCCTCACATGTGCTTTTGCACTTTCATTATGTGAGAGGGTAAATTTTTACTATCTGCTGTTGACAGCAGAAAGAGTAGCAGTTCATACAGCATTTGAAAAATCTCAAATTCTTCCATAGCACCAGGTTGGATGTCTGTTAACCAACTTGCAAAATGTGGTAGCAGTGGAGATCAGAGAACCTTGGTTTCTTATCAGGACAATAGATGAGTAACAGTTTAAAAATAATGAAAATTTCACCAAAACAGTTTGCAAATCCATCTCACTTTCTAAGATTGGCATTTTAAGGAGGAAAGAATTTAGTCTGAGTGGGCAAAATCCAGTATAAATTCTGTACTAATTTCCTTGCTGACTTTATGAAATATGAACCAGTTCTGACAATAGCATTTCAAAGGAGTAATTAATCTCTTTCTTTTTACTAATTCTTTCCATGTGTCCCATATGTAATGTATCAAGTAATGCCTGTGTCACTGTCAGTCCAGCAGTTTAGTAAATTAAAGTAATTCAGCTCTCATGATAAAGACTTCCCTCTCATTCTCTTGAGGAAAAAAACAGTAGCTAACTCTAATAATTTTTCCTAAAAAGAAATGCAGTGTAATTTCCACTCTGAGATACAATAGGGCTTTCAACCTTAAGATGTGTTCTGCTTTGCAGAGGAGATCTACTTTACCAGCTGTTTTGTTGAGGTTATTTTAATAGTATGAATTTTCCCCATTTTTCACTTCTGTTTTAGTTGCTCAGACTTAACTGTAAAATAAGGTCTTGGAGAGTCATCAGGAAAGCAGCACTCTTATTTTTTCAGGGTTATTTCAGGAGTGCTTTCTTGTGAGAGAGGTTATTTAAGCCAGCTAGCTGGAATTTTTGGTCATTATTGCATAGGAGAGAGGAATATAAAGCAAAGGAAGCTAGAAAGAAGAACATTTTTTTGTTTGGTTGATGTGTCCCCTTAAAAGGGAACTGAAGAAGCATTAATTAAAAACAATTTAGGAACACTGTTTGTATATGCATACTGCATTTTTCTTGTGCTGAAGAATGTGACAGTTCTGAGCTGGAGTTGATGACAAATGTATGACTGGTATATAGTATGATATATTCATTACAGTAATGAAAGTTTGAACACAATTTGCCTTCTACAATGTTTTTCCAAAATAACTGATTGAAATCACAGGAATGTGCCTAAAGTTTGGGAATTTAGTAAATAGGTACATAGAAAAATCATTCTGTCAGCAGACAGCAGTCACATGCAGGTACAGAAAAAAACCAATCTATTTCTTTTTCTCTTTTTCTGTTCTTGACTATTATCACATTTATTTTCAGGGTTTTTTTTGGTTTTTTTTGTCAAGAGTCTATCTAGGTTATGTTTTC
Organism: Zonotrichia leucophrys gambelii; assembly: GCF_028769735.1. Taxonomy (NCBI): domain Eukaryota; kingdom Metazoa; phylum Chordata; class Aves; order Passeriformes; family Passerellidae; genus Zonotrichia; species Zonotrichia leucophrys. The sequence continues at coordinate 11,572,476 of NC_088200.1, read as the reverse complement.
ATGGAACCTGTGGTTCCATTAGACTTTCCACTCGAGTGGATCTAAGTGTTCCTTGAAGGGCAGTGCCTCACACTGGTTGCCTTATCCAGCACACCCTGTGGTTTATCAGCGCTGATCCGACTAGACAGATTACGTCACTTGTTCTGCGGTATACATTCTGTTTATATAACCCAGTCTGAGTCTTTGCTTCTTTTGTAAGGGCAAGCCTGTCTTGGCTTACATTCAGCGTGTGATTTACCCCCAGTTCCTCCTTAGCCAGCTCTCCTGTCTATGGTATTTGTGTAGTTGGTAGATTACCCCTGCTTTCTATGGCTATTTTATGCATGCCTGCTGGGCTTCATTCAGATCATGGCATCACTCTGTACTGCCCTCCTTTTTGACAGCTAAACATAAGTAAGGCCACTATGGGTATGAGTTTCCAACAAATTATACACTCTTACTATGTTGAGACAGTCAAAAAAAGCTCCTGTAAGCTGTTGATGAGGATGTTTTATGGGACAGTTTTCAAAAGCCTGTACAGTGTCTGAAAACACTGAATTACCTGCTGCATCCTCAGCTGCAAGTCCTGTTACTTTATAGAAAATACTTGACATGATTTCACTGAATCATAGCATGTCTTGAGTTGGAGGGGATCCATAAGGGTCATTGTTGGTGGGATTTTCTCAGTCATTGAACACTTTCTCCTTCTTTCCATCCCTCCAAATCAAGTTATAGGTTGTATTTTCCCTCTGTAGAGGCTTCTTATCTCTGTTTTTTTTCACAAGTACTCAGGGGACTGCTTATGCCCTGATGTTGTATCAGGCATTATGCTAAGAAAATTTTGATGGTGGCTCAAACCAATATGGAAGTTACTTTGAGTTGGTTTCACATATAATATATTTTAAAAGTGCCTAGCTTGTTCTTCCTTTATAAACTCAAGCTGTATATTTTAGCACTCAATGAAATGTGTCAGATTTGTGTTCTCAAGTGATCGCTTTAGTGGTTTCTGAAGCTTTGCCTCTCTCCTATTATTCTTGTTGTACTATTCTTGCTTTGCTTATTGTTATTAATGTAATTATTACATATATATTTCTTCATTGCTCCTCTTTGTCTTCCTTGCTAATTACAGCTCTTAGTGCCTTGGCCTGAGTTTTGTGTCTTCTGAAAAATACTTGTCCCCAGCAGTCTAACCTAATTTCCACTTTCTCTGTGCTCTCTTCCTGTGTTTGGGGCTAATAACAAGCTCATGACTTCGCCAGGCCGGTCTCTTTCTACGCTTTCCATCCTTCCTCTGCATTGGGCCAGTTTGTACTTGTGCCTCAATACCATTTCTTTGAGGAATTGCCAGGTCTCTTTAAATCCTTTTCCCCATGAACTTGCCTGCCATAAATTCTTAACTAATGTCTCCCTGAGTTTACTGGAATCTACCTTCCTGAAGTTTATTGTTTTTATTTTGCCTTCCTCTCCTTGGTTTCACCACTCGTCACTGCTGTTCTCATAACAGATTTCTCTGTGGTGAGTAGTCCTGATACTCCAAGGACGCAGAGGAAGCTTTAGAAGTACACAAACATCACATTCAGAACCCAAGGTTTATCCAAGGACCCTCCCCATGCTCTTACAGCTCTGCATAGTCCCTTCAGTTTCATCTGCTGAGACCGAGTGGGAATGTTTTTAATACATCTTTGTAGTGTCTTTTATTTTATTTCTGTTTACAAGGTTACAGCCAGCACTGTGTGACAAGCCAGCTCTCCGTGGATGACTGCAAACAATAGTTTGAAAACTACTGATTTAGAGTGCAGGAGTTGCTCTATTGGAGCAGGTCCTTGGTCCATGCAAAACAACATAGGAAAAAAACCCTTAATGATTTAGAATGCAAAGCATGCATGTGAAGATTACTCAGGATAAAGTTCAAGAAAGAATTACAGGGAGACCATAATTGCAGAGAGTATTCAAAGATTGACTCAGTCCTTAAAATTCAAGCACTTCATTTTCCAGTTTAATCCAAGTTTTATAACCAAAAGAAAATTGACATTCCCACTGAGCACTTAATGTTATTAGAATAGGCAGGGGTTTTTTTCTCAGCTTTCAAACTTTTCTTTGAATTAGCTTTGTTTCATTTTCTCCTCAAGCATGTGAATTCTCTGAAAATCCTTTCCTTCTCAAAGAAGTCTCCTGCATCAAACCATCTGTTTTTTAAAGTTAATCCATTTTGTCTGAACTCAAGTTATAACTTCAGAAAAACTTTTGATTTTGTCTATCCTGGTTAACCAGTCCTTCCTCTCTTTTAACTCCACATTCACCTTTCTTTCCTCTGAAGAAAACATCACATATATTAGGTGACAGAATAAACCTATTTCTTCAATATCCAGTGCTTTTAAATGCTGAGTATTTTGTACAAGAGGATGCACATACAACAGTGATCTTTTAAAAGAAACCTTTGGCATGGCATATGTCACCAGAGTTGCATAAGTCTTAGTCTTTTTCTCAGAGATTAATTTCCTAATTTCTCTAGTCCCTTTGCAATGACAACCTGTTCTCGAAAACTCTTTTATTCATTTGCATGCAGAAAAAAAGCCTGATCAAATTTCTTTTCAGTGTACTGTAAATTTCCACTGCAGCAGAATTAAGTGTTTGACATGCATGTTGGGGAAGTTGGTGCTGATTTCTTTAAGACATGAACCTAACATTTTAGCAGCAACTCTTCAACTTGTTCTATAATAATAATAAGTAGTGAAGTGATTAAGCAAGACAGCTATGTTAATGTATGCACAAAGTGTAAAGATGAAAAGGAAATTTAATAGCATTGGGGTAAAAATAAAATTACTAGATATTAGAAGTCAGCCAAAAGTATATAAAAAAAACATGCAAACATACATAGTGAGTGTTTGACAAACTGGGATTGTCCAATGTAGGATAGTCCTGTAAATGTCATGCTATGTCATGCATGGATGTATAGCACTATCAAAGCTCTCATAACTGGTGAAATAAATCTGAAAAAAACCTTACAGGTTAAAAAAAAGTGTTTTAATCTAATTTTTCTAATGAGGGTACATTAGGATAGAAAAGTCGTTACTTTGTAGAATGCTGCATTCTGTTTAAGGGGGAGGTTGTGATTTTGGGTTTGGTGAGCAGCCTGTTTGTACTCTTGTGAAAATCAAGATCTGTGGTTCAGACCTTTCTTTAGAAAAGACCCCAGTTTGCCTCATATGAGGCAGCAGGCCACAACTCTGTGTGGGCTAACTCCACATCCAGTGTAGACATGCCTGTGCTCTTCTTGTGTGGAACAGTTCTGCAGAAATTCTCCCACAGTGTCTTACACCAACCTTCAGCACAGAGGTCTTGGCTCTGCTGGCAGCAGAAGTTCCTCTTCAAAACTTGGAATAAAAACTGTATTTCTGCCAGCTCAAGCTTTTAAAGAGGAGCAAACGCTTCAATCCTTTTGTTGATAGATCAAGGAGCTGTGAGGGCAGTGACCACGCAGGCCACACTTCAGGGGAAACTGGGAAAGAAATACCTAAGTCTGGTTATGAAAGGATTTTCAGGTACCAGGGGGAAGGATGGGAGGAGAGGCAGAGTTACATCCCTGCCAGAGATGCTGGGCTGACTCCTTGGAATAGGAAGTGGTTCATTGAGCGCTGGGCTAAGTGAAGCCTGGCTTCCTGTATGCTCTGGTTGAGTAAAGCTGTTTAACCAAGACATGCTGAGGTGATGATTTCAGCCCAACCCTTATCAGAGCTCTGAAAAATGAGAGAAAAATACCAGGAATGTCTGTTCTGCGGCTCAAGGCTCAACTGAAATTCATAATGTGTGAGGTTGTAGAGAACCAAAGCAGAGGAGAACCCTTGGGTTACAAAGACTTGTAAAAAAGAGATCTCATCAGAGCCTTGTTTCCTCATGAAATAGAGCAAAAAGCTTTGGAGCAGCTGTTGACTTGGTCCTTCTGTAGAGAGCGTCACCTCATTCTTCTGAGGAGGACAGAACTCTGTGCAGCTTCAACTGTGCAAAGATGCCATGTTTCTGAGCTCCACAGGGAAGAGGTGAAAGACAGGAAAAAGAACCTTCTAAAAAGGAAGGAGTAAGGTCCATAGAGATGTAATTCAGGCTTTAAGTCATTTAAGCTCCACCAAAAGAGATAGTCACAGGAAATAAACAAATGTGAGGGCAGCTCTGGTAAATGCAATTTTCCTTCCTCAGCAGCATATTCCTTGTGTCCTTCAATCTCTGATTAAGCCAGGTTTGAAAATAACTCCTTTAATTGCTCTATACATGTACAACAAGTGGGGATCAGTGCCTTCTCAGCAGGTCACCAAGCAGTGGGGGTAAGAAGCAGAACAGTGCTGGTTGTTGTTTTCTGCTTTCCTGACACAGATTATGAGAGGACATTTGAGCTGTTTGAGGACATTTTCCTTTTCTTATTTTTTTTTCTGGAAAAGGACCAAATGGAGGTGACATCTGTTTTTCCTTTGCCTAGGGCTTAGTACTTCTGTCTGTCTGTCATCTTCAGCAGCAAGTCAAAGTAGCCTCCAATAGTAGCACTTCCAAAAAGTCACAGAATGTACTTAAATGAGAGGCAAAATAATTGGATATGTGAATCTGAGAATAGGGCTGGAGGCTTCTGAAGACAATACTTGGCAGGGTAGTAGATTGGGCAGTTTTTAAGTGAAGACTCTACCTATAGCTGGTTAAAGTATCTTCAAGAAAACAGAAACTCAGTCTGGTTTTCTTTGGAAGTCTGGAGATGTCTGACTCAGATTCCCCATGCCTGATTCTAATGGAGATAATGCATCAGGGCCCTAAACTTTGGCTAACTTTTTAACTCAGTAGTGTGAATACATAGAGGTATGAAATTGGCAGGCTCTGTCAAGAAAGTAGGTAGATAGTGTAATGAACATTCAAATTTGCATACTAAAATTAATCAACCATTTCCCTTTGATTGCAATTCTGATATGTTTTGGTTTTTGTTTTGGTTGGTTTTTGTGGTTTTGGGGTCTTTTGTCTCTATTTTTAACCATTAGATTAATTCAGGTTCACAGAAGAATTGACATACCACGGAGCTAAAAACATAGGCAGAGACAACCCTACCAAGGTTCTCCAGTCAGATATCTGCCTGATTCAATACACTTACCAACCAATCCATAAACTCATCTAAATGGCTTTATCCAGTGGGGAACCTGGGCAAGACACAGGCCTGCAATGAAGGCTACATGTTTATTAGCAAGAACCAGGTCATACGGCCAGGAAAAACTGTGGTGGCTGTAGCACTTCAGCATTTTAGGTATCAGAATAATTTGCGTTTCTGGGGAGATGCTGTGCTCTGGGTTAAAACTGGATCTATGGAGACAAACATAACACCTGGAGAGAGCAACTCCTGGTCTCCTGTGCCTTCAGTCCCTGTTGTAAATCAGTGAATGAGACCATCTGTGTAGTTTAAGTGGAGTTTCAGACTGGAACAGACAAGTTTTCAAGCAATTACAAACAGCTGATAACCGAAGTAGAGGATACAATCCTCACTTCTCCACATTAGCTTTTTAAATAGAGCATATGAAATTCTAGATATCATGTACCAAAGGCTCTAAAATAATATCTCTGTTCCTGTTGCATGAAAAATGCAGCATAAATGAAAATATTGTTTTTTAAACATAAATTAGGGGATTTATGGATTCTTTTGACATCCAGATACTTCACATTTTAATTCCAAGGAAACTCTTTTGAGCTTATTTTTGCAAACATATTTGTATCACTTTCTGGCTTTAAAAAATATTTTCTTTATTTGAAAAAGTAAAAATCAATCATTAAAACTGCAGCAAGATAGTAAAAATCTGCAAAAAACTACCAAAACTTGTCAGCTTCTTGTCAGGTATATTTTAGTACAAAATTAAATAATCCATACTTAAAACGACTTACATGTTTTTGCCTTGTAACAAAAAAATTATAAATTATTTCTCGTTTTTTTGGGCAAGCAAAATACTCACCACCAGCAAAAACTTATATTATTGTCATTGCATGTAAATTGAGAAGAGAGCTCATTTTAGAAAACTTGGAAAAGTCATTTCTGTGGAAGGAAGATACCGGTTTGTTATCTTGACAATTCAGTCAGTCTTTTCAAAATGAAGCACTGAGGTCAGGAACGATTGTTTATTTTATGTTCTGTCATGCGAGAAACTTGCCTGAAATTGGAGGACTGGGTCGTGGTTTTCATTTAGCGGCACATAAGCACCACCTTCTGGGGATAGCCAGTACTTCCCAATGGTTTACAGGACTAGAGCAGATCCCATTGGTTTATTACTGAAAGGATGTATTTGAACTTTTGCTGCTCGATGATATTGTCAGGTTTTGCAGTATAGCAAGATAAAAAGTTTAAATAAATTTATTGATATTGTTAATAATAATCTTCATAATTATTATGCTTACCCAATAATTATTGTTACTGCTGTTACTTACATTACCTCAAAGAATAATAATAGCATTACTTTAATGCCAATAAATCTGATTCATGGACCAGAAGTTCACAGAATGATTTTTCCTTTTGGTAAATAATCTAATAGTAGAATAGTAGAATTGAAATAATCTAATAGTAGAAAACAAATGACATTAGATATCATCAGCTAAGCCCAAGGGGATGTTAAGATATTATTGGTCTGTATGATACACAAACCACAAATTCAATCATCCTCTTATTGGCAGTCTTCTTAAGAGATATTTAAAGTGCTGTTTATAAGCAATCAGGATATTTCAGAAGAAGGTAGTTGATGGATACCAGAGTTTAGTATCCCAGTAAAAATGGGAAATAACACATGGGGCTGTGGGCCCAAAAGTCTTTGAAATGGGGAAAGAGGACAATGGCTTGTATTTTCTAGAGAATAAGAATGTAGTGTCAGTGGAAAACTGCCTGGAAGATTGTACAAGGAACAAAATAACAAGTTGAAAAATGTTTTCCTCTTCATACATGTGAGCAGAAGAATACACCATCTGTCAAAGGCAGAAAAGGCCTAACAGAAATGTGAAAATAAAGCTTGTAGTTTTCCTGTGCAATTGATCTTGGCATCTCAGAAAAAAAATAAAAATATATCAGTGGCAGTGAAGCACAGCCTCTGTGAAGCCTTGAACAAAGTGTGGCTTCAGGGCAATGCCCAGGTTACACAATAATTCTGGTGCTCTGAACTTGCCACCAGCCAGGGGTTAGAGGGGAAGGAATGAATGGGCTTTTCAACCCCTTTTGTTGCTCCATCCCAGGAAAGGGGAAAAATGACTGTTTGTTATATTGCTCCCTCTGTAGCTCTGTGTGCAGATAGAAATTTCTTATAGCAGAAAGCTGCACTGATCCTGAGTTTTCTAGATGATAAGGGAAGAGTTTTAATGCTCTTTCTGTGCTGCAAAATACCCAACAGAGCAAAAAGGAAATAGGCCATATTAGACATGAGGACTATCAGTGTAATAAAGGCAGGCCCATGTGTTTCTGGGATTCACTTCCTGGGAAATATCTGGCTCACTCAGGGCAAGATAAAATAATAAACAATATTAATCACTAATGTCATAAAAGTGCTGTGCTTTGCATGGTGTGTCTTTGAACTATGAGGAAGGAGAGAAACACTGGCAAGACAAAACAGACTTCAGGAACTTCAGCAAAGAACTGCACAACAGGGAGTAGTTTTTAAAGGCACCAGCCATGAAAGAACTGGGCAACTTGTCAGACTGCTTCAAGATTATATTGTTAGACAGCATTTTTATTACAAAGCCTTTGGTTTGTTTTTTTTTAAATTTGCTCACAAAAAGCAGATGTTTTAAATTATTTGGTGTTGTTTATTCTGTTAATATTTTGCAGGTGGTAATAATTCTTTAGCCTTTGAAAACCATCATATCAGAAGAAGTAGAAAACCCTCCTTTTCCAAGAGTCCCACTAGGAAAACATGGCAGAAAGCCTCTAGATCAATTCAGAGTGCGATTGAATCAGCCATTGGAATTCTCTGCAGTTATCATGTTATGCTTTATTCACATACAAGATAGGAGGGTCCCAGTTTAGAGGAATTTTAGGGGTGAATTAAATGGTAGAATTGTGGAAGAGTGGTGGTTGGAAGGCACCTCCAGAGAATGCCCAGTCCAACCTGCCTGCTCAGAGCAGGCTCAGCAATGGCAGGCAGCCCAGGACTGGGTCCTTCTCTGTTTTGAATATTGACAGCAATGGAGACCCTGTAACTTCTCCTGGGCAACCTGATTTTCTGTTCAATCACTTATGCATTCATCACTTATGCATTTAGAAAGAGATTCTGCTGTTTAGACAGTGTTTCCTGTATTTTGGTTTCTTCCCATTGCCTCTTGCCCTGTCACTGGGCACCATTGAGCAGAGCCTGGCTCCATCTTCTTTAGTCTGCCAGCCCCATGCCCCTGATATTTATACACATTGATAACAACCCCTGAGTTTTCTCCACTCCAGGCTGGACAGTCCCAGCTCTCTCAGCTCCTCCTTGTATTCAGGCAGTCCTACCCAATTGTCTTCACGGCCTCTCAGTGGACTCACAACAGTATTGATGCCAATACCCAGCCCTGAGGTCAAGCGACTGGCTTCCAGCTGGATTTGTGCCACTGAAGACATTATTTTGAGGCCAAAGTCCAGCCAGCTTTGCATCCACCTCTCTGTCCACTTACCTGGTCTGTATTTCATCAGTTTGTCTATCAGGATGTCTCAAGAGACTGTGCCAAAAGCAGAACTGAAATTGATATAAACACCATCCACTACTTTCTTGCCATCACCAAGCCATACAGCTGTTCAGTGAACAGGGAAATGTGCAAAGTATTCAAACATATGAGGGACGGCTGTAGCCACAGCACACACTGATTTGACTACAAGGCTATACTGTTTGACTGCCATTCTTTTCTAGAGAGGTGTAAAACATGTAATTTGAGGATGTGTGATCATATCAGAAATTGAGAACATCAGTGCTACTGAATTGAGAACATCAGTGTACCTTGAATAATCACCATGATGAAGACACAATCAGATCCTAAGGGATTTAAGCACCTTTTATAATTGTTTTTGGTAAATCAGACAGGTACTTGCATCCTTTTAAAATCTGAGTCTGAGGGGTAAGCTTTAAAGGCATTTTTGCAATAACTGATTTTAATTTTCTAAAATGTGTAAAAGTCTAATCCAAAGTAATTGTATTTGTTATCTTCAGACATATCCACTAGATATTACTCTTTCTCATCAACACAAGTAGTGTTTCTAATATGCCCTAGCTTCAGCTACTCTGCTGCTTCTGGCCTTTTGATAAACAGGTCAGCATGAACTAGAATCTTTAAATGCACATCTATTAAGAGTTGCATTTAAAAAAAAATTAAAATTTTGTTTCTGGGAAACACTTAATTTTTTTTCTGATTGTTAACTGCAACTTTTATTACAAGTATTTTCCATGATCTTAGTTGTATTTGTTATAGTAGGAGATAGTAATAATAAACGTCAGTTCAGAAGAATATGCTGTAAAGGATTTAATGCCTCACAATCAAGGTGAAAAGAGCAATGTGTCTGAGTTTCCAGACACCAGCAAGTCATAACAAATTCTTTGTTCTTGTCTCAATTCCAAGAACACTGAAATGTCATTTTTAGCTAAATGTAACTGATATCAGCAATGCTGCTTTTCAAAATAATTTCATGTCTTTTCTTCTGACATCAGAAATATGTGAAATCTAATGTTGTCTTCTGACCTGTCATCAGCTCAGAAAAGTTTTTATAATTTACTAGTAGCATTCACAATTAAAACATATTTCTTACTTTTTGCTGCATCTCTGCAATAATTTTCTTAATCTAACCAATACTTAAGTGACAAGAAGAGAGGTTTAAATCTCAGTAGAAGCTGAAGGCTTAACAGGTTACTTCAGAAAAGTTTACTAAACTCAAGGTGAGCTGCAGGTACAGGGTTTTCTTAAGAAATCTGAGGAGAAGCCAGCTCAGATGGCAAAAGCAGTGCACTGTGGCACCATAGGGTGCAGCGCTTCCAAGGGCAGAACCTGCATGAGCCATGGAGTAGCAGCACCTGGGAGCTTCCCTGTGCCTCCTGCTGTATTTCCTCACTGCGACAATTTAGTCCTTGCCATATGGCTAACTAAGATTGCTGCCAGTTCTGTTAGAGAAATATGCTCCCCTATTTTATCCCATTAAAAGAAATCAGGCTGAACAGATTGACATAATTTCCAATTTAGATATTCTGGCTAATTTCCTTGGAAATTTGCTTGCGGCAGGGAGATCATGTGGTCTCTTTTTATCCATATGTCTGACTGTGTGCCTTGGGTGTGATTGTTTCATATTTTAAATTTCTCACAGGCCAAATCAGAGGCATCCTGTGTCTAAAATTCTCTTCTTCACGTATGGATGGGACTCCATATAAAAGACAAATCACATCAGGGACACATGATACCACACAAGAAACATGACTGCATCACTTGTGACCATTTTGATTTCAACCCCAGAAATATGATCCTTTGTTCATTGCATCTTCACGATTCTATATTGTGTTGGAATTTTGTATACTTTTTGTTTTAAATCTCACTCCAATTACAGTAAGTTTTCTATTTCTTTGCCTTCCTTTAAACTGTGAGGTGGCAAAACAGATTTCCTTAGTGTTGTCCCTGATTTAACAATACTAAGAATATATGAGGGTCAGAATTTTCATCCTCAGTGAGTAGTTCATTTATAATTCCAACATTGTCTTCAGTAGCCATCAGTGGCTTCAAGAAATCCACTTCAATGAAACTGAAAGTCATTTGGATTGAACTTAGTAAAAGTTGTTTAAATTCATAACCATGGACCTTTTGTTAGATAACAGGTATAAGGTATCCATCAAAAGTATCTGTCTTCTTTTGCTGCTATTGGCTTAAAAATCTATGCATAATACTTTGAAAAGCCTTTCAATCCACTCTAGGCTTGCCTTGATCCCAGCAGCCAGGTCTTTTAGCACCACTAGACTGTGTATTTCTGCTTAGCTTGGCTTGTAATTCTGGTGTGTCGATCAAAACTTCGTAAGTTGTTGCTACTGACACAAATCTGGTTTAAAACATTTTTCACCAGCTCCTTTTAATGTATTAGGTGCCTTTGTGCCTAAAGATTCCTGCAGCACAGGGAATCATTGCTGCCCACAAGTATATTCCACAGAGGAATGACATCACCCCCTACAACACATACTTGGAGTGTTACCCACTCAGCATTACCTGGCATCCTGGATTATTGATTTAGCTATCAGAGCCCATGCTGTCTTCTATGACCAAACTGGATTTTTGTCAAGAGGATATTATGTAGCTGTAGACTTGGCTTTTCTGCATTTTTGCAGAATAATGGATTCTCTCTAGTTTGCAACATTAGTGATGGTTGGGACTGTGTTCCCCACCTCACTTCAGCCCAGGTAGAAGGACTGTGCTAGAAGATGAAAGCTCTGGCAAAGTAGAATCCCCTCTCAATTCAATATTCTATAGCTGTTGTAAAGTGGAGTTATACCTGCAGTTACTTTTTCCATTAAAAAGGTGTCTGGAAGATCTGGTATTCTAGGCCTGACTTCTGACAATTGGAAGAATTAATCTGACAAGTCTGACAGCTTATTTCGTCTGTGTGTAAGGATACAGGGTGAATTTTGATTTTGAAAATCTCTATTGGGAATATTTTTGCCTAATTAATGTTTTTAAAGGTAGATGTAAAATTAGTTACAACACATTTGGGCCAGATTCAAATGTTCCTGTGAAACAGTTTCCAAGCTCTGTGTGGCTTCAGAAGGATGACCACTACATTCCATAAAAATGAAAATTTCACAAAACAGCAAAACAAATCAAGGCAGGAAGCGTCTGAAACAATAATGAAATTTTACATTTTTCTTTTTATTGTCACCTAAAAATGCTTGATCAGCATAAAAAGGAATTAGTAATTCACACAGTGCACAGAAATAATTACCTTAATATTATCCTAGGTCAGCCCAAAAGTCCATCTAGCCCAAAATCCTGTCCTTGCCAATGGCCCAAAGTAGCTGCTCAGGGGAAGAGTTTGCAAGCAATACAGGAACATATGGGTGTTTTCCTTGATCTGCCCCTTCTAGCCTGAGGCAATACGTGACTTGTGAATGGAATTTATAAATGTGGGGTTTCTGTTTAGAAGCTTTTACTTACAGGTATTTTGTTTCATTATTTTGCCTAATTTATTTTTAGTTTACATTTATATTGTTTATATTCAGAAAACCCTGTGACAGTTTCATCATTTAATTATTTGCTGTGTGGAATGCTGTCCTGTCTAAACCACCCCTGGCACGGCTCTGAACCATTCCCATGCATTCTGTCACTGGGCAACAAGGAGAAGAGCTCAGCATGCCCCTGTCCCCTCCCTCACGAAGCTGCAGAAAGCAATGAAGTCACCCCTCAGCCTCCTTTTCTTCAACCTGACAACCCCAAGTCTCGCCGGCTCCTCACAGGACATTCCTTTCAGGCTTTGTTGCCCTCCTCAGGATGCATTCAAGGACTTTCACATCAGCACTTCACACGCCCCAGGCGAGGCCGCCCCGAGGCTGAGCCCAGCAGGCCCATCCCCTCCCTGGGCCGGCTGTGCCCTAGTTGGAGCTCTGGGATGAGCTCTGGCTGTGCCCTGCTCAGAGCTCTGGGATGGGCTCTGGGATGGGCTCTGGCTGTGCCCTGCTGGGGGCTCTGGGATGGGCTCTGGCTGTGCCCTGCTCAGAGCTCTGGGATGGGCTCTGGGATGGGCTCTGGCTGTGCCCTGCTGGGAGCTCTGGGATGGGCTCTGGCTGTGCCCTGGGATGGGCTCTGGCTGTGCCCTGCTCAGAGCTCTGGGATGGGCTTGGCCCTCGGGACCCACCCTGAGCCCAGCACCAGCCAGGCCCATACCCTCTCTGCAGGGTGAGCAGACACAGCCAGATGTAGGCCCATTCACTGCGGCACTTCGAGCCCTGCTGTCCCCCACTTTTTTTATAAATGTCTCGGTTTCACAGATTTTACATATTAGTGTCAGGTTATTGTTAAGTGCGGTGTTGTGTGTTTAATGTCAGAAACACACATTTGTCATGCTGTGACATCCCTAAGTTTGGTCTCATCCCAGAGTTTTGCTTCTAGTATGGTTCTACTGCAGGTACTTGTGGGAGACTCAATGACAGAAAGTTAACACTCTGCTTGGGCATCCTTTGGCGAAGTATTTCCGGAGTGAGAGCTTCATCACTGCTCATAGGATTAACTGCATTTTGTCTCTTTTCTCTCCCTTAAAATACTGACTACCACAACACTTTATGGCAAGAAATGCCTGTGTTTCGTTTTAAAACTATTTTACTGAAAGATTATCTGTTCTTATGATGGGTAATTTCATTGTTGCCCTCTAGCGTTCAAAGTGAGATAAATATTTAACAAGCATTTTCTTAAAATAGGTAATAGAGATAGCCCTGATAGAGAGGGTGTCTTACTGGACCTGTCAGTCACCAACCCATGTGAGTTAATTAATCCGTGACATTACTGGAGGCAGTCTGGGCTGCATTGATCATGCACTGGTGAAGTTCACAGTCCTGAAGGACGTGATTCAGGAGAAAATTGAAGTGAGTACCCTAAATTTTAAGAAAGCAAACTTCAAGCTGTTCAAGGACTTTGCCAGTGGTGTCCCCTGGGAAATTGTCTTTAGAGACAAGGGAGGTGGAACAGACCTGGCAGATCTTCGAGGGTGTGTTCCATGGAGAACCTGAGCTCCTGTTCCCCCATCAGGAAAGGGCTGATAGGCTATTTAAACTAAAGGACAAGAAGGAAATGCACAGGCAGTGGAATCAGGGGTGGGTATCTTGGGAAGCATATGGGGACACTATCCAGTTGTGTAGGAATGGGCTCAGGATGGACAAGGATTGACTGTACCTGAACTTCTCTCTTTGAACAAAGAATCAAAGGAAAGGTAAAAGAAAATGTGAAAGAAAATTTGCCTGATGAATACAGCTGGCAAATTGGTAACAGTGGATAAGGAGAAGGCTGAGATATTCCCCAACCTCTCTTCCCAGACCTCTTGGCTAGATGGAGCTCCATCCAGGAACTGGGAGAGCAAAGTCCATCCCACTGTAAGAGAAGATCAGGTTCAAGACCCTGAACACATGTGAGTCCACAGGACCTGACATGCATCCCAGAGTCCTGAGTGTATCGGCTGATGTAGTTCCCAGGGTGCTCTCCACCATTTTTTGAAGAGTCATGGCAGTCAGGTAAAGTCCCAGGTGACAGGGAAAGAGGAAACAGTATACTCATCTTTAAAAAGGGAAGAAAGGAGGGCCCCAGAAAATTACCTATCAGCTTCACCTCTGTGTCTTGGAAGATCATGGAATAGAATCTCCTGGAGACTGTGCCAAGGCACTTGGAGGACACAGAGATGATTTGGGACAACCAGCACAGCTTCACCAAGGGTAAGTCCTGCCTGACCAGCCCAGTGACCTGTGATGGAATGACCACACCAGCAGACAGGGAAGGACTACAGATGTCATTTATCTGGACTTCTGGAAAGCCTTTGACATGATTCTCTGCAACATCCTTCTCTTCAAATTGGAGAGAGCTGGATTTGATGGATGGACTGTTCAGTGGACAGGGAATTATTTGGATGGCCATATCCAGAGGTTAGTGTTGAAGGGCTCAGAGTCCTGAAGGATATCTATGCCAAGTGGTGTGCCTCAGGGGTCTGTATTGGGACCACAGTTATTTAACAGTTACCTTAATGACACAGGTAAGTATTGAGTGCATCCTCAGCAAGTTTGCAGATGACACCAAGCTGAGGTAGTTTGACACACCTGAAGGACAGGATGCCATCCAGAGGGACCTGGACAAGCTGGAGGAATGGGCCTATGGGAATCTGATGAGGTTTAACAAGGACCAAGTGCTGGTGCTGCCCCTGGGCTGGGACAGCCTCTGGTAGCAGCACAGGCTGGGCAGGAGCAGCCCCAGAGCAGCCGTGCCCAGAAGGGCTTGGGGGTGCTGTGGGTGAGAGGCTGCACATGGCCCAGCCATGGCACTCCCAGCCCAGAGAGCCAAACGTGTCCTGGGCTGCACCCAGAGCCCGTGGGCAGCAGGGCAGGGAGGGGATTCTGCCCCTCTGCTCTGCTCTGCTGAGACCCACCTGGAGCACTGCATCCAGCCCTGGGCTCCCAGCACAGGAACCACAGGGACCTGCTGCAGCCAGCACAGAGCAGAGACAAGATTATCAGAGCACCTCTCCCACGAGGGAATGCTAAAGGAGTTGGGGTTGATCAGCCTTAACAAGAGACGGCTACAGGCACACCCTGTTGTGGCCTTTCAGTTTTTTGAAGGGGCCTACAAGAAAGATGGGGACAGATCTCTTAGCCTTGTTTGTTGCAAAGGACACAGGGTAATAGCTTTAGACTAAAATAGGGTAGATTGAGACTGGATGTAAAGAAGAACTTTTTTACAGCGAGGGTAGTGAGACACTGGAATAGGTATCCTGAAAATGGGGTGGATGCTCCATCTCTGGAAACATTCAAAGCCAAGTTCAACTGGGCTCTGATCTAATTGAATATGTCTGTGCTCATTAGGTCATTTATTGGCTAGGTACAACCTACAGAAAACCCCTCTCCACTGTCCACCAAGTCATTGTTTATCTGGGCATAAACACACCTAGCCTCTTCAAGATTTTCAGATCAAACCTGAAAAAGTCTGTATTTCTGATCACCTGTCATTTGCTATAGACAAAATATTTTAATTATCTTTGGGGGTTAGTTAGGTTTTTTTTTTAAGGTATATGTTTAAATATTTGTTCCAAGTGATGGGTGTGATTTGAGGGTTCCTCATGAGATCTAAATTTTCATCTAGTCACAAGATCACAGAATCATAGAGTGGTTTAGGCTGGAAAGGGTTTTGAAGATCATCTAGATCCAACCACCCTGACATGGGCAGGGACATATTTCCCCAGATCAGATTGCTCAAATCTCCATCCAATCTGGCCTTCAACTCTTCCAGGGTATCCACTAAGGTCCCTTCGAACACAAACTATTCTATGATTCTGTGATATTGTTTTATATTTACTCTCAGCCAAATCATTATTTTGAGTCCCCTCTGATATTTTTCTTTTTTTTAAGATGAAAAGTCCTTCTTTGCTCAGGTTCTTTTCATGTAGAAACCACATCTCTTTGTCATTCATTTCTTTATACCTTTTCAGTTTCCAACATATTCAATTTGGCTCTGAGAAAGGAACTGTGACCAGAAGTAAGGATTCATCAGCAAGATGGATTTATAAGGAAGCTTAACCATCTATATTTCTTTTAGCCTTTCATCATAATTCACAGGGTTGTGTTACATTTTGATTCCCACTTAAGGTAATTATTTATCCTGACTAAAGTTTTATTACTGATGCCAAAAACTTAATTAAATGTTAGTACATCTACACAGTGACTTTTTTTTATTCTGCTAATCCTTTCCTATCTTGTGTTTGTCCTTTCAATGCACAAACACTGAGCATTTTTGCAGTTCCTTTGCAGCCAGCTTAAATCTTGACTGTTTAAAATGACAATTCTGCACACTCTGCTACTTCACAATGCAAGGCCTTTTCCAAATCATTGACCAATAAATTGAAGACCTTGGGTTCCAGTACTGAGCTTCTCTTGACTTTCTAGGTAACTTCTCTCCAAGTATTCCTAACTTCCCTCTTGTATCCTATAACCAACTACTAGTTCAGAAGCACAGGAACTACTCTTTTACAGAGAGAGGAACAGATTTTGTTGTGACACTTTCCCCCGTACCCATAATTATGTCTTTATTTCACCAAACTTAAAAAAAACACAGTGTTACATTCAAAAATAAAAATGGTGACTGTGTGAATGGTGACAAGGATTGGAGGATACTACAGAGAGTGCAATGTGTCAGTATGAGAAAACAGTAGAGGAGGCTGATATGACCCTGCAGATTTTCCTCAGGAAAATTGTTCACAGATTTTAGTGGATTTTGGTCCTCCTGAGTTTTTTGGGGCCACGATGCACACTGCTGCATTGTGACCCCAAAACACTCAGGAGGACCAAAGCCAAAAACTGGTCAGAAAGCTGGAAGGAAAAATATCGTGACACAGCATTCCAAAGTGTTTATGGAGAGACCACACTCCCAGCCCCCCTTACCATGGGTAAGGCTCATACCTCTGCCAATAAAGCACGCAGTGGAAATTTCCACTGCAAGTTACAGCACATTTCCACCCTTTAACCCTACTCACACTGAAGTTTTGCAATCCTTTATGGTAGTTGAAATGTATAACCTTTACTTCACTAAAGATAACCAATCTGCCTTTTTTCTCTAACCTAACCTAATCTAATCTTTCTTGTTTAATTAAAAAAAAAAGCATTTATACAGTTCTAGAGATAAATATAAGATGTAATAATTTGAATGATGAGCATGCACATTACCAAAATCATAGATATTTGTTTTAAATTTAAATAATTTCATACAGGTCAGTGAAATTGGTAATTATAGGTTTCTCAAATATCAGCATTTTTGTTTTAATAGTACATAGTTGTTAATATCTAACAAATTCTTTGTTTTATTCACAGCATATTGTTTTTATCCTGAGCATGCTGACTATCAGGATGCTTTGTGATCAGAAGACATCTCCTTTGCTGTTGGATGGGCTGAGGTTTTTAACCTGTACAACTCAGTATTCCCACCAAAATGCATGCCCATAAGCCTAAATTTGCATTTGTGAACCACTCAATAAGGTCATGTTCTTACCCTAAAAGGATTCATGTTTAAAGCAGGTAGAATTAAAACAATGTATGAGATCAGCAGTCAAGTGGCAAGGAGAAATAACCAGTAAAACAGTAGGAAGCATTTCCAGAAAAATGTTTTCTAAGTCAAAATTTTGAGAAATAAGAGACCAAAAGATCTAGAAATGAGCATGGTAAGAAATTTTATCTGGCTTGGGCACATGAGACAAGGGAAAAGGAAAGATGCTTGTTTTCAAGATACAGTGGAGACATGATAAAATTTCCCAAGATTCCTTCACCTTTGTTTGTGTTTTTTCCCCATTCTTCTATGACAATTCTTGGACAAGTTACACTCACTTCCACACCATCCTTTCATGTTGTGGTTTTGCCTGGTACTTCTGACTGTGATTCCTTTGCTGCCTTCCTCCACTGTGCTGCACAAACACAAAACAGTGAGGGGGGAAGGAGAAAGTGGCAAGGATGGTCATGCAGGGTCTCAGTGTTCCCCAACATGAGCCCTTTTTCCTGGCAGTCTTAGATAGCAGAATTAATTTTGTTCAGATCTGAAGTTTGAAAACTTAAAAAAGATTTGCAAGCTGTCCACTCCTCTGACATCACCAGTTTGTCTTCATTTTATCTGAACACTCGTGATAGTGCTGTCTCTGCCCAGTGCTATGAATCCAGTGTTTTTAGTTGAAAAGATCTTTTTCTTTAAGTGTGATCTCAGTTTTAGTTGACCTTTGTAAGCTTTCTTCACTTCAGCTTTTTCATTTTTCATGCAAACTGGGAGATTTATATTTCTCCTGTCTTGTCTCATGTATTTAAGCTGTTTATTGCTATTTCTACTTGTTTAACACCCCTTTTTCTTAACATTCTCAGTTGTATATCTTGATACCAAGCCTCATTACCTACTGCAACATCATTTGCTTGAAGATCCCTTAAAGATGCTGACATGGAAAGGCATGATCCTGTCCCTCTATTTGACAATGGTCTTCCCATATGGGCAAGCTTTCCACCTGCTATCTCATCAGATTAACACTTCTTGCCCACAATTTCTAACAATTCTTCTTTCCTATCTTTTTTTTCCTAACATGAAGGGATTTTCCTGTTTTCCAATGTCAGTAACAACTTTAAGGCACAAGGAATTGACTGAATATTTAAATCTCAAATCTTTCTCCCATTCTGTACTAGCGACCCGTCTGTATTGTTGCTTACCAGCCCTTCAGACTGTGTCATCTACAGGCTCTAGCAATGATAATTTTACTTTTTTTCCAGGTAACTGGGTGAGATAATTCTGAGTATAGGGTCAGTTGTCATACGCAAGGGTGAGAAAGGGTACTCTGATCTTGGCATCACAGTAAAAAAAAGTCTCTTGTGTTGTCAGGCTTTATTTTCATTGTGTTTATATTGACAAACACTTTTAGTACCATCTAAAAGTTCTGTATTAATTAATTAATATCATGATAGATTTTATAAGAATCAGTTTAAAGTGGATAAATTAGCAATTATCTGGATTGCCCACCTTTTAAATGCATGTGAAGCATTAGTTTTCTTTCCAGCATTCTGGAACTTTTCCAGTGTTCCAACAGTTACTGAAAATCAACAGTTATGGTTCAGACAATGCTGAACTTTCTAGGTTGTTAAAACTTTAAATGCAAATTACATTGACCTGCTGACTTCTCCCCTGCTTCATTTGTATGATATCCTTAGTTTTTGCATGGAAATTGTGCAATTATCTCTCTGTAATAAATTAACAATCTATGTTTTTTCTTCTGCAGATACAGTCCAGAAATAATAACAAATGCTGCATTTTAATAACATTTTACTATATCTATCTAGCTGTGGCCTATATATTATATTAGGAATCTATTCATTGTTCCTAATATATGAAAAATCTCATTATTATCCCTATCCCTACAGATCACAGATTTCTCAGTTGGAATGCTGATTTCTTTATCAATTATCAGAAGTTTCCAGATTTTAGTTTATTTTTCTTGCTGACAGTTTTCTGCTCTTTCCATTTTAGTATATATTTTTTGTATAGAAATACAGACGTACAGATCATTGCTGCTGCCAGATTTGTCAGAAAATAGGGAGTTTCCGCAAATTTTTCACGCTATCCTTAAAATGCTTTTTATTACCATTCACACTTTTCTCCCAGGCAGCTGATTCACTGATTTTTGGCAACATAAAATTACATTTTCCAGAAGCCAATAGATATGTGTATTTGAAACTTCAGTTTTCTTCTGTTTGACTTCATGATCTGCTCAAATTAGAGTTCCTTGCCACTTCTGGCCACTTGACCTGGTTCTTACAGTGTCATCTCCTGCTCTCTAGTGTGATGGGCACCCAGTCCCACACAGTGTGATGCTTTTTTAATCTTTTAGGACACTGATTTGTGAGCATTCAAGAGCTCTATTTCTAACTTCCCAGTGACTTGTGAAACAGCAATGTCATTTTTGATGTAGACTGAGACTCTCACGTGTTGCCCACTCAGTTCTTCCCAAGTAGTTGAGACTGAGTGTGAAGTGGAAAGTTACAGGTATGCCTGAGAGCAAACCTTCCAAATGACTGGCTGAGGTCAGGCAAACTGTGAGCAGTATCTTAACAGTTCTTTCAAATGACAGCAAACAAAGCTTCAGACCTTGTAAAATATTTAAAGCTGTGTGAAACTCCGCAGTTTTTGCTGACAAAGGTTCTGACTTTGGTCTGGCTGCAGTTTGAATAAGGTTTGCATACACTGAGAATTTAAACAAAATATAAGAGGAAACTCACCTAATAGTATCATGGTTTTGATAAAAACCTAAAAGCAAATAATTCTGATGATTTTCACTAAAAATCTGATCATGGTATGAAAGTTATTCACACTTAGGTCTGCGTTTATCGGAAAGCTTAGAGTTGCATTTTCCCTGTCACAGATGAAAGGTCAAAATTCAAGTTTTATGGAAAACAGATGAATTCTGTTGAATTATATTAATACAGAAAAATTCACATCTCTGAAAATATTGTTATTTCCTCTGAAAATTGGGAATCCCTGATCACTGTTGTAGTACTATTGTGGAGATTCTTTCATCTCATATCAGCTCTTAGCTTGATCTGTAGGAAACAAAATCATAGCATTAAATCACTCTAGAAGTACATTAATCTGACTTTGAAAAGGACAAAGAAAGGAATACCAGCTTCCTCTAACTCAGTACAACAACTTTAAACTGGTGAAAAAGTAAAACTGAAGTCTGTCTTCTGATTTCCGTCCAGAGTTTCATTCATTTCAGTGAGTGTGGAACATTGTAAGATAACTAAATTCAGCAATCTCACAAACAAAATTAATTTAAGCTTTTTGACTGTTCTTATAGTAGTACAGGGCTCTTTGTCATGTGCTTTCTTACATTCTCAAACACAAATTTACATCTGATAGAAATGAAATAAAGTGGAAATGTGGAGGCACATACTGTATGCAGCTTCTTTCTATACATGCTAAGACACATTTTATTGAGCCAGGGCTCAATATTATTGCTTAGGGCTCAACAAACCAGACCCTTAAAAGAGCTGTGTAATTCAGAATGCTAGAATATAACCATTGTCACCTTCATAATGACAGGTGTAGAAGCAGTCCAGAATACCTACTAAGCCAGCTCCAGCTGGTGTTACAGACAAAATTTGTTTCAGTGAGAGCATAGTCATAGAACCATAGAAAGGCCTGGCTGGGAAAGTGCTTTAAGGATTATCCTGTTCCAAGCCCCTGCCATGGGCAGGGACACCTTCCAGCACACCAGGTTGCTCAAAGCCCCATCCAGCCTGGCCTAGAACACTCCCAGGGATGGAGCATCCACAGCTTCCCTGAGCACCCTGTTCAGGCCCTCACCACTCTCACACTCAAGAACTTCTTCCTAATATCAAACTTGTCCTATTTCAGTTTAAGGCCATTCCCCCTTGTCCCATCACTACCTGCCCCTGTAAAAAGTCCACTGAAAAGCAGCTCAAGGATCTCCTCAGAGCTTTCTCTTCTCCAGGTCAAGCACCCCAACTCTCAGCCTGTCCTTGCAGCAGAGGTGCTCCAGCCTCCTGATCATCTCTGTGGCCTCCTCTGGATTCACTCCAAGAGGTCCATTTCCTCCATGTCTTGGAGATCTCAGATCTGGACACAGAGGTAGGGTCTCACCAGAGTGGAGGATAATATGCATCTTTAAATGAAAATATTAATGGTGGCATCCTTCAGGTACAACCTTCCAATGCTCAGATTTTCTATCTCATATTCCTCTCTGTGCAGCTGGAACAGTTAATCACCAAACACAAAATCAACTGCTTGCATGTCTCAGTGTTATCCTTTACACCAGCAGAAGGAAAATTTTCAAGGAATTTCAGCAGCAGTTACAGGGCGGTTGTGGTGTCATTTCTTTCATGTTGAAGGCCTCTGGATGAAGTGGGATAGCTACCAATCTCCTTAGGGTTTTGTAAATAAATTATTGCTAAGGCTGACTAGGAAATCTCCAACATGGCAATATCAGAGCAAAATGCCTCTTTCTGTATAGCAGACAAATTCTCCATTATTAAAAAAGTTTTCACAAAAAGTAGGAAAATGTCCATAACTTTAAGATTACAACACTGTTCCATTTATAAATCACTCCATCCTCAGTTTCCTGAAGGAAAACTGAATGGGAAATCCAGGATGTTTTTCATACAAGACTGTAATACTTCTTAATGCTCAATAAGATGCACTTGGCATCATGTTTGTCCCTTCTGGAACCTATTAATATTATAAGAAACCACTTTCTATCATTAAATAGTTAAAAATACCATTCGTTCCTCCCTTCACTCATGATTTTTCTACCCAGTTTACATTCTATAACTAATCTGGGCTTTGTCTGTAAATTGTGAAAGATATATGTGGATGTTAGAATAATAGCTAATTAATAGAACACTGTAAAGAAAAAGAACTTTGTTTAAAGAGAGGCATTTACAGTTTTCTAGCAGCTTGTAGGCTGTAGATTCTAAAGGGCACTATTATTGTCAGATGAAAACGGGAAACCAGATGGATTAAAGTATTATAATTAGAAAAGTTCTTAAGAATCTTGTAATAATTGCATAAGAGTGTAATTTTTGTAATGCTTGAAATAGGGTAGAAAAGAAATATTTTGTATATATTCTCAAACTTTTTAATTTTTAAGTGTTTTTTGTTTGGTTTTTATTTTTTTAATTGTAAATAATGGTGTTGCAGAAGCCTGGAAGATAAGAGGATGTTATGTATATCTCAAATACTGTCAGCTGGGTGGCTGTGGAGCCAACCAGGGACTGTTGGTAAGAACATATCTGTAAGCAAGAGCAGGATGTGGCTGCAGAAGGGGCCATACACACCAGGGACAGCATTTTTCAGGACAGATGTCCTTGTCCTGGCTCCTGGAGATATGCAGCACAGCCCAGCACAGCAGGAAGAGGATATGGACTGTAGTGGGTATCAAGACCACCCAAGACCCCCAAAGCCTCCAGAAAGGTCTGACAGAATGAACAGCCCATGAGAACTGATTTGCATAGAAAGAGAGAAATTTATCTCCAAGGTGGGGAAAACTTCTCTGTAAAAAGGTACCCCCTGAGTCACAGGACACCTCATCAGCTGGATCAGCTCTGGAGCCCAGGATTGGCAATCTCTCTGCTTCTCCCATTCTCCCTTCCCTTCCCTTCCCTTCCCTTCCCTTCCCTTCCCTTCCCTTCCCTTCCCTTCCCTTCCCTTCCCTTCCCTTCCCTTCCCTTCCCTTCCCTTCCCTTCCCTTCCCTTCCCTTCCCTTCCCTTCCCTTCCCTTCCCTTCCCTTCCCTTCCCTTCCCTTCCCTTCCCTTCCCTTCCCTTCCCTTCCCTTCCCAGAACCTTCCCAGAACCTTCCCAGAACCTTCCCTCCCTTCCCAGAACCTTCCCTTCTCTCTCTCCTGCTCTTTAACCCACCTGTTTCTCTTCCTCTCTTTAATCCATCTCTCTCTTCCCTTTCACCCTACCCTTTTTGCTCAAATAAAACTTTGCAAGCTTTTGCAGAATCTCTGACTTCTCTTCCTTCCTACCACCAGCACTGATGCTCCCCTTCCCCTTAAGGGTGAGATGCCACAGATGGATGTCACTGTATTTAAAAAGATATATTGAAATTGTATAGAATTCATGGCATCATATTGGTATGTTTATATTGAGAGACTGAAAGTCTTAAAGAAAAAACGGCAAAAGTGGCAGAAACATAAATATAATAAAATTTATAAATAGATATGATGATGTTCAATAAATTAAAACTTCCTTTTTGCACAGGAATTTTAAGAGGCCATTCTCAACATATCTATTAAAACTAGGTACAAGCAAAATTTGTCTCGTGAATATTGGCCACCTGTTACCTGGTTTTCTCCTTTCTGAGCTTTAAAGGAAAAAAAAAAAAAAAACAGCAAGGAATTTTTTCTTATACAAAGTTGTTTTGAGGCTTCTCTGTTTATCACTCTGGAAGGATATCCCTTCCCATCTCAATAAATGTGCAAGTGATCTTAGCCAGGTTCTCCTTGCTTCTGGGATAATATCCCTAAGGGTGTGTGCTCAGTTGCACCTTCTCACTGCTTCCATCCATAGTTCAGGAGTTCTAGGACCCACAACTGAGTCTTGAAATCTTTTGTTGCCCCTACCATAGCTCTCTTGCCTGCTCCTTAGTGACTGAGGCTCTCCTGTACATTTTTTTTACTCCTTTCCACACTTTCATTCTACTAAAACTATTCTTCCTCCCATTATTTAGAGTGTTAAATAACACTTTTCTTCCCTTTTCCTGGTGTTGGTGCATGGTTGGTTTTCCACCCCACTTTAGCTGAAATAATCTGTGTTTTAGACTCAAAGCTGACCTCCTGCTCATTTGTGTATGTACATAAGTGCAGCTGTTATCTGTTCAAGCTGCTAAGCTGTGTATTCCTCACACGGGTCTGGGGAAGAAGCAGCTGACTTTAATCTAAGCAGAGAACAAACTGATTAAATGTTCTTTCAGTCAGAGTGGGACCTTAAGTCAAATCTTCAATAACAACTGGCTATGGAGTTGGTGTTTTAAATTGTGTAGACAAAATTACTCCACAGCTATTGTTGCAGCCATTAGGGTGTTTTGAAATTTGGGGAAAGAACAAACTGTACAAAAAGAAAACCTAATGTGCACATTTCTGACAGCAGGCAGAGCTGAAGTTGAAAGTTCTGACAGCATACTGGAAGTGGACAAACCTATTTTCAGTTCAACCTTTCAACTGCAAGATTGAAGATAATAAGCTTATAAAGGAAACAATTCACTAACAATCAAAATTTGGGCAGTTAGGTTTTTTCATATGGGCTAAAACTTATTACCACAAAAGTGCTTTTGATAATAGATTTTCCTTTATGTTCCGATTTGTACATTTTGGCCTTGAGCAATTAGACATAACTTGACTTTAACTAGGGCCAGGAATACTAAACCAGGATGCTAAAAATGTGCATGAAACACAGCAAACAGTTAAAATGAATCTCTCAAAGCTGTTATAGACTCTGCAGTTAATGTTATTTGAAGCCTTGTAGAAGCATTACATGTGTGCAATGGGCTACGTTATGCACATAAGGGACAGGAACCAGGAGTCATGTTGCTTCAGAAACATCTTCTAGTCCAGAAGAAAGCCTCTATGCCTGCAATCCACTAGGGCTGAGATTCTCAGGCAGGTTTTGATCCATTACTTGTGATCTTAAGGAGTGGTACAGCCAAACAGGACTGAGCCACAGGCAGCATGCTCCTGCACAGCAAACACTGTCTTCAGGAGCGAGTTCTTCACAGTGGCAGCTAGAATGTTCACATGAATTTTTTAAAAATTTCATTTTAAATGGGTCTAATTCAAGACCAGAAAAGAAATATCCAAGCTAATAAATATACTTCTGAATTTTAAGTGTCAAGTACAACAGGTAGAAGATCAAAATAATCAAGTTGACCACATTGTAGCATTAGATTTTTAGCAAGTTGGATTTTAAATTTTTTTTAAATTAAATTTTCTAAGTTAATGAGATGATGTAAATTTTCCTCAATTTTAAATTCTTCCCTGTTTAAAGGTATGCAATACTGTGTTATTACTTCTTTGTATCTTTTACTTTCATATTCACCCCTGATAGAACTTAGGTGAATTGAAGCAATGGAATAAAAAGCCTTTAAAAAGTTCCAAAGTAAACTCACAATTCTGAAGAATCAAAGTGGAAAAAATTGCACTTAACAGTTACACATAAAGAAGATATAGAAAATAAGTATGCACGTGTATTATGACTTTTTGAACTTTCTATATATAGGGATTTCAGTGGCTATTACAATAAATGAGAAGCTCAGTTTTTAGATGGTTAAATGGATGTTACCTCAATAATTTGTGGAAGAATTCTATGAGCAATATGCAGAATGTGTGAGGTATGAAAAATAAAAAATAAAGCTGGTTCAAAAAAGCTTGCAAACTATTACTGTTTTTCTTGTCACTGTGGCAGAATATAAGAAGTACTCCAAAGAACCTTTGATTGAAAATTCTCAACTAATATTGGGGACTTGACAGAAAGAAATGCGATTTCTATCCTGCCACTTAGGAGGAGTGATCTCATGGTTTGTCATTTTATGCTTCTTAATTAGTTAGAATTACTAACCTCCTCTCCATAAATCATTGTCCTTTAAATTGCTGTTAACAACAACCCTGTTACAACTTAGTCACAAGTGGTAGCAGAAAATTAAGTGAACTCTCAACCCTTTTAAGGATGAATTTTGGAAGTTAAATTGATGAGGAATACTGAGATCAAAAAGTCAGTTACTGTATATACTATATTTTGGCTTTACACATCAGCTATACTGTAGCTGTAATTCAGCAAAGAACTTGAGCATATGCTTAGGACCTGTTGAAATAAATGGGATTTAAGTCTGAGCTTATGCTATGTATATAGATATATATGCATTGAAAAGCTTTGTTATATAGGGGTGATTTGTTAAACAAAAACTAAACCAGCATTCTTTTCTTATGTTTTCCAAGTCTTCATTTAAATTACACTTTGTTCTGACTTGAATTTTACCAATTATTTCTAGGATGGGCAGTCTGCTGGCAATACAATATGATATATTTTCTTGCAATGAATAATATCCTACCAGTGTTATTTATTTTATGTATTTAAGATGAAAAATAAAGTCAGGCCAGACTAGAAATACTTTTGTATGATTTAAGATTGCTGTATATTTATCCAAATTAATTGTATAACTGACTTTCAAAAAACACCCTGTATAGCCTATGCAAAATGGTATGCAGTATAAATCTGTAGCATGCAGAGTAGTATACATTGCCCATTAGAAAAAGGAGTAAGATTGCTTGTAAAAGTGTGAATATAATGCAAATTATCTTCAGTAATTTAGTAATGCAGACTGCTTCTATCTTTCATTTTGTGATCTGCATTCAGAAGGCATTTCATGTAAACTTATATATTTGACTGTGAGAGGGGGAATAAGTCTCAGATATTTACACCTATAGGATGTCCTGTGTTTAGTATTATATGTGTGGGAAAGGTTTCTGATGCTGTAAGCTCTAAACTTGAATTTTAAAAAAGAGAACACCGTCTCAGTAAATGAAAGAAATCTTTTAATTCCCCAATGAGATTATAGCTCTAATTAGTAGTATTAGAATTGACATTTGTAACACATCAAATTACATTTTTGTGTTAGCTTCTATAAATAAAATATTTTCATCAACTTTACATTTGCCTGCATGGCAGATGTGCTGATTATTCTGCGCTTGTCTGGAAAACACTTAGAAACTTGATATGGAGCCAAAATATGCATGGAGACAAGTAAATTGCCAATTGTAACATTTTTTTGCCAGCAGCTTCCTTAGTCAAGCAAATCAAGTAACATTCTATCAGCACTAAAATCAGACAGCTTGAGACTCTGCTACCATTTTAAAACTTTCCCTTAGCAAAGACACTGTAGTGGAAAATCCCCAGCTCAGAGGTGGGGATAGAGAAAATGTAATCATTTACTTGTCACTATGTGTGGCTGTAACCAGGACCAGCTTTCCAGGTATTCCAACCCCCAATTACAGGGCTCAAGTGTGGAGAAGGATCAGAAATACATTAGATAGATTAGAAATGAGACTGTTTTTCTCATTAAAAACACAGAGCTACAGCACAACTACACTGTAACCCTCAACAAACGAGGTTTGTTAAGTTTTGTGCAAGCAAGGGAATGATGATATTGCACCTTCACCTTTCATTCCCCTCTCTGATGGAGCATTTGGGCCCTCTGAAATAGCTGAGACAGAAAAGATTTTTGGACAAACATCACAGGGTAAGGTCAGGGCATGGGTGATCTGAGAGCTGCATTACTGTGACAATGTAGCCGAAATACCTGGATGACCAATGTGCCATACAGCTCCCTGTCCCCCGTTCCCAAGTATGTACTTTCCCCTTGATGATGGTCTCTTAGTCTCTGTGTTCTACTAACACCAAACAAAAGGGGATCCTGGAGAGAAATCTTTTCATATTATGGTCTCTATTCCTCCCAGAGTTGAACCCCAGTGTGTTTTCTTTTCTCTTGAGTGACATTTTGCCTCTCCCAGTTTTTCTTTACAGCAGAGTTCATTTCACTCATAATGCGAGTGTTTTTCCAGCTTTAAATCTATTCACTCAGAAGCCCCAGCTCTTCTTTCAGCTCAGGCTGGCTGTTTGCTCTGGAGTGAACTGGTCTGTGGCTGAAACCAGCACAAGGCACCACAGCTAACACAGCTTTTCTGAGGAAGAGTTACTCCTTGGATTAAACTCTGCTAGGCCTTCATCAATAAAGGCACCAGACATCCTCCATGGCTCTCTAGGCAGAACTGTGGTGGGTGATTTTTTCCCATGGTGACAAAAACTCGGGGGGTAGTTTCTAGGAGGAAAACTCCTACACAGCGTGGTAGTACCAGCACAGACAGAGTAACTCAAGGTCACAGCTAAACTCAGATCTGGCAGCTCAGGTGATTGGAATTACAAGTCTACTGGACCACCAAAAGTCACCTTCTCAGTAGCAGGAATTTTGTTTGTTGCTTAATGAAACTGTTTTATTTGTTTCTTATCTGCCCCAGAATTAAACTGGGGCACTGCATTAAAACCAACTATCACTGATTCAGTTCCGCATTAACATGAGATCTCTAGGCTGTAGTTGCCATGTTCAAATACCAGCTGGGGGCTTCCTGCACAAGAGCTGGGTTGCTAGAAAGGTGTGTTAACCATAGCTGGCAAATCCCTCTGCTGCTGCCTGCAGCCCACCTGAAGTAAACTCATCATTGATTTTAATTTGCTGTGGAGCTCTGTACTGACATCAAGCCAGGCTGTTCCTGAGATAGCTGTTCTGTGAACAGCTCAGCCTGCCCTGTGTGAGGAATGGGCCAAAGTGAAAATGGAGATAAACTTTATCAGCTGTCCTTTTTCATCGATTTGGGACCCAAGGTAGATGAGTTAAAATGAGAAGATGATCTCATTCTTCTAATCCCCCTCAAAATCTCATTCTTCTAATCCCCCTCAAAAAGACAGACACAGTGATTGTGTCTGTGATTGACCTTTCCAAGCTTTGGCCCCTTTTAGCTGCACAAGTTTGCGGACCTGATTGCAATGCTGGAGATGATGCAGGAGCTAAAGAACTGCTGGACTTGCCCTGGTGGCATTTCAAGTTTTGCATACACATGAGTACAGCTAGGATAAAGCCAGTGGAAAATCCAGGTCATTAGGTTGGCACTGAGCTTTCCAGCTGAATCTGTCCCCATTACAGGTTACACAGGTGCATTATGGAGAAAAAGAAGTAAGAAAAGAGAACTATCAGTATGCCTGACTTGTTGCTGATAAGGTTTACAAAAGCCATTTGTAAGTGGTTTATCATACAATATTTCCTTCCCAGCCTCCCAGTTAACACAGCCTTATGGATGTTTAGGGCATTTAATTATTTAATAACAGAATGTAATCAGGTGAACACAAGAGAAGCTTCACACCATTCACTTTCTTTTCTTCTGCTACTTTTTATGCAGTAGATCCTATAATCTCTCAGATAAGCCTGCAATTTTCTAGCAAGCAAAAGTTTCCCATGTTTGTCAGGCAAAACCTACAAAGTGGTCCGATATTAAAAAAGGGGGGAAAAAAAAGAACAAAAAAAGGCAAGTCATACAGAAGTCATACAGAAAAAGTAGAAGATTTAGAAATGCTTTCTCAGGTTAGCAGTGCACAGTAGAATGGCATGCATTTGAACTATGTATGTCCCCTGGAAACCCTGTTATTCACTAATAAAGACTGTTGGTATGGAAAGCATGTTTAAGGCACGTTGAACAATAAAAGAACCATTGCACATGAGAAGCAGGAATACTTAATAAAATTGTTACAGGAGTAATCATAGATTTAAAAAATTTCTTTTAACCTTTAGTTTGAACTGGGCACATTTCTATGCCTCTTGTGTAGTTTAAGCAAATGTTTAAATTTTGGTGCAGAAATTGGCAGGTGCCAGAATAATTTTTATGGCCATTATACAGCATGGCCGGCTATATTATTCTAATAATACTGTAAGCATTTTGATTCCAGGAAGCTAACAAAGAGTTTCTACCCTTTCTTAAAATGGCAGTTTGACTATGAAATTATATAAAGGAGATGCATCAGCAAAGATGGTACTTTAAGTCACATATTGCTATTTCACAAATGTATGCTGTGATTTATTTTGCATTTGCATCACACATTCCCTCTCAGTTTATTTCTCCTTTGCAGTAAATTCCATGGAAACATTGTTTGTAACTGTAAGTAGCATTATAAAGCTCTGTTTTCACTCAGTGCTGCCTCTTAGTTCGGAAACAGATGAAGACTTCAGTGAAAGATGTGCTGAAGCACATATAATTTTTTTTTAAGAAACCAAATGGCAAGAAGTCCACAGAGAGCACGACATTGAACAGTTTCAAGATGCTAAAATTTCCCATGGGACTGCCAAGCCCACACAATCTACCATGATGTCTCCAGCATGGCATGCAGGTGACACAACTGTAATTATATTACAAAGGCATGAAATAGGTCAGGTCAGATAAAATAGGTGGAGTTAGTGAAACTTTAATAATTGATTTAGGAGTAATATTACCTAGATTAAATTCTTGATTTACAACTGCAGATTCATTAAGTTGCTGTAGTAATATGTGGCAGTACTAGATTTATATATATAGACATATATGTATATATGCTGACTTCACCAACAAGCTTGAATAAGGTAATACTTGGCTCCTTCTGCCCTCCATAGTCAGGAAAACAGGCAATCCACTCACCCACTAATGTAAATTGCATATTGCTTCTTTGATGTGCTTGGCTACTCTCAGTCAGAGAATAGCTGACTCTCAGCATGCATTTCCAGCACACTTCTAAGTAGAGACTGTCTGTAGGGCAATCACATGATCTATTACAAACCAATATTTATTTGTGAAGTTTTTGTTAAGATATTAGATTTGTTTATGTTTTTGAACAGGAACAACTGTCAAAGGAATTTTTACTTTGAATGAGTCAGCACTAAATG
Source organism: Zonotrichia leucophrys gambelii (assembly GCF_028769735.1). NCBI lineage: Eukaryota > Metazoa > Chordata > Aves > Passeriformes > Passerellidae > Zonotrichia > Zonotrichia leucophrys. Next base: position 11,541,274 of record NC_088200.1, on the reverse strand, counting down.
CAATTTATGTGCCTTCTAATTTTTAATCACAGAAATCTAGAGTTTTCAGTACCTGAGGCATCACAAACAAAAGATTTTTCCTAGTAATGTATATTGTGTCACAATATAGGTGTATCAAGAGTATCTTATTTCTTTGCTTCTTTGAGAACATGATTTATTAAAGGAAAACCTGGTGTTACAAACACCCAGGACTTTGGGCAGTGGAAGGACACAAATCAATACATTAAACCAGTAGAAGCTAAAAAGAGATCTGAGGCTGCCAAGTCCCAACATTTGCAATAGAACAGAAGTAAAAGAACATTACCAAAATAGGTACTTTTTGACTTAAATACATGGGGCGATCACCTACCTAAACTTATGCAATAATCTTATTGTGAAACAGGGGATCATCCTGAATTCAAACAAGACTTGCAAGTAGCAGAAGAAAGTAAATCTGGCATCAGTTTCTTTCTGTCACTCAAGCATTTATTTTTGAAAAATGAGCAGACCCCAGAATAAAACAGGAAAACATTGGACAGCTTGGGCTTTTTTATGGCTGGCATTCCCTGGAGATACAAAGATACTGGAATCACTGATAGGATTAAGATATATATATATTTATTATTCACCATTATGAAGCACTCCAGAAATGAAATTTGTTTAATCAAAAAAGTCCAATATTATTGATGAATTTATGATTGAGAATAGTAATTTATATTCAGCCTTTTAGTTAAATTGAGCGATACTGACAGGTACCATTGACTCCGCTCAGAAAAAAAGCATGAGAGAGAAAAAGAATGTATCCAAAGGTAATTGGGTACGTCTGTGATAGGCGCTACTAAATGGACAGGTAGCATTTATAACCTGTGTCAGCTGGCACAGGCAAGACTCGGGAACAACCACGAAACCACAGGTGAAATGTGAAGGGTAAATTTAATTTTGTTACCTCACCAGCCAGGCTATCCCTGATGCAGCACTCAGGGAGAGGCACACACAAGGAGACAGAGGCACCACCTGGGGGCTTGGTCCAGAGATTCAAGCAGGTGTAGTTTGGTACTCTGCTTGGGTCTTTCAGGAAGGAGGGAAGGATGGAGGGAAGGAAGGAAGGAGGGAAGGAAGGATGGAGGGAAGGAAGGAAGGAAGGAAGGAAGGAAGGAAGGAAGGAAGGAAGGAAGGAAGGAAGGAAGGAAGGAAGGAAGGAAGGAAGGAAGGAGGGAAGGAAGGAAGGAGGGAAGGAAGGAGGGAGGGAAGGAAGGAAGGAGGGAAGGAAGGATGGAGGGAAGGAAGGATGGAAGGAAGGAAGGAAGGAAGGAAGGAAGGAAGGAAAGGAAGGAAGGAAGGAAGGAAGGAAGGAAGGAAGGAAGGAAGGAAGGAAGGAAGGAAGGAAGGAAGGAAGGAAGGAAGGAAGGAGGAAGGAAGGAAGGAGGGAAGGAAGGAAGGAGGGAAGGAAGGAAGGAGGGAAGGAAGGAAGGAGGGAAGGAAGGAGGGAAGGAAGGAGGAAGGAAGGAGGAAGGGAGGAAGGAAGGAAGGGAAGGAAGGAAGGAAGGAAGGAAGGAAGGAAGGAAGGAAGGAAGGAAGGAAGGAAGGAAGGAAGAGAAGGAAGGAAGGAAGAAGGAAGGAAGGAAGGAAGAGGAAGGAAGGAAGGAAGGAAGGAAGGAAGGAAGGAGGAAGGAAGGAAGGAAGGAAGGAAGGAAGGAAGGAAAGGAAGGAAGGAAGGAAGGAAGGGAAGGAAGGAAGGAAGGAAGGAAGGAAGGAAGGAAGGAAGGAAGGAAGGAAGGAAGGAAGGAAGGAAGGAAGGAAGGAAGGAAGGAAGGAAGGAAGGAAGGAAGGAAGGAAGGAAGGAAGGAAGGAAGGAAGGAAGGAAGGAAGGAAGGAAGGAAGGAAGGAAGGAAGGAAGGAAGGAAGGAAGGAAGGAAGGAAGGAAGGAAGGAAGGAAGGAAGGAAGGAAGGAAGGAAGGATCACCAGCCCTGGTTCCAGGATCAGGGGAGCCACTGGGATGTCCAAGATCCTGGGGCACACACCTGGGCTTCACAGGGGTACCTCTGCACAGAAAAGTTTCCCAGCCCTGGAGATGAGCATCTCTCTGTGCAAATCAGTTCTCAGGTGCTATTCATTCTTTCAGACCTTTCTGGAAATGAGTTGGAGGTTTTGGGGGTCCTGGGTGGTCTTGATGCCCCTACAGCCCATGCCCACTTCTTGGCCTCATTCCTGCTGTGCTGCGCTTGTTCCCAGGAGCCAGGACAAGAAAAATTGTCCCCAAAAGTGCTGCCCTTGCAGTGTGTGTTCCCTTCTGCAGCCACATGCTGTTCTTTCTCACAGCATGCTCTTACCAGCAATTCTTTGTTTTTATCAACAATCCTCATCTGTTACCACATAACTTTGGTTATGGGTAACCAGGCTATGGGTGTTTGAGAGATACACAATATCATCCCCTTCTGGGATTCTACAGCAGCAATGCACCATTCTGGGTACTGTAGGTCTGAAGTAGCACTTGGCTGAAGAGCAGAAGATATATATACTAAAATGGAAAGAGCAGACAACCCAAACAGCAACTTCAGGCAACCCAAACAGCATGAATGACTCAAAGTATGATTCTAGAGGGGTTTTTTTGTAATTTAAAAGTCAAATACTGGCAAGAAATCAACCAGCAAGAGTTAAAAGTGTTCTACTGAACTGCAAAATTGGGATGTCTTTGGCTACGTTGAAATTAATGTATTAGATCACATCCAAGGACTGTCCCAGAGGCATAAAGCTCTGCCATTTACTTAAGTGTCATCACACAACACAGCGGCCTTGAATGTCCTTGGGTGATAAATTTCATCCAAGAGTCATTCCATTATCTCATCAAGGCCCTTAAATAACCATCTTGATCCAACTTCATATGCACATTTGAAAGTTGCTCTACTTTATAATATATAAAGGATGCTGTTTCACTCCATTCATCTACCAGACTGATGCAGCAAGAAGCAGAAGGATTCTCTGAGAAATCAGATTTCTATATTCTGCCCCATCTCAATACTGTCTGTCCTGACAGCTGCCATAAGGTAGGGCACCACCTCAGGAGAAAAAATCTCTATTACGTAAGACCACACTCTTTATTGATGAGACCCCAAAAGCCTCTTACAAAGGACAAAAGATCTTTGTTTTCCTTCTAACAGTGCTTAAACTCACAGCAGAACAAACTCCAAAATGTGTAAAACAGGGACTAAAGAGGAGTGTTCCCAATGCTCTTGCTTGAAGCCGGGCTCCAGAGAAATAAAAGCTGTCTGAAAGCAAGACAGTTTGGGGAGAACAGTAACCAATCTCTAGAAGAAAAATTACAAAGTTAAAACCAAATCCTACTGGATGAGGGATTCCACTAGGCTTTCTCCCTTGCCCAGAACTCATGGTCCATGGGACCATCAAATTCAATCTACAAAGAAGTTTTTGATCATTCATTTCAGTCTTTCCCAAGTCTGAATATTTCAATTTACTTGGTTAGGAGAGACACAGCACCCAAGTTCCTCACAGGACCACCAACATCTCCCAGCACAGGCCACTCTCAATCCTTTTGTGCTGTGCTCTGGGAAGATGCAGGACAGTAAGGCACAGGCAAGGGTGCCTCAGAGAAGACAAAGTTACAGAGCCCATGAATGCGTGGGCTGAAGTGACTGTTCATGAATAGAAGAAAAGAGATGGGTAAGAAAGCCTTGTCATGGAGCTTTGCTCCATCTGTGGAGGGAGGCATCTGCCATGGGTTCACAGACTGTGAAACCACTGATTGCAAGGTGAGGTGTTACCTCTGAAAGCCCCCGAATGGGAGCAGTGACCTGGCTAGCAGTACAAACATCTCCTGCCCCAAGTTTATCCTCGCTCCCCAAGCTCCACAAGCAATGGAAATGGCTATTCCCAGGACAGGAGATACTTTCACCTAAAGGTGTTTGAATATACATGTAAGAGATTTCACACTCCTGCTCACAGCCTGCTTCTTATCTTCCTTTATTACTTCTATTCCCTTTAGGTTTTTCTTTTTTATCTTTTTTTAGCTGCTCTTCCTAATAATATTCCTTCATTCTATCTAACGTAGGTATAAATATGGTTGGTCTATCAAATACAAATAATTGCCACTTATTATAATGCAAAATTATAAATTTCATTAATATAGATCCTGTTTTACCGTGAATGTGCATAGCTTTTCATATTTCATGCTTCTTTATGTATATAGAGTATTTATATAAATAATCAGAAAATCATCTGAATCTGGGTCATCCTTGGAAGTGATTTAATACAAATCTAATAGAGATATAAAACATTTTCAGCTCAGTATCTTCGAGACTTTTAAAAAGTATATTTCTATATATTTAGCCTCATACTTCTTGGAGTTTTGTTTGGAGTTTTTTGTTTGTTTGTTAGGGTTTTTTGTTTGAGTTTTTGTTTTGGTTTTTGCTTTGGTTTTTTTTTGTTTGTTTTTTTAACCCGGTCCACAGCCTGTTGTCTAGGAAAACAAATCCTTTGTGAGTCTATGAAGTTTCTGCCCAGTTTTAATTTATCCTTTGTCTTCTCTGAGGTAAACTCCCAAAACAAAGCTGCTGGACTTTCAGCAGAAAGATCACGTCCTTTGATCAGCTATTGAATTTTGATTAAGGGCCAAAGCTTCAGGAAATAATTTTCTAGATTTTACTTAATGATATTTTATTTACATTAAAATGAACAGAAGAAACACACACTATTGATTGCTTAAAAGATGTGAGAGGAAAAATGTCTTGTACTTGTATATCCTTGAATATGCTTGTAAATGCACAAGCATAATCTCATCTCCAAATCCTAAAAGTGAAAAAGCCAAGTTATTCTGAATCAAGTAAGAGTGTCTGCATTGCACACCAGGGAACTCCTGAGAAGAATAAACTTACTAAGCTCAGGGGTTTAATGACCAGTAAATATGTTTTTATCTTGGGTCTCCTTTGGCTTTTGTGCACCAGCTCACTGTAGATTTCAAGGCTGGGCACTAGACAGTTAATTATTCCTGCAAAAAGCAGTTTCAGTCAGCCTTTCAGAAAGTAAGGCTAGGATTTCAAAGGAGCCTAACCAAGTTAAGTACTTATCACCTAATGGATGTCAAAGGGGTTTAACTCCCTTAAAGATTCCTACAGGGAGAGGAGAAACAGTGGGTCTTTTTGAAACAATAGAAATAAGAAAAGTCTTGTTCCAGGCAGATTTACAAACACAAAACATTTATTAGTCACCAGTGGTAAGTTTTTTTGCTAAAACTGCAAGAATTTTGATTCAATATTTTACTGAGGAACTAAGAAATCCTTTGCAGACAATAAGGAACTCTCCTGGATACCATTAAAAACATTCATGTGAGTACAGTTTGAAATGTTTAATTCAATAAACAAATAAAATAAAATGCACAATACTGCACAAAATGAAAATAGATCTTTCCTGACCTTTCAGAAACAAGGACAGAAGCCTTCTGGAAGGCTACAATACACTCCCATCACATCATAAATCGAGATTACCTTTCCAGACTCACTCTTCCCCTTTTGATCTACATAGGCTTGCAAATTTCTTTAAAACTGAAACCAGAAAAAATGAAAATAGTAAGGATCCTGAATGCACTTTAAAAAACCTGAGTATTTGAAAAGTCCCTTTAGCTTTTGACACTGACATTTGACGATACTGACAATTTAAATTCACATGACTCAGAAGAAAGAAACAGGCTATGTGACTTAATTGTCTGTCTGGGAAGTTGCCATTTCTTTTTATATTTTCTTGTGTTCTTGACTGTTCAGTTATTTGTGTTAGGACAAAAGCAGTATAATTTCTACTTAGAGACAATTAATTTTCAATGGAAAGAAGGTAGTGGTTGACGAGATTACAGCATGAAAGAAGGAGGCAATTTTGAATGAAAGTGCATTTAAAATTAAATGCTTCTCTAGCTATGGAAAGGTTTTTTTTACATTAACAGTGAAGAGAAAGAAACATAGCTGTAGATAGAGGTTCCATAGATATACCACAACAAACTCCAGGCCAGCACATTTGTGTAAAAAAACCACTTCAGCTATGCCATGGATCTTTGCTGTTGCTGCCACCTCACTGAAATGTGCTGACAATGTACTCCAACATTCCATGTAGAGACTCTCGCAAAAGCTTCACAAAGCCAAGACATTGAATTCTAACACTGACTGTCAGAAGGTAATGGAGATTCCTGAAACAGTAACAGTAGCGACCTTTTTTTCCTTATTCCAGAAATCCTAAACAAACATTCCAATGTTAAAAAGACAGTCGATAACGATGCATAAAGAATACTAAAAAGGCACTTCTGCAACACAAGTGCCTTACAGCTAACTGGGATCTAAATATAATTAGTGTTCTTAATATCCTAAAGGAAGTGGCTGGAAGGATTCCATGCCTGTAATTACTACTATAAGCCTCTGTACTCTCCATCACGGCGCTGGCTCTGCCTCAATACCTGTGACTTTGCACAAGTTGTCTTTGGCCAGCATTCCCTTGGACTGACGTGAGGGCCGGATTTGACCAATACCATGACAGATTGGAAGATACCAAGTCACTGTTTTCCTCAGAATTCATTACACTGCTGACTTTAGCCTGCTGCAGATGAATATTGGGCTCACCCTTGTGCACCTGATGCTGCAGAGCGTGCGTGGCATCGGATCTGAGCAGTCTTCCAGACTGACAGCTTTCCTCAATGCATCTGTGAACAGATATTTAGAGCAGGTGCACCAGTATAGATCAGGCTCTTTATACAGCTTGAGTTTGCAATCTTGTGTCCAGATGCGACACTGATGATCAAGATAACTTTCTTTGAAGCAGTAAGTCTTTTGAGTTCTGCATACAGGTCCACTTCTGCCCCAGAGGAGAGGTGAAAAAGGTCAGAGGAGACAGGCAGAAAGAAGTTCATATTCTAGTCCCACTGAGGAATCTGAGTTGTAGTCTCAAAAGAGGAAGAAGATACACACCTAAATAGGAAAAGGGTATGATTTATTTGAACTAGGGTGGCAAAAGAAGTACCTGCCTGTATCCTTATTAGGGCTCTCTATGTACTCTTTTCAAAGGGTTAGACTGCCAGAGAAACCTTTGGAAATCATGAAGTCCCATTTATTTCTGTGGAAGCCTTGCCAGTTGACAGAATACTAACACAGGGCTTTTACTTACAGGGCACTGTTGTACAGTGTAGCAAAACAGAAATGGTCCCCAGTAGCAGCAGTCCTATCCCTTCCTTGACCTGGATTCTTTGCCTTGAAAGCCTCTCGTTTTAACATGTTATGTCTTGAATTGCTGGTTCTCTTCCTCCAAATCTTTTATTTATTTCAACACCTTCTCCCTTTTCCCATACCCTTATGTGCAAATCAATTTGAGGAGCAATGTTCGTGCAGATGATTTCCTCCCTTTTTTGGCTTCCTCCATCTCTTCCCAATCTACCTTGTTATTTTATTCTTTTACCAAACTATTATCAGAATATGCTCAGGTCTTTAGCAAAAGTAACCTGACAGTTGAAGTCACAAAATATCTATTAACAAAATCATAGAATCAGAAAACTTATGTTTCAATAGGAAGCAGAAACAGTTTCCTTGCAGAAAGAGATTGTGTGACTAATATATTACATTTCTTATCATATAGGGAAGTGGCAGAGCTTTCTAAATCAAAAGAAGTCCAATGGTTCCCAAAAGGTTTCACACAAAACTAAATGGAGGTCTAAAAAAAATCCTGCTTTAAGACTGTTAGTTTTAGACACACGAGATAAATGTTTTGCCATTCTGTCCATGAAAGTAGCTTGAGTGAACTTCAGAGGAATGTGTAATTCCACAATACCTCAGCTGGGTATTGCTTCCCACCTCTAGCAAATGTTGGTGGTTTATGCCTTGGGTCATAAAATTCATCCCTTATTCATTTTTGACTCTCTATATCATTGTAATTCCTATACTTAGTATTTTTACACACTTACTGCTGTCTTGCTGAAATTTGTCTTGTAGCAGTGTTCCAAGTTCTCTTTGTCCACTGTATTAATAATATTTTTGCTCAGTTTTAGGGGTTTTATTGGACAGTTTCAGGATATGCAACTGTTATCTGGGGCTTGGTGCAGGAACACTCAGCTATTATACACAGATGTAGTTGTTCTCAGGACATGTGTTGAACAGTAAATTGGTTTGCTGAAAGGCTTAATGGAGTTGTGCAATGGTATGTAATACTAGCTAGCTCTCATTTCTCACTAGTTTTACACATGTAAAGTATCTCAAACTTCATTTTCAATGAAGTTAAGTACACTTATGGAGAAACAAAGCTAAGTAGTTATATTTTAAGAGTACGGAAACGTTTTATTTTATAGGAAAGGCACAAAGGGAGATATCTGTCATCATATTTCCTCAGGAAAAACCCACAAGAATGTATTTTTCAATGCTGCATTTTAATATTTATCACCTTCTTTTCTCTGGCAATTTATGTCCAATAGCTATAGGTTTTACCACCTTCTTTTCCCTAGCAATTTATGTCCAGTCATACTGAGGAACTCTGTGAACACTATTAAAGAATGAAAGTTTTTCTGGAATATAGTGAAACCTGTCATTATCCACTATTCTTGTTATGATAATCTCCACGTAATTAAAGAAGAAACTGACAAAGTATCTGTGATTAGGAGAGGCAAAATTACTTGAGTTTACCTCCTGATTTTCTCTGTCTAGTTTTCTCTTAAAAGAACATAAGTACTTCTCTTTCTCCTTGATTTTCTTTCCACTTGCTGATCTCTTACACAAAAGCCCAATCTGTCACTATTCACATTTGCCACAGCTCCAGTGACTCAAATCAGGCTTTTGGCTCTAACGTTGAGCAATAGCTTTTGCTTGCAGCTAACTTTGTGTATTAGCCTGCTCTGATTTTATTGGAAAAAAAGGATAACAAAAATACAGCATGTGTAGCTTTGTTCCTAATTGTGTTTGTCTAATGACAAAAAACTCAACTGATAGTATGATAATAGTTTCCACAGCAGCAATATCAATTATAGTAATTTTAATATACTGTATCACAGCTATCACATAAAAACCTATTCATGCAGAAATGCTTCCTTTAGCTCTTGTTTACTCTAAAACACCATGAGCTGGCAGCTGTGAGTAGTTAGCTACTTGATCAGCAATGTCCATGCACACACAAAGGTAAGGTAATCTAAACATATTGATGCTGAAAACAAAATCTAAACAAATTATTCACTTATAGGGAGATTATATCAGCACAGTAGCTTTCAAGAGGCTTGAAGAAGTTTCTCTGACCAGTAAGTTAGTTTATTAAGAGGAAGTTCAGGGCAGCAAAATGCAGCCTTGCCATGTCTGTGTCAGCAAGGTCGAAGCCTTTAGGATGTGGGAACTGAGCTCCTTTGTGCCAAACACTGAGAAATCATTCACAGACAGGTAGAGGAGCTGGGCCTAAAGCCTGGCAGTGCTGCAGAACCCCTGGCAGCTGCACCACAGGGTCTGCAAGGAAGGAACCCTTCCTGTACCTGTGCCTGCCAGCGTGCCATGGCAGCGGCTGAAATTCCATTTTCTTCCACTGGGACCCCTTTTGCTCACCCTACAAACCACAGTACCAAAATCTTGAAACTGAGCCTAAACAGGAGGCAAATCAGGGAGATTTCAGTGTTTATCAGAGATGTGTGAAATATGACACTTGCATTCCACAGGACTAGTACAGGCTTTTTTTACCATTTCACTTAGTGTAGGCTTTAACAGCCCAAGGTTTGCTTTGAGTATCAGCTTCAAATGAACTCTAAAGGATTCAGAATCCAAAACCATTAAAATATGAATTCTATATAAGAAAATCGAGTCCACAGCATAAGCCTAGGTAATTTAATGACACAGGAAGCAATAAATAAAACCAATGACTGCATTGTGTGTGTGTGTTTTATACAAAAAGGACTAGACAATTAATCTCTATTTAAGCAAGGTGAAAGAGTGACATAAATAATGCCTCATGTTTCATATCACAAATCTGTCTGGTTGCCTGCTTAAAGGAATTAGAGCTTAGTAAGTTTAATAGGATTTATTAAGGGTTTGAACAGTCTCTTGTTGAAATCAAAAGTACTTCCCAGGCTTCCATAAAGTTGATGTGGTTCTGGCCTTTAGATGCCTCAGGTTCTAGTAAAAAAATCTGTGAAACATGTTGACCATGGCTATTTAACTGATTTCATGTACTGTGTTACTGACAGACAATTCTTGTGCTTTAAAAAAATAATTAATTAATCAATTCTGAAAGTGGGGTTATGTTTTGCCAACACTCTTAGAGAACTACTGTTTCATTAATTGTATTGTATAATTAAGGCTTTGTTTTTTAACATCAGATTTGGCCAGGGGCACTATATATTTTTGGTTTGATTGTATCCAAGTTTCAATTAATCACAGCAGTAGAAAGGGACTTTAGGGTTTTATTCCTCTCCCAGTTCTTGGGTAAATGAGAATTGAGTTGAAGAATGTGATTTCTTTCCCCACTAGGGGGAAAATACCCCTATTTTTAGCAACATGAATAGTTACAGTGATACAACTTTTGCACCCAGAAAATTATTAAGGAATTTCCTCTGCATGTCTCCAGACGCAAAAGAAGTTAGAAGGGATTGTTCTGCATGTGCTAAAACACTAATGAGCCCTAACAGCTGAAGCAGCTTTTGCTACTCATTGATTTACAGATTAATAAAGATTATTGTTAAAAAGGGTAATTCTGAACATTTCATGACCTCCTTGAACAGTGCAGCAAAGAATTTCATTTATTCTTTGCTCCAGGAATTCACTTTGTACTTGCAAAGAACCAAATGAAGACACAAAAAAAAGTACTACTATGGGACTACAAGGAACTTAATTGATTCTTACAATTCAGTCATCTAATTTGCAAATGGTTGAAAGATAACCCAATGGATAATAAAACCTACTTTTGCCTGAAGTCTGAAGTAATCATCAAAAGTGTCTGTTCTACTGCACAATAATCTGCTGATGCCTCTTGGTAACTGAGTCCCCAAATGGAAACCCTTCCAGGAGCACAAAGGGCTCCAGCCTGGTTTTTTTTTCAGTAAATATGAACAGTGTAATTGTCTTCCATCTGATGGGTGGGAATCTTTTGGGAAACTGCTCCTCTGACATAACAAAATAGTGAAATAGAAAAAAATTTTCCTATCATATTCATTCATTTGCTCTTCCCCTGACAGATGACTGAAGCAATAACAATCCTTTTCTCTACATTCTTGTCCTCAAAAATTATGCTCCTTCAAGGCATAATTGTGTTACTATCATAACTTCATCCATTATTAACCAGTGTTATTTTTTGTGATGCTAAACTACATTTTATTGCTATTTAGCATTTAATCAAATGCCACTGTACCCTAGGACAGCTACATAGAGCTTGATGTCCCCAGTCCCCCAAGAAAACTTGCTGAGGGTGCCCTCAACACCACTGCTCATGCTGCTAATAAAGATGTTAAACGGTGCTGGTAAATGAAGGTAAAACACAAACCACAGCTAAAGAAGATGCAAACCTACTGCAAAGAGTGTAATTGTTTCAATTTAAGACATATTCCTCAGCATATGCATCATTAAACATAAGCAGCCTGTTAATCAGTGAATTTTCTGCCACTCAAATGCATTTCTGCAGTACAATCAAGACTTTACAGATGTTTGAAATACTATACGTACATAAATTAAAGCATAAAAATGAGATTTATAGTAAGTCTTGCAGCTTATTGTGCTTCTGTATTTGATTACAGGTCTGATGGCAATGAGTCCATTTCCTATCCCAGGAGGAATGAGAGTTCAATGTCAACAGAGGAAAGAATGGAAACTCAATGAAAAAGGGGTGTATTAAGACACCAAAAATGAATACAGTCCTTGTTAACAGCAAGGCAAAATCTCCAGTTATTCCTTAGCAAAAGCAGGTTTTCACTATAATTGTCAAGGCATGTGTGCACCACTAGACCTCGTGGCATATTCATTTAGCTTTTGTTTTAATCAGTATTTTCTTGCTTTCCTAGGCATCTCTTCTTCATTCTTTCTCATTCTTTCGTTCCATCTCTGGACTAGCTCTTAGAGAAGTCTTTGAGGCGGCTGTTAACATGGCTTGAGGTCAGCCGATAGAGCAGATTTTTGGGAAACTGGAAGAACCTTTTCCAGTCTTCTCCTCTTGAAGAGCAAACAAGACAGTGCATGCTCTGACTCTGTCAGGCTGAGCACAGCAGGAGTTTTACGTCCTAGTCCTTCAATTTTCTTTCACTAATTACTGGAGGCACGTTAATTAAAACCGAGCCTTTTGTACATAGCATTAAGTGATACCAATGATGTCCTGGCGTATCTATCACAGAACAACTGGAAAGTTGTCAGGATGTTGCATGGAGTTGATTTACTGAGTCACTTACAGCAGAACATGCAGTATTGTCATAGCAACCATGCAGCACAGCACCAGATTTTACATTTTGCAATGCCATGTTGCTGATAACACCCTGTGAAATACATCAGATGGATGAGAAAGGCAGACAAAGAAAAACAAGAAAATATTCTTTATATCTTATATTTGAACACAAAGATATGACTACAAACAACTGCCATGAAAAAAAAAAAAGCCTAAGTCCTGTCTGTTGTGTTTTACAATAAATGGCAGTAAGCATTTTCATGTACACAAAAAGCAGGTATGAATCTACAAATACTTAAATGTTGTGGTTTTTAAAGTATTTACGTTTATGCACAAGCTACTGAAAAGTATTCCACAGAGTTCAGAAGGACAGTTGCCTCAGTGTGGAATATACAAGAAATTATTAATCTCTCTCACTTGGAAGCTGTCTGAAGGGAATCCTTGAGAGTCCATGCTCCTTCTGCAGTCACTAAAGGGACAGTGTCTGTCCAGAGGCGGCTCACATCACTGGAAAAAATCACTGTAGCAAAACAGCTGCACATTGCACGTGAGTTTTGCCTTAAAAAAGCTGGTTTTGAACTAAAAGACAAGTTGTCCTTAAGCAATAGATCCTGCTGAGGCAGGGTAGAGGTTTTTTCTCTGCTGGTCTCTTTCTCAAAGCACAATCCACCACTGTGCCAACACACAACTCTGGAAGTTTCCTCAGGAACTTTGTCCTGGCACAGACAGATACACAGACAGTCCGACCGCCTCCTCTCAATGCCACCACACTTGCAGAATGTTCCAGACTGACCATGGCCAGAACTCCTGGTGGAGGTTCCGGGGCATTTATGGGGAAAACCAGGGTTATGAAACTCCAATTTCTGATGCTCTGATGTGGGTCCCCACCTGCAACAGACCAGGGCTCTATATCACAACCACAGACAACAATCACCCACACATGGCTGGAGTCATGGGTGGTGATATATTTCTATCTCTTATGGTATCATATCTCTCCTTCCCCATTTTTCTGTTTCAATATTTCCTCTCTTAGGGTGATCACATCCTCCAGAACAGCTAGATACGCTTTTCATTTTTTTCCAGTTACAGTTTCAATAGAATTGTTCACTGTTATGTAAGTTATCTAGCACTGTTTTGCTTTAATCTTTTAAAAAAAGGATTTGCTAACAAGGAACCTGGTTGCCCTGCCTCAGGGGCAGATCCCAGCAACTGCCCTCTCTGAGTACAGAGTAGAAGCAGAGCAATGGGGCTCTTAATCTAGATGCCTTACTTGAGTGCTTGAAATTAGAAAGTAATTGTAATTTAAGTAAACAGGGATTTGGATACAGAAAACAGGAATGTGTTTTCCTGGAGGCCTTAACATCTCTTACAGTATTTGTTGACAATTCTTTTCTTGATTCCTGCCTGAAATCCAGAAAGGTCAGCAGTATTTTGCTTAGTTTTTACAGTGTTGGGTGACTTGTTGAATGCTCACTCATGATGTACTCCAAAATGTTGGATCAAATTAAGTATTATTGTCTTGCTAAATACCATGATTTAAAATAATGGTCCAAATATTTCAAATTGAATCATAAAATCAGGCTCTGGAGTAAAAGTTGCTCTGTACATGTGTGTTTGGATTAATGATACTGCCCTTACATATTTTCAGATAAAGTTTTTCTAGTCTTTTGACTTAGCACTGCATCAAGTCCTGATGAAAAATTTGTATATTCTACAATATAAAGCTCATATAGAATGAGTCAAAAATTGGCTGGTGTTGCTCAAAAAGTAGCTGTCTTTGGGGAAATCACCAGTGAATATGTGTGGGTTTTCTAGACATTGGAAGCCTGCAGCTGTTCTACACTTACATCAACAGTCTACAGATAGCATAATGATTTAGGAGGGGGTTGTCTAGCTGGCTTTGTGACTCAGGCTTATTTAAAGAATAAATGCTTTAATAAGAAAAAATACAATGTTAAAAGTCTGGCAGTGGGAGTGTGTGGTTCTGCTGAGAGTGGAGAAATGCGCTGGGAGCAGCCCTGGCTCTGGGAGGACTGTGTGTGCACTCGTGTGTGGTGTTACAGCAGCCCTGCTCTCCTGCCCTGCATGTTCAGAGGATGTGCTGGGGACAAACACAGCTTGTGTGGGCTCAGATGTTCGTGCCATCAAAAAAAGAACCTATGGGGGGAAGAGAGTGTGAAGAAAAGAATTTAAAAAACAATAAAACCATCAGGCACAGGCAACATAAGTTCATAGAGGGAAATTTATGTTCATCTCATCTGGTATCTTTCTACAAGAAGGTCAGCTGTGTAGTGGGTGAAGGGAAGGGAGTGGATGTTTTCCGAGTTTTAGTAAGGCTTTTGATCCTTTTGTCCTTCATAGCGTCCTCCTGGGAAAATTGTCCAGCAGTGGGCTGAGCAGGCTCATGGTGTTCTGGGTGAAGAACAGGTTGGATGGCAGGGCTCAAAAGGGACTACACTGACTGGTGACCATTTCTCAATGGTGTTCCTCAGAGATCAAGTCTAGGGCAAGGTCTGTTCCATGTACTCATCAGTGCTCTGCATGCAGGAGGTGAATGCACTTGTGCTGGTTTCAGCTGCGGGACAGCTAATTTTCACAATAGCTAGTGCAGGGCTATGTTTTGGATTTGTTCTGAACATGGCTGAGACTGCAGAGATGTTTTTGTTATTGCTGAGCAGAGCTTACACAGGGCCAGGGCCTTTCCTGCTTTTGAACGGCGATGCTGGCAGTGAAGCTGGGAGGAGACAAAGCCAGGACAGGTGACCCAAACTGACCAAAGGGATATTCCAGACCCTGTGACATCATGCTCAAGATATAAACTGGGGGGAAGAAGAGGAGGGGAATATTTGGATTGATGGCATTTGTCTTCCCAAGTCACTTTACATTTGATGGGACTCTACTCTTCTGGAGATGGATGAACACCTGCCTGCCCATGGGAGGTGGTGACTTAATTCCTTGTTTTCCTTTGCTTTTGCTTTCCCTATTACACTCTCTTTATCTCAACCCACGAGTTTTCCAGCTTTTACCCTTCCAGTTCTCTCCCTGATACTGGAAAATGAGGGACAGAGTGAGTGGCTGCTTGGGGCTCAGCTGCTGGCTGGGGTTAAACCTCAACAGCACTGTTACCACATTTGATATTAATTATATTCCCTCCTAACATTTTAATAAGTGGAGAATAAGGGTTTGGTTGAGTGATTAATGTATCTGTAAATTAAAATGAATGTATTTTGCTTATTTTATTCATGTTAAATAAGGAATTGTCAAATGTTATCTTTGGATAAGTAGGAGTAATGTGAGTGCATCATGCTGACATTCCCCGAACCTGTGCTGTCCTTGGAGGTTTTGTTGATAGATACAGGTCTGCAGAGAAGAGTGCCAGAGAAGTCAATAGAGCAGGACATATGCAGGCATTTTCAGGATTTTGTCTGAACACTAGTTGCAAACGCTTGGTTTTGTTTATTATAACTGAGTGTTCAGAAAAGTGTTAGACTAATAATTAAATTATAATGACTTTGATCTAGGATTCATAGTTACTTTGCCTATCAAAGAACATTGCACCATTCAGAGCTTGAACTAATAGGAATTCATAGGAATTCATTGTGATCTAGGTAAGAGTAGACCCAGGTAACTACTCTGCTTTTTACTTTTTTCTCTCTTAATACAAAACTGATGTCATCTTGATGTGATGAAAAACTACTTATGGAGAAGCTGATTGTTGATTAACTTCCATATTCATAGTTAAAATGTCAAAAAAATAGATATGTGTGCTTTATGATTTCCAAATTATTTCACCTTTCTTTTTACTTTTAGTTGCCAATTTCAGATGATGTTATGTACCAGCTTGGCTGTCACAATATATTAAAGATTTTATAATTTAACGGAGTTTGACAAAGAATATGAATATAGTATTAAGATAGGATATAAGAATAGTGATGCTGAGTGGTACCACAGAATCCTTTCTTGAGCAGTGGTTAGCAATGGATGCTGAGGCTGAGAACAGGAGAGGATAATGTGATGTTTCCACAGAAATACCTTCTCCTTCTCCAGCAGTTATCCTTATGGATATCTATTGATCCCACACAACTCTATAAAGACGGTTATAGGGAGTTAAAGGCATTAATTTCAAATATCTGTATCTGTTGTCAGACAGTGCAGTTGTTTTCAATGGACAAATTAGACATAGCTCTATGCCATTACCTTTTCTGCAACTGCCTAACGGCCGCAACCATCTGGAGCAGGGTGTTTGTGAATTCAAAAGAAAAATATTGAACAGTGTATCTCAGAAGGTAACCAGAATGTATGACAAAAGTATAAAACAATGAAATGTTATTCAGAAGCTGAAATAGTAATGTTGCACATAACAGCAACTAGACAGTATTCAACTTAAACTGAAAACTTGCAAAACAAAAATTACAAACTTCATGCGAGACTGTGACTGCTGTGAAATGTGACGATGAAGTGCACACCACAAGTCAAGGACTTACTGAGGTTTATACAGAGGTGGCACATACAATTCACAAAAATACCGAGTTCTAACAGTTAAGGCTCAGGTTTCTGCACCCCAAGTGTTATGTTCACTTTGGGACTCTCACCACAGGACAATGAGGTGCTGGAGCATGTCCAGAGAAGGAGGGTGTAGCCAGGTGGAGCTCGGCCTCTTCTTCCAGACAACAAGCAACAGGACAAGAGGAAATGGGCCTCAAGTTGCTCCAGGAGAGATTTAGATTGTGTATTAGGAAAATTTCCCTCACCAAAAGGATTGTCAGGTACTGGAACAGGCTGCCAAAGGAAGTGGTAAAGTCATCATCCCTGAAGGTATGTAAAAAAGGTTTAGATGTGGTACTTGGAGACATGGTTTAATGAGGAACTTGGCAATGCTGGGTTAAGGCAGGACTTTGATCTTAGAAGTATTTTCCAATCGAAAACTTTCTCTGATTCTTCTGCAGAAGGGTTAAATGGCACGCTTTAGAAGTTATGCCAACACACACTGAGTCTCTAATGACAGAAAACCACGGAGCATCTGTGTGCTCTTGGACTTCTTGCATCTTTTTTTCTTTGTTTCTTTGGAACATTTGATATTGGCTGTGCAAAGACACCAGATTAGACAAGACATATGAGTCTGCTTCTGCCTTTTTGTCTTGAACTGTTATGATTATAGGCAGTTTGACACCAGGCCTGCAATACGTTATGGCCTGAAATCGCTCCCACTTGAAGAATCTGGGGCTGTTGCCATTTAAGAGAGCAGCAGGACGCACGGGCGAGGCTTCAGACCTCGCGGCACAGCGCGTCTGCAAGGAGGGACCGCAACACCTTTTTGTGCTGACGCTGCACTTGGTTCACATCAGCCTGCGAACCACCGCGGTGCTCGCCTACCCTGCCTGATATTTCACCTTCTTTTTGACAACAAAAAAGCCAAAAAACAAACCCACAGCAGGCACAGTACTCACGGGAGCTCACCCGTGACCGAGCCCCCGCAGCTCCCGGGCAGCACAGCTTCCCTGGCCCGCCCTCTCTCCCTCCCCGCGTTCCCGTGCCCGGCTTTCCTCCCGAGTCCCCTCCCATGTCCCGCCCCGCGGGCGAGGAGCCGGCCCCGGGCTCCATCCCCGGGCTGTCCCCGCCGGCTGCCGGCGCCGCTCCATCGCTGTGCGGCTGCGGGAAGCGCCGCCCGCCCGCACCGGCGTCCCGCGGCCCCGAGCGGCTCGGGGGCAGCTTTACAGAGCCGGCCCCGGCGTATATAACATGTCTGATTACCTATAGAGAGAAAGAGATGTGTATAAAAGGGTACTCATGCTGACCTCATAATGAGAAACGAGCCAATTCCCGCTCGCAAAGGGAATGCTCTGTGTGCAGGCACGCCGTGCTCCTGCGCTGGCTGTGACAGAGCCCGGCGGGCTGCGAAGGTGCCCGACCTCCCCAAGAGAAGAGAGTGGCCCGGTGGTCCCCGGGCTCCGCGCCGAGCTGCTCACCTGCAAGAACAGACCATGCCCAGGCCCTGCCGAGGCTCCCGCGGCAGCACGCTAGATCCCAAGGAGGAATGCTTTACAGGTAGGTGTGGTTAGCTGTTGTCTTTTGCGTGTCTCTTGTGTTCCCCAGGGGTTTTTTTGGGAATGGGATAAACACAAAGAATGTGTTGGTTGGTAACAGTGCAGTGTGTAATGCAAAACAAGAGCTTGGCTGGCTGTGCTGCTTTATTACATTGTTTTTACTGGTAATGTGTCGGAAACCTCCAATTCATATTTTACTCGAAGGACACTACCAAATGTGTGTATGTGGACTCTCTATGTTTCTGACAGTGTTAACTCCCCCGCCATTCGAGCTTTCTGCAGCTTTCCTAATTGCTGGGCCTGACAATGGGTGGGAATAGCACTGGCATTTCTGGCCATACCTGGAAGGAACACTCGTTTTCCTGGACATTCATGCCCTGACGTGCCCTGCACCTTGGGAGCAAAACTGTCCTGCCCTAGCTCCTCAGACTGAGGCCTGTCTGCAGAAGTGGACAGCAAAATCCCCTATTTAGGTAGTGAGGAGAGCCATGAATTAAGAACATTTATCAGTATCATTAAAAACTGATGAGGATGCATAACGAAAACAAGTGCTAATATTAAGGACTTTTTGCAGATAATGCCACCATTGTTTACTACAGGGGTTGATGAGTGAACCGAAATTACCAAGAGGACTTTCAAGGGATAAGCGTGATGTTACGACTGATACATTTTAGAGAGGTTGGGCTAATTTGTCAGTTGACCAGCCTTTCAGTTTTTGCTTAATAATGAGCACACAGTCCAGCCTACTCACTGAAATTTATGGATGTGTGAGTGTTGGTGGATCATGACCTCATTACCTGTACAGTTCAATTTCTGCACAAGCCCCCTGAGGGTTACTTCTGTGTTGTCTCACAGGGATTTATGAAATTTAAATTTGTACAATGCCCTGGAAAGGGTAACAGTTTTTATGTCTACGAATTTTATTGCCCTTGCATTGAGTATTTTACTGGCTTTTACAATATATTAAAATTCTGAGCAGTGGGATGTTTCAGTGTTTCTAAAATAATTTTTGGTTACGCTTTTTGGCACAGTCCTGCTGGTCTACTGACACAGTTACTTCTGGGCTTGCAGTGCTGCTAAAATAACACTCCAATGATGAGACTCTCAAAAATACTTTCTTCACTCTAATGTTTGAAATAAAGCCAACTGGGTTACATTTTTCTCAGAAATTATGTTACAATGTGTTGGAGATTTTTTCAGGGATGGCCTAGAAGGTAGCTGTGAGGAGCAGGTTCTCACAGCCTGTTTCTGTGAACAGCAGAGGTTCTCAGGTTATTTTTAACTACAGGTAAAAGTGACAAGCATGAAGGCCTTGAGAGCCTTGCACATCAGAGTTCTCAGGCAGTTTTCTCATAACAAGTGGATGTTCTATCTTTGGCTGTTTTGGGAAAGCAAGAATAATTTTGAGAACCCAAATCTTGGTATTGAAAACATAAGGAGGGGTTGGTATGTTATCTCTGACCTGTTGTGAGCTCAGATTTTGCAATATGCATGAACTTGATTAACACTGTTATAAAAGGTGACTGATTGATGAATAAAGTGGAGTCGATGGCTGACCAACGCAAGGTGGGTCGTCTCCCTCCAACTTCAATAACAATGTTGCTGAGATAGGGTAGTTTTATTGCTATTTTAATGCCTGTTTATGTTATACCCAGATAAAGATGAGAAGTGTGCTCTGCAGAGGTGAGTGGGTGTGACATATGCTGTATCGATAAACACTTCCACAGGCTGTCACCTGAATTTCCATGGCTGAAGAGAAGTATTTTAAATTTTAAATCTCATCTCTCACATGGCATGCAATGAACCACAGTGGGAGCTAGGGGCATTAGATGGAATTTTTTTGATAGAAGAACCCTTTCCACCCTAATCCCTATCTGTGCTTAGAATTTGTAGCATTGAAAAGAGTGACTTAGGAGAGGATGAACATGTCTTAAAATGTTAAGAGTCTGATTATGCAGGACTGTGCCCTCATGAAGAATCCTTGCTCTCATAACTGCTGCCACTGATGACAAGGAAATTATTTATGTGGGTTATGAACTATTTCTATAACAAAGAGTGTGCAATATTGGAGTCCCAAAAATGTAGCAAAGCTGTCCTAGGAAAAATTCCTTCAGGAGTTTTATTTTGCAAATTGTCAATTACATGAACTGTATTCTTTCTGAGCGCAATAAAACAGAAACTCCCTTCTTTGATGATGTACTCTCTGCTGATCCAGACAGGGAGGTGTGAAGTTATTTATTGGTTTCCCTAAACTGTATTTACAGGATGCTGTGTGAACCCAGGATAAGCAATGTGCCCTTCATATTTACTACAGGGTGTTTGAACAGAGCCCAGTGCTGTGTCCAGCAGTCTCTTCATGGGCCACTGAAGTACAATTGCTCCTGCAGCAAGGACAGACAGTGGCCAAATATCAGTGATACATGTTTAAATTCTCTAGAAATAAAATTCACAACAATGGCTGGTCCCTTTTTTTTCTAATAATAAAAAACTTTGTCAAAGATTTCATCTCAAGAGTTTTGAAGTACTTTATTTTAACCCATACTCAAAATATTTTTTAACTATTTAGAACGATTTCTGTTGAAGTTATTTGGAAAATCAGGATTCATGAGGAATTGTTGGAAATTTATTGATTCACTGACATTCAGAAGAGTATTATAAAAGAAAAATTTCCATTAGCATACAGGTCTGGAACTATGACTAAGATACTGAAGGTGTATGTTGTTGTATAGCAACATGCATCTCTGATACCATTGTGTATGGGAAACTCTCCTGATTAGAATTTAATTTGATTTATTACCTTATTTTTATTTCTTATTTAGTGTTTACAGATTAAATAAAACCCCTCATGTACATATAATAGATGTAGATGGAAATTGAAGCAATCAATCTTGTATTACAATGCCTCTAGCAAAAAAAAAAAAATTATGTAAGCTTGCCTGGAAAATCCCCAGTCATGGTATTAAAACTGATCTTATTTTTCAAGACAGTTGTCTTAGAAAGGATTAAATATGCTTCATAAGAAGAATCAAAAGTATGAAGACTAATAGATGAGAATCTGAAAGTAGGTTTCCAAGGTTTCCAGGCCCACATTTAGAGCTCCACTTAGTGACCTGTTTTTGCAAAGGTGCTGCCAGCTGTGTGTGTGAATTCCATAGGAATGCTCACCTGCCCAGCACTTCTGGGAACAACCTGTAACTCAGGGTCAGCAATGGGAAATTTCATAAGCCTTTTCTCGTAGTCCTTTTAAGTTGACCCATTTCATTAAGTTGGTTGCATGAAGTTCGAGGACACCCCCTCATGTCATCTGTTTTAAATATGTAAGTTTTGGCAGAGGAAAGCCTGGCTTACATAGAGGGGCCACGGAGGGACTCGAGATGCTGGCTGGCAGCACTGTGGCAGTTTCTCTTGGCTGTGAAGTGACTCTGTTTGATGTTGTGAACTTCCATGAGTATTTTAAAACCAGAAACTATGGTTCTGTTGTGGGTTTGGCAAATCCTGTTCTTGAATTCTCCTTGAGAGATGGCAAAAGTTTTTTTTAAGTTCCATCTAATTTTAGATGAAAATGGCCCATCACTGGAAATACTGACAGATGTCTTTTGTATCAAAAGCCAGAAAGTATATTTATACGTGAGCCCAAGCTTAGAGAGCATATTTTGTAAATTTAACTTGTTTCTTTTTTTCACTATATGTATTTTTCTTCTGCCTGTTGCAGTTTTGCTGTCTAAAGTGTTGATAAGTTTTCTATGTTTTTGCAGCATTTTGAATAAAAATTGGTCATATTATTACATAATTTACCTCTGGTGCTCCTTGAAGTCACTAATGTACAGATCATCATCTAGCATAGTGAAAATAATTAATTTTATTAAATTCTTTTATCAATTTTATTTATCAATGTAAATTTCTCAATCCATATCTCTCACTAAAATGGTAGTCCATTGTTGCTTCTTTTCTTTCATGTATATTGCCACAAAATTTTGACTTAGTGTTTTTTCAAGTAATAGCTGTACACAGCCCATATTCATTAGTGACAGAGTCAAAGTTTTTCCATGTGTTTTTTTTCCCTTACCACTTTAGTGACATAAAACTACTTCTGGGGATGTAGCAACTAAAGTGACATTAAATCTACTTTTCTTCTCAACGTCTTCCCAAATTACATGTTCTCATTGAGGTAGTTTAAATGTGGAACAATCAAAATGGCAGTCTTATGTGCAAGAATTTGTTATAATAATAATCAATAGATTCACGAATCAATATATTAATTTCTTTTGGTTAGAGTTCTGTGGGAACCAGCAATCTAAGCTGTAGCATCAAAACAGAGCAGAGTCTCTGCTTCTGTTTTTGCAAATTATAGCAATAACATGCAAAGCTTCCAAAATATGCTGTAGCATATCAGAGCACAGAAACTTGATAATTCAATGTCATGGCCTTATCATTTGATAGGATAAAATTTGAAGCTAATAATAAATTGTCATGTAGCCTTTGTGTGTTGTGCAGTACTTACTAGGATGGTGTAAAGCAAAAATTGGATGCAGTTAAAGGTTTTGTAAGTCAGTGAAATTATTTGGACATTATGCAATTTTCAAGTATCATATTCTATTTGAGAAAGTTTTTTTCTGATTAAGAAGGGGATTTCTGTTTGGTTTTGGTTTGTGCCATTATTTGCCTTTTTGTTTTGTTTTATTTATTTAATGTTATGGTATGTTGACCCTGGCTTAATGCTAGGTGTTTCCAAAACCACTCTTTCACTCTCTCAGCTGGACTGGGGAGAGAAAATTATGGAAGGCTCATGAGTTGAGATAAGGACAGGGAGAGAACACTCAGCAATTACCATCAGAGGAAAAAGAGGGGAAGTAAATTTAGTAAAATACCAGTCGAATTTGAATTAGAATATGCTAGTGAGAACTAAACCCAATTCTTTAAAAAAAAAATCTTCCCACCATTCACAGCCTTAACTTCACTCCCTCCTTTCTCTGCCTCCTCTCACCGGGCAGGTGCATGGGCAATGGGGGTTATGATCAGCTCTGTCACACCTTGTCTCTGCCAATTCTTCCTTCTCATAGGAGGGACTCCTCACACTCTTCCCCTGCTTCAGGATCATTCCCACAGGAGACATTCCTCCATGAACTTCTATGGCTTGAGTCCCTTCCACAGGCTGTCATTTTCCATGAATTCATCCCGTGTGGGCCCACAGTGGGGTCACAGCTCCTGCCAGGAACCTGCTCCAGTGAGGGGCTCTCTGCACAGGCCACAGCTCCTGCCAGGAACCTGCTCCAGTGAGGGGCTCTCTGCACAGGCCACAGCTCCTGCCAGGAACCTGCTCCAGTGAGGGGCTCTCTGCACAGGCCACAGCTCCTGCCAGGAGCCTGCTCCAGTGAGGGGCTCCCTGCACAGGCCACAGCTCCTGCCAGGAGCCTGCTCCAGTGAGGGGCTCCCTGCACAGGCCACAGCTCCTGCCAGGAGCCGGCTCCAGCACGGGCTTCCCATGGGCTCCCAGCCTCCTTCAGGCACACCCAGCTGCTGTGCTGTGGCTCCTGCAGGGGCTGCAGGGGAATCTCTGCTCCCCCCTGGGCCTGCAGGGCCTGCAGGGGCACAGCTGCCTCACTATCCACGTTCTCTCTCTATTCCTTCACTGACCTTGATGTGTGCAGAGCTGTTCCTCTCTCACATTCGCACTCCTCTCACAGCTGCAATACTCCTTCTGCAGTACTTTTTTGCCCTTCTAAATTCATTATCCCAGAGATGCTGCCACTGCTGGGCTCAGTCTTGCCAAGCAACTGGTCAGTCTTTACTTTAAAAAATGTGTAAGTTTTTGCTATGGGTATGAATTAAAGAATTTTCAGTCTTCTGGTCAGTTTGTTAATGATGAAGATGCAACAGATTTAATTTTTAAAAACTGAAAACATAAAATTTAACTGTTTCAACATCAGAAATAAACAACTTGTATTGAGATCACAAGTCCTATCTTACCTTCTGAAAGATTTGAGGGAATTGTTTTGCATTTCTTTGAGAGGAACAGAGAAACAGTACTGTCACCGCTTTTGGCATAATTTCAGGTGTAGTACTGCCTGAAAATTAGAAACAGATAGGTGCTTATATTCTTTCCACTGTGTACTTAGCCCTCAAAGGTTATGGATCATTTATCTGTGTTTAGGGTAGTATGGAACAAAATTTTCAAAATCATCAGCCTCCCACTTATTTTTTAATGTATGTATTTTGTGAAGTCTCAATAGCTTTGGAACAGGCAATAGCAATGGAAGTGGAGAGTGGAATGTCACAGCAAAGACAGAGAGACTCTTACATCTCGTGGACAATGCTGGCTTTTAGGATACAAACAAATCTGGTGAAAGCGATTTTACATTATTTCTTGTATATTATTCTGGCTAGTGCTCCTAAGGCATCAACCAGCATTTACTTTTTCCCAAAATGCTCTTTGAAATGGAATGCAGTCTCCATCCTGCAACCTGGGCACCTTCCATGTCAGGTAGCTCAGGTGTGAGCACATTTGATAGGGCTTCTGTGCAAGACAGGAGGCTGGAGCTGGGACACCACCCAGGTGAGATCTCAGACCAAGAAATATTTCTAATGCATCTTCCAGGCAAGGGCCTGTTTTGCTCTTTGAGTACAGCAAACAGATTTCTGATTCAGCAGCTTCAGGGGAACTGTAGCAAGAGAGAGGGAGCCCAGTCTGTGGTGATTATTCATGTGCAGACAGGTTCTGTGTCTGGACTCTTGGCTGAGGCTGGTGGATTATTCCAGTCCTTGCAGCCAGAGGCAGCTCATTTGGCATTATTTTCTGGTAACTTTTCCAACAGCCTCTTTTATCCACTAGTGCCAAGCTACCGAGGACTGGAGCGGCCCGGTCTGAAGCAGGCACTAGCCAGCCCATGTCTGTCTGTGTCCTGGTGGTGCTGATGAGGGAGGATGGCTCCAGCCCACCCATTCCTGTTCCTCTGTGTGCATTTGCCTGTGCCTGGCCTTGGGGGCTGCTGCCTGTTCCTGTGGCTGAGTCTGGCACTTCTCTTGCAGCCAGCACAGCCACCCTGCCAGAGGCAGACTCAGAGCAGGGAATGAAGGGGAGAAATGCAGAGGGACAGGCCAGTGTTAAAATTACCACATCAACACGACTGTGGTAACTCCTTGATGGCCTTGTGTTACATCCACAAGAAGTTCTGGGTGTCTTTTTCTCTGGAGATCAGCTGCAGATGTGTTGTGCCTGAATATCTGAGAAGCTGAAAATGGAAATGGAAATTTATGCTTAGGATACATATATAGTTAACACAAATGTATTTTTAAAACTCTGTTATGAACAGCCTGATTGGGGAGTGAAGATCTTACTGATGAGCTTTGTGGAGTATGCTTCAGGAATTACAAAAAGGTTTTCTTGACTGGAGTAGAAGCATTATAGAACTGTACAAACTATAAATAACTGTGGCAGCCTCAGCAACCTCTTACTTAATCTACAGGCAGCTCTTTGGCTCAAGAGCAGTAGCTGGGATATATTCTTTATATTTACTGCAATATTAAAATATGGATATTTGTCTTTGAAGGGTACCATTATGCCGGAGCTTCATGTGTTTCTGTTGGTAATTAAGCAGTAATGGTTTTTTTTCTTCTTTTGGGTTTTAAAATATTATTGGAATCTTCTCACTATTTCAAATGTAGCGGGCTTTCTTAATTCCTTCTAATCCCCTACAGCCTTTTAGGTCTAGGAAAAGTTAACTCTCTCACAGAAAGTCAATTGCTTCTTCACAGCAGTTCACTCTTTTCTAATTCCGTTCTTTGGAGTAGAAAATGTATCTTTAAAAATAGTGCAAGCTTCTGAGCTTGAGGATTACTGAGAAGAGTATGAAGGTTTCTGCAGTTACTCTTTACTTTTCGTATTTTTCCTTAATTCAATAAGAATGCCAGTTTTGGGCTTTTTGTTTGTTTTTAAGGGGACAGAAAAAAGCCTATTCTCTTCAAAAAAATAATATTTAAGTGAAATACTATTGTTCATGTGTGCCACTCCCCTCTAGTGAATAGAAGTGGAATTGCTTCGTGTTGTGCCATGTCATTGACCCCCTAGCTGCAACCAGATTATGGAATTTTTCTTCAACTTTCAATGACAGAGAGTTATCTTTATTTCAGTGGAACAATGTGAACTTTTTTCTGCTTTTTCTATTAAGGAAGAAATAGGCTTTCATTGTGAAGCATGCTAAATTTGTTAAATCCTGTCCTTTACACACACACAATGCCCAAGTAAAAATAAAATTAACAACAGCAAAACTGTAGTAGTTCTTCCTCTGTCTGTATATCCCTGGGTTTGAGTGAAAGTTTCACGCTCCTTGCCCCTGTTTGCATACAGGGGCATTTATTTTAACAATGTTTACTTTTTTCTTGATAGTTGAATACATTTTTGGTGTAGTAATTTTAACTCTTCCATGATAGGTTGATGTTTGCATTATTAAACCTTTGAGTAATTGATACTAAAGCTCCAGTTGTTTGGTCACAGATAGGTGTGTAGTTCTAGATAAAAATACCTATCTACATATTTTCACTTGGATGTTTTTGTTAAAGAGGTAACAGAGGAAAAGAGTTTTACAAAAATGTTGTGTATGTAGTAAATATTCTGTCAAATGTCAGCTAACAAGGCACCAAGTGTGAGATTTCTCTGGCCAGAGGCCAGTGAAATAGCTCAGCAGTCACCCTAGTCTGAACTCTGTACTTATCAGCCATGGAGAGAAATACATGCATTTAGCTTTCCATTTGTCATCGAAAGCACACAGCTAAAATATGCTCATAGCCAGAAGCTGATTGTTTCCATTTACTGCATATGACAAATGTATCAAGCTAGAATGAGATGAGTCCTGTATGGGGTGGTCTTTAAAAAAAGATCTGTTTGTGCCTGCTTTTTTGCCCATTAATTGTGCCCTTAATTCATATGATAAATGTGTCATTAATTCATATAATAAATGTGTCATTAATCAGTAGTGCTGGTGAAAACAGCTTTTTCTTTTACACTGACAACCAAATTTAGTCCATTAGAGTTGCACTGGCTGTGAAGGCCACAAGCCTAACAAAGTAAACAGCCTGAAGAAGTTGTATGAGATGTAGAAGTAGTGAACCCTAAATCAACATAAACTGTGATGTGAGGCAAATGTAAGCAGAAAAATATTTCATAGAAAAAAAAGAGCATAGATCCAAGATATTTTTAGTTATGTCTAAGAGATGCAGAGGTATGCTGAGACTAAAATTAGCTCTATAGAATTCCATATGTTTATTTAGCATAC
The DNA here is from genome assembly GCF_028769735.1 of Zonotrichia leucophrys gambelii. Classification (NCBI taxonomy): domain Eukaryota; kingdom Metazoa; phylum Chordata; class Aves; order Passeriformes; family Passerellidae; genus Zonotrichia; species Zonotrichia leucophrys. Next base: position 11,513,609 of record NC_088200.1, on the reverse strand, counting down.
ACACTCATGAAAACTAACCCTAGACATCCACCTTCCTGAAGCTTAAAGAGCAAAATGTATGAATGTAGCTGAAAGTGTAACACATTCTCGTTTTCCTTCCTTTAGGATAGTGTACATTTCACATCCTTGCTCTTTTCTGCTACGCAAAGATGCCGTTCACCCTTGTTCTTAAAGGATGGCAGATGTTTCTTTAAAGGTTAAAGCACTTTTTTTTTTTTTGAAAAAGATAAATACTAAAAATATGAGGCCAAATCCCATGCCATGTAGTTAGGCAAAACTCATACTCAGATTTGGGGATTTTAGCTTTGCTTTTCTTAATGTACTGTACTGTACATTACTGCATCTTTTTAGTTTCTTCCTTTGTAACAAAAGGATAAAGTCCTGTTTGTTATCGCACAGCATTTTCAAAGCTCTAATTTTTAAATACTGTTATGGAATTGTTATTGAAAACTATCTCTTCTCTTTTCCAGAGAAATCAGTGCTTGCCCAGCCAACATTTGTTTTTGAGAAGAAGGATCGTTCTTTGAAGGTAAAAAGCCTTTTTTCCCCTTTTTCATTATTGATAAAAATTGGTAAGAAATAGGGATTCTGTAGACAATTACCCTGGCAGCAGGATAAGATTTTAGTCCTGCTGAACAATTGTAATAAATGGTCTGAAAATAGAACAAGGAAGAACAGAAAACAGAAACAAGACTTAATGCATATATGCTGGACTGTTATACTTCATGTCTCTGTCTAGAAAATGATTGTTCTATTTCACTGACCTTTCCATGCTTGTTTTTTTTCCAGCGGCCTGCAGAAGACCCAGTTTGCCAAGCTGAAAATGGTAATCACCACCTCACTGAAACAGCATAATATAACCAAGTGATTCATAGGTCTGCCTATTTTCTGTGAAAACAGTGTTTGGACTCTTTCTAGGACCAGGGGCAAATACCAGTTACCGGACTAAGATTTTGTGGGTTGTAGAGCCACCTACTCTGTCCTAATATACATGTCCCTGTCTTCCCTCAAGTTCTTCCATCTTACTTCTCGTATTTACCAGAAAGACAAGCTCCAGAAGCCCTGAAAATTGACCAAGTGTATTCATCTGTATGAACTCCTAACTGTCTTTTTCTGTTTGCTTGGGTAATGTTATAACGTAGCTCCTCATTCTTAATGTTTTCTGAGCCCATGGGCTATGAACTAATTCAAAGTGCTTGCTTTGGGTTCCCTGAACTTAACAGAAATAAAGATTCCCCAGGCCTTTGTGACAGGTGTTAACTTAGATTCCACAGCCCTCCTGCTCTTAGGTACTGCCTTAAAGCTGTTCTCTAAGTCCCTCCTAGAGTTTATTTTGTTCAGGTTTTAATTCAGTATTACAATATTGTGCTGATGCCTCCTGCCAATTACATTATATTTTCTTTTCTCTAGATTTCATTAGTTGTTCCAGAAAACGTGCAAGGTCATCATCTTTGACTTTCCAGAAGTCTGACTCTCAGTCTAACACTGGTATGACATTTACCTCCAGTCATGTTTTGAGTGGAGTTCTGTATTCTCATCTGGCAGTGAAAAGAATTAATTCTCCCACCTAAGACGTGTTTCTTCATTGTAAGCATGCTGCAAGTCATGAAAACTTAAACATTGATACTTGCTGGTAGTTTCCAATGAACATGTTTTTAATTTAAAATACATTATTTTTTCCATACTTACATAATATTACATAAAGTAGTGAAAAATCCATAAATTTAAGATAATTTTTCTGAATTGCTCACACAGTTAAGGGAGGAGAGGTCAGGAAAGGAATTACATCCCTGGCTTCTGGAAGAGATCACTGTTCCGTAGGCAATCCTTTAAGATGTGACAGTTTCCAGAAGGGCCCTCCTGCCACCCAGCCCTGAGCTGACTGGGACGGCTCATTAAGGACTGTGCATTGTTTCCATGAAAATGAACACCAGTCCCTGAGGCTACTGTGCAGAAGGACTCATCTGTTTTACAGAATCTGGATTTAACATATGGATGATACCAAAAAGTACTTCTGAATTCAGGCATTAATATATGTACAGTGTGGGGTTTTTTTAATCACATCTAAATGTACCCAACAGGACTTAAGCTAAGTTTGGTTTACTCTGAAAGTTAAACTGGAATAGATATGTGAGAAATTTTAGGGCATGCCTATTCCAAAAAAAAAAAAAAGCAGAGTGCAGGAGGAAGCTGGAGTGTTTTCCCTCTTGACTGCCCACACTGTTTAAGGGATAGGTCACTGTCTGGTTCTGTTTTGAACCTGGCAGTCTCCAGGAGCTGATGCAGAGAGTGTTAGCTGTGTGCCTGAGCCAGGCTGTGCTCCTGGGCCTCAGAGACATCCTGGGGTCAGCAGCATAGACATAACCTAACAATCTGCTTCAGAAAGATGGTGGGTAGCAGACAACAATTTATTCTACTGTCAATGAAAGCATGAAATCAGCCTGGCTAACCCTAAAACTTGTCTTTTTTATTCTCCAAACAAGTGATAATTTATTCTCTTATTCTTTTAGATACAGCTCTCACACAGCAAAGAGGGAGATCATCTTCATTTAACATCCTTCCTACTTTCCCTCCCTCCCAGGCAGGTAAATAAAAATAAATATTTATGTACAAAAGCAAGTATTAGGCAAAATAAAGATGTGTGCGGAAATGCTTTTCCTGCAAGAAAAGCTGAAGTGTGTTGGACTAATCTGATATTTAGATGGCAGAAATGATTGTTTTATAAGGAGGACAGGTATTTCAATAGAAGATAAGTTTCTTTTTCATAGTTGGGGAATCCTCTGGGGCAGGGGTGGAATCTTTGAATAATTTAAAAGCTTGCATTTAAAGAATGTGATACAAATAATACTTAAAAAACCAAAATGAAATTATGGTGATTACATTAATAGTTTGCTTGCAATACAGTGGTGATGGTTTCTACAGGAATATAACTTTCTGTCCTAGGAGCCTGTCTTCCACCTAACCAGGGATCCAGGGAATATCCTCCCTCTCTTAGCACTAACAGGAAAGATGGAGTGGTCTCAAATCCTAGCCTATGTCTGTTACCAGAGACAGGTTCTTGACAGACACTGGCATAGAGGATTTCTAAACAATGTTAAGAGTCCCCAGCATTTTACGAGCAGCAAAACACACTTTTGCAATGAAAAAGTGGTGATTGTATGTATTGTATCAGTTGTGCCATTCTACACGACATGGTACATGTGTGGCATCGCACCCTTAAGGGTAAGGCAGCACCCAAGATTTACAAATCTGGGGTGTTCACAGTGGAAAGGAATGACAAAAGTCAGAGGTTCTGCAAAAGCTTAAAAAGTTTTACTGGTAAATTACGCACTAAGCATGAAAACTGGTATAAGTCATGATCTCTTATTGTAACCACATGATGGGTTTTGGATGAGGGGTTAGGGTGAAAGGGAAGAGAGAGATTTAAAGAGGATTAAAGAGGAGAAGAGAGAAAGCAAGAAAGAGAGAAAGAGAGATTATCAGTCCTGGTTCCAGTATCAGCACTGGTCTGGCTGAAGGCATGTCCAGGATCCTGGGGCACACACCTGGGCTTCACAGGGTACCTTTATGTAGAATGGTTTCCCCGCCCTGGAGATGAGTTTCTCTTTTTTTATGCAATCAGTTCTCATGTGCAGTTCATTCTTTCTGGAAATGGGTCAGAAGCCTTGGGGTGGTCTGGAGGGCCCTACAGCCCATGCCCACATCTTGGCCTCATTCCTGCTGTGCTGTGCTGTGTTGTGCTTATGGTTGTCCTGGAAAAGTGCTGCCCTACCTGTGTAGGTACCCTCTGCAGCCACATCCTGCACTTTCTCACAGTGGGTTGCTACCAGAAGTCCTTGCTTGGCCCAACAGCTATTTGGATATCAGTGACATAAAAATTATCCCCCTTACCTCCTAGGCTTTTACAGCATGGTTGCCATCACCTTCTCACTGGTGTTTGATATCTTTATTAAAACGGTGAAAGCGTCAATAGTGCACTGCCATTGTTCTACTAACTCTTCTCGCAGGGCGGGGTACATTTATTTGCTATTTATTTATTTCTATGTATTTGGGCCTCACTTAATCGTCTTAAAAATGCCCAAAACTTGACCAGATAGCATTCAATGTTTCTACAAAACAGGAACACCAGTTTTAAAAGATGAAGAAAGATTTTCCATTAAAAACATTCATTAACATCCAAAAGCCTATGACATAGCCAAGAAACATCTGGTGTTTTCTTGTGCCCAAGTCTGCCCACCTGTAAAAACTGAGACAGTAACACTTATTTTGGCAATCTTTTCCAGATGAATATGCTGGAATATTGCTCAGGTACTACCAAAAGAGGGAGTGGATACAGAAATATTAATTAATGGTTAAAATTTGGATGTACTCATTATTTCATTGTAAATTCCTTTTCTGTAGTAAAGAAGAATAACATATTCATGACCTCAGCTCTTCTTCAAAGAAATCCTGACATCATCAAGAGTCCAAGAGAAGGTAACTGTCATTGTAATGTTTTTTCACTGTAGCTCCACAAAAATATGAATACAAAAAAAGAACAGCTCTTTTCCATACTGAATGATAGCTAGGTATCTTTATGCAGTTCCTAACTTATTGTTTGACAGTGTAAATGTCCTATGAACTCTGGTCTCACCATCTGCTCTGACTACTTATTTCCTGAGTGGACTGAATGTACCTTCCATAGTGAAATTTCACATTTCACATTTTACCTCTGCTTCTGGAGAAGGCAGTGAAGAAACCTTTTGGCATCTGAGGCTGAGAATTAAATCTGAAATGCCAGAAGACATACCTAAAACAAAGCAACAAATATAAGTACAAAGATGTACTTAAATATATAAATACAAATATATTTTGTAATTACAAATAAAATGTTTATGTACATAACATTACTTTTTTATCCTGATAGGATAACACATTGTTTTCACTTCAGAGTTGTGTATTTTAGAAACCATTACAATTTTTCACAAAATGAAGCAAACAGTAAATACTATTTGTAAATGTTTTGAAAGTTTCAGTTAAGAGGCAAGACATAAAGGTATGAATTAGATGTGAAGAAAAAGTGTATGTTTAAATATTTTGTCTTTGTATTTTGCAAGGATCCTTGTCACCAAGTCAATTGTGGAATGTCATTAGACCTGCCACTTTACAGCCCCCACAAGTCCTGACCTGTCCTGAAATTCCTGTAGTATCTCTAATGACTAAGAAAGAAGCATGTGTTCAGGTAAAAAGAAAAATAATTTTACTGGAACTCCAATTAAGGAAAAAAACCAAACAAACAGAAACACTCAAAACAATCAAAACCAAACACCAAACAAACCAGTGCTGTTTTAAAGCAATTAATTAATTACTTAATTATGCAATTAATTAATCATGCATTAAAGAATGCATTATTTTCAAGAAAGTTCCCATTTAAGTTTCAGTGGAATTACTGTATCACTAACATGATATGAAATGTTAAACTCATGCTGACTGTGTTTGAAAAATTATCTCTTCTCTGCAGACTGTCTTACCTTTCTGATATGAGGGTTCTGTCAGAAAATCAGCTTTGGGTGTTTTGGATTTTGTTTATTTAGAAAGTGAGATTTTAGTATTTTAATTGAGGGCTCTGGTTTAGTACCCAGCTGGAGGAAGCTCTGCCAACTACAACATCTATTATCCATATCTTTATCTGTCTGTGTATCTTTATACCTTAGTGACTCTGGATTCTAGCAGATCTGTTAATAGCAGAAAATATACTAGCTGTAATTAATCAATTTGATTTTATTATTCCTAGCTATCTGAAGACAGCTCTTATTCATCCACTGAGAATTCAGTAAATTCCAAAACAGCAATTGGGTCATCTATTACCATGAGTCTTTCCAGCTCTCAAAAAACACAGTAAGTTTTTGTTTATTATATTTCTGCATCATCTTGTCACTTGGCTGGTGGCATGCTCTTTCATCATCCATGCCTAACATGGTACTAAGGCCATGCAATCTGCACCCACACAGGCTCTCTGCTGTTTGTGTGCAGTGCCAGGATTTGTGTCCATTCACATGAGCTTCATATGCCAAATGTCATTCTTTTGAGCAATAACCAATATATTTCAGCATATTGGACACAAGAAGCATAAAGAAAAAAATACAGAGTTGATTTGGAATACCAGGTGAATGCTGCAATTGATGCTCTACTTTCATTCACAAAGCAGAACTTCTGGCACGAGAAGCTGTCTGTGGTGACTGTGATAGGCTGGCATTTTTGTGCAGCACAGACTTCAGAATTTCTGTGAGGAGGCTGATGTCCTTGGAGTAGGATGCTTCCCCATCCTCTTGACACTGTATGTGATGGAAAGAGCCCCATTCTTGGAGATTAATCAGATTTTAACTAAAATCTTGGAAAACTTGTGTCATACGTGACAGAAATACAGTGCTGGGAAAACTCTGGCTTCTGGTCATGTGTTCAGCTTTGCACAAGGTTTTGCTTGGGAAACAGAAAGGGTTCAAGGCCAGCACTGAGAAGAAGCCATACTGGTGCAAAAGTGGGCTATTACCTCTCTCTGGGGACTGACTCATGAGAACTCTAGGTCTCTGGTTGTCTCATGTATTAATACTGCTTGCTAATCTTGATGAGGGTTTTTAACCTGGAAATTGTGAGCATCAGGAATACACCTGGTATCACTTTTGATGAGAGAATGACTTTTCAAAATTGCTAGGGCCACAGATAATAGATTTCTAATGCTGCCTAATTCCCTCTCCTACCCAAGGAGGGCATAGAATATGTAAATTGCAAAGGAGTCTGTGCCAGGGCTAGATGGACCACAGATAAAGGTTGTGGTGCACAGTGCCAGGGTTCTGAGGAGGCAAGGGAGTTTAGATGCACGAACAACATAGATTCTTAATTCCTATCAAAAAAAATAACTATTAGAATCATTAGAGGGCAGACGCTTGCTGTGATTTTGGAAGAACTAACCTTTTCTATTACATTTAATGCTGTTGTGATGCCCTCTGGGGACAACATGCAGCCACAGAGCACACTGGGTTTTTAGGAGAATCTGAATGATGGTAATGCATGTAAGAAAAGCTAAATCAGCTGCTGTTGGTACTTTAAATTTAAATTTATTTACCTTCTGTCAGCTGCATAGTATCTAGGAAAAGATTGGTGAGTGACTTTCTCTTGTGAAGTAGAGAAATGCAACACAGTGATTCAGTGCCAACAAGTTAACTTAAAGGTACTTGTGGTATTTCTTTCTCTTGTCTTTTTTTTTTTTTTTTCACAAACACCATGCTTGGGGTGTTTGGGCCTCATGAATTCTAGAATATCACCACAGAGTAGTTCTATCATAATCATGGTAAATGTTGGTTCCTTTGACAGTTGAAAACTAATTTAAATACTACCAGGTGCCTACTGCTATTCTGAGATTGCAGAAGGATGTGCCATTCTTCTGATCCATATTAAGTGACTGATGCTGTAAAATACTTAGGTAAAATCTTTCTGGCATTGCTGTTTTCTCATCAATAAGAAGCAAATTACTTTATTAAACTCTGTATACATGCTGAACAGTAAGTGAACATTGCAGCCAGACCTCATTGCTAAGAAAACAACTTTTTAGGTTTGCTTTTAATTTCCAACCAAGGCATAACTGTTGACATTTATTTATAAAATAAAATGCAGAGATTGCTTTGCTCTCTCTCACTTTTGCTCCTCTTCCACATCTCCATCTATCCGTTATATGATTCTGTGGGGAAGTGAGTGAAAATACCTTGTTATCCCCCTGCAGTAGCTGCAGCTGTCCATGTTCCATGAAACCACTAAATTTCATTTCCTGGGCTGACTATAATAATAAACTGCAAAGGAAAAAAATTCCAGTTTGTTGATTCTGATGAAAAGCTTGGAAAACTTGTGTCACAAGTGACAGAAATACAACAGTGGGAAAATACAGGCTTGCACTCACAGCAACTCAACTTTGCACAAGGATTTGCTTATATAACTGAAAGGGTTTGAGGCCAGCACTGGAACTGGCAGCTACTCAGTTCCTTTTTGGACATTCTGAGAAGGCCAGTACCTGAATCATTCCCCTCATAATCCCATCTGAGTACTTGATCCATATTTCTCCTCCAATTGTTCGTTGTTAGTGATCATTCCCTGATATCAGGGACTGTGTTTTGTATCTCCATGACAAATGCTATCCCTGGGGCAAGAACACTTTGCATCCCTGACAATGCATCCCTGGCAAGAACACTTTGTTCTTGCCATACAGCAACATAAGGCTGTTGAGGTTTTAATAACATTTTAAGGCTGGCACTTCCAGTTAACTTTCTCTTAAAAGAGAACTGATTGCATTGATTAATTTTTCTTACATTTCTGAATATAATCAAAACAATTTCCTACATTTTTTCTTAGAAATAAGCCTCTAATTCTTGGGGTTTTTTTAGCTCTTTTGCAGTGCTGTCCTTAAGCTGCTATTGGAACAGCCTAGAAGTAGCAGTTGAAATGGAATCAGTATGGAAATTGGTCACATTCCAGTGAATTTTAGTGAGGAATGTGTTTAAGAATAAAAAACTCATTAACACACTTCAGATTTCCTGTTCATGGCCCAGAACATGCATAGAAGCTTTAAAGGCTGAAAAAACAAGTATTTACTGATTTCTCTGTTTTGCTCCTAGCAAATGTGTTGTCTTAGAAACACATCAAGCATAAGAATGCTAAGGAGTATTTTTCTCATTAAAAAGGATGGAGAGAGGTAGTACTCGGTAAGCCCTTCATCCTTGAAGAGGTTTTAAGTGCACTGTAGTTGTGAACAGAGAAACTATTTTAGAGGAAATCATCAAAGTTCTGCCAACAAACCCAGCTAATTAACAGGAATATCCTGTACATGACATATGTTATGTTAAGCCCTCCCGAGGGTGATAAATACTGTGAAAGAGAAGTGAGTGGTGCTGAAGAATGCACCACTTGTGACACAGTATCAGGCTGCCTTTCTGCCAAGTCATCCTTCTGGAACAGAAAGTGAAAATAACTTGCATGGTTTTGCCTATGCCAGTAAGACGTGCAGAATTAAGCTCTACAGAAAGCACAAACAATGTACAACCCTCTCATAAAAAGAACAAAACCAAACAAATCAAAACCAAAACCAAACCAGCAGCAGGAACAACTTCCACATAAAGGAGTTTACAAGGATTTTTCTAGTGACTTTTGCAAAAAAAGAACCCTGTTAATTTAAATTTGCTATGTAATTAGCAAGTCCAATCACAATTCTACTTGTATAGAATATTCTTGAATGTAATCTCTAAAATATAGCTGGCCAGTACCAAAGGATTGCAAGTATTGAGTTTGCTTCTCATCTTACATATATCTCTGGAACAGGTAATTGAAAAATCGGAACACTTTTCCCTCCTGTTTTACTCACACCTCATCTTAAGCATTCTGCTATCAAATCTGTACATTTTTTCAGTATTTGTGTGTGTATGTGAATACATTGCCTTCCTGCACTTCCAAAACATGAGGATGATGAAGGAATGCCTATAAGGCACCAAAGTGTACATTATTCTGCACAGTAGTGGAGAACTTGAAAGGATAGGTGTTAATTGTTGGTAGTCCTTTGGAGGAGCAAAAGGAAACTAAAGCAACTCATTAAAATTTCTGGAGTAAGACACTTCCATGAGGAGAAGTGGGATGCTGTTTTGCTGCTTGTTCTTTGGTCCTAAGGAATGGCCTCAATAATCTTAATGAAATTCACTGTGATACTCTGTTCCTTTTGTGAAATTTTCCATAGAGAATATTCTCAAATTCTCTTAAAGAATTTATCTGATTACTTAGGTGATTACTCTTTAAAGTTTTTCTTTAATGTTAGGTGTGGTGAATCTTTACAGCGCTTTAAATGTGGTGAATCACATTCTTCTGTTATTTTGTCCCCACAGAAGTCAGTTGCTTAAAGAAAGAAGTGTACAAAACAGCAGCAATTCAGATTTTGTGTTTGGGGAAAACATGGTTGAAAGAGTTTTGGTTGGATCTGCACATGTTGGAAGACCTTTTATCAAGGTTAGTGTACTTAAGAGTGCGATTACTTTTTCAGATATTGGTTCTTTTTAGGTCGTCCTTCTTTTAAAGATGTGAGTAATTATGGTTCCAATGTCTCTTGAGGAGAAAATATCTAAGGATGTGCTGCTGGAGGAGTAGGCATTCCTATCTTCACCACCCTAGACAGGTTCTTTAATTACTAATGCCTACCAATATGCACTCCTGGATTTTTACTTGAAAAAGAGGTTTTTATCTCTTCCATGTAAAGTGGAACACCCTCAACATAAGATAAAACAATGTGGTGGTTCCTGCTGCTCAAATAACTTCCATAGTAACTGTAAGCGGTTGGATGGGTTCCTTTCCTGAAGGGAAGCCGACAAGAAAGCTGAAGAGACTGTTCACAGGCGTGACAGGACAAGGGGAAACAGCTTCAAACTGAAGGACAGTAGGTTTGGGTTTGCTATTAGGAAGAAATTATTCTCTTTGAGGAGGTGACACCACTGTAAAACAAATCCCTAGAAATGCTGTGGAGGCCCCATCCCTGGAGGTCATCCAGGATGACCATCCAAGGCCGAGCTGGATGGGGCTCTGAGCAACCTGGTCTAATTAAAGGTGTTCCTTCCCATGGCAGAGAAGCTGGAACCAGATGATTTTTAAGGCCCCTTTCAACCTAAACCATCCTGTGATTCTGTGATAAATAAGTATGAAGGAAAACTTTGACACCTTAGAGAGTATCCGTGTTAAAGCATATTGTGCATGCTTGTGAGGCAGCTTATGCCCTGAAGGACTCTAGGACAAAAAAGTGGTTCTGAAGCTGAGGACTGCACCATTGAAAACAGATTTGAAATTCAGTTTTCAGTTGAAGTAGGATGAAAACTGTATGCTTATCTGCCAGGCAAAAAGCTTGGCAGCCATAGGTTTGGGATGTCTTCTGGCTAAGATTCTTTTATAAGGTATGAGTTGAGACACTGAGCATTGTCAGGAGCCACAATCATTTATTTAGACATGACTAAGAAAATTTAACTGCAAAACTGAAGGTGATAGAAATTTTTAAGTCTCCTGAGGTTAAGTTTGTGGTGTCTGGGCGTTCTCTACTACTCTTCTGGGAACTTATGGGCTTGAACTGGAAATAAACCAGTACCTTAACACCTAAATTATTCATTGGATTTAAATACTAGTCCAGGATCCATACGAAGATGTCATTCTTCTTGAAGGAAGAAAGATGTACTGATTCTATGATAGTAATATTACTTCCTCTAGAGACTGAAATTGTATCATGTGGGCTACTTTTACTCTGAAGCTATTAAAATTGGTTGCCTTCAGCCTAACATGCCATCATTATTCAATATTCTATTTGATATAAATTAACATAGCCATTTTTTAAAATAGGAATTCTTATTTCCCCTGTGTTTTTCTAGAGTCCTGAGAAGCATCCCAAGCTGTGCAATGAAGCTGATTTACACAAAGGAGAAATAACGTCCATGTCCACAGGATCTTCTCATGTCAGGCCACAAACAAGTAAGCATACTCAGCAAACAAGCACAGTTGGCTTTATTGTTATATCTCACTCTATTTTAGAGGATGTCACATAAGTGGTGGTCAATACTATTCTCAAGATACCCAGTCATGAGTATGCCAAAATCTATTTTCAGAAAGCAGGCAGAGTTTGTTTTATGACATGTGAACTGGACTAACTCAAGAAAATGTTACAGACTATTATTATTTATTACAGATTATTGTTTATTGTCTGAAGAAAAATGCAGCGACCTTTATGAATGCCTTGTGGACATCGCTGAATTAAAATTTTAGGCTGTCTGCTGCTTGCATTTTTCAAATTCTCATATCAATTACTTTGTTATTTTAGATTATAACTGTGGGACTGAAAGTTCAACATAGACAGATTTCAGGGTTTGTTTGTGACTCTGGTGTGAGATTTCTACTAAGCGAGCCATGTAAACCTAGGCTGTGAGGGAGTCCCCAGCAGGCCCCTGTTGTGAGCCTTCTTGATAAATTCTGCCCTCCTCTTTACTAACAGATGTATTAGATCCTATGATTTGTGTAAGCATTCTTATAAGTAAAAAATTCTAAATATAAACCCCTCAGAACATGTGTATAGATTATGCGAAGATACAGAGCTTTGTAATAATGTTGTTCCTTTTAAATATTGTCCTTCTCTGTTCCTGTTAAATATTCATTATAAATGTATTATTATTCTGAGTATTGGGATAGGTATACTTGGCATAACAATATATCAGATGAGTTTAATTTGGAAAATCAGCTTCTAAATATTTAGGCCTTCTTTCTGATTGTTCCTATTTCTCCCTGGGGACAGATCTCTGCAACTATAAACAGCCCTGTTCAATTCTGTAAAAGCCTTTTTAGTGAGGTATTTTGTATTCCTGCCTTTTCCTCTAATGTTTGTTCCTTTGGCCAAAAACTTATTAATAACACTAAACAATGTGAGATACCAGAGGTATTACTGAGGTCACTTCCTGTGTGACCTGTACTAGTTTTGTTATCCTAAAACTATTCCCAAAATACTCCCTGTACAGAAAGAATTTCTTTTTTTTTTTCCTACAGAAAGACCTTTGTTGAAGAATGCAACACTAATTGAATCAGCAGCTGCTTGTGTTTCCAAGCCAGTGGAGAAAATCCTGTTAGATAAAGTTGAAGTTATAACTGGAGAAGAAGCAGAACAAAATGTATTGCAGGTGTGTATTTCATAAAACCGTGATGAGTAGTTTAGTTGTTGAAAAGAATATCTAGATCAACTGCAGATGCAGCAATCTGAAAATAACTTCAATTTATATTTTAAATTTTTGCCTTTTTTTAAGCTATGCCTCAGTTAACCCATTTTTCTGTAAGTTGGTATGTTCTTTTTCATACTATATTTGTTTATTTTGTAGTCTCTTTTAGTAGGTGCCTATTTCAGTGGTATTTTATAAGCATCTACATCGTATACTAGCTGTAATCACAACCTTAGAGCTGGAAGTGATTTGAGTAAAGATGGGGTTTATGAAAAAAATTTTTGGGGAAAAAAAAGCAATGTGTTGTAAAAGTAATTTGTTTTATAGTTCAGCTAAAATAGCAATTATCTTTCCAACCTGGCTGAGCGTATCTTGTTATTCTTTGGCTTCAAAATATTATTTTCTCAGAAAATAGCAATTATGATTTAAAAAATCTTAACATTATTTTATTTTTGATTAATTTTTCTGTCTTAGCAGAACACAAAAGTTTTACTATCTTTGGAGCAGTACTCTTCTAGCAGTACTAGTATCCTGTTGCATAACATTTGTGAAGAGTGAGGAATTAAGGTTGTACAACTTCTGCAGCAAATTTAGCTTTGCTGGTGGATATCAGAGACTGCTGCTACTCTTAAAAACACAGCAGCAGCAAAACTGAAGGGCCTCAGCAACTTTCTCAACAGACAAAGAGTTAATAAAGATGAAACAATTGAAAAAGTAAACTGGGACTCATGTTGAATGTTTTCTATGGTGAGAAAAGAGATCACAGATCTAAGAGCCCCTTCATTTTAAGTAGTAAAGGTGATACATCTATATATCTATGTACGGATATATCTGTGTACCTTTCTGCACATGCCGTGTAATACATGGATGTATTAAAAGCCATATCAAAAGTTTTACAACCATAAAGTTGTAAATGTAAAGTTGTTATTTTAGAGCCAATAAAACTAGCGTTAGCTGGCAGTTTTCATTATGTATTTCTCTTTCAGATCAACTGCAAGCTTTTTGTATTTAATAAGCTTTCTTTAAGCTGGACTGAAAGAGGCAGAGGATCCCTGAGGCTTAATGACACTTCTAGCAATAAGCATGGAATGTTACAGTCAAGGCTAAGTACGAGTTAAATAAAGAAATATTCCGTACAGAAAACATCAAATAACTTGTATTATTGTTGGTGAGAGTTTGTTTCAGAACATTTAAATCTGAGAAGATTGTTGTATTTAAGTCAAGTTGCTAAGATTCTTTTTATGTGATAAAGTTCTGTGTGTTCCAGACTGAGGAACTGGGCTCACGTACATTGTTAGGTTCTCTGAGGTACTTCTCTGTGTACTTCTCTGATGTACTGTGTCTTCAGCCCAGTCACCAGGCTAACAGTTTGCTCTTTGTTGGTTCTGCTTTTTCAGCAGCACTGTTTCAAGACTCTTCTGGAATGTTTTTTTAAATGTGCTGTCACTGTTTTGTACTGTATTGCACAGTTTCAGCAGATTACTTCCTTTGTGTGCCAGACATATTGAAACAAACTACTATATTTGGATACTAAAAAAGTAAAAATCTCACTATATCAGGATTTTATACCAAATCATAAAGAATAATTTTTGAAAATATTAGTTGTATACAAGTGCTGGAAAAAACAGCTGCAGTGTATCTTATCATATTAACCTTCTTATTTTAGTTATGCGAAATCAAGGTAGCTTGAGACTGATTCTCAACACCCAACTGTGGGAACAAATGGTTATAAAAAGAGCAAACAGAAAGAGCCTGTGCTTCACTGCCACAGATCAAGAGGACCATTCTGTTCAAGTATTTCTAACTCAGGTGAGTAGGAGACAACAGCTGCACCCAAAACCCCACTTCATGTAGAATTCTGAAGGGCTGTTGAAGGTTGGTTTTAGCAAATGGCCTTCATGCTCTATCAAACTGTGCTCAGCTTAGATGTTACATGGCTTTTATTATGGAATGCATTAGAATAAAAAAACAGGTGTGATGATATAATCTGGCCTTAAGACAGACGTTCCCAGATTCTGGTTCACCTACCACCAATGGAATGGATATCATTCCAATAATGTGCAGAAATGGCTCTTCTTTAATGAAAGCAATACACTTACAATTTCTTCGCAAGTAGTTAACATTTTGTAAATTACTCTGGTAAAAGGCAGCAGCTTTCTGCCATAGTTCTCAACATAGCACTTGCAATAAATCCAACCAAGGCAGGACCTCCATTTCTCAGTTGAGAAGAATACAGAGTTCCAATATCACCATGTGTAAGACCCAAGGATGTCCTGGGAACCCTGATTTTATCCAGCAAGGGCTAAATTGGAGAAGGAAATGTGCTGGACTTATTTGCAAATAGATAGCCCATATGTCCCTAGTTGGAAAGTGAGAACATCCACATGAGTCTAAGGATGTTTATGGTTTCCCCAGCAGATCTTTCTAGGAAGGATTCAGCTTGCTGGGAAAGACAAATAAATCATCATTTCCAGGAAGTGTGACATATCATACACAAGCAAAGCACCATGCATTGTATATGCAAGTACTGTAAATCTGTCACTTCTTAACAGGGATTGACTTAGGACTTAACATTGACTATGGCTGTGCTGGACTGCTGGTCTGCTTGTGAGAATTACAAATGTCCTGATTTCCAAGTGTACTGCACTGTTTTCATAGAGAGTGAAACAGTACTGCACTGTTTTCATAGAGAAACTTGCATTCCGTAAATTTGTATTGGCACTACTGGGCAGTAAAAATAGACATCTATGAGGAAGTCACAATAAATGAGAGCTGTATGGGTGTGGCACGGGTTGCAGGAACCTGCTTCTACAGATATTGAAGAGGCTTGTTATCCATCCCTACAGTATCCACCTGAAGACTGTATGTCAGAGCTTTCCTACTTCTAGAACCAAGCCCAAGAATCATCTAAATATCAAATACTCCATAAAAACTGATCTGTTCTCCAGGGAAAGTAATTTTTAAGCTTATGTTTCTTGTAACTATAGAGAAAATAATCAACAGCTGCATATAAAGCTCAGACCACATAAAAGAACTTCACATTATTTGTATTTAATATTTGGATGTTAATTATTAAGTGTGGATCTTAAGCTGATTGTTTTGATTAGAAAGGACAAAGTACAACTCTTTCAATACTTTTAAATGAATGTTTTAAAATAGAGATTTTTCTCAGTTGTTTTGCATTGTATACATTTTATGTTCTGCAGGCAAGCTCAAAAGACACAGAACACCTTTATGCAGCAATACACCATCGCCTTGTGGCCTTGCGAAGCTTTGCTGAGCAAAAGCCAGATGCTCATCAAGGAGACACAGAGTCAGAAACAGCTTTTCAGCCATTAAACTGTGATAGTGATGATGAAGATGATGAAGAACTAAGTCAAGTGAGCAGCACTGGATCTGGTAAGTGGAGGTTTTGCTGGAAATGTGTAATCCTTTCGGGGCATTTGCTTAAAGTAATGAAAATCGGACCTTTTTTATGTTGACTATAACTTTTATCTGATACAGATATCCCTTTTTCAAGTAGAAGTCAGGTAATTCCTTTTAGTATTTTGATTTTTTACTGTTAAAATGTAAGATTTTCCCAGCTAAAGCATCAACACATATTTATAGCCATGGAATACTCTTGATAAAAGAAATTTTATATTATCAATCATTATCTATATGCTTTTTCAGTATATTTCAGTAGAAATTACTATGGATGTTGAGATACTGATTTTACCTTGAGTAAGTGAAGAATGAGTCCATTCACATCAGTGACTAGCTTGTTACTAAAAGCCTGCAGCACATCTTTATGAAGATATTTATTATGTCATGGTTAACTTTATTTAAAACATGTTCCTTGATTGTAACAACTAGCTCAACTAGGAAATCTGCACGACAACATTTACACACCAGTTCTGCCAGCATTCTTCATAGCAAAAATGTAGATTTCTCAGAGAGAAAAATGCCACTAAAATAGGATATTAATGCCTTAACACTTCTTTTAATGCAACTCACAACAGGGATACAGTCACATTTGCAGACAGTAAGGCAGAAAGAGCTGTTAGATCCAAAAGCTCTTCTATCTCAGCAAAAGACAAGTCATATTTCTGGAGCAAATTCACTGCTCTTGCCAAACTGCCACAGGGGATACAGGAGCTTCTAATTAGGTGTGATTTTTCAACAGATGGACTACATCAGGCAACTGTGAGTTGTTGCTCACAGGATTTGTTTCCCTCTGCAACTAGGTAACATACTTCCTTATATTATAAACATTCCTTTCAACAACTCTTCATGAAGAATCAAGAAATGAACAGTAGCAGCTAAAGTACTGTTCTCCTAAGGGAAAACAATTCCCCTTTATCATTGAATCATAGAATATTCTGAACTGGAATGGACCCTTAAGGATCATTAAGTCCAGCTCCTGGCCCTGCACAGCACACCCCCAGAGTCACACCATGTGTCTGAGAGCATTATCCAAATGCTTCTTGAGCTGGATAATGCTGTGAGCACTGCCCTGGGGAGCTGTTCCAGCGCCCAACCACCCTCTGGGGAAGAACCTTTTCCCAATATCCAGCCTAAATCTCCCCTGAAACAACTTCAGCCCATTCTCTTGGGTGCTGTCACTGGTCACCACAGAGAAAAGATCAGTTTCTGCTCCTCCTCTTCCCCTCATGAGGAAGCTGAAGACCCCTGTGAGGTGTCCCCTCAGTCTCTTCTTCTCCAGGGACAACAAGCCAAGTGACCTCAGCTGCACCTCATGCAGCTTCCCTAAACGCCCTTCACCATCTTGGTTATCCTCCTGATAGAAGGCAATACCAAACAGATATATGAGTTATATATTTATTTTGATTTGCAGAAACTTCTGATACAAATATTCAGATCGCAGCCACCAAAGATATTCTGAAATGTGTGAGGTGTTGGGTTTTTTTTTGTCCTTTCAGTCTAAGCATCTGTGCCTCATTTATTCCAGTTTGTAACAACAGTTTTAACAATCCCTTTTCAAGCACTTTTTAAAATGGCTTCTAGCTCTTCTGCTTATTTTAGTCTCTTCTCAGAGCCACAGGGTTTTAATTTGCACAGATTTCAGTTACTGGTATCCAAGTCACTCTCCACCTTCAGACATTCAATCTCACTCGTGACTGTCCCTGGAGCTCCCTTTTACTAAAATGGAAGAATAATAGGCCTTATGGGTTTTGGACAGGAAGAGGTCAGTTTTAAATATCTGCATACAAATGTCCATTTAGATACAAGAGAACAGATCGTGTTTTTTTTAAGAGCATTAGTTTTAACATTTTTATTTTCATTCTTTCATTTTCATTGAAGGGTGTATGTAAATAAGTAATCTTCATACTGATGTAACTCAGTCTCGGAGATTACCTCTCCTTAAGAAAATATAAATGTTAAGAAGCCTAAGTCCTCAGGAACTGTTTCTTTACAAGAGATATGAGAATTTACAAAATATGCCTGCATTTTATGTCATTCCATTCTATTTGTTTTTCTCACCACCCCCCCGCCCCCGTGGTTTTCTTTTCTTAATATAGCAATTTCCTTCTTGTTAAAATGAACTCATGCAGTTGCCTAGATGATGTATTTCATGACACTGTAAAAGACATCAAAAATTAGATCTTTATTATCTTCATAGTATCTTCATAATGATTGTCTTTAGTGCTTGAGACTGAAGAAGAAAGCAAATATGATATACTTAGTAAGTGATGTTTAAGTGATTCTGAATATTTGCAAGACTGTTGTAGGCATTCCTTACAGAAAATTCTTAATCTACAGTATGTTAATGCCATATACAGACAATGTATAAGGTAGTAGAGATTTTTGTATGATTTCATGAGTTCAGTATAGACATTTATTCCAATATTATTTAAAATTCCTAGTTGATTTGCTTTACTTTATGAAAAGTCCATAAAGAGAAATTTGCTGTGCCTGATATTTTTATCAGATCATATTTTACCAGTTACAGCCTAAATATTTTTACCAACAAAATGCTCTGTAAATCTCAGTGGAGAGAAAAAGAACAATTAACCTTTAAATAGATTTTGAGAGTGGATGGGGCCAATAAGTCTTTGGAAAGTATTTATCTTTTCCCTTTGCCTATAAAGTGAGCTGAGGAAGTGAATTTAGACTAAACAGTAAACTTCTTGGCTGAACAAATTCAGAGGTACAAGGGAGGTACAAGGACAGCACTGTCAGTAGGCAAAGAAAAGTGTTATGCATTACTCCTTATACTCCACCTCACTGATCTGAAATCTTGTCCTAACATCATCCTGATTGAGGAATCATCTCTTTTGACTGAGGTATCGTCTCTGTAATTTTATCTGAGAAGCTATTAGAATGAATTCAAAGATTCTGGAATCTAGGACTGGGTAAGTCCCAAGAAGTCTCTCCAAACCCAGTCATAGGCCTTACAAGAAAAATCACAGCATGCAAAGACATAAGAGTGTATCCCAAATGGATCCACAAAGGTTTTCGAGACTACTGGTATTGAGAGCCTGTAGTCTCCAAACACCAGCAGTGTGTTGGTCCAGGAGCCAGACAGTATCCTAATAATAGAAATGCAGAAAAGCACATGCATTTGCAGAACTGAAGAATGTTTTAGGGACCCTTTCTGGTCCACCCTACATGTACTTCCATCTCAGTTTCATGAGGAGTCTCTCTTATGCTGCAGTTTATCATGATTTAAAATGTCGCAAGAGCTTTCTTTCTATTTTGCAGTAAAGTACTTTTAAACTTTTTTAAGGAACTGGCTCTTCAGCAACACCACAGTAACTCGTGAAAAACTGCTTTGTTTGGCATTTCTTGTCAATTTACTTTAAATTCTTCTCAGTTGTTAAGGATTCCAAACTATAAAGCTAACACACACATACCTAATGGTGATTAAAACTGAGGAAAAAGGAAAAGTTAAGAATTAACTTCTTTGTTGGAGTTTCTCTATTCTTTTCAGCAGGCACCAGTAATATCTAAAGCAGAGAAAAAAGACACTCCCATATCCCATAAATGCTCCCATATCAGGAAAGAGAAGGGGGAAGATCAGTTTTAATATTCTGACAAACACAAGGTTTCATTTCACTTGTAAAAGATTTTAAACTCTTGGTAAGTATTTAGGGGTGGCCAGATGGTAGTAGCAATTTTTAAGCAGATACTGTGAAGTGGTATTATGTGTCTGACATTATTAGTCAGTTCTACCTACTTTCTGCAGATGAGTCAAAGTCACAGAGATTATGCACCAAAACCACTTTCTCATAACCAATGAGCTGTTTGAAGGTATGATGGATTTCTCACAGTTTTCTGAGCATCTGTAATGAAGTCTTAAAGCAGAGTGCCCTCCACAGAGTGAGATAATTTGCATCCTGGGTACATTGCCCTACCTAGATATCAGATTCCTTGGTGTTTTTTGTGCTTGTCTTTATTGACTTGGAGGGTCATAGGCTTCATTCATGATTCACATGCTCAAATATTTGTGAATTATCCTCTGTTATCTAGTTACCTATTTACCTAAACCAGGAACTGATCATATCCAAACTTTAACCTACTGCTTTGGTATTATGAAATGCTGGATTGTTTCAAAACATGAATATGCTCAAATAAGCAAAATTTTTTCAATAAATTCTTTTCCAGATCATTCGAGATGGAACCGCAGGCAGTCTGTTGTCTGCTCATGATATCTGCCAGAAGTTACAACAGCTCAGCTGGGAACTCATCTTCCCAAAATGTCTAAGCTGACTCATCAGCCCCTGGAGGGAGGAAATGAGATGCATATTACTTTATTACTTTTAAGTAGAGATTAATTTTAGAGACAGCTTAAGTTTAATTCATTGAGAAAGAACTTCAGATGCACTATTGAGGATTCCAGGCAGCCTGCTTTGCACTGAGCTGTGAATAACACCATGGCTTCCAATAGTCAAGAACTGTTACAAAGTCTTTCAATTTTAGAATTAAATATATTTAGATACATTATTAGAGTGAGGAATTTTATAGGGAATATGTACTTGTTCATCATATTGATGGGTAATACCACATAAACATGAACTAATAATATATGTGAACAGATATTTGTTACTTTTAATCTATTATTTAAAAGATACATTTGGAAAGCTTTAAATTTTGCTTCACTGAAAACATTTATTTAAAATTGTGTAGTAACATTCAGCATCCTGTTTGTAAATACATGCAAGCAAAACCTAGGGTGGCAGTTTAGTATGACCAAGGCCTATAGAAACTAGCCCCTATAGAAACACCCCTTATACAAGGGGTTATATTTAATGTTTATTTTGAAAATATCTGGAGTGGTACACTTGCTGCAGAATTTTGTTTAAGGGAAAAGAACCATGATCTGCATCTTTCAGCTGTATGCACCAAAAGAATTCACCATGAAGAAGTAAAAGCCTGTTCTAAAGGCTATATCAGCTTTAAAATTTAAAGTGTATCTGCTTGCTCATGAATACCTTTCTAGCTGAACAAAACAAACACCTGCACTTGTGTATATTAATTGTCCATTTGATATACACAAATAAATGCATGCACAGTACAACAGGATATCTACATTAAATGTGTGAGATTATCTGAGATTATTTCTGCTTTAGCTGTTGCTATTCCTAACAGTATCATTCATAAGTATGTTACACATTCTCATGTGCACAATAATTCCAACAGTGGCCAAGACACAGTTGCTCTGTAGAAGTCATTCCAAAAATTAATGCCTTCTACATAAACATTTTTGTGAGGAAAAACCTCCAATTCACCTGTGAATCAAGACTTGCAGGGTCATCCATAAGCCCATGCAAAATAAGATGCACTACTTATGTTCCATGTTTTCATTCCGTCAAAATCAGAATTTGTCTGCAATCTCTCCACTGCCACTTCCCTGATGTCCTGCACATTGTTTGTCATCCTCAGAGCTGAAACAATGTTCTGAAATATCTCATGTCCTTTTAATTAGGATAATTGTAATGATTTCTCAATCTAAAAAGCTGCAACATACCTGATAAGTCAAGTTACAATTTAGTTTTCTCATTTGAACATGGTATGAAGTTGGAACAATACTAGTTTCTTCCTGAATTCTCAGTGCACTGCCAAGATTAGTATCCAGATGAAGCGGAAATAGTTGTACGGATTACACTGAATGTAATGGCCCACCAAAATTAGCACTTGTCTGACATTGATTTAGCATTTGGATGACAGTAAATTTAAGTGGAACTTGATTTCTGCCTTCAGGAAAAAGGAACTGCTTCCCAGCAGAGCACCTGTGTCAAACAGTGAAGCATGGGGATTCTCTTTGATTCCAGTCTGCCAATAACAAAAATATTGTTTCCATAATGAGCTGTACATTGTGTCCTTTGTTATCAGCCTCGCTCCTGACCACAACAATATTTACATCACTGACCTTCATATTTCATTGCTGCAACTCATCCTCAGGGACAAAGCTCCATGCTATAAAAACTCAGGCAGTTGTAAAACACAGCAGCCCTATGTATTTAGCAACAGGTCATGGTAATATGTTTGCCCTGGAGTTCAGCTGGCTATGCGCTGAATGCAGAGTTTGATTTCAAAGTCTGTCCTGATAATCAAAGCTGTCTGTGGAACAGGATTTAAGCACCTCAGTGACACAATACCCCTCTAAATTCTACTACAGCTGTAAAATCCTTGGTAAATGAGGGAGGTTTCCAGGGCAGGGACAACAGAACTTTTTCAGACACAGGACTTAAACTTTGTAATTTGCTCCCAAAGCATACAGAAAAAGGTTTATAAATAAAAGCTATTTTGATCTGCCTCTTCCCAAGATCCTTAATGTATACACAAGTATACATATAAACACATACACTCATGTGCACACACACAAACATGAAGCTTCATCTCCCAAAAGCTAAGGAGGAGAAGAGATGTTTATTTTAAAGACATTGGATACTTTGGTAATAGAGGACAAAATTTTTGCTCTTTAAAACCTAATTATGTGTTCTGTTTAGTTTCATGGCACTAAAGTTCACTGTTCCTCAAGCCTGAAGGTACACCATTATGTAATGTATTAAATTGCTTTTAAAATGTAGTTTGTCATTTTATGACACCTGGAGAGCAATTTCGGCACCTCAATAATAAACAATTTCCTTACAACTTAAATTTCTGTGTAACTAGGAGTCTTATTTTGCGTCCCAGTTAGAGCTTCCATTAATTAAGAGTACCATGCTGCAGAATCTCAAGCCTGCTTTCCTAAGGAAAGAATATGTAAATGGTTGTGCATGCCATCCACCTATCTGTCAGACCCACACTGAGTCCACTGTTCAGTTTCAAAGGATTGCACAGGAGTTAGAATGCTCTAAGACAATTTTAATTCTTCATGAAAATTAGCAGTTGCTGAATGACAGAAATCAGAGAAAAGCATCCTTTGAGGAAAAGTTTTCAGGGTAAGATTGGTATTTTCTGTGGTGCTGGTGGGCCTAAGTGGTGTTTTTCTGCTTCTGTACAAGCTGCAGCACTTTCTGGGAGGGAGGAGAAGCAGAGCATGGAAGCATGGGTCCTTGTGGCCTGAAGAGAGGTGATTCAGTATGAAACCCGTATGAGCCCATGTGAAACTAGACATGATTTTTTTTCCAGATAAAAAATCTATTTATGAGAAACCCCAGTGACTAATTTATATACATAAGGGATGTAGTGGTGGAAGATCTTATATATTCATACAGCAGTAATTTTCCCAAGGAGGGAAAACTAACAGTTCATAATAATATATTCTACTAAGATTAGGAAGTTCTAGCAGAATCCACTTGGATGGGACAAACTGAATGTCCTACTTTACATTCTGGAGGCATTTGTATCTCTTCATAAATCTTGTCCTGTTCCTCAGGTTTTTATGTCATGCTTTTTAGTGACCTCTGAAATAGTTTTGGCAGAGTGTATGAAGTTAAGGGTTAGGTAATATCTCTATTGAATAAATAAATACAGGAAAAACTTCTAGCACATCTGCTTTCACTGCTAGTGACAGCCAGTATGACATGGACAGGGAGGGAAAGAGCATCTTCATTTCCCTTAGATGGGTTTCAGAGGCCTTACCACGGGGCTATGCTGGCAGGAAAACTTAGAAAAAGCATGCACAGCCCATTCTACAGCAGTTACCTGTCTAAAAAGTGGACTTCAAATCAGAACAGTTTGTGTTTCTCAAACACTAAAATTATTCATACAAAATAAAGTGTCTACAGCTGTTTGAGCATATTCAAATTGCTTCTGAAATGTTGAAGTCAATTGTATTAGACCTCTTGAGGGATGGTGTAGTTTGCTTTGTAAACTAAAAGTTAAGTAAAGAGTGGGAAGAAAAGTAGAAAAATAAATCTCTGATAATTAAAATATGTTCTAATGGAAGTGTGGACAAGAAAGCTTGCTCCTCTTTTTTTTTTTTTTTTGTGTAAAAAAAATCAGTAATTTGCATTTATAAGAATAGCTACACTTACTATGCTTTTCCTTAAGCTTCTTCCTTGATTTTGTAATTTGGAATTTCTGAAGCAAATTACATGACTAAATTACACGACTCAACTATGCAATCACTGATGAGGGTACACATGTTGCAAGCAAAGTGCAAGCACACGGAGAGGATCTGGGATCAGAAATTCCATCAGACTTCACTTGCTAACACCTTCTTTGATGTGCCTGGTAGGACCCTGATGTGTTGCCTGAGTGACGGTCTCTAAGTGTCAGTCTGGAGTTTTCCTCTGGATTACCAGAATTAACAGCTGCGGTCAGCTGCTCTCAAAATCCGAGGACTTGGATTTATGAAATGTTACAGTGATGGTGTGTTTACCTCGTCCCCTGTGCATGCACCTCACGCTGACAGCATCACCATTTTAAACATAAACAAACCACAAGCAATTTCTGTTACCAGTAGCACTGAGGGTCACATAGAGTAAGTTGAGACAATGCAAATAATTGGGTAAGTTAATGATATACTAATTATTAATTAAACTATCACAAGAAGGCATTATTCAAAGACTTCAAGAAAGAGTAGAAATGAATAGTTGTCCCAGATTGTAACTGCACTACAACCAACATATACATTCTTTTGGGAGGCAATAAGCTATATATGGAGATTATCTTATATAAAACGGCTGGCACAGTTGTGCATTGCCAGTTTTACAGCTAGTGAAATAGCTTAGGGAGTAATTTATTGTTTATGTGGAAATTTTTCCAGTTACTTTGTTACACAGAATATTTTGTGTATTACATAGGTATTTTTTAAAGTTCACAGTATAACTTGAAGCATATAGAGCTGTCTGGTTTTTTATGGATTTGTGTCTTGAAATTTACATCATGTATTACAACTCCTTGGTGTCTAAAATGGGCATTTTTCTGAAGCATTTTTTAACTTCAGGCAATATTGAGGCATCTGTTTCCATGAAGAATTTTTAAACACTCTATGCCCAAAGCAAACTTGGTTTTGGTCAGCAAGGGGTTCAGAAAGTTGTTACAGTAGAAAGTCACTCCTAGTCCACATTTGTGTCCTACAAGGATACCACGTTTAAATTCCTATATTTATTTGTTTAACTTTGAATTAATCTGTCCCCTAATCTACTGGGTATATTGTTTTAAAGTTATTGAAAATGAAGCATGAAGAGACATGTGATATGTCACAAACTGAACATATCTCAAAATAGGTAAAGGGTCATTTGACAGTATTGTGTGTCTTCTTGCTTTATATCAGGTGTATGCTCAAATCAAGAATTGTAGTGAGGGAGGGGTTAGTGTCTAATGAACATTTTGTAAGTAGGTCCATTTATAAAGTAAGATGCAAACTGTAAGTAATATTCAACAAACTGTATTTCATATGATATATAAAGTTTAAATCCTTTTCCACAAAGACAATGGGGTATCAGACAATCTGCATACTCTGACAAAGAGCTAGCCTGTCAGAGACCTCCTTCTGGGAACTGTACATTAATCACTTCATAGCCCATGCTTCAGCATTGTTTCCAGATCTTTAATCATCTACTGATTTGAATTTACATTTTAAAATACGTATTTCATATTTTACGATTATAAGCTTGCTGTGGGAATTAATTCAAAAGACCATAACATGATAATTGCATGATTTCAGAATAAAATACTGTTCCATATTCAAACTTTTGATTTTCAAAAATCAAAACAATTCAATATAAATAGGCAATACACAAAGCACAAAAATCTTAGAGGAGCAGCTAAATGGTCAATTAAGTTATAAAATAGATACCATTCAAAACAGAGTCATAAATTTTCGAAACCTCTTATATCTCTTAGGTCTCAAGGATGTTGTATTACCTATTGCTTTGTACAACCTTTAAGTTAATGGTTATACAGAATGAGGCATTTTCTGGTCAGCAAGGGAATTAGTTATGTTTAATTGGTTTCCTGGTAATCTGTTTTGTGATATTTTCCTTCAAGGCTAAGCTAATCAGTAGACAAAAAAAAATCCTCCTACCCACCAGCAAAGACTGGAGAGAACCTTTGTTTTGTGGGAAGAGCAGAATGGCTGCAACTATGCTTATTTCCTAAGACTCCTGGCAAAGCACTGTAGAGGAGTGCTGCATTGACAGGCAGGAGTTGCTGCTTCGATCCCTTCCCCCAGGGAAGATGAGAAACAAGGTGAGTAATGAGAAATGTCCAAGTGAAGCCTTCAGTGCAGAAGGACCGTCTGTGGCAGTCGATGCCTGCACATGCAGTTATTGATAATCATGCAAACCCCCACAGAATTTCTGGACAGCTTGCTTACAATATTAAAAAGTAACTCAGGATCGATAATTTAATTTTTTTTTTTAACCTGGACTTGCCAGACGCTGTCTCGCAACGCTGCGGCCAGGTCCCTTCTGCCCTTCCTGACACTGGCAGATGTCACGAAGACCAAAACAGGCACGGATAACAAAAAGAGCTTTTAAGCTACATGTATCTCACCAGCTCTGCGCGACCAGATGCAGTATTTAGCCCTTCTAAAACACAGCACGTGCTGTGTTTTCCCACCTCTCTGAATTATTTTCCGAAAGTTTTTTCCCGTCCCTCCTCAGTTTCCCAGGGAAGCAGGCCGGCGCCCAGCGGGGCGATCCCACCTGACTTCCTTCCACCGCCTGGATGGTGCCGGCCCGCACCCGCTGCTCCAACGGGGTGAAGTGTCACCAGTAATGAGAGCACGGTCGCTGTCCCGTGGGCTGTGGGGAACACTGTTGAGGAACACTGCTTAGTCTCAGAATACTGCTTGGTCTCAGAATTCCTGTCTGTTCCCCCAAGCTAATGCACTATTATCAGTTCGTATTTGCCTTTCTGCCGTGCTGAAAAACTATCACAAAGGCCGAGGACAGGAGTAGCAACACGTGAGATTTCCGCACACGCGATCTAACACCAAATCATTTCTCCCTCTTTATCTCTTTTAACACTGTCGCTGCCTCCCGGAACACTAGGAGTACTAGCGGGAGACTGATGGCATTGTCGCTGTCCTCTGGGACATAGGGGAGCACTGGACGGGCGGGTACTGGGAAAACACTCTGGGGCACGGGAAGTACCGGGGGTGCTGCTGCTGAGCCCAGGGACACAGCGGAGCAGCGGGAAGCGCTGGGGACGCTGTCACTGTCCCCTCACGGCGGGGGTCGGCCCCGCACCCCTCACAGCGCCCGGGGGGCCGGGCGCGGGGACATCCACCGCGCGCCGCCTACGTGCCTCGCGCCCCGTCCCGCGCGCCACCAGGAGCCGGGGCGGGGCCAAGCAGGGGCGGGCGGGGGGGGGGCGAGGGGGGGAGAGAGAGAGATATGTCTCCTCTACGCTTGCGCAGGCGGCGCTCCCCGGGGCGGGGCAGGCGGGCACGGCGCGCTGCGCCCCGGTTGGCCGAGGAGGGCGCAAGCGCCGGGGATAGCGCTCAGGCCCCGCTCCCATGAGGGGCGGGTTCCCGGCGGCGCAGCTCGCTATTGGCGGGGCGGGCGGCTGCGCGCGGGGAGGGCGGGGCGGCGGGCGCGGCCGGGCCATGTGTGCCGGGCGCCGCCGCAGAGCGGCCGCAGCCGCCGCCGGCAGCGCCGCGCCCGCCCCGGGGAGCGGCGCAGAGCCCGGGAGATGTTCTCTTCTTGGGGCTTCCCCTGCGGCCGCCTCCGCGTCGCCGGCCGGGCGGCAGCTCGCCGCTCCCCGCTGCTCTGCCCGCGGACGGCGGCTTCCTCCGCTCCGCTGTGGCTGCCGCTGCTCGGCGGCGCCCACCGGCGCCTACTCGCGCTCGGCGGGCTGAGCCCCTCCGCAGCGGCGGCGGCGGCCGGGCGGGGGGCGGCGGGGGCCGCGCCGTGCGGGTCGGGGGCGGCGGGCGGCGGGTTCCGGCCGTCGCGGGTGGCGGTGGTGGCGAAGACGACGCGGTACGAGTTCGAGCAGCAGCGGTACCGCTACGCCGGGCTCTCTGAGGAGGACCTGAAGCAGCTGGTGAGCGGCGGGAGGGGCCGGCGGTCCCGGACAGCGAGGGCGTTGCCGCGGGGCTGCAGCAGGGTCGGGGGGTACCCAGGGTGATGCTCGGCTCCGGCGAGGGATGACCGGGGTGATGCCCGACTTTGGAGAGGTTCCCGGGGTGGTACCCGGCTCCAGGGGCTCCGCCGGGCCGCTCTGTCCGAGTGTCCCTGGTGCTTCCCCGGGCCTTGGTGGGGCGGAGCCGGCGGCTGTGGAGGTGAGCGGGGTCGCGGCCGCTGTCCCTGGGCTCTGCCCCTGCTGCCGGCGGCTCTGCCCTCCCGCCGCTTCCCTCCCCAGCCCCCGATCCTGATGGAGCCGCCGAGCGGCACGGCCTGGAGAAGGGCACGAGTGGCGGCGCTGGACATTGATCGCTTGCAGGGTGCAGAGAGACTTGTGCAGTAAGCGTGTTTGGGTTTTACCCTCGGAGGGATTCCAGTGGCCCTCAGCAAACTGCAGTCTTTTTCTTACTGAATGAAGTATAAAGATTAGAGAAGTGCATGCTGTGGAAAGCACAATCTTGCAAAAAATCTCGTCTGTGTCTTAGCATGGACTGATTCTCATTTCCTCCGTTTTTTTGCCTCATATCTTCACTCTATCCTTACATATTTTCCTCCATTCAGACAGCCACATCTCTCTCAGATCCACCCTTTTTGTTGCAGTTTTTAGAAAAGCATTTTTCTTTAGTCTCTAAGAAACCTTTAATATAAAGGTTCATTGCTGAAGGTATACTGAGGAAAGCAAGTGTCTCTGAGAGTTGATATGTGCACCCAGTGTCTTGTTGTCTTCATCTCCATCATGCTCAGTGACCTCACTCATTTCTCCCTTTACCCGGTGGCTGTCTTCCAGTGTTCACCTACCACCAGTGGGCTGAAGGATGGTACCTGCAGGAGTTGCTTTGGCTGCCAGCATGATCTCATGCCATGTCATGAGATCATATTTTTATATCTTTATTTTGGATAAGTCCATTACATTAATTTGTCCACAGATTCGTTTGTGTCTGTCAAGTCTTTGGTCTCTTACAACTGGAGATATTTTAGATCTCTGTTACTTTGCAATGTTTGGACTAAACTGGTACATGTGCTTATGTGGCAAGGACAAATGGCTGCATAGCCTTGCTCTGTAAGGAATCAGGGATAAAATGTACAGTATCTACAGCAATGTCTATGTGCTTCAGTTGGTCTTCTACCTCCTATGGAATTCCTGTCCAGACATTTTTTACATGTTTTGTATAGCTGTGAAGTTACAGTTCAACAAGTTGAATGTCAGTCTGTGTTAATTCTTGTGTAGCTTCCTGTTGCTGAGATGTCCCAGTACTTCCTTTCATACACTGGTTAGGGGGGAAAAAGGTGTCTTACAGCTCAGCTGTAAAACTTTTTATTGTGATTTAGCTGTTTGTGAGAAATTATTTCTTGTTGTTTAGTACAGAGGTTGTCCTGAGTGTGCAGTTAAGCCCAGGAGAAGCAGACCGGGTTTGTTTGGTCACTTTTCCCTAACTGCTTCTTTGCAGGCAGGACTGGGACACTGAATGGCATTGCACATCCCTTAAGGTGCTCATGACTGGATGGTGTGGTAGCTGCAGTTTCTTTTTTTGTGAGAATGCATATTTTGCATGATTGGTAACCTGTATTGCCCTCAGTATGCATTTTTAAAGAAGTAACTGTGAACTCAGTGGGTGATTATAATGGTTGCAGAAACACCTTAAAGTTTGTCTTTTTGGAGAACACAATAATTCTTGGTATTTGTGACAGTTTAGAATTTCTTTTCTAGGACTGGTGCTTTTTTAATATCTACCTTTCCCCTTAAAATACTGCCTTGTGAGGAATTGCAGCAATAAAAGTTGGTGTCGCCAGGTAGACAAAGCCCAACTTGCCTAACTATGTGTGTAGCAATATTGAGTTAAGCTCCTGCTGTATGGGCAGGAATACAAAGATTTGTGCAAGAGCACATTGAAAAGGTCTTGCAGAATTTTTTGAAACAGAAAAAAGAGAGTAAAGGAATTATCCTTGCTGCCCATTTCTTTTTTAGCTAACCTGTAAAAATTTCAATATTTGCGTTTGGCTGTGACTCTGGTCTCAGTTCTTTTTTCCTCAGACTGAGCTAATGGCACCCTCACCAAATATGTTATGTGAAGGTTCAGAAGACTGTTATCCTCACTGCTGGGGAGATCATTTGTATCTGAGTGATTGCTGTGAAGTGTCCTTCCCCCACAGCGCCATTGTGGGCAGCTTGGGAACAGGATGCATTTTGCTCCCTGGTGTTAGCTGCAATCCATGTTCCCTGCGTCTCTGTTTCTCCTGGGGAGACTTTGGAAGCTGCTCCAAGGCAGCTGATCTCAGAAATGAGCTCAGGCTCACTGTCTTTGGGTTTGCAGGTCAGTTGAAGGGCCACACAGAAGGCAGGGTGAGAGCTGAATGCATATGAAAGCCTCAGGCTGGGATGCAGGCAAAGAGTGAAAGCAAAAGAGCACAGGAGAGGTTTGGCTCCTGTGATGCTCAGAGCTGCTGGCTGACCCAGACCTGTTGGTGGTGGGGGTTGCATTGTAGGCCCTCAGGCTTGGGTGATCCTGGAGGAGGCTTGTACTCTAAGGGAGAAGCACAAAAGAGCATGGTGCTGTTATCCTCTGTCATGGACCTTCAGATGTCCACACACTGGCTATCTGAAATACAGAAATTCAGTTTCAAGCAGTGTTGGAGGTGTAGATTTGAGCAGCCATACCTGGGCTTGTTGCCTTGCCTGTTGTGAGCAGAAGAGATGTTTGCAAGTTTCTAGAAGATAGCTGATGTCTGTACTTGGAAACTTCAGATATCAGTATAGCACAATGAAAATTGGAGGCTTAATCAGTTCTGCCTGATCACCAAGAGAGGCGAGCAGTCCTGAAGGTAGCTGTTTCAATCAGTGTGTTTATGTATTGAGGGTGAATATGCAGGAAGTAACTTAATGCAGACATGATGGTGCCTTTGGGCACTCATCTTAATGAAATGAGATTTGTTTCATGTTTAAGGAGGCTGAAGATGAATCATTGGCATACACTAATATGTACTGAAATATTATACAGGTCATAGTATATGTCTTTATCTATGATATACACACTATAAATCACAGTATCCTCCAAGAAGCAGAATACCAGTGATGGAGGTGACTGGCTGACATTTCTTATAGGCCATAAAGGCCCTGGACACCTGTAGCTTAAACCCTTCTGTGGCTTTACTTTTGGATGCTAAGTGGATACCACACTATGAAATCTTGCAGAGTCAAGGCTGCAGGGTCACAGTTCCAGAACTCAAATATTCTTTCTCTGTGCAGACAGATATAGGAGAGGTAAAGAAGCAGTCCAGATAGCAGAAGAGCAAAACTAATGGTAGAAAGATGGAAAGCAAGCGCTACTTTTACAGGTCTACTAAATGCTGTCTTTGTTTTATGAAATTTAAGGGGCTGTTGGATTTCTAAAACTTGCAGTTACCAACTCTTAAGTTATACTAATCTTTCTTCCAAGTCTCTGCTAACAGTTTGCCTACCAGAAGTTACAGCAATTTGCATTTCTTGTGACCTAGCTTACTGGGATTGGCATCTAAATATGACTAGTTACAAAAATGAATGATCCAGTCAACTAGTACTGAAGGCTGCTACATGTTCTGTTTATTTCACTCTCAGTAAATCCATGCAGAGGAACCACCGCTGTTGTCCTTACATAAACTAAGAGAATATAATGCCCCAGTAATAGATCTTGTTTCCTGACTTCTGGGTTTTGTTTTGTTTGATAGTGCAGATGTGATAAGTTGCTGACTTCTCACAGCTGTAAGGTATTTAGGGAAGGTGAAAATTTTACCTGTCCAAATACATTTCATACACAATTCTAATTATCTTTGAAAATGTCTTGTCATATGAAATGTTATTTGTCTTGGTCTTAGTTGGAAGGAGGTCGTTCAGTGTGGTCTAGAGTTGATATTCTGTTGCGGCTGGATTATGAGTCTTTATTTGGAGCAGGAAGGGAGAGCAAGTTAGAGGTTTAGAACAAGTTTTGCCTCTTTTGGACCACTGCAGCTAATTGCTAGGGGTGGTAATCTCAGTGATGTGAAGTTCATACAGCTTTATAGAAAACTGGTGTCTGGGTAGGGAAGAGGTAACCTGTTGTCAGGATATTGTCTCCCCTGAATGTGGTCCGTATGACCTTGCACAGGTGATGCATGTGGCAGCAGCAACATGCTGGGCAGGGCTGGCCAGGAAGGAAGGAAGGAGTGTTGCCCAGCAGGTAGGTGAGCTTCAGCTGGGGCTCCTGTTGTGTGCCAAAACAACCCCGCAGAGCTGTGGGTGGGGTCTGGGGGGTGTGTGCAGCAGGACACTGTCCTCCCACCCTCCTGCTCCTAATTTACATGTGTACAGCACCAGTTGTTGCTAGTCCATGCAGTAAAGTTTTCATGCCTCTTAGAAAATTCCTTCTTGTGGGAAATGTACTCTTTTACCTCTAACTTGATAGGTGATGGATTTTTGGTTTTGATTACAGAAAAAATTCTCTGCTATTTTTTATATTAAATAGTATCCCTTTCAGTATCACTTCTGAATTACTTTTCCTGATTACTAGTGTTACAGGCTTGTAACTCTCATACCACCACCTGAAGATACAGTTTTGGAAAATATCCAGGCATTTTGTTCTTAGATTTCTGGTTTAGAAGACTGTGCCTCAATGCTGATGCCTGTGATCCTCTCAAACACTTATTTAGAAAGTAGTCAAATATTTTCAGAATACTGTGTTTTGCAAATGCAAAGAAGGCAGCAGAATGAAAAAGCACTATGCAAACTTCAAAGTTCAACTGAATTGTAATTTTAAAATAAAATCTAGTAATTTAGTAGACAACTAAAAAAAAAGTTGCTTTTCTGAAAATCAGTAAGTATGAGGGCAGTTAACCCTGTGTCCTCTTGTGGATCCATATGTACAGGGTATATTTAAAGTAGTGTTTTAAGTAAAAACTTCCTTAATGAATGAGGTGATACTGTGAAGTTTTTCATTATTCTGTTGAATTCAGACTGCCCGTCTCTTCTTACCTTGTAATGTGAATTTTTTCAGTGGATGTTCTTTTACAGAGCGCATAAAGTGTTTTAAAGCTGTTAGGACTCTACTATTCTCTACCTTATCCTGAAAAGAGGGAGAAGTACTAACTCCCTTTAGTGAATTGAAGCATACAGAATTCAAGACACAGATTATATTCCACTACAATTACATAAAGCTAAAGACTTCTTTTTTTTTTCAGAAATAAAATTTTTGAACTAATCCACTGGAAACTGAGATGTGTGCAAATGCTTCTCAGGTTACACGAACATGGTGTTCATTTGTTTATCTTTACCTTTGAAATCTGATATATTTGCATCAGTGTTAAGTCACTGTACTGGCATCTGCTTTATTAAATTGTTCCTTACATGTTATTATTCTGAGAGGGGTCTGGAAAATGATGGAAACAAATGTGATGGAGTAATTATTTTTTCCATACAATTTGTTTTTCCAGTATACCATTCAAGTATACTCAGTTGCATATAGCAAATAGATATAAAAGTAGGGCATTTCAGTGTAATTCACCTAAATTAAACTTCTGGGACTGTATCACCAATCATACTATGCCGTATACAGCTGAAGAAGGCTACTTCATGGAAATGACTTTAATGCTGGCTTTAAGTACTTCATTAGTTTTGATTTACAGCATCATGTTGGTGTTGTGCTGTATTAATGAGAATGATTGGATTACACAGGTTTTCTTAGAAATCTTTTAGTGAAGAAAGCAGTTACCACTGCTTATAGTTAACAAAACAATTTGCTCTGCGTTAGCCTTTGAATTGCAAACCACTATGTGTATTCCTCACATGTGGTTAAAATGACAATAATGCTTTAATGTGGTGGATGAACAATTAGAAAACAGTTCATGGCATTTTAACTTTTTTTCATGTATGCATCAAACTCTTGTCCTAGAACAGCATTTCTGTAAAACTTCAGGACCATAATGTTGCAGTTAAATCAGCTATTACAGAAGTAATGGTTTATAAAATGCTACAATATCTATACTTCATAGTCATTATTCTACATAATAGATACATTAGAATACATTAATGTACATCAGTATTTGAAGGCTTGCTGTGATGGTGTAATGGAAGTGAGTGGTCTAAATTACTGAAGAAGAAAGTGAGGAAAATATAAGGAAAAAATATTCCTAGCTGAAGTAGTCCTCTGGACTTCTGCAGTGTGGGGGGTGGTGCAGTAAACTGCTGCAAACTAGCGAATTAGCCAGGAACAATACTGGCAAAAATACCGAGCAATTGACAGCAAGTTAGTAAATCAGTCCTTGTCAGGTAACTTCAGCCTTCTGGCCTTTCTTGTGTGGTAAGAACTGACTTACTGATTGGTTAATTTAGCACATTTTTTTGAAAGCAAGTGGCTAGAGACTATATAATCTGTAATAATCCTGGGAAGGGTGGATGAATTGGATTTAATGCTATGGCTTGCAGCTCAACAGCAGTTTGTATTGGAAAACTTGTTTTGTTTTCAAAGCCTTATGGGAGACTTAAACCTGAGCCTTAGTACTTCTGATCCACTGTAGGAGCTTATTTCAGGAACCTGATTGGTTTCTCTGGTGCTTACTCATTATTAAAGCCTTCCTGTAAACAATGCATTTATGGATTAGATTTTTTTAGCTAATAAATAATCAGAAGCCAGTGCATTTGAAGTTCAATCAGAGCCTGCAGCTGCCCACTGGGTCTGGTTGTAAGGTTCACTTTAGAGAGAGTTTCAGAGCACTTGTGCAAGTGTGAATGAGCTAGACTGCAGGGCCTTAAAGGAGCTGGGTGTCCCAAAATGGGTTAATCCACTGTATTGCTGTACACTACAATTGCAAACTGTACTGCCAACAGAATTCTACTGAAACTGGCCCTGTTGATAGCAAAAGGTTGAGTGTATTGGGTTTGTGTGGCCAGGTTTTGGTAGTGAGGAGGACTGCAGCTGTGGCTCCCATAAGAAACTGCCAGAAGCTTCCTCCATGTCTGACAGCTGATGCCAGATGGATCCAAGATGGACCCTCAGCAGCACAGGTCAAGCCATTTAGAGATGGTAGTGTCATCTCAGTTGGTAACGTATTTAAGAGGGGAAAAAAAATTACTGTGCAAATGTAATTGCTCTCAGAGATGAGAGAAGTGAGAGAGTGTGAGAGGAGCAGCTCTGCAGACACAGGTCAGTGACGGAGGAAGGGCAGGAGCTGCTCCAGGCCCCAGAGCAGAGATTCCTCTGCAGCCCCTGGAGGAGCCACAGCAGAGCAGCTGGGTGTGCCTGAAGGAGGCTGGGAGCCCATGGGTAGGAGCTGTGGCCTGTGCAGAGAGCAGCCCCTCACTGGAGCAGGTTCCTGGCAGGAGCTGTGGCCTGTGCAGGGAGCCCCTCACTGGAGCAGGCTCCTGGCAGGAGCTGTGGCCCCAGTGTGGGCCCACAGTGGAGCAGCCTGTTCCTGAGGGACTGTACCCTGTGGAGGACCCAGACTGGCGCAGTTTATGGAGAACTGCAGCCCATGGAAAAGAATTTATGCTGGAGAAGTTTTTGGAAAATCTCCTGTGGATATCTCCAGCCCCCAGGCTGGAGCAGGGGAAAGAGCTTCTCTAGTTGAGCAGAGACCAAAATGACTTGAGACAAACTGACTGTATCTCCCCTGCTTATGTCCCTGTTCTGCTGATGGGAGGAGGAGGGAGAGCTGGGACAACTGGAGGGATGGAGGGAAGGTGTTTTTAATATTTGTTTTACTTCTCATTATCCTGCCCTGATTTTGATTCATAATAAATTCAGTTGATTTCCAAAAGCTGAGTGTGTTTAGTCTGTGATGGTAACTGGTGAGTATTCTCTTCCTGTCATTATCTCAACTTTGAGCCTTTCCTTACATTTTCTCTTTCCTATCTCATTGTGAAGGGGTTGTGATAAGAGCAGCTTTGGTGAGCAACTGGCATCCAGCCAGTCAGGGTCAATGTGCTACATTAAGTCAGTGACTTGGCAAAGGTTGTTATTGAATAAGTCTGGATTTTTTCAGTAAATACTTAAATTTGACCAGTTTTTTTTTTTTTTTTTTAAATACGGTTGCCTTACTGTCTTGAGTCTTTATCTATAGCCAAACTATACGACATCTGATAATGCATTTACTATTTCTAGTGCAGGAACAATTAGACCACATTTCCCCTTTTAAGAAGTCGGGCAACTTCTGTGAAAGGAGTAATATGAAGGATCTCTCTGACTGTCTTCACAGAAGAGGTTCTCTAGCCCTCTGATCATTGTGTCTCTCCTCTGTGCTGGCTGCAGCAGGTCCCTGTGGTTCCTGTGCTGGGAGCCCAGGGCTGGATGCAGTGCTCCAGGTGGGTCTCAGCAGAGCAGAGCAGAGGGGCAGAATCCCCCCCCTGCCCTGCTGCCCACGGGGCTCTGGGTGCAGCCTGGGTCCATGGCTGGTCTCAATCACTTCATCCCATAGCCAGTATTGGTACTGCCCCAGCCCAAGTGCAGCACCTTGCATTTGGCCTTGTTGAATTTTGTGAGGTTTGTACAGACCGAGCCCTCAAACCTGTCAGTGTCCCTTTGGATGATGTCTCCACTCTCCTGTGTATCAACTGCACCGCGCCTTGGTGTTGTCAGCAAATGTGCTGTCACTGGTGTGAATACAGTCAAGTACAAATGGTACTTACTTCCTGCTATAAATCGAGGGCAGGTGTGCTGTGCTTACTGTGAGTGTCATGTCCAGACCTGGATATCTGTTGTGTGCAACCACCAAATTCAGCTCCCCCATCAGTTCAGCTGATGGCTGGTAAAAACGCTAACCATTCAGCATTGTGGTTCAAGCTTGCTCTGCCTGCCCTAGGAGACCCTTTTCTGTGGGACACTTGAAATGTGTCTCCAAGGTACAGATTCCTGTTGGGCAAGTTCTGCTAAGGCTAGCTCCTCAGCTTATCTGTTTTATTGTTGGCATTTTATTATCTAAGATTCAGAGGCTGCACCATGCTTTAATCCTATGTACTTGTATGTGGATTACTTTTGAAGCTTAATATTTCATTAGAGCTCCTAAGAAATCCAGAAGTTTAGTGTGTGCCTGACCTTTTAGGAAAATTGCATTTGTTTTTAGCATGACAGATCAAGCTTTGTCTTAACTAGTTAGCACCAGAACAGGATAATTACTTGCCTGTAGATTGACAGTCTGACTTTGATAATTAAGGAAGTTTTGATTGAAAGTCAAGTTTAGTCAGGAATGCTAAGAGAAATGTATGGCTTGAAACATGTCCTTTATTCAAAGCTGTTCTAGTTCTAACGTTAATGTATTGAGAAAAATATTTTTTCTATAAGTCTGTAAAAATCTTGTTTCTTTTAAGCAGAGTAAAAACTGAACACTATGTCTGTACTTGGGACACATGGTTAAATCTCAAGGGACAATTTCTGAAAATACAGGACTTAAAGTGCCATACTCTGCTTAGAAACAGATTATGTTAGTGCTCATTGTATTTTTATCTTGAGGTTAAAATTCAAATTTTTGCTATTCAGCTGTTGATCTCTAAATATGTTTGTATTATTTTGTGGTTCTTTCTGTAGAAATCAGGTAGAAGCAGTGATCTGTTCTTGTTTTCCAGCTGGGGTGCATGTGTGGGCAAGTTCATTGTGGAAATTTGAGAGAGTAATTGTTTCTAGATCTGTGCTTTTTGCTGTTAGGGTTTAGGGGGGGTTTTTTGGACTTGTTTTTTTTTTTTTTTTCTTCTTCTTTCTAGTCAGACATTTAGTTTAACTCCTCAATGACCAACCATTGTAAAACAAGTGATTGGTATTAACTCCACCCTGGTGCAGTTTAGGACTGCATGAACGTTAGTGCTGTAATTTAAGCATAAGCCTAGTAATGAGAGTATATATGCATACACATAAAGCCAAAGTACATTGGAAAAGTTCCATTTAACCTTACTGGATAAGTCCAGAGGAGGACCACAAAGATGGTGATGAGGCTGGAGCACCTCTCCTGTGAAGACAAGACAGTTTGAGCTGTTCAGCCTCAAAAAGAGAAGGGTCTGGGGAGAGCTTAGAGCACCTCCTTGTACCTGAAGGGACTCCACAGGAAAGCTGAAGAGGGACCTTTTGTCAGTGAGTGTATTGATAGGATGAAGGGAATGGCTTTAAGCTGAAAGAGGGAAGATTAGCAGCTTGGCTGTTAGGAAGGTAGTGAGGCTCAGGCCCAGGTTGCCCAGAGAA
Organism: Zonotrichia leucophrys gambelii; assembly: GCF_028769735.1. Taxonomy (NCBI): domain Eukaryota; kingdom Metazoa; phylum Chordata; class Aves; order Passeriformes; family Passerellidae; genus Zonotrichia; species Zonotrichia leucophrys. Next base: position 11,475,230 of record NC_088200.1, on the reverse strand, counting down.
CTTGTGAATGCACCATCTGTCGAAGTGTCCAAGTTTGAATTGGATAGAGCTCTAAGGAACCTGGTCTAGTGAAAGGTGTCCTTCTCTAGAACAGGGTGACTGGGTCTAGATAATCTTTAAGGTCCCTTCCAAACCAAATCACTCTGTGATTCTGCAAGGATGAGATGCAGAAGGTGCTCAGTTGACAAATTCACTCCAGACAATATCTATGTTACTGTATTGAGCGAACATACTCTTTTATCCTTATGCTTAATAAGCAATGCCAGTAGGTCTCAGTCTTTTAATTTCCCATTTTCTAAATCAAGAGTCATAATCCACATATGTAGACAACAATGGGTATTCTGATGTTTCTTGGCTTGTGTTGGCTTCTGTATTTGTGTCTAGAAGCCTTGTCCTTGCTGTGCAGCATTGTTCCTGCAGGGCAAACATTACTAAAGGACAGCAGGCCCACAATTTAAACCAAATGAGTTGGGACTTGCCAGAGGTACAGGCTTAGACTACAGAAGGAAGGCTTATTCTTGCGTTTTATTTTGTGTAGTATTAAGGTCAGATTAACAGGCCTAATACTAAATCAGAGATTCCTCCAAAGGGAGAAGAGCTTGAATATTGATAATGCAGAATCTAATACCTCTGTGCCTTTTTGAGGAGTCAGTTGACAAAAGCCAAGCCTGGCATGGGTTTGGGGGCCTGTTTTATGATTTGGCTTGAGAGCCAGGCTGTCCTTGTGCTGTCTGTACATCCCAAGCGTCTTCAAGGCTCTTTAAGGAGATGATCATGCACACAGCAACTGGACTGCCTGATCTTTGTCTTCAGCTCTTTTGAAATAAAAAGCAGGTGCTGCTCTCAGTTTGGTCTTACGCTTTGCCCTGAGTTCAAACCCCTTTCCAGCAGCAGCATTTGTCATAGTCTTAGAGTGGCACTCTGGTGTTGGATATGAGGCAGGAGTAGAGGCAGTGAAATACAGGTACATCTGTCTGAACACCCTTTTCACTGTGAGCGTGACTGGACACTGGCACAGTTTGCCCAGAGATGGGGAAGAGGCTCCATCTGTGAAGATCTAAAGCCATCCAGATCTGGACAGATGGCCCTGCTTGAGGTTGGGGTTGGACCAGAGGTGTGTTCTAGCTTCAGCCACTCTGTGATTCTGTGCTTCTGACCACAAGGACTGTAGGCACTGCCCTGGTTCTTTGGAGTAGTGGAGTGAGAGCAGCTGCCGATTAGCATTCCTGTTGGACATACTTGACTGTGGTCAGGCTCAGTTGGGCTTCCCTTTTGTCAGTTCTTAGATGAATGAGCTTGCAAGTTATCTCTGAACACAGAGAATGAGGCTGGAGATGAACAGACTGTTGTAATCTCTGGAGAATCTTTTGTGAATCAGGACTATTTAATAACTCCATAAATGTAGCACAGCCATTTAAACTAAAGGGCCCAACTTTTCATTTTTCTTGCTTAGTAATGTGTGCTTACTTGTTCTAGATCTAAAGTCAAAGAGGAGATCAACACATTCAATGCCTGTTCTACAGTGCTGCTGAAATGGTTCATCCAGTTGTCAGAATACTGATAGTTTATTTGCTGAGCAACCTCTTCTGTTTTCTGAAGCTGTTGATGGAATAATTTAACTCAACTATGGCAAATGTTCTGTTCCATAGCAATGGCGCTACTCATACCTCTCCTTCCTGGTGATGCCAGGGAAATGCTAGCTGTTGGCTTGCCACTGATGTTGATGGCTTAAAAACCTGCAAATGATCACACAGAGAATATTACATTGTTATTGTTCAGAGATAAAAGCTTTCTTCCATCAAGTTGAAAGATAGCATGCTGACAAATTAGGCAAATAAATGAGGTACATAAAATTGCAAGATGGAGTTTGTGGTTTCTATTTTGTGGGGAACTAACAGCAGCCTGAAAAAAGTGTGCTGTTACAGCAGTCTGCTTGTCAGGTGCTTGTTTCATTCACTGCAGATACTTCTAGAGGAACCTGATTTTAGTAATGGTGTTTTTTGGAAATTGTTTGATTGTGGATTTCTTGTTCTTGTGGTAAGGCAAGATGGGTTTGTGCTTTGAATGTGCAGTTGAAAATTATTTTAGCAAATTACATCTATGCTGCTCAGCAGCAGGTGTCTATGGGAGGCAAATACCTTCCTTTTTCCTTTCTGCCTTTTCCTTTCCCCTCCAGGTGGATGATGGGAGGCTGTCAGCAGGCTGGCAATGGTTTGTGCTTTAACTAGCATAGCCCTGTGTAATCTTTCACTCCCCAGAGCCCACAGGGTTTAAGTTCCCAGTGCAACACCAGGGACTCTGCAGGCAGGACCAAGAGGTGTCTGGGGTACGCAGGCATTGTATCTCAGGAGTAGAAACAAAGGATTTAAGTGTGTGAGTCAATTAATGGGACATAACACCCTGTATCCCAGTAAACCAATGTGAGCAAGCCTTGGAAAAACTTGTAATATTTATTTGGATGTTTTCTGATCATCCACATACCTGTGTCTGTGTGTGATCATGCGTAGCTGGCAGGCAGCTGCTGTCTTCCTTTAGTGCTGTTGATACATCCAGGCGGCCTGTGAGTCTCTGTTGGAAGTGTTTTCCTGATCCTAGCTCTAAGACCACCTAAAGATTTTCTTCCTGCAAGTTAATTGCCAATTGTAAATATACTGAGTGGAACAGCAGTGCACTTCCAGAGCAGGCAGTTACATCCTTGTCTGTAACTACTTTGGTGCTGAGTCTATCTTATGTGCTTGGCTCATGGTTGGATGTCTTGACATGAATGGGTGTCAGATGAATAAAGATTTCGTTTCCTGGGTATTGGAGTGTGGTTGACTTAACTGTCATATCCTGACAGTCCTCTCCCCTTCTCTATGGAGTTGAGAAGTCTATGAAAATGGGATTAGACAAGGCTGTCTGGCACCACTTTCTCTTGGAATGAAATAAAACTTCGAATAAAGGCACTTGAATAAATTGCTGGAAGTAGCTGTTTAGCGCTTCTGGCACAGATGAATTCCTCTGGACAAACTCTAGGAGAAGTTCTGTTTCTCTGATGATAAATTAGTTTTAACTGTTCAGGGAAAAGGAAGCAGTGACAGTATAATTGTGGAATAGTTCAGGCTAGAAGGAGCATCAGGAGCCTGCTGCTCAAAGCAGAATCACTTTCACTGTGAGTGTATTTATAGACTCCTTTTGCTTAACATCCTTTGCACCCTCTTTCTTTCACTTTCTTTATCTCTATGTGCACACGTTTGGCAGTATCAGCCCCAGATGAGGCCCCCTCGCTGCTAAATAAGATAAGGAGCATATGGTGACTGAATTACTCGCACAAAAACTTGTTGCCAAACTAATCTGCAACAAGTCAGTAATCTCACATGCCTGCTTATGACTGTATCTGTATAAACTGCAAAATGTTTCTGTGGTCTGAAGAGTGTGTTGAGATTAATTATTCGAAGTCTCCATTTTCCAGGAAGGATGAGACTAGAATGCACCTACAGAGTTCGTCTTGTTATTATTATCAACTTGTTTAACAAATGTGGTGTAAAACCCAGGGAACAGTATCAAATGTATTAGGTAGTTTGTCCTTAAGCTTTTTTTGATCCAGAGAAAATGTCACCTTTGTCAGCACTTGGCAGTCTTCCATTTTAGCCCAAATACAATTTGAAGGGTAATGCTGGAGGTGTTTCAGGCGCTGTTTCCTTAATTGTCATTCCTGTTGCTTTTTTTGTCTGTCTTCTCTACAGCACAACTTTGAGCTAACTGGGTGTTTCAACACATGGCAGAAATATACTTAGTGTAACTATATGGATTCATGTAGTCTTTATATCAGTTGGCAGATTCAGGAGGAGCGAAGTGTCTGAAATTGCATGGAAGTCAATGTAGTATGCTTGTTTGCATATCTGTGATTCTTGACTGCTGTGGCCATTTGATTCACTTAATGAGCTAGTCAATATAACCTGACTGCTGTGTATATAGAAATGTAATTACTGGAAGGCTTTTAAGAATGTATCTCTGCTGAGAGAAAATAACCTGCTTTTTTTATAGGTTCTATTTGCTTTGCTCAAGAGCACTTACTGCACTTAACTTCTACAAATACCATTTGTGTCTTACAGCTTGCCTTGAAGGGATCTAACTATGCTGGTCTGCTGGAACGGCATCGCATTCATACAAAAAACGTGGAGCATGTTGTGGACAGCTTACGGTAAGAGTGCATGGGTGTGAAGATTTCAGACACAGTGCAAATATCCATGGATCATGTGAAACAAAAAGAAGCCTCGTGTTACCAATGCCAATAAAATAGGAAAAAAAGAGAGAGGTGCAGATGAGCAGTCATTCCTGAAAGAGCCCTCGTGTGAACTGACTCAGTTCAGTTGGCTAGCATGTTCAATTATTGTCTTGAAAATAAGCAAGAAGGTGGTACAGGATTTGTGTGTCAAGTGTTTTTAAGCCAAATATGAAAGCAGTTACTCCTTAGCTGCATGACAACTTTCCGGAAGGCTGTGACAAGAAACACTATATTGGAATTCTGACTTTCTCTGAACTTTACAGGAACGAAAGGATAGAAGTTCGTCTTGTTAAGCGTCGAGAGTATACTGAGGAGACAGTTCGGTGGGCAGATGCTATTATATCAGCAGGAGGTATGACTTTATGGAAGGGAAGTATTTGTTTCAGTATGTTTTCATAGATATGTTTCTCAAAAATACTTGGCAGTGTTTGAAGCAACTGGAAATAATGCACATTCTGAAAACAAATTGCTAATCTGATTGTCAGAAAATCTGACAAAAAGCAGTGGTTGTCACCATCTTGTCTACCTCTAGTACCTAAAATTGTAGCCCATGGAAGTGAACCCCAGTGCATGGCCACTTGAAAAGTTTTTCATGTGTGAAACAATATAAACTGTGGAATTTACTATAGTTTTCAACTAAAGAGGATAAAATTCTTGATGTCATGTAATTTTATGTAGCCCTAAAATCTTACTCGTTGTTTTTTTGGAATGTGAGGTGTAGACTAACATACTACCTCATGGTCCCCTTGCTCAAACTGTCTCTCTTGCTTTCACACTTAATCCAGTGACTGGCGTATCAAGTTGGATGGTACAGGTAAAAAGTCTGCAGCTTCTGAGCATCTTGTGCCACTGATCAGTGTTTTCCAGATGAACCAACGGAGCAATTAACCTGATTGTTTATCTTTAATATTGGATTGCAGCACTTCATTCAGTGTTGTTTTTTGGGATATGCTGCAAATACAGCCTCATGTTGCTGGGCTCTGATGTAGTGTTCACTCATCTGTGGCAAATAGGCTTGACCACAGCTTTCTCTCTTCCCACTAGTCCAGTTTGCCCTTAGGTACTGATCACCATGAAGAATGGGTAGAAAGGTTTATTCCTGAAGCATCCTATCAACTCTTGTGGATTTCAAAGAACTTCCCCAAAGTGCCAAATTGTCTTTGGGAAAAATTTTCATGGTTGAGGCAAGCAGCTGGGAAGTAATAATACATCATCTGAGGTTTTCAGAGCTTTATGTCTTTGTGCTGTTCAGAGCTTACATCTTCTTGCAAAGACTGAATGAGGTTATAGTTTTCTTTCTGTACCAATATCTGCAAAAAACAGTAAATTTAAAGATTTCTAATTCTGTGATTTCTGCTTACCCAAGACATCTTTTCCAAGTGTGCCTGTCTGGGGCCAAATAAGACCTTTAAATTGCCTTTTAGGAGGACAACTGGGGTGAAGCTAAAGTCATTGTTTTTGTGTGACTCACAGTAACATTTGGTTTTGTTTCCTGTCTCCTGTGGCTTTGTTTAGCAATACTTTCTAAATTTACTTTTGCTAAAGAATTTCTCTTACCTGCTGATAAATGTACAGAAATTCCTATAAATCTCTTCTAAAGCTTGCTTCTGCCACATTCAGTTGCCTGGGCATGTATAGCTGTCAGATAAATTGTTCTTTTTCCAGTCATGTTTGCTATCTCAAATTCAGTTGTCACTACTCTTATTTGATAAGATGTCAGTAGTTTTGTCCTATTGTATTTTTGTCCAGCTTGCCTGATTTGTTGTTGATATAAACGCACATAATGCAAATGCTGGAGTACATTCTGTTTGGGGTACTAGAATGTGAAGTGAAACTAACTTTTGATCTGTTTTCTTTGTAGGTGATGGTACAATGTTGTTGGCAGCCAGTAAGGTCTTTGATAAATTTAAACCAGTCATAGGAATAAATACTGATCCTGAAAGGTAAAAAAATATTTGGGAAAGCAATGTTTTATTTAATATTAGGCACACTGTGCATCTGTTTTCGTGGTACATGAGGCATACCTGTAGCATTTGGCAGCATAAATGTCTGTTTTAGTGGGTTGTAGATACCAAGGGAGCAGTTTGGTTTTTTTAGAGAAGTTTGCACAGGGAGTTATCCTGTCTCATCTGAGGACATTGAGTAGTATTAGACAAGCATGCCTGTGTGCCACAGGTGTTCTCACACATCAATGTAACAGCACTTGCAGCTAGTTAATTTGCATTACTGACCAGAAGTTTGAGGCTAGATTGGCAGTGTAGAATTTAGGAAAAAGGACTTGGTAAAAGCAGTTAAGTGTGGTGTCTGAACACACAAAACCTTAATTTTTTTGTGAAGAAGGTGGATTCAGTAGAGGCTCGGATGAAGAAATTTGCTGTTGTTTCTTAATGTGAACCATAACATACCTCAGAAGATTCCTGAACCAATTGTTGGCACTTAGCTATCCTATTATAAACTCTGCACAAGCTGCACCCACCTGCCCACATCAGTCTTACAGCTCAGTAGGTGCAGTGTGTTAGTATTGCTTGGTTGGTATAACCTTCAAATGGATGGCAAGTGAAACTCAGAATTCTCCAAGGCTCTGCCTGCTGAGAAGTCCAGATTTAGATTTCTGCTTGTGATGTTTCTGCTTTTTTTGATACTGACAGTTAATTTATTCCTAGTACATAAAGTGGTGGTCAAAATGTTTAATTTCTTTAATACCTTCTCTTCCAAAACTTTTCAAATGCTCTGAGTAGCTATTCTGCATTATCAAGCCTGACTAGTAGGATTCAAATAGCAAGTGCCTTCAAATTGTTACATATTACTTGTGGAAGGGAGCACTGTTTAGTCTTCTAGTTTTGACATGAGATTCTTTTTTTCTTAGGTATGTTGCTTAGCTGTTCATGTTGTTAACTTGGGTGTAAGTGGAGAAAGATTTTTTTTTTCCTCACCTGCCAGGTTTATTAAGCCTAAATTGCTTAGTATGGTGACAGGAACTACATTAGTGCTTACATACTCCTGAAGGATTATTAGCTGGACAGTTTTTAGGGGAAATGTGGGAGTCTCTGACACACAGACTCCAGAAGCTGAGAGCAGTTATTGTTGCTGAGGTGGTGTACTGTGCAAGAACAGTAGAGATTCCTAAAGGTCTAAGAAGTGTAGCTTTGCTAGATGTACCACATAGGGAGATTTTTGTTTTGTTTTCCAAAGGTACCAAATCTGAACGGTAATACTGTAATTTTCATTGTCATTTTTTGCTACCAGATCAGAAGGCCACCTGTGCTTGCCTGTGAGATACACATACTCATTTCCTGACGCACTACAGAAGCTTTATCGTGGTGAGTTCAGGTAGGATTCACTGATCTTTGGTTTTGAAAAACATAGAGGGATTGAGAAACACCTAGTCATACACAATTCCTAAGAAGCAGCTGAAGCTTGGTAAACTTTTAATGGCTCAAATAGTGAAAACTGTGTAGATGTTTATAATGTTGAAAAATGAGGTTTTTGGTCAAGAGTGAGACTAAAACTGCCAGTTTCAGAAAAAAGTTGTCTGGGATGACATGCAATAATTGATTTTCACTTCTGACTTAGCAAATTCATAAATGAGGAGCTGCATTCTTGTAAGGGGTATATTGGTTTATGTATTTTAGGACTGTCCTGGTTTAGAGCAAATTTTAGAGGAAACTTTTGAAGTAGTCTAGAAAGCAAACTCAAACTGCCCCTCCCCCAGCCAGTTTGGAAATAAAATATCTTTCAAGAAAAATGGACAAAACTATTTATTTAACAAGAAAGTACTCACAAACATGAAAAAATGAACAGCATTAAACATTGGGACCTCTCCCTGTTCTGCAGAGATGGCAGACTCAGAGAGAGTGCTGTCATGGGCTGTAGCTGAGCTCGCTCAGTCTCTCATCCATCCCTGCGCACTGGAACGCAGCGTCCCAGCCCCGGTGTGAGCTCCTGGTGCCATTCTGGGTGTTCAGGCCTGAGCAGGGCTGATCCGTTCCAAAAAAAGGAGAAGCCAGAGTCCAGGGAACTTCTCTGCCTAAGCCAGCTAAAAACTGACTAAAGGCAAAGGAGAGCTCTGTCCCCCTGTCTGTCCGTGCTGCAGACAATGCAGTCTGTGACCAGGTATGCAGGAAAATGAGTGCAGTGTCTGATAACAAACTCTGCACTTCTTCTCCTCCCTCTCGCTCTTGGAACCTGTCTTAGAGGTGCGGAATTTATATCCAGCATAAACTGAACAGACAGGTGGGGATTCAAGCATCCTAAAGTCACTCTACAACAAGGACTCAAAAGCAGTACAGTGATGGCCATAAGAATAGAAGCTAGTGAAACACATACAGTTAGGAAATGGTCAGTGTGTTGCATCTAGGGATTTGGTGATTGAGATAAAGTGGCTTAAATTTTGCTGACAAGTAAGGCAAACATTTCTTCATGCTGAATATAGCTTGATGTTTTGAGTACTAGATATTCTTAAAACAGAATAATCTCAATTGATTTAAAAAGAAACAAGCTGAATTTTAAAGGACAGACTAGAGAAGAGTTTTTAATAACTACTTAAGAAGAGACACTGTTCTGTAATATAAATACTAATAATAATTACAGAATATTCTTGTGATGACAGACTATCAAGGAGAAATCAGTCACTCATGTGAAAGGATATAGCAATTCATTTTTGTTTATACTTCAAGCATATTAAATTTATAACTTGAAGTGTAGCTGTTTTTGTGCCATAGAATAGTTCTGAAATTAAATTAATAGAATTGCCAGGATAAATAACTGAAGAATTTCAATATGTATTGCTAAAGGAACAGATACTTTCTACTCACATATTCTAAGGTTTAGAAAACAGAAGCTTTTTAGTCGCCATCATTCTAATTTGCTTAAGTAAAACTCATAGTGCTTATTCAGATAACCTCTCCTGACATTTGGCAATTTTGATATTTTGTTGGAAACAAAGCTAATTTTTGTTGCTGAAATTCCTGTTATTGCTTATTATGGAGCTGAAACCTCACCAGAGCAAAACAGAAAGGATTTCTCTAATTATTTTTCTGAAATAATAGAAGATAATAAATAACTAAATAAATAATAAATTAAAGAAATAAAAATAGATTCAATTAATTAATTATAAATTAATAAATAATATATTCTTAAGCAAGGATGTGAGCAGGTGTTCCATTTGAGAGTTCTTGTTTGGCCCTAAGGAAACTTTGGAATAGGTGGGTAACTGAATTCTTGTCTGGAAGGGCTTCTGGTATTTTGGAATTTTGGTGGATGGTGAGTTGCCAGAAACAGAAAAGGGCGATAGGCTTTTTACCCTTATCCATGATGTATCAGTCAGTGCAACAATCTGTGTGAAAACTGACCTTGTAATCCTTGAGAAAACCAACGTTATTGATTTGTAAAGGACAAACTATATCAGATTACCCACATTTTTTATCTTGGGGGTCAGTGCTGTAGCAGCTTCTCAGAATAGGGGTATTAATAGGGTACAGTCCCATTTTCTAATTTTGTGGGGGATGTGATATGTTCTAGCCAGGACCATTGTAAGGAAGCTGGTATAGTGATACTCCCTGCATGCTTTCTGCGTGACTACCTAAAATACTTAGTTTAAGGGCAGATAGGATGTGTAAATGTAAATCTATAAAGATGACTAGAGGAAAAACTAGCAATGTAGTCATATAAAGCATAAGTCTCATGTAATTTTAGGAAAAAGTGGGTAATGTCACCTGGTTATTGACGGTATGAACAGGGAAAAGATTTGCTGATAAAACTCTCTTCTGATTTGCTTTCTTAGTCAAAACTATTGCTATTTTGTTTTATGAAATATCTTAGGTTGTAAGAGGAAAAGGAATTTATTTCTCTAGGAAAGAATAAAAAATCAGAATGTTGTAACATGGCTTTTATATCCTTCTCTTGCTTCAAATGAATTTCTTTTAAGCACACTGAATTCCTAGGGTAGGAGGGATTGTTAAAAGGAGAGGATACTTGGGGCCTTATACATAAAGGGATGCATAGAGCTGCTTTTCTGGACATGTCAAATACAAACAAAAGATGTCAAAAATACAGCATGTATTTCTGTGTAAATTCTTGAGAGCTCTTTATTCTTAAAAATATTGTATCAGCATTTATTCACATATTAGAATCACATGCCTCAAGAGGAGAGTTTGTTACATACAGTTTTTGTAGGCTACTTTGGGCCAGTGGCCTCTTATTTTACACATGCAAAAAACATTAGGTACCAAATTGGTAAATGTAAAGAATTTACAATTGCGTATTACTAACTTTTTAAATTTAGAAGTTATAGTAGAACCTGTAAAACTTGAAATATGACTTTGAATATATTTAGCTCCTTCTTGTAAGATGTTCTGCTTTGAGAGAAGAGACTCTCAGATCCTGTCTAATTTTGTAATGAATATTTCTTACTGACATCTTTTCCCTCTTGTAGGTGGCAGTGGCGGCAAAGAATCCGACTGTATCTTGAAGGAACTGGGATTAACCCAACCCCAGTGGATTTACACGAACAGCAGCTAAGCCAAGAGCAACACAGCAGGGCTCACATAAATGAAAGATTGCAGGATCAAGGTAGGTTAAAATCTGACAAGAATGTAATCATTTTGCTGTGATAGCTTGGAATAGAAAATAAAGACTTGTGAAAGTTTTAGTATTTGAAATACCTGCTGTCAAAATACCTGATCTTTTTTAAAATCTGTCTCTTAGAGTTACTGTAACTACTTGAGCACATGTGTATGTTTGTGTACACATACCTCATATAGGACCTCTGTCTAGGTCCTGTAACTAAGTTTTAAGTTAGGTTAATTGAGAGTTGTAAAAGCTGGTCTTGGACCAGCAAACAAGATATTAGATGTAAGAGTCTGTCTGTAGATAATTCTTAAATACCTTCAGGTCTCTTCTTTATGGTGGGTTGAAAGATGCATGGTTCAGTGCCTAACCTGTGTCCAGTACTTCATTTGCTCGCTAAGTCCTTGTCAACATGAACAACTTGTTAATCCCCTTTAATTACCTTGTGGTATGAAGTATAATTCTCTGAACTTCGTCAGAAATGTCTGTTAAGTCACCGCCAGTAATTTAACTTGGCTGTAAGTGTGACTGACAGAAAACTTCATTCTGCCTAGTTGCCTGTGACTTTTCAAGGAAAAGTGTCTGAACTTAAGCGTCATTGCCAACCTTGGTTTAAATATTTATTGTCTCCAGTAAAGGACAGTGACTGGCCATAGAGCAAGTCAGTGACAAAATGAGTCCTTGAAAAAAATGGAGCATTAGGTCTAGAAAACAAACCCAGGCAGCAGAATTTATCTTCCAGTGAATTGTGAATGGTTTTTGAAAACTTGTGTTTTATATCCATGATTCAAAACTCTTATATTTAATATCTGCAGGATCTGATATTTCTGGCCCACATCTTTTACCAGTGAGAGCACTCAATGAAGTCTTCATTGGGGAATCTCTTTCATCCAGGTATATATAATTGTTTGTTGGTACAGCAAGGCACAATTGACTTAATGTCTTTTTATCACATTGCAATGGACAATCAGTGATGAGATTTTATTGTCAAATTTCACTTCTATTCTGTAAATATTTAACACTGATTGTATTACTGCTGATTACAAAGTGTATTTTCAATGTTGATTTCTGGTTTTCTGCTTCCTCTCTGGTTATTCTTTCACTTTTCCTGACTTTTTTTCTTTCCCTTTTATTGATGACTTAAATATCAGTCCTTGAACTGCCTCATCTCCTCCACATCTTAAATATCTTTTCATAAGCTTTTAGCATGACCAAGCAGAGATAGGTTTTATCATGACTCCTTTTTCTGCCTTTCTGTCATTAGATGCAAAGGTACCAACCAGCCTGCTTTTGGCAGAAACCTTGTTATTGATGGAATACAGTTATTTCCTTTGTTTAAGAACTGTGTTTGTATCAAATCATGGTACTGCCTTGTCCAGGATACATTTGACTGTCCTTTCTGTCCTGAAGATCAATGCATTTTTGGCAGCCAAACAGTAAGAAAGACACTGGGAATATGACCAGGGCTGCAGTAAAAGGAGATTTACTGTTTATCTTTAGAAAAAAAAACCCAAACAAAAACAACAACAGGAAAGCCACTTTAGAGTTTAACAGCTTGTGTTTGTACAGTGCCTGGGACACTGATTGATGCTGCAAACAGTATAAGTGTTCTGTGAGCTTTATTTTTTTGTGTGGGCTTCAGCCTCAGACTGGCAGAAGGAATTCATCTCAAAGAGATTAAAATCCTGCTTTCTACTAAATCAAATTTAAGTTTTTCAAGATTCTAAGTTTCTTTAATGTGCAGTGATACAGGAACACAAAGCTGTTTTCCAGTGCTATAAGTGTCACAAGTACATTGTTCTCTTGGTATTTGAGAACCACTGAGGAAAACAATACCTCTAGAAACAAGTGTGTTACTGGGACCTCACACTTGAAGACCTAGATGTTGTAAAGACGAATCTTCTATTAATTTCAAATACACAGGTCTGCTATTTATTTAGAAAGAATAACTTTAGGAGTTTCTTGTCGGGTCTTATTTTGCATGTCAGTGATGAAAACAAGTAAATTGAAGAAAAAAACCCCAAGAAAACCTGTCATACCCAGCTTGTAGAAATTACATTTAACTGAATCAAGCAGTGCACCTGTGTTCTTAATTTACTTTCAGTTCTCTAATCTCCCTATCTTTTCAAGAGCGATTACAAAACATGCCCTTAGTTACTGAGAGTATAAACTGTTTGGCACCAAGCAGCCAAGAGCTGTGTTTCTAGACTGAAATAATAGCTCAGTACGATCTGTTTACTAAGAAAGGTGAAACTCAGTCATGCATGAAACAGCAAATGTGGTATTTCTGAGAGGATATCTATTAATCTGAAACCTGTATCACATTTTGAAGACAGCTGTGAATATCAACAAGTTAAGTTCATAAATACACTCTTGGATATTCTGAAGCTTGTAGAGAGAAACTTTGGTCTCTAGGCCTAACACTAGGAACCCCCTGACAGAGGAACCATAACATGAAGATGATTGTACATCAAGAAATAGTACTTTTGAGTTTTAGGAATAATTTGCCCTGGAGAGAAGTGTAAGCCTGTTTGTGTAAACTTATTAGTGAAGAATAACTGGATTTTCAATTACTGAAGTGATTAGGAGTTCAGGTTCAATCATGCTATTGCTTACTGATGTTGAAATGTTTAGTGATAATTAATGAGATCCAATTGCAGCATAAACACAGGTTTTGTGCAACAGGTATGCAAGGAAGGTAATTATTTACAGTTTTATTTGTAAGTCCAGCAAGCCCTGCAGATGAACCACACAGGTGGTTTTGTGCATATATTAACGGAAAAGTGACTGCAGAAAAAGTGCCTGAAAGTTCATGCTAGAAATCATTTTAGCCCATTATAAAAACTGCTGTAAAATAGTGAATCAGAAGTTGCTGTCAAATGGGAAACACTGTACAAAGTCTGTGAAATTGTGATCCAGATTTGAAAGTAGCCCCTCTAAATTGTAATGTGCCTGATAAGGCTGTGTGTTCTGTCTTATTCAGGGAGAACTTTAAGTCCTGCAAACCCAGTTTTAAATTCTCGCTTCATAGGGCCTCCTATTATGAAATATCAGTTGATGATGGTCCTTGGGAGAAACAGAAGAGTTCAGGGCTTAATGTGTGTACTGGAACAGGATCAAAAGCATGGTGAGTACATGTTGCTGCTTTGACAGAAAATACCATTTCAGATAAGCCAGATGAACCTATTTTGCTTATGCATTTTCTCCTTACTGAGACTCTGTTGGGCTGTGGGTAAGTCAGTCTGATATTGTCGCTGTCAGTATGGCTCAGAGCTGTTCCAGATGTATGAGATGAGCAGGGCACTCATTACTTGTGGGTACAGAGGGAAGCCTTGAAAGGGTGAGGAGCTGTGGCACTGAGACAGAAGCTTGCCTTAGATGTAATTTCAGTGAAAAATGTGGCATGCCACATGTGAGGATGAGTGGTTGGGAGTGGTGAGGGAAAGAGATTTTGCTGTGACTTGCAGAGAGCATACTGAGGTGATCGATGAACTATTCTTGTTGTCCAAAATTAAAATGCTTAGATGATGTAGCCCAGTAAAATTATAAAAATCTAAGCTCTAAGAAGAATGGGAAAACATGTATTAAATGCAGTGTTAAATGTGCTCTGGCTCATCTACTGTCCATTCTCCTTTGAAAGAGAAAGAAACAAGTTTCTTTCATATTTATTTGGCAGGGGACAATCTCTTTGCCAAAATACTCCCCTTAAAAAAAGATGGCCATATCTACACAGAACTGTGCTAGCTTAATCAGGGGGATAGAATATTTAAATATTTCAGTCTAAACATGCTGCAGTACTGCATGTAAGTCTAATCAATTTAGTTTTGAGATGTGAGATGTGTTTGTGCTCATAATTTAGAGTTGTACAATAGTCACTGGATTTGTGGGATAGGCTAAGATGACCTAAAACAGAAGCTTTTAATGAAATTCAAAAATAAGTATTCATGCTGTAACCATGGTTACTAGGTTTTACTCTTCATTGTAATTCAGAATTTTGTATTCAGGCAGCATAGCTTAGTTCTGGAGCCTGCCAAGGATGAAATTGGCAGACTGCTAGGGAAACTTTCGTAGTGTTCAGTACCTTGGGAAAGTACAGTCTTAATTCATTGCTGTTCTTACTCATTTCTTTTGCTTATACACTCTGTGCTGAGCAAACCCAGAACCAGGCACCAAGCTCCAGGGTTGCTCCTCTCCATTGCTGTAATCTGTATGTGCTGCTGGACTTCTCTACAGTGAGGCCAGGCCTCAGTGGAGTGACCCCCCCTTAGCCTGTTGTTTAAGGGCTTTCCTGCAATTTCAGACTTCCTGGGGCTGAGAGACATTTAAATGTCTAGGTGTTTTCTGTAGCTGCCAAACCTTGTGTAAAAGGATATCTTGATAGCATCTGCTCAGGCTTGCAGGTGGGCAGTAAGTGTAAGCGAGGGAGCCTTGGGCACACCCTCAGCAGCTCTGGGGTCAGATGGGGGTGGAGTGGATCTGGATTGCAGTCTGAGGTGTTTTACTGCCATGACAGAAGTGCTGGACTGAGGATTTTAAGCTGTGTTGAGACCTGGCCATGTGAGATCTTCATGGTACTGCTGCACAGTGTCTCTGGTTAGCACCTACTCCCTTTTGAGTCTGAGCAGAGGAGGGGGACTTTTTTAGGAGTTTTGCCTTAGTTCAAAGGCTATGTTAACTCATTCATCCAAATGTGTCAAATGCAGAAGTGTCTGATCTGATTGTTTTATTTTCTATGTATACTAGTTGTTGTGAGATTCAAGACCACATCTTAGGGTATAAATAAAGAGGTAAAATATTTGTAGGGAAGTGTTGGGTTTATAAAGTGTTGGATTTATTTGGCTTTTTTTTTCTTTTTTGGATGGTTACTAAGAGAATAAATCAATTAGCAAGGGTTGGATAGACAGGGTAAAAACACAATCTCTAGAGCTTCAGTTTTTTAATGCAGACTTAATGCAGCAGTTATTGGGGGATTATTGACAAGCAGACTACATCCCATGCTCTTCTTTTCTGAAGACTTCACTTAATGAATTTTTAAGGTTTACAAGGCCACAGGTAGATGCCAAAGCAAGAGTTGATTTAACAGCATTCTTTTTCCTCCCCAAATGTTGATTTTAGTTTTTCATCGGTGTGAAAGGTTTTTTGGTTTTTCTCAGTTTTTTTTTAAGTTGTACTGCTTAGCAAACAAGACTTCTTCTCTGTCTAGGTCCTATAATATTAACAAGGTTGCACATCAAGCTGTTGAAGAGATCCTTAAGATGGGTGAGTGAGCAATGTGGCATTACTAGCCAAGGTCTGTATAGATACATCTGTCTAACTGGGGCTCTTTCTCTCGGCTCAACAGCAAAAAAGCATGGAAGTCTGAATATGCCATTGAACACGGAACTGGTGCAGAAAGGTTAGTGAAAAAGGCCAGATTTTTTTAAAAGTATCTTCGACCAGTTCATTTTGTTTGTATTCTGAACTACTCACTTTTCAGTGTTTTAGCACTCTTGCAGTAGTAGTCTTTCTTACAGACATTAATTAGGCACAGTTGGCAAACAATATCTTACTTGAAATGAAAGCACTTACATAGACTTCTGTCTAAATTATCCACTTCAGGAGAATTTCAGTTCTCCTAAAATTTGAAACGGTTAATATTTAATCATCGGGAGAGAGCTATTGAGTGTTCATCATGCAGTAGAACTGAAAGGAATTTTACCTAAAAGTAATTTTTTGCATGTAAAGACTACTAAACACCTGTCAAGACTCGATGGTTCCTCTTGATAGAGAAGCCACTCTTCCCTGGAGGAATGTGTGTTTCTGAGAGTAAATAATTTTCTCTGTAAAAACTAATGGCTGACTCCTCTGCTTACAGTAACAAATGATTACAATGACTGTCTGCTCTACAGTCCAGAGGAACCAAAGATGTTTTTCAGTGTTCGAGAGCCTATTGTAAACAGAGTTTTCTCAAGTAGCCGTCAGCGTGGCTTCTCTTCAAAGTAAGTGTTGGCTGCAATAGCAAAGAGTTACTTAGTTCAGTCTATCTGTTAAAGTCTGAGGACTTTCCCTTTAAGTGTTTCAACATCCAGTTTGTGCTTTGAATTACTTGAGTATTGTTCTTGTAACAGCAGGATGAAAATGTTTCCTAGTTGTGTTATGGCTTTTTAATGTTTGATCCCTTCACAATCTTAGAGAATAAAAGAATCTCACTGTGCCCAGTTTTGGTTATGTGCCATTTCCCTCAGTATAAGACACAGTTGACAGAGAGAAGTGAATTCAGGAAAGGGTCACTGGGAGGATAATGGGGCTGGAACAAGTGGTTTATAAGAGAAAGTCTCAAACAGTGCTTTCCTTTAGCCTGGAGGAGCCAAGACTAAGCAGGGGATCCAGTTGCTGTCTTCAGCTACCAAAGCCTGGTTACAGAGGGGGCTTGAGTTAAACACTTTTCAGAGCAGAGTATAATGCAACAGCCATGATTTTATAGGAAAAATTTTACAAGAAAGTTTTCTCTATAGATTGTCTTGTGACTGTTCTTGGAGATACTCAAAATTTCCCTGGGCAAGGCATTAAGCAACCTAAACCGTCTTTAAAGTAAGGCCTGCTTTGAGCAGAAGGTGGGACTAAATGCATTTCCAAACTGAATTATTTGCTAATTCATCATTTTAACTTAGGGCATTTGTGCCAGTGGAGGTTTAGATTGAATATAAGGAAAATTATCATAATGGAAGGGGTTATAAAGCAGTGGAACAGGCTGCCTGTGGAAGTGGTGGAGTTATCATCCGCAAAGGTATTTGAAAGACATGTAGGCATGGCACTTAGGGACATAGTGGTGGGCTTGGTAGTGCTTGTTTAATGGTTGAGCTCAATGATCTTACTTGTCTTTCCCAATCTAAATGATTTTATGATATGTGGAGCTTGCCACAATTAAATATAAACATGTACAGCCATTAGTTATATTACCAGAATTACTGAACATACAAACAATAACATATAAACTATTGAAAGCAATACAGTATTTCAGTTGTAGTTAACTGTCAGTTCAACCTTTTATATCAAAACAAGTGTCTAAAGGAGCTCTGAGCCAAATTATTTTTTCTGTCTTGTCCAGCTCTAAAAGAGATGCCTTAAATTTTGTAATCTAAATTTTTAGATTTCAAGTTATTAACTGTAATATGTCAGACTCTAATAATAATAATGTCTTGACAATAATATGCTGCAGTTCTTGAAGTTGCCTGGCAAGCATCCTGACCTTCAGCTTTGTGTTTGTAATTACTTTTCTTCTCTCTGAATGACTATTGTAACAAAAGATTACATCAATGTCCAAATTATTTGAACCTTAAGCATTGCTACTTGAAAATACATACTTCACATAAGATGAAGACCACATATTAGAATCTTAAATTAATTGTGAAGTTTTCTGTGAAGTTCAAGTAAATGGGATCATCAATAGCTGTCTTTGAAAATTACAGCTAAGCTTCAGCACCAAGTGTTATACTATAGGCTGTGCTCAGACTGTGGGAGCATTGACCAAGTCCTTCAGTCCTCTCTGGACTCATTGCCAAGCCCATACAAAGCACTGATAACTTGGGAGGTTCTAGTGCTTAGTGCCATGCTGAGTGGAGGTTAAGCATTTACTGACTCAAGCAAAAGAATGTCCCAGTTTTATTGTTAACTGCTTGTGTGAAATACTTAATTATTTTAGCTGTTTTGTGATAACTTACTTGTTGGGTTTTTGCAGAGTCTGTGTCCGTTCCCGTTGTTGGGATGCTTGTATGGTTGTAGATGGAGGAACATCTTTTGAGTTCAATGATGGGGCAATAGCTTCAATATTGATTGACACAGAGGATTCACTGTGCACTGTTCTGCTGGAAGAATGAAGGACCCTGATGTCTTTTGCTGAAACATTTATGGATCCATAGAGGGAAACCATGGGGATATCACAATGCTGCATTATATTGGAAGTTGGCCTTTTCGAATGCAAGAGCATTTGGAGGAAGCTTGAAATGCTTTTCATTCCTTTGGGTTGGGGAATCATTAGCCTGATATTTAAGCTTTTTTTGCATCTAGTGTAAATGTCTGAAGTGTTACCTCTAACTTCAGTGAAAATTGACATTTAACTTGTATGGCAAACATGAAAGCTTTGTAAACACAGGTAAATGGGTTCAAGTATTAAGTCAGTAGCATTAAATATTCAGATGTACAGTTTTATAGTAACAGTCTGGGACTGATAAAACTAAATACTTCATACACTTTTGTAGAAAAGTTGAATGTCAAACTAGCAATTTGATGCAAGGATATATAGATTTTGGTAAACCATGATGTTGAGGTAAAAGAAATGAAAATACAAATCTTTTGTATGCTTTTCAAAAATTGTACAACTTTGTAGTTTCATACAACTTGTGGCAATTTTTTTTTTGTTCTTCCAGTATTTTTTCTACTTTGTAGACTTAAGTCAAGGGTATAAGTCTGGTTTAGTGCATCTTGACTGAGGTAGCTTTTAGTTTTTCTGTTTGGCTAGATAGGGACTTGAAATCCAAAGGTTTTCTTGAGCCCTTCATGAAGAATTTACAAATTATAGAAATCATGTTGTAGTAGGATATATTTCTTCACTGAATGGATTAACTGGCAAGCAGATTATCAGAACACTAGTGTATGTAAGCGGCTATCATAAGACTTATATTTGGCCTTATTAAGTTGAATGTTTGGAATTTTAGATTTTGAATTTCTTATATTTAAAGAAGAATGAGACATGCTGGGTATTAGGAGTGGAGCACAAGCTAATACCTATGTCTTCCAGTTTTCCCAGCATGTTTTTACCTTCTCCAGAAAATTTACATTTCCAATCCTATGCTGAATTCTAGTGATATGTAAATGACAACAAATTAATTTCACATGTCTCTCTCATGTTAGGTAATCAAGTAGATAATAGGAAAAAAAGCTCTGATTAAAGAAGAGCAAGTGACCTTTTAAATCTCTTAGAGAAACTGTGAACTGTGACTGCCTTTTGAAATCTGTGCTTATAACTGCATAGGTGAGGCAGAATTTGAGAAAACAAATACTCCTACAGCAGGAGCTCTTCTGCTACATGACTTGAAAATAGTATGTTTTGTCTACTACAGATTGGTTTCCAAGAGTGAGTTTTCTTAAAGTTACTTTTGAATGAAGAGACTTCTGTAACAGATGTTCTCAGGTGTAATGGAAATGTTCTCCAATGTGGCCAATCAATCAGTGTATTTATTGCCACTTGCAAAATGTAAACTGCTCTTTATTGGTGGAGGAAATGGACAAAGGGTTTTTTCCTTCTAGACTTAGAGTGAATAGAACTTAAAACATAATTTAGAGGATATTGATTTGACCAGACCATTCAGTTCTAGGAAAATGTGAAATTGATGGAGATGTGTGAATAAGCTATCACTGCAGAGTTATTTACACTCTCTGGTTGCTGTGATTGTAGACGCAGAGGGGAAAAGCAGTGTAGCCAAATAAGCTTTCATAAATTGGTAAATTCAGGAACTATCAGAATAAAGCTCTGTCTAAAATAATGTGCATAGCTTGTCTAAAAGTAAAGACACAAAAGACTAATCTTTCTAAAAGTTATGTGCACACAGATTAGGATGTTCCAGTTATTCTCAATCCATCTGTAACCAGTTAGGGATTGTTTATTATGTGCCTCTGTCATGTACACTAGTCAATATGCTGTTAGGATTAAAAAAATCCTCAAGCCCACCACTGCCATTAACACTGATTTATTCCTTCCTAGGACTCTTACCACTCTCACACTAGATTTAGGTATTGAACATGTGCACAGCAAATCTATGGCAGAAATCCCAACAACTGCTTATTTACACATTTGTGTGCTGTGAAGTTTTAATGGAGACTGGTTAGTCAGATCAGTAGGCATACCTCTTAAACATGCCTGTCATTCCTTATTATCAACATCAAAACTAAAAGGTAATCTTCTCAGGCCCTACAGCCCCAAAGTATGATCTAGATTAGAATTTAGTAAATTTTCAAATTCCTAATTTAGCAAAATGGAAGCCTGACCTGCTCATGAGTGGCCTCTACTGGTTTTGTCTGTATTAAATTACAGTTCTGTTGAAGCATTTACTGGTGAATGCTTAAAATTGACATGGTGATTCAGAAATCTATTTTTAATAGTAAGCAGCTACCTTTTTTTTTTTTTTTTTTGAACAACTGTAGGACCCTTTTTAAGGATTCTTTTTGACGAAGGATTGCAGTACAGACAACTTAGTTGGTAGACACTATTGCAGGACAGGACTGAGTTCTTGGTTGAACACTGATTTAATCTGCGTGGACTGGCAGTGACTTTTTGTACCTCCTCTACCTGCTGAGTCAAGTCCATGGTATTTTCATTTAATGCTAGACTACACTGTGTTCTGCTAAACTAGACCTGTTATTCTTTTGTTTTTTTCTCCAAGTGGTGTTTATACATTATGTAATAAAAATTAAAATCTTAATTGATAAATTAAGCTATCCTGTGCCTGATTTCATCGTTCAAAAGTGTTTCATGTGCTCAGTTTCTTCTCACTTACTGTTTCAGGTTGTTTTAATGGTTTGTGAGCCTTCATGCATTTACATGTAGTACAGAGACAAATCAATGTAGCAGGTAGGTTTTGTTATGTAGTGTTTAGAGCTACTTATTATTTCCCTTAGGAAAGGTTCAGTTGAGCACCTTGTCCAAAGGGCTTTCATGTCTACTAAAGCTGTCATCATAACTATCAAATAGATATGCAACAGTGATGCTGGTCCCCTTCCAACACTGAATCTGGTATGTAAAATTTTTCCACCTAGTCAAAGGCCTACTACTGTTCCAAATCTGCACAGGGTTTTAAAGCATAGTCTAATAAATCCTGAAAGCAGTTTTGATAACACCCTGTCCTTTAAACCACCACTGCTTGGAGAAATTTCTTTTTGGCCCATGACACAAAGTTGGTGGGAAACCAGAGAAAGCACTCTCCCATCTATCAGTCATTCTGTAAAACAAAGCAATTTCTTAGATCTTTATTAAATGCAAGAGAAGTTTCATGGAGTTACATTGTGCATAAGGCGAAGAATTTACAGTAATGCTGTGCTGCAAGGATTTACTTTTTCTTCTTGAAGTAATTTAAGGTATAATTCTAAGGCAGCAAACTGAGGCAGTAGAATATTCTGTATCCCCCAACTTCCACAAGGTGTGTTGCCCATTTACTCCTTCACAGGGGCATTATTAACACCTGTTATTTATATTTACACTGTTAAATTTAATAAAAACAAAACCACCTTAGGTTAAAAAGATAATGCTTTATTTACTATATTCTAGAAGGTCAAGTTAAATATCGAATTCTAGTACTCATACAATCTTTCCATAGTAAGCAATCTGTTCTGCACTACCAGGTATTCATTTCTGAATGCTTTCTTTCAAGAAGCTGTATCTATGTAAACACCTAAAGTAATATGTTGGCTACTCTTAAAAACATCCATGAATAAATTCAGCTGCTTGCTTACTGCATTCATGGGAAAAACAGCAGCATGTTTATGTCCTAGAGAGGGTCCAAGTTTTGCTAAAACACTTGCTGGAACATTCTACGCTTATGCATGAGGAAGGACCCTGATAACAGACGCAGATGAAAGGTTTATTTAAAATCATTACCTGTCCCTATCTTTTATTTGGTTTTTTTTTTTCTTTTTGGACAGTTACTCAGCTTCTCCCATGACTTTAAAATAAAAATCAACACTAGGTAATAGTGGTTAGTGATACAAATACAAGAAGCGAAGTGCTACTACAAACCAACTAATATAAAAAAGAAATGTATGTCTCTTGATAGCACCAAAGCATCTCTCCCTTTTTGCATTCTTACACTGTAGTCCCAGGTCCTGGTTTTTGGTCATATCTAGAACTCCTTGAGCCCTCCTCCTGCTAAACTTCTACCAATGTATCAGTTGCACTTAGAAAAGGTCTTACAGAAAGTTTATCAACGATCAGGCGCACAAAGCTACCAAAATGTAATCAGAAAACCCAGGACCACAACATGAAATAATGGACAACCAGCATCTATTTTTACAGATGCTAACTCTGAACAGGCTACTCAGACTATATTTGGCAACAAATGAAGGATACTAAAGACAAAAGTTTCATTTGTGGCCTCCTAAATAAAAACTTCACTATAGCTCCTTTATGCTGCTTAACTTGTAAGGTATTGAGCTCTTAGCTGCTTCTGTGTAAATATCCCCAATTTACTGTTTTCAAGCTTGATTCATTCATCCTGCGGTATCTTTTCTTCAGTCAACATAGCTGAACAGATTTAATACACAGAAGTATTCATTTTGAATTCTGCAAACTCCTTAATAAACCCTACAAAGATTTCTAGCACCTCTGCAAGCTGTTCCAGAAGCTGCAGACAGTTGCTAAAGGCTGACATTACTTACCAATGTAAGTAATTGATTTGTACTTATCAAATCACTGACGGTGATTTGTTTTCATATTTTTTTTCAAAGATCCCCTATAAAAAAGAAAGGCTGAAAGAAATATTCTGTAATTGCTCACAGATCCACAATTTCTAAAGGCTTTAAGTACAAAAAACTGATATAAAATATTATGAAACAACATTAGGGTGTAAAACCAAGTTAGACAGTAACAGTACTATGATAAAAGGTGCTCCAGCACTTTTTTTTTCCTAAGGAGCTTCAACGCACAGTGTGTCCATGGCATCAAGTACATTGTACACGATCACAAGAAACTAGGATTTCTCAGTGTCAATCTGCATTTGATGCCCCAAATCTCATGGCTCTTTTTATTGCCAACAGTTGGCCTTGCAATGCTGGTAAAGTGTGAACCATTGATCTTCATGTCGGGTAGTGCTTCCTCGAGGAGCTGCAGGGAGCTATCAGTGACTATTCCAAATACCTGAAGAGTCTTCAGTGTTCGGATTTCACCAAGCTCTCTAGAAAGAGAGAGAGATAGCAAATTAACCATGAAACTGAAAGCATTTTTGCGGGTTTTTCAGCCTGTACCCAAGCTACATAACGCCATTTTTACTAATTTTTTAGAAGAGGATAAACTACTTAAGCACATTTTTTATTGAAACTAGTACTCAACACTGATACTTCAGCAAACTGGCTGAATAAATTACTGTTTTGCTAGTCTCTCTCACAAACTGAAAACAAACTGATTCTTCCATTTTCATATCCTTGAACTTAAAAATCTAGAAAAAGTGAAGTAAATTGCACAGATGAAGTTCCAGGATGTGGCTCAGGGGATACAAGCCCCTAAGTACCATCAATGAGTCCCCAGTTTGGAGCAATATTTTGGTGAGTAGCCAGACCCAGCTTCTTGATTGCTTTACATTTTCCCAGTCACCATCTGAACTGTGTATCTTACAAGCAAGTACAGGACAAAATCAAAAGGCTGAGGCATGTGCTGCCACAGCAAAGGTTCTTCAGATCCTCATTTTCCTGTTCCTCTCAACCTTTTTTCTTGTTGTGTTGACATCTTTCCTGAAAGTACTGGACTTGAAAGCTTCTATACTAATAAAAAGCAGAAGGACCTCATGAACAAGTCACTCTTAGCCATATTTGAATCTGTCATGGTTTGACCCGGAAACAGGATTTCTGGGATGCTGTGTGGATGGGGCCAATGAGTGGTCAGTTTTGAATATTGTCATCTGGCCTAACCACTGGGCACTGGGTCCACCTCCGAGAACACAGGGTAAAAGCAGGGCTCTGCCCCTGGCAGTTCCTCTTGGGATTTCTGGCGGTGAAGGAGTTGAGTCTCTCCCCCGGCCCAGTTGCTGGCTGGGCTGGGGGAGGGGAAAAGCCATGCGGCCCGGCCTGGGAGAGGTAGGCCTGGCCCCAAGGGTGGAAGGAAGAAAATAAAGAAATGCCGGGAAGCAATGGGCAGCCTGTTCCCCACCCCCACCTTGGAGACAGACAGAGAGAGTGCAGCCGGTGTTTGTGTGCCGTTACCTTGAAAGCAGTAAACATGTGCTGGCAGCAGGCAGCCCGGCTGAGGAGATGGTGGGGGGGGTGCAGCCAGGAGTCCAGCCGCTTGGAGGAGTTTTTAACCCTTTTTTGGACAATGAAAATATCA
This sequence comes from Zonotrichia leucophrys gambelii, assembly GCF_028769735.1. Classification (NCBI taxonomy): domain Eukaryota; kingdom Metazoa; phylum Chordata; class Aves; order Passeriformes; family Passerellidae; genus Zonotrichia; species Zonotrichia leucophrys. The sequence goes on along the minus strand of NC_088200.1, from coordinate 11,450,331 downwards.
CAGAACACTAACCCTTCCTGGACGAAGGAGATGAGTGAGTGATGAAGATCTGGACCAGAGAGAGAGACTGAGAGATGTTAGGAAGATGGAGAAGAGGGAGTGGCATTTTATGCTGGACTCTTTTGTGTAGCCATGGACAGAACTATGTTCCCCTGGAATACAGAGACTGAGACCAGGGGGAGAAATGTCCAAGAGCCAAAGAAGATTCAGTGTGGGTACCCCTCGGCCCCAGGGGGTATATAAAATATGGGGGGGACAGATGTCCCAGAGGTGAGAGACTGAGCTTCTCTGGAACTGGACACAGCCTCCTTAAAAGGACAACCCTAGAAGCAGCCCTGATTCTGGTCTGGTGGTGAGAGCACCGGAACAAGGACGGAAAAGGCCACCACGACACATGGAAGGACTCCCTCTCCTCTTGAGGAACCGAAGTTGAGCATTCTAAAGGGTGGTGCTGGACCCAGAATTGATTTTGGATTGTATTGTATTGGGAATTTGGGGAGGAGGAGGAGGAGGAGAATGTTTTTGTGAGGTTTTCATTTTCCTTGTGTTTTCTTTTTTTTTCCTTTTCTTCCTTTTGTGTGTAGTTTAGTAATTGTCTTTGTAGTTTAGTTAATAAACCTTTTTTTTTTCAAGTGAGAGCCTGCTTTGTTTATTCCTGGTCAAAATCTCACAGCAGACACCAGAGAAGGTGTATTTTCATGTGGGCATTTGGCCTTGTGCCAGTGTCAAACCAGAACAGAATCACAATCAATAATTGATATAAGTGCACACAAAAGCAAATACACACTTACTTACAGCTTACTAGTCCAGCCAGTACTGTCAACTCTGCCAGCTATTCCAAACCTTCCTCCACACTCAGTCTGACATCAGTCCTGGTCACTGGCCGGACTGCAACCTCCCATGCCAGCAATGAGTACCACTGGTATAATGCCATTAACACAAGACACAAGACATGCATGGAGCAGCCAGGTCCATGAGTACAGACTGACACCACTGAAAGATTTTATCAGCTTCATTCCAGTCTGGATTCTCAGAGGAAACAGGTTCTAACAGTTGGGTTCTTTTATCATAGTTTTACTCCTGATTCCTCGTACCATTAACTTTTTTGAAACAGTATTTGCAATTCCAAACACAAAATAAAGCAAATTTAAATTAATTCACCCTCTGCATGAACAGCAAACCAAAGCTAATTAGAGGTTACTTACACTAAGGCAGCAGGTGATATCTGGTAACATCGGCTAAGGCACAGGTGTTGTAGGAACACAAGTTGTTTAAAATACTGGAAGCACTCAGGCTTTAACATCATGCTGTCACTGTACAGAGAACACATTACATAAAGTCTTAAGTACACAGCAGCAGTAAATTGGCTATTTTAAAAATTCAGCCAGAGGATTTCACTGAATATCTACTTTTTCTACCACCAAAGTATGTTTTCGCTGACTGTGGAAGCAACCCATCTCTCATATATGTGCTGTGCATGCGAAGGGGCAGGTGAAGAAGAAGTTTCTCTTCATGCGGATACTCTGCAGCAGAACCTGTGCCATGAATAGGCAAGTTCTCCAGAGATTTCAAAATACTGCAAGTGACTAAGTAAAAACCAAAACATACCTTTTTTTACAGTTATATGGCCAAGTACCAAATTAGTATTAGAGATGACTTAAACCCTCTCAGAGATGCTAGGCTAATGAACTGTAGGCATCTAAATATTTCCTTCCTTTCTACCTATGAATTACCATCTCCTGTTAGTCAACAAACCCTGTAGGTACCTGACATTTATGCTGGGGTAACAAGACATCTTACCTGCTCCAGATTAGGTCACGTCAGATAGCACATCTTTTGTAGGTTTAGCTTGAATAGTATTTTCTGGATGTGCAGTGCTACCCACACAACCCTGCCTCAGTGCTAATCCCACAAGGATTTAAGGACTGGCTGCACAGGTTTTCTTACCTGAGATCTAAATGGACAAGCAAAGGACATCTCTCCACCAGCGTTTTCACATCTGAAAAGTGATCACACAGAGTCAGTCCCTCTTGCAGTAGCAAGATGGATGTGCTTTACACAGCCCGCTGATGTCCACACATGTTCATTTATATGTTTCCTACTGGAACCCCACAACTGAAGCACAATTTTTAAAATAAAAGATACATGCTTAAGAGTTAGAGCGTACAGTCTTGCCTATGAAGATACCTTACATGGACCTTCTTTTAACCCCCTGATTTAGTTCAGAGGGTTAAAAGAAGTTCAGAAACCTAGATTTAGTTCAGCAAATTATCCCTAGAAATCAGTTGCATCAACCATCAAATCAGGAAGGCAATAATTCAAATGATATTTTTGTGAAATCTACTGGAGACCTAGTAATGGTGAGCTGCCTGAAATACTTACAGGTAGTGGAAAAATAATGAAAATTTTTCACGTATCAAATATCCTTTCAGAGCACCAAATCCTTTAGGCATGACCATTTTTACCCACAAAAAGTTCTCATGACAAAAAGTTATGTTTTTTCTGATTTAAACTAAATTTTTGACTTTCTTTCATTGTCTGCAAGATGCACAGATCAGCTGTAGTTCAGGTATTACCTAAAAGCCATTGCAAGGTGCTCAACAATGTGCAACAGAATTTTGATATTTCAGAATTCATGTGCAGAAACTAAACAAAACAATACCTTGATTATGTACTAAGTCTTATGCCTGATAAATTGCACTGAAACAGAGTAAAGACACTCAGAGAAAGTGTCTGACAAATGGAAGAGGTCAGCACATGGTCTCTAATGGCTCAATTAGAGGGACCAAGTTTCAAATTCCTGATGTGGAGAAGATTATGTAGCATATTTGTTTATGAGTTTGGGGCTGAGATAAGAAGATTTGCCTATTTTCCCACAAAGAGAATGCATGAGGGTGTCTGTGTGATGTTTAAACAGAAATGAGAGGTCACCTCCTGTATGTCATCCAACACCCTACTGTCATATTCACTCACTGCAAAATTTAAATTCTCTTTACTAGAAAAGGACTTTCACCCTTTAGCTATGCTCTTTTTCATTTTGATGTACCCTCCCCCAGATCTCGACTTACCTGCATTTTCTATCACCCTCCAATTTAATAGAACTTTTCTTCCTAGAGCTAGTAGCAAGTTAAGTGGTTAAATGTTGATTGCTAAGATTGCCTTCCAAATTAACTCATATCTGGATGTCAGTCTGAAACTCAAGCACGTACTATGACTGTTCTCTTTTAGAAGACGGTTCCAGCAGACACAACATGAGAAGCCTTAAGAAACCCTCCAGATACTGTTCCTGGAGCTAATTCATAGCACACAAAGTCCTGTTTCCAGGACGTACTTCACAAGTAAAGTGAAGAAGCTTTCAGCTGAACAAAAAAATTAGTTTTCACTTGACTGTTCCTAAATTCGGAAGAAAAATCATCTCACCCTTTATGCTGGAGCTAGAACTCTGTAGTAAGAGTCTCTGAGAGCAAGAACTTCAAACTATACAGAGCACAAAAGTTACTGTTAGTACATGACTCCTCCACACAAAGAGTGAATGCCAAGCAGAAGAAAATGTAAAGCCTACTGCTTCATCCCATAGTGGGATAAAGGTTTGTCACATTGGTGTTTACCTGCTATTTGTAGATTCTCTCTGTATCCACTTAAATTTAATTGGGTGATCTTTGAAGTAACATGATTGACTGCTGCTTTGACGTGAGTGGCTGTGAATTCACACCAGGACAGGTTCAGCTCCTCCAGCCTACACAGAGACAAAGTTGTTAACAAGAATGGCTGAAATGCAGTTCAAGTTCTGTTATTTTCTATTACACTTGATACTTTTAAAGCAAATACTTGTAACATACCAACTGCCAACTTACTGTATTCATGCCTAGAAATTCTAGTATGACAATAATTAAGCACTAATGAATGGAGCAGGTTACCCAGCCAAATCTGTCTCTGGAGATTTTCAAGATCCAACCAGAGAACATCCTCATCCACATAGTCAGTGCTAATTTTAGACCCTGGTCTGGGAAAGGGGTTAAAGTGACTTCCCAAAGCCACTTTCAACTGGAATGATTCAGTAAAGGCTCTCTCCAGGAACTGCCACAAGGAGACACTGTCTTTTCATCGGGTTTGTGACCTGAATCTGTTACAAATGAACAGATGGTCACATTGAGAGGAAAAACTACCATTCATTATTAGCATTGGTCAGATGACCAATTAATCCTAATTAGCATAAAATAATTCATAGTTTTATATAAACACTGGTCATGCTGTGAGCTCAACTCTCTTTACGTGCTTGATTACCTATAGCCTGTCACCATGGGGCTGGGACAAAGTATTGTTCTGTGTGCAGGTGTTGTAGCTGTAACCAAGGGACAAAGACACAGTGAATGCGCAACTAGAGCATTTAGCTGGCACTCTACATAAAATGAAAAAACAGTTAAATTGCCACTAGCATTCCTAGGATCAGATTTGCCATCTGGTATTCACTGCACACTGCACCGACTGCCATCCCCTAAAGAGCTCATGATCTGAGTAATCAGACCAAGCGACAGAAAGATTAAGGCTTTGGCTGCCCACTAACTCGCAATTTGATTAAAAAACATCCTTTCGCAGAAGGAATGATTATGGACATTGTCCTGCAGGTCACAGGAAGTCAGCAGAAAGATTGGGATATAAATCCCGAATTCACTGGGGCCCAGTTCAGTGACGCTCTGTCAGCAGATGGTTTAATCACTGGAGCTGTCAATCTGAACACAGCCTTCATAAACTAGAAGGTTACTGAAGGATTATTCTACCATTGAAAGGCACAGTGTTCTCTGCCATTCATCCTGTACTCTGACTGCAGAGGGAACTTTGCTGTTCCAAAACACACACTTGCTCTTTGTGAGAATCATATATTATTTTCACCAAAAAAAAAAAAATCAAATTTACATGATATCAAAGGAACATAAATGGGGTATACCCAGCCAAGCAGATGATTCAGAAAACCCATGAAAAACTACAAAAGTACATCTTTGTTATTAAAGAAGAAAATAGCTTGATGGGAAGAAATTATCTGATTATTCAGCTAATAATCAACTGTTAGGCATTTAGGACCAAAACCAGGCATATTAAAAAAAAAAAAAACAATACAAGAATAACTGGGATGCCCAAGGGAAAAAAAAAAATAATTTGTTTCAGGAATAGCAAAACCTGGTTTTGTCTTACATAGAACAACTGCTCAACATCAGCTCCAAGGCTTCTGCAGAAAACCCTGAGCACCCACAGAGATTTAGTCGTATCAAATTGGGATTTCTAGCAATGCTCCTGTAGAGAGAAGAAAAAAGAAAAATATGATAAAATTTAAATATTGTAACATTGCTTGCTTTGCTATGATGTGCCTATTTTTAAGACCTAATTTCCTGGACAGGGAATTGTTCATTAAATATGAAGTACTGCATATTTAATCAGCTGACTAACCTGCGTCACTAAGGGCCTAAACTCTGTACTACTGCATCAAAGCACAACATTAAAAGGGACACTTGTCTATGTATTTGACACTGCTGACAAGTTGCATATTTATAAACAACCAAGTTTACAAGGAAATGGTTTCTTTTCACCTTCTACTGTTGTATGCCAATAAACATACATCACTGCTTATCAGAGATTACTACAGCTCTACAAAAGACAAAGCAACCATCCCACTTCTGATGTCCCCCCTCTGCAAGAAGGAGGTTATTCCAGGAAAAAGCCCACGTCCAAACAGCATCCCCTGAATGCATTTCTTTGCAAGACTAGAGCACATATGCGGTTAGCAAAACCTGGAACACTCAGTATGCACATTTGTTCAGAAGGTGATAAAATTCCATAATTACTGCCTGATTAGTACCCAATTTTCTGGTAGTTTTAACTGTTACTACTAATAGTATAAAAAGCCAAACTATACCGGTTTATTTTTATTCTGGTTTATTTACTCCCCTCTGTGGAGTGAGGAAAGTATCAGAAAGCCAGGGTCTCTGCCATCTGACCTAGGTGGCACCTCTGACATCTGTCCATAGGTGGCACCTCCACAATCCTGTGGTGTGATGGAACAGGAGGTTGACTACACACCCATTAGTGTCTTTGCAGCTAACCAAAATTCATTCATCTGCTTGACTGAATCTGTAATCTTCAAGGACTTCATAAGTTCAATAAAAAAGTGAGCAACAGTGCAGAAGCACAATGGGTACCTGGTGGGAGAGCTACTGAGAGCCCTTGGAATAGAAAAGAACCTACACACCAAACACAAAGTTCTCTTGGGAGCAAAAAAACAGAAAAATAAAAGTAGCTCTGCTGTACAGCTCAGCTGTGGGAATATGGATCCATAAACCACAGAGAGGTGAGCAGTTTCTCCAACCTCCTGCTACTCTGGGGAATTGGGAGGAAAAAAAACCAAAACGAAACGGCCACCTTAAACTAGTCATTTCAAAATGCACCCACAGTGAACAACTTTCCACTGCATTCTTTCATTAGCGTGCACAAAATAATGGCACCGAACAGAAGGCTGTACTGAATATTCCCAAACATGTCACTCACTTGATGATGCTGTCAGAAAGCACTAGACCCTCCAAGCTGAGGTTCTGCAGCTTTTCACACAGACAGAGAATACTGTGGAGATCTGCAGCAGACACTGTGCAGTTCGACAAATCCAGGTGTTGAATTTTAAGAAGACTAACAAAAAAAAGAGAAGGAGAAAGGTTACTAAAAGTGCATTGTAACATGCTCCATAAATTCCCCACATCACAAATATACCCCATACACTAAAAGCATGCACAATTTGCAGGAAATTTTTCTACTGATTCCTCATAACATCTGAAAGTTTATCCTGCTAGAGTTTAATGATTTTTTGAGTGTACCACATAAAAATGCTGCAGATGATGATAATTCAGGCCTCTACAAGATAGAAACTGCAAGGGTGGTGCTTGATATTGAAAAAAAAAATCACATCAACTTGGTTTTAAATAACTGACAAGTGAGTGCAGATCCTCCTTTTTCAACACATGCCTAACCACTGATCAGCTCGTCCACACTCCACACACAGCACAAACACTGCTGCTCGTAGCTATTACCTTAAAACCAAAACCACACAGACTGAATATCTGAGACAGTTTCAGGATTCAGAAGATGCACAAAAAGCCTTACTTGCTTGTTTTAAACAACGGATCCCCAACGCAAGACCTCGGGCAGCGGAACACAGTAACACCTGCAGGCAACAACTGTCCAAGCACTCCTGGCAGCAGATTCCCACCAGTCAAATCAAGAGTCTGCCAGAGAGATTCATCAAATCTGGGGGAATGAATATTACTTGTTAGTGAGTTCAAATGGGTAACAGGTCAAAGCTGTGGGTAGAACCACAGAAAGTTTCTGGTGTCAAAAACAGGCAGAGAAGGGAAAGCTATTTAACAGACTACAATAATGTTAAAACATGTGAGGCATCTTTTGGTTATACATACCCACATATGGTCTAAATTGAACTATATATGTATAAATGAGAACCAGACCATTTAATGGTCTATGGAAACAAGATTTTCCTTAGTACTGAATGAAGAGAAATAGCACTTACGAAAGTCGATGCCATCTCTTGCAAATCATAGAAACTTTCAGTAAATCCTTTAGGGGCAAATAGGCAAAGATTGCCAGAAGCAATTCATCTGGCAGTGCATCCAAAGAAATACCTTTAGGGAAAGAGCAAAGCACATTCTAGTTAAAGCTGGTTCATTTTTGCCTGCTGGTCAGATGCCTTGCTGGGTCTGGTTGTTAAAAGCCCCTCTATGGTTTCTCTGTAGGCTACACATCAGCCTACATCAGGCATCAGCCCCACTATTCATCTCCCCTGCAGCTCATCTCTGTAGGATGACATTTTTACCATCTTTGCCTAGGCACAAGTGGTAAATGCAAATGTTCCTGTAACAGTCACTGTATACACAGTAAGGCCATTATACACTGTATACACAGTAAGGACACTACTCACATACTTGGGGGACATGAGCATCTTAGTTACTGCCTTTGTAATCTAATGCTTGTATGATTCTCTGGGTTTTTTCCCCCCTCAGCCAAAATGCCCACTCTTCCTATGCACACAAGGGTCCCAGAAGGGAGCTCAAGGTAAGCTATGCTTCTGTGTGATACACAGAAAAAAATCAGGTACTACAAACTGCTTCCTAAAACACACATGCTATCACCACTCCAAGAATTATGTGAAACAATGTGGTACAAATCGCAGTTTCTCTCAGAGCCCCAGAAGGCATCATGATTCACATGGGAGATTTCTGGATGGTGGAGCTCAGTAACAGCTGCCTTTGACCCAGCACTGCATCTTATATAAAACAGGAGTGTCTGAAGGCACTTCCACCTTCTGTATGACAGCATAATGTCTGGAGAGAGCTGCTTATTTATTCTGCATCCCATACTCATCCAGACTAAAACCACATTTTGACACCAGGGAAAGGAACCCAGTAGCCTATGACATCCCTTTCAAGAGTCCAAGAGCCCTGCTCTCTCCCTTTCCAGCCCTGCAGGCTTCCAGTCTCTGATGTGCTTTCCCTGTAGCTCTCTGGCACAGTCCCTCACGTTGCTTGCTTCCATCAGGAGCTGGAACACTGCTGGCACACCTCAGCCTGCACTACTCTTTACCTACCCTTCTCCTCCTGCCTCCAAACCGGTAAATTTTGGATTGACTTTGGTTTTAAACTGATTGATTTTAGCTTATTTTTTCTCTGTGCGCTTTAACCATCTGGTAACTAGAGTGAATGCTGCCAACAAACCTTTTCACTAAACCTACTTTTGCTGCTGATTCTTTGAGTGACCTTAAAACACTGATTCACAACACAGCCCTGCTGGTTCAAAGTGCCACCTATGTCCCACAGACAAGAGCAAACAAGCACAGGGACACGCAAGAACACACACACATACAGGTGCTCATGGGGTCAGGCAGCAGAGAACCATGGTTTTAACAGATTACAATTCCGGAGCCAGACACACCACCTCGGCTTAAAGGCACACATAACAGAGGATTTATCACCCCAAGCCTGAAAGCCACTAGATCTAAAAGTGCCATTCTGCTGGGTAAGAGCAAAAGAACTAAACACTAAAGCAGGGTGGACTTGTGATGCCCACTCTCCATCTCTACCAAAGGGCAAGCAGAACCTGGGACAGGGGGACAGTACCTGACTCTGCCTCTCGGAGCAGCCATGGCCGGCGCACGATAACAAAGTCCTTTTCGTTGTCCTTCACCTTCTGCCTTTTTGGAGGCAGACAGGGTGACGACACCAGCAGGTCCTGGGGTGTGTTTTCATTGCCCAGCTTGTCTTTCTTAAGGGCCGACACTCCCATACCCGAGAGAAGCTCCGAGGTCTTGCCGGGGTCCCATTCCAAGCTGGTGGAAACATTAGTGCTAGAGGATGGGATCTCCTGGAGGTGCTTTCTGCAGACACAGCAAAACCCAGAGGCTCTGAGGGTAATGCCAGACTGACACCAAACACAGGATGGGGATCCCTGAAGCATTTCAGTCACTCGCACTCCACATCCATACACAGGGCGACTAAGTGCGGGACCTGCGGGCGCTGGAAGCACAAGCAGCGGCCACAGCGCAGGCGTGTGCTCGCTCTGGCAGGCTTTGGGGAAGAGCCCGCCAGGGATCGAGCGCGCCCCGCTCCCGGATGGGGCGGGCGAGGGGCCGAGGAGCGGGGCCAATGGAGGCGGCGGGAGACGGCAGCCTCCCAACACCACCGAACCCGGACACGGCCGCGACCGCACCGGGCAGGACCCGCGCACGGCGGGGCGGCAGCGCGGGCAGCGGGACGGGATGCCCGGGCAAGCGGCGGAAGCTCTCCCCGGGGCCGGGAGAGAGGCGGCCCGAAGACCCCGCGGATCCAGCATCCCCGCCAGTCTCAACGGCAGAACCCCCGCTCCCCCCGGGAGCACCCGCGGGGCCGCACACACACCTCCGATCCCGGCACCGCTCCCACGGCCAGGAGCTCCCTCCCGCTCCCCCGGGTTCCATGGCCGCTCCCGAGGCTCCCCCGCGCAGCGCCTCAGCCATCCCCGCGCAGCCGGGCCGCCCGAGGGGATCTGCGAAGGCTCACACGCAGCCTCGGCGCCACGCGGCTCCCGCGCAGCTCAACAGCGGTACTCGTATGCCCGTGTCCCGGCGCATTCCCAGGTCCCCGTGCCCCGGTGTTCCCGCGTCCCGGCGCTCCCGTACCTGTACATGGCGCTGGGAGGCCCACGCGCGCCACCGCGCGCCCCGCGCCTTTCAGCACCGCGCCATCCCGGCGCCGGCCGGAAGCTGCAGTGGGAGGGGCGGCGCAGAGGGTGCTGGGAGTTGTAGTTCGCAGTCCTGTGCCCGCCCGGAGGCGGGGCCGTGCCGGGCCGGAGGCGGCGGGCGGCGAATGGCGGCGGCTCCGACGCGGAAGGAGCCGGGAGCGGCTGCCGCTCCTTGCGCCACGCTCTGAGCCCGGTGCCGGCCGGGATGACGGGCGGCGGAGCCCCGCGGGGGACGCGACGCTGAGCGGCGGCTCGGCCGTGGTGAGACGGCGGCGGGCGGGACGCAGGGCCGGGCGGAGCGGGGCCGCAGTGCCGAGTCACGGCCGGGCCGTTCTCCTGAGCGGAGACGGGAGCCGGGTGGGAAGCGGCAGCCCCCGGGCGCGTCCCCGGTGACAAGGGCACGGGGGGAAGGGTGGTCGCGGGGCAGTGCTGGGCGAGGGCGCGTTCGTTTCCAGGCTCTTATCCCGGGCACTGCCCACCCGTCAGGGACCCCGGGCACGTAGCGCGGGGCGGTGCTGGCTCCGTGTCCCTGGAGCTGCTCGGTGCTGTGCTGCACAGGCCTGGCGCCGGGGAGCGCTGGCACATTCCAGCGTGGAAGGTTTTCTCTGGGAACACCTGAAGCTGCCCGTGTATGGCTGATCCTGACCCTCACCGTGCTTATTCCAACCCCGCGGTCTTTTCACACTGTGTTTCACAGCCCGCGGGACTTTCAGCAATGCAGCTCTTTCTGCGTTTTTTTCCCCGAACTGCTTGTTTTGAAATTGGTGGGATGGAAAACTAGGTCTGAACACACCTACAGCCCCGCTATTAGTCAACCACTTGCTTGCAAATACTGTCCTTTGTTTACTGCATAACGATGGAGAGACGCGCCTGTGAAATTGAGGGTGGTAATGGAGCCCGTAGCAAAGAGTACACAGCTTTCGGTCACGTACAGAGAATGAGGTGACTCAAATTAACATCCATGTAATCTTTAAAAAAGTATCTTTTAAACGTTTCCAGTTTTAGCTTAAGTCACGGAACAGTTGTTCGAAGATTTTTTAAGCAGATAATCAGATGAAAAAGAGGTGGAGTTTTGGTTTCAAAAAAATCTGAGTTTATTTCACCTTTTCTGCAGCCCCTCTTTTCGCTGCGAATCATGTCACTCTTCTTCATTAATGCATGGGTAATCAAAAGATGGTTTTGTGGAAAATGCCAATGTTTTTTACAGTCTGGAAATTAACAAATAGTGTGTTTATCTGAATGCAGTGTTGGGGCAGCAGTCATGTGACCGCCTTGCTGACACCTGCTTTGTGTCCGTGCATTAGTCTGGTAGCCCAGATAGTGATTTCTGTTCTTTTTTTAGATTCTGCATGCAACTGTACAGTGCTTGTATTTGATTCTGTTTCAGTTCCTCTGATAAGTGAGTTATTTTCTTATATGTGTTATTTTCAGCATACTTCCCTAAACTGTTTGAAAGCTTCAGCCTCTGTGGTATTTAATATATTAAAAATTGGACTCGATGATCTTGGAGATTTTTTGCAACCTTAAAGATTCTGTGATCCTTTGATAGAGGACAACGCAGCACCATGTAAAACACATAAGCTTGCTTGCATTTGAACGCAAAAATCTTAATGTTCCTTGGTCAAGCACTTGTCTTGCATTTAGTGCTACTGTGTAGAACCTAGTCTCCTGCAAAATCAGAGAGTACTGCTATTTTGGGTGGTATCAGCACAGCATTTTATTTTTTTAAATTAGAAGATAGAAAACTTGTTTCCCTAATCATCGAACTGTTATGAATTAAATATCGATCGGTTCATATCAATTAAATATTTAGCCAATTTAAAATTTTTCTTCATTACAAAATAGTTGTATTGACAGGTACTAATAAAGTATCAGTCAGTACACAGACTGACGAGTGTGTCCTAGAAGAGCAAAGCCATGCAAATTGCTTTCTGCACTAATCTCAGAGGTTGTTTCTCTCAAATAGTGCAATCAGTTAATTTCTCTGGTTTTCTTGGGCAGTTTGTGGCTATTTTATTTCTTTAGATAGCTTTCTCACTGTACAGAGATAAAGCAGCTCTTTTGTTGTCTGTTTATAAATACTTACTATTTCCCCCAAGCTGTAAGGGCCAGTGTGTAGTAATAAAGTTAACAGAAAAACCCAAACCAGCCAAAGAAAAAATCCAAACAAAACCCACGATGCCACCCCTCCCCTAAACCTGAAACCACCCTAAAAGAAACCCCCACAACACACTATGCAGACTTGAATACTGAAATAGCCGAAGGGACTACTTGTGTCGTTTCTTTGCCTCTTGTTCTTCTCTGTTTTTCAGTTCTGAAATAGTAAGTTAGCCCATTTTGTTGTTTTAAGAAGGAAGTATCAAGGATTCTTGGTGTGGGACAGTTCTGTCAGTACTAAAGGCTGTAGTCTGCTATTGCATGTTTGTAGAGCGAAGTCTTTCTTTATGACTCTTAGCAGCATAATTCTGAATTATTATAATTCAGAAACCAAACACTGGGGTTTTTTGCCAAGTGAAGTGTGCTAGTAATAAGAATATATAATAATAACTAGCAGATTATTCTCTGACAGAAAGGCAGAAGGTCATCATTGAGCTGGCCATTGATATATTGCTGGAGATGTCAGCTTTTGTACTTGCAGGGGAGCTGGAAATTCAGCTTGAGGTGGCAGATGTTAAGGCTCTCAGTTCTGTTGCTGACTGTCTCTGATAATCCCTTTCATAGTATGGCAGCTTTTTTGGTGACAGATTTTCTCCAGACAGATGTAGTTATGATCTTTAAAAATACAGAGTAAGTGTTTGGTTTTTCAGGTGTTTCAGCTGAAATATCAAAAATGTCTAGAAATGCAGCTTTTTCCAATTAATTTGATCTCTACCTGAGAATGCTTGAAGAACGATAAAAAAAAAGTCTTTAGCATTCTAGAAATGTCTGGGGTACCAGACAGGAAAACCAGAAGCATGGTGGCTGTGTTTAGTAGTAATATTTGAAGGACAGGCAGAGCTACAGATAGGCAGATTCCTCTTCTTCTTGAATTCCTGAAAAAAAAATCTGGTGCTAAAGCTATTTGTAAGTACATAGAATATAATAGGTGGGTAAAAGACAGCATCAGTTTGTCAAGGACAAATAGTTGAAGTAATCTAATCTATTTAAGTAATGACTGATAGACCTACTGTACACAAGAGGATCAGTTTATAATCTTATATATTGCTTAGTAGGACTTTGATGTTTTTTCTCGGGATGTTTTTTCTTGGGAAGCAAAGCTGGGAAGAGCCCCTGTTGTGGCTGAGGAGGCCATTCCCTTGTTAAATACTTCTAACGGTTTTCAGAGTTCCCCTAATGAAATAGTATGGTGATTAAAACTATAGAAGGCACAAAACTACCAGAGATTTCAGGTCTTTCTGAAAGTGGTAGTGTAAATCAAAATACCTTAAAGATTTGGAAACTTGTGAGAAGGGGAAATGGATACAGCTGAGCAGAGTTTTGTTCCTGTGTTAAGCAGGAGCAATCAACCACAGAAATACAGGATAGAGAAGCAGTGTTGTGTTTCCTGGAGGGAAAGATTTTGGAGGCCTTAAGAAAGCTGAATTTGTGAAAGAAACATCCTATTCCTATTTATACTTTTTAGTAAGGCATGTGAAGCAGTGTTTAACATCTGTTCAGGCCTCCCCAGGTGTTTTGTTGGGACACTGGTGGAATCCTTCCCAGGTATGCTCTACTCTTTCTAGCCCTTCTTTAGGAATATAGTACTGGGGTGTCTTTGGTAAATTTGTTGCTGCATTAAAGCTCTAAGAAAGTATGGGGTTTTTCATTCTCTGCTGTTTCATTTAGTAACCTGAGATTTCTGTACCAGGCAGAGTAGTTAATTTGTAATGTAGATGTTGTGAGTGCAGTTACTCTCAGGTTGGCAGGGTAATTTAATACTGTTGATAGTAGGGAGTCTGTCATATAAAAGGAATTAAGCCTGAACTGAGCCCTTTATGATGCATGTAGTGTTAGTAGCTGGGTAAAAGTAAGAACTTAGCTGATTTTGTCTGTGTCTGAAAAGAAGCAGGAAAATCCTAAGCCAACACAAGAGCATGTCCTTATGTTTTATTGGTTAAGTTGCACTTCTCGTGCCAGTGTTTCAGCTTTTAATCTTATTTGTATTAATCTGTAGTTGCGTGGTTGTTCAGAAACTGAGTATGCCCATAAATACTTCTCTGTTCACGGTAAGGGCTCTTGTTACTTTGTCGTTGCTTTAATAGGAGCATCCTCTAAGCCACTGAAGGTTGTACAGTACTGGAGAACCCTCCTGAAGTGGTTATTTCAGGACAAGATTTTTTTTTGTGATTCTGGAATTCCAGTCAGCTGATACTAGGTAGCTGTATGCCAATAGTGAGATGGCTGTCTAAATAAAGTGATGAAGCAGGATGATAGGTAAGGAGCTTACCTTTCTTTGAGCTAACAACCAGGTTCAGTGGCAAGTGCTGCTTTCCACAGGAAGGCATGGCTTTATAGCCTGCAGTAATGTGTTTTAAGGCCTGATTCTAGTAGCACAGGTCTAGATATGTCTGCACTGTTGAGTTGGGCTTAGTTCATCAGAAGAGCTCCTCTCAAGCATTGCATTTCTCACTTTGTAGAGTTTCTTCTGTTTAATATTTCTGTGTGGAGAGCTGGTTTTAAATCGTTTATATCTAAAAATTTTGAACTGTTATTTTGAAAATGTGTATACAATAATTCAAAACAACTCTGTTCTTAGTCTCAGTCTTTTGAAAAAACAGGCCTTTCTTTTTGTGTTTTGAGATTAAAATAGGAACCAGCGAAGAACATAAAGATGTAGTTTACTGATAATTGCAAAGTCACTTCTGTCATTGAAAATTATTTAAGTTGTGGTAGGCATCAATTCCTTCTTTATTTTAGCATATTGAGTACATTTTTATAATACTTCTGCAGGTACCCTTATGATAGTAGCTGAGTGCAGCATCTTGCACAAAAACTTTTTACCTTGTGTTTTGGTAGAAGCTTTTTAGGTGTGACTGCAATAAAATTTATGACTAATGAAGTGCATGCTGTATAATTTTTTTGTTTACATAGCAAAAGGTGTGGCTGTAATGGGCACGAAAAGCTGCATGCTAGGTAGCAGCGCCTTAATGAACCTGATTCGTAATTGTTTTGTTATTTTTGCTTCTCTGGAATTGGCTGCTATACTGTAAATTGAAAAGGCTTTTCTGAGGAAGCAATAATGGTACAATAGAACAGTCAAGAACTTGCTTTGAATAAGTGATTGAAAAATAGGTGAGATATCCTGAGTTTTTAATGTAAAAATTATTCAGCTAAAGTAGAGTACAGAAAGATAGTAAGGGGGTGATTTGTCCTAATGGAAATGTTGATAGTTTGATAATCATGTTTAATGAAAGGCAGAAAAGAAAAAGTGTGTGAATCTTGGACTAGAAACAGGAAGGTAACTCGCTAGGGAGAAAAAAGGAGTCACAGAATAATTGTTCTTTTTTGTCCTCAAGGTAGTAATGGCATCACAAACTTTAGAGGTTTTTTAGTGTAAATAAGAGAGTTTTCCCTACATAGTGCCCTGAAGCTTAATAGATCTGCTTAAGCAGTTTACTGAGAAATTAGTGAAAGAAATGCTTCACTTTACCAAGTTCTAAAGAGATTTAAAAGTAAGTAGAGGGGAATTTCAGTAATAGCATTTCTTTTAGATCTTCAAGAAAGTGAAAGTACTGGAGGCAAAGCCATAGCAAAAACTATTTCTCTGAAATCAAATCAGCGAAATGTTAATCTTGATGGAGAGACAAGTCAGACTGGCCAGAGTAATAAACTTTTTTTTTTTTTTTAACAATGCATAAAATGCCTGTGATAAAATTATGCTTATTCAAAAGGTCTGAAGCAGTTTAAATAAAAATGTAGCAAGTCAGTGAAATTTTCTGTAGTGGATTTGTGCAGCTCACTGTCCATTGGTATCATAGCTTGTCTGTGTGACGCAATATGAACTTTCTTACAGCAGTCCTGACTGTAACAGAGTAATTAAATACAGAAGGACAAGCAAAGGAAAAATACATCATGGCAAACTATACCAAATGAATTGAGACCCTTGTTTCTCTGAATAGCACTGGAGGAGTAGGAAGGTGAATTGAAATTCTTGAAATTTCAAACCTCAAAGAGGTGCATTACAAGTAGACTAACGCATTTGTTGCTGCATTTTTATGTTCTATTAACTCTTACGTATAGATTTTAAATATGTATTTGAGGTACACTGTATTAACATGATGTTCATTAGCTATCCAGAAATACTTGATTTAAATATTTAACCCTTTGTAGAAATTAGTTGATTGCTTCTAAAAGGAGAAAAAAAGAGCAGAATAGATTTTCATATTGAAATTTGTCCTGGACGTAGAGTTGGGCTAGTAGTGTATTTAAGGACAGAGATTTGCCTCCTATTGTATATGGATCTATTGTATATCAACATGATGACCAGGAGTTTCTCTAATATGTTGCTGGAAATAACAGCATTGGAATGACATATTTTGATTTCTTCAGAGGACTTCAGGGCACCTTGCTGAAAATCTTTGGTTTTGTCTGATAAGAATCCTGGTCATGTGAAGTATGAAAAGTTGGTTAATATGTTCAAAGTGTCCAACTCTTCTGTGTAAATATCTTCCAGAGATTTTAATGTAATTGAATTTCTTTTTGTCTTGCAGTTTTGATCTGCTTTCCCAAGTGCTTGTGGTGTGGCTGGGGCCAACATTTAACAATGAGTGGTGCAGCGCTGGGCTTCGAGATAGTGTTTGTCTTTTTCCTGGCCTTATTCCTACTTCACCGGTATGGAGACTTCAAGAAACAGCACAGGCTGGTGATCATAGCAACATTATTGGCTTGGTATCTCTGCATCCTGATTGTGTTCATACTGCCTCTGGATGTCAGTACGGTAAGAAACGTTCAGGACTTCCTGCTTAATTGCATCAAATGTTTGATGTTTCTCTGGTGTTTCTCTGAAGTAGTGATTGCAGGAGACCATCTCTTAGAAACACCAAAGAAATCTTCCATGTAGTATCTTAATAAATTAAACATGACAATGCCTTGTGTTCATAATTAATTTCACTTTTTGTTGGTCTCATCAGATAACAAATCTATTTCAAACATTTAAAATTTCATCATTTGTTTGTAACAATTTTTTTATCTGTTTAGGCAGCATAAGGACATTGTCAGCATTTTACTTACTTGACTGCTGATTGTATGTTGATTTGAATGTTTATTGGTATAATTAATTTCAAATGTAAACCTGGAGTACAGGAAATGTTTTTAAAATCAGACTTACTACTTCTAAATAAGTATTTTACCTCTTTGATCACTGATATAAATTGTCTTTTAGACTATCTACAATCGATGCAAGCTTGCGGTTAACTCCAGTCCTGCAGAAAGTAATGGCTCTTATGTTACTCTTGCTCCAAGGTATGAACGACATGTTTTTTTCTTTAGACTGTATTTTATGATTTTCTTTTTTTAATTGATAGCATATTGTGTTTTTAATACTGATGAACAACTATTATCTGTGTGATGAAAATTTTGAAGTTTGTAAATACATAGGACAGTGAGAGAAAAGGTGATGAAAGGTGAATCTTTATCTGCTGAGAGTAATTACATAGTAATTATTTAGTAGTTCTAGGTGGTTACCCAACTATTCTTTTTTAATGTCACTAGATTTCCTTTTTCTTGTTAAGGCAATAGGACTAAGCTTTTTGAGTAATCCTGGTTATAAGGAGAGGCTTTGATGAATGCTTGTCCTTGACAATCTTAAAGACTTTAAACCTGAAAATCTAATTTTATACCATATGGATGAAATCAGCTGCTTGTCTTATATGTCAGGGACGTATCTAATTGTTTCTTATAATTACTTATATATGGTAATTGCAGTTATCTGAAATGTGCTGTATTCCACCAAAGTAATGGTAGCCTGCTAGGGGTGTCCTGGCAGGAAGAAAGTAATTCCTAACCGTGGAGAAGTGGACTAATGTGGGCTCTTTCTGTAGTTGCCTATCCCTTAGCCTACACTGGCTGGTTCCCTGTGTTACTGTTGTGGGCAGCGTAGTTATCTGTAAGATGATCTGAGCCTTTAAGATATCAGCTGATATGTCTGTGCAAGGTCTTGCCAGTCTTGCTGTCCCAAAGAAGAGCCTGGAAAAGTGGTGAAATGACAGTCACACAATATTGCACCCTATTCTTAGGACCACCCTATTCTTAGGATGTTAATTAAACCTCTTTAATTATATACACAATTTGAAAACTATTCAGTAACCTTTCAATTTACCTATAGGTTCAGACAAACTTTTTTTCTTAGAATCACAGAATGATTTGGGTTGGAAGGAACCCTAAATATCACCCAGTTCCAATCATCTTCCAGGAGCAGAGACACCTTCCATAGGCCAGGTTGCTCCATCCAGCCTGGCCTTGAACGCTGTCAGGGACGGGGCATCCACAGCTTCTCTGGCAGCCTGTGCCAGTGCCTCACCACTGTCATAGTAAAGAATTTCTTCCAGATCCCTGATTTAAACCTGCCCTCTGTCAGTTGAAAACCATGGCCCCTTCTCCACATAAAAGTCCATTTCCTTCCTTTTTTTAAACCCCCTTAAGGTACTGGAAGGTGCTGTAAGGTCTCCTGGCACCTTCTCTTCTCCAGGCTGAACACCCCCTGCTCTCTCAGCCTGTCATAGAGGAGGTGCTGAAACCTTTAGTCATACTACCTGTCATTCTATCTTAAGTTGATAATTTTGAAAATATTTAGGCCGTGCACATAAAAACTTACGACTCAGGCTTAACTAGTTTGACCCTGGAAAATACCAATTATTTCGCATTAGGTAATCTCATCTAAGTTGACTTTATTGCCCCTTGACTCACCCTTGCTTCATTACCCAGCCAAGTGTGTGGAAAAAAAATAAACTGACTTAGTTTAGATGGACACCTTTTCCTTTGTTCTTTTCTTTTCTTTTCTTTTTCTTAAAAGGACTCATAGGACTTTCCTGTCTTCTGTGGTGAACACTACCTGTCTGAAGAGTATTGGCTTATTGAATCAAAGTTTATATAAAACTGACTTGATCCAGCTGGATAGCAGAAGAAACAACTAATATGTTCTTTGTATGACTGAGTGCTCTAGATGATAATGATGTGCCTCGATATTTTTTAAAAACCTTCACTAACTGAAATTTAATACTTCTCTGTTTAAACAAGTGTTCTTTCTGTGCATGAAATAATTGCTACTGAAAACCAACAACTGTAACCTTAAAATGATTTATTGACTAGTGCTCTTCAGTCTTGGAGCTTCTGGGTTTTTTCTCTGAGAAAGATGTCATGTCCAAATACATTATTTGTGGTTAGGAAAATTATAAATATTTCTAGTGATTATTCAGTTTATTTATTTGGGAGACAGTTGATTGTTGACTGTGTGCTTGAACAATATTGTACTACTTCTATGTTCTTTTAAAGGAACTTCCTAGATATGAATTTATAGAAGTTGCTCTTTATACTCAGGGCTCTACAACTAACAATAGTCTTCTTTACATTGTAACAGCAAACAAAAATGTTTCAAACCCTGGAGTTATATTCCTGATGGAATTATGCCAATTTTCTGGCGTGTTGTGTATTGGACATCTCAGTTTTTAACATGGTAAGTAAGGCAAAAGATTATGGCAAGGAGTAAGATGCAGTCCTTAAATGGACCATCTTAACAGTCATAGCATTCTTTAAAAATATATATCAGTATGGAAAAGAGCTTTTAAATTGCATATTATTTGCTAGTAGTGAAATTTTGATAATAATTACTATACTAATTTAGTCATACTTTTTTTTTTTCTTGCTTCTATGGAAGCAACTTTTAGGTGGCAGCCATTTATCCTTGGTTCCCTTTTGTAGTTGAAACTAAGCAATTTACATGTGTAGGTGTTTACGGATAAATTGTTGAAATAAATGGGTTTTAGGCAGCCAGATACCAAAATAATTGTATTAATAATTCAGGTAATTTTTAAGTAATATTGTAAATTAGTTGGTTTTATCAGATATATTGCACAAAGCTTTAGATAGAACTACAGAAAAAAGATTTGTGTGTGGGGTTTTGGGTTGTCTGTGCTTTGTGCAGTTTCTGATCAACCTGTTATCAGATAATTATTTTTGTAGTTTCAGGGATATCAGGGTTGGTAGTTCATTCTTACTTATCACAGATTTTTCATAGCAAAGCTAACTGTATTGTTTTTATCTGCAGCTTGTGTAAGGTTTGCCATCAGACAGGTACATCTAGAATAAAAACATCTAAGTAGCTAATTTCTTAGAAGCTTGGGAGTCTTAAAACTTTTAACACCCCTGCCTCGGTAACCTGACACTGCTAAAGTTCTTTTTTGGGGAGGTTGGTGGTTTGGGTGGTTTGGGAGATTTTTTTGGTGGGGATTGATGGGTTTTTTATTTTGTCTTTTGTTTTGTTTTGTTTTGTTTTTTCTGATTGGCCGATGTGGTTTTGTTTTGTTTCGTTTTCTCCTAGGATTCTGCTACCTTTTATGCAGTCATATGCTAGATCAGGAGGGTTCTCCATCACTGGAAAGATTAAAACTGCTCTGATTGAGAATGCCATCTATTATGGCACTTACTTGCTGATTTTTGGAGCGTTTCTAATATATGTGGCTGTAAACCCAAACTTCAATTTACAATGGTAAGAATAAGACTGTAAACACTTCCATGAGTTCTAACACAATTGTCATGGATAATTTCTTCTGTTGATAAAATGGGTCTTTCTGAAAAAACTAGTTTTAGTCATAATATTTTGCTAGTCAGTTAGAAAATTATGTTAACTTTTTATATGAATGGGCTTTTTTGAATATTTATAGAAATTTGGGGTTTGGTACTCTGATTTTGGTATGTGCAGCAGAGGAATCCTCCTGTATTTACAGTGGTGCTTTTTTCTCCATACAAACATTTGCAAAGTTTTCAGAACAACATATTTCAAAAACTCAGTATTTCCTATGTATGGCCTCTAAATACTGTAAATTTTAAAGGTGAAAAGGAAAGTAAAAATAATTGACATCGATAAATTGCTTATAGTTTTCCATACCAGATGGAATAGAAATTCCATCTGAATAAAATTCCTGAACACAATATTCTGAATACAAATCTTGGGTTCTGAATTTGTTTCTTACAGTGACTGCCATTATGCTATTTTGACCTCACTGTCAGTAGGTTTGGTAAGTTCATGTTGTTTCCTAAGGGAACATATTCCTTTAGGAGAACAGTTTCTTTGGGATCAAACAAACCAATTCTTATCTGCCATCCGTAGTGGGCAGAACAGGAGATACAGGAAAACTGTGGCAGCTTTAAATATGGCCAGGCAGCAGACTGGCTCCAGGCAAAAATTTAGGTGATACCAGAGTCTGTTCCTGTAAACTTGAAAACCACATTGGTACATATTGATACCTCAAGGCTGGTTTCTTGCAGCCAAGATAGGAGAATGTTGTTTGTTTGGGTTTTTTATACTGCTGTTTCCTTAGGAACCAGCTTCAGACTATTGGAATAGCTGCTGCAAACACATGGGGTCTGTTCCTTCTTGTGTTGCTTTTGGGCTATGGTTTGGTGGAAATCCCTCGTTCTCACTGGAATGGGGCCAAGAGGGGTTATCTGCTCATGAAGACTTACTTCAAAGCTGCCAAACTGATGACTGAAAAAGCAGATGCAGAGGAGAATTTAGAGGATATTATGGAGGTAAGTAACTAACTTTGTCTGTGGAAAAAAGTGAAGGCTGCTGTTAGTTGTGTGTGAATTCATTGGTGTTGGACACTTGTAGCATGAGCTTACCATAAAATACCTGCAAACTAAGAAAATTATCATAGTGTGCCCCTTGATAACACTCAATCCTGCACAAAAGGCAAAACAGAAATAGTCCGTGCTGTGACAAACGTAAAAGTAATAGCAACTTGATAACCATTATTTGATGAGTCTGTTCTTTTATTGACACTTTTGGTGTAGTACTGGTCACTAACAAATAACATTTCAGAATGAGCTTGAATAGGCAGTGTATAGATGTTTCACTAGTGTTAAAATTTGTACTTCTTCTATGATCTGCTCGCAGTGTATTTCTGGACTCTCAAGAAGAATTTCCAAATTGTGGGGCCACAGTTACATACTCTTTAAGAAGAGAACATATAGATAATTGTTTCTTTCAAAGTTTGTTTAGAGACTCTATTGTTAATAGAGTATCAGTGAGCAATAGGCTCTACTGTAGTTCAAGAACAGAATGGAAGTCTAGCCCTTTGAATAACTATTCCTGGTTCTTCTGCTGGGATACCATGGCTTGGAATAAAATCTGTGAACTGTTGTAGGATAGGGTGGCAATTCGTGTTACGTGTTATTTGTACTGACACATAACACAAATAGACTCTTAATCACATAACAGTAATAGAATCTTCATTCATCCATAACAGCATTTAGAAGAAACTGCTAAAACAGTTAAAACATCTTAAGTGGGACATAACATAACTACAAAACTTACTGGAAAACGAACAATGACAACCCTTTTTTACCAGGATCGCCCTTAAAACAGATAGAATATTTCCACTGGAGGGCAGCAACAACAGTCATCTGATGCAGCTGTCTGAGCATTTCAGAGCTGACCAAAAGTTGAAGCAAATTACTAAGAGCATTGTTCAGAGGCCTGGAGAGGGAGATGCTTATCTCTTTTCCCTGGCAGCCAGTGACAGGATGTGTGGGGAAAGCTGTGTCCAGAGAGGTCCAGACTGGACATTAGGAAGCAGTTCCTTACCACAAGGGGAGTGATTAGTCTCGCACTGGAACTGGCTTCCTAAAGTGGTGGTCAGTGCCCTGAGTCAGACAGTGGGACTTATTCTTTATATCCTTTTTATCTGTAACTTAAACAAGAAAGTCTTTTCCATTTCAGCCTTCATGCATAGAAACCAATCCTCCGTGTATTTATATAGTTGCATATTTGTACACTGCTGTTCTTTTAAAAAAAAATACATTAAGTGTTCGTTACAATACTTCACTTACCTTTTATGAGATATTTAGTAAAACTATGGCTTTTAGGAAGCTGTATTTTTTAAGCTTTGATGGCTGACTGGGAGGGCTGCAACTCTTAATTGACCCGTAAAAATTTATAGTTAATGAATTTTTTTTTATTGATATAGCATAGGCAAACTACTCTGTTATTTTTTTCTCTCAACAGGAAGTCCGTAAAGTAAGTGAGAGTATCAAATATAACCACCCCTTGAGGAAATGTGTTGATACTATACTGAAAAAGGTAACCAATTGCTCATCAACCATAATTACTCAGCTGGAAGGATGTTTCCTGCACATATAGAATACTTGTACATTACTTTCTTTTGCTCTTAATATAAAATCTCTGGTTGACTTCTGAGTTTCTGTTGAGACTGAGTTGAAATTCTTTGTGAAGTATTTTCTTATGACATATGGAATTATCAGATGTATTTTGACATAGCATTGTAGAAAGAGAGAAAAATGTATGCTTAGAGTGAGCTTTTCAGTTGTATGAAACTTTTGCAAATAATTAGCCAAAGCTGCTTGCTACTTTTTTGTCTCCCAGTTAATTTTCCCTTTTCCTTCCAGTGCCCTACTGAGTACCAGGAAAGAATGGGTAGAAACATGGATGATTATGAAGATTTTGATGAAAGACAGAACAGTTATCCCAGTGAAAAAAGTTTGGCCAAACTTCACAAGCAGGTATATTAATAGATGGGAGAATGCCTCATTTAGGCTGTTGTAGTGAGCGTAAATGCCAGTCAAAGATTTCGAATGCACTTCATCTGGACTGTTGAGTACAGTGGGTTTAAGCTACTTAACAGAAACTTTTCTTGGTGAGAGAATGCACAGACAGTTAATATGCCAAGTGATCAAAATTCTGGATGTGTAAAAGATGTTCTTGTGTTGTATCTTGATAGTGTTATAGCTGTCTGTGAATAAGCCTTATAATGGTTGACTGACAGTGCATTCTGAAAAAGAAATTATAGTAAAAGCTTGATATTTACTGAGATGCAAAAACAAAGAGGTAGGTTGGGAAAAGTAGGATTTACCTGCTACAGATGGTTTGTGATGAAAGAGCTGCAAAACTCAGTAATCGTGTATGTAAGTATTCCATGATTTATGTATTTTAGAGAATTATCTACCTGCATTTTTGAAGATACAGACTTTGCCGTTCTGCAATGTATGTGTTTTCAAGGGATTTTGCAAGAATTTTCTGCCATTTTTTGAAACAAGTACCCTGAAACCCTAATTTCTTGCAATTTATTGTAGGTAATCTATTCAGTGCAGAGGCATCGTCGTACACAGGTCCAGTGGCAAATTCTTTTAGAGCAAGCATTTTACCTGGAAGATGTGGCAAAAAATGAAAGCAGTGCAACTCGACAGTTTGTTCATACCTTTCATTCCCAGGAACCAGAAAATAAAATTATTCAGTACTTCTATACACCAACGGTTGGTAAGTGCTGTCATGCAGGTTTTAGGTATGTTAAAGCATAACTGATACCTTTCTGTAACAAGAACCAATTGTTTTATGTAGGAAGTTCAGCTGCAGCAGAGGGAAGCATGTCTGGAATATTAATGTATTTATGTAATGGAAGAGCTATCAGATACTAATTTATGCTCTTGGCTATAAGCCCCAATTTTATTTACAAATTCAGTAGCAGTTACGTTATAAAGCAATAAAGCAACAGCAAACTTTGAAGCCTTTTGAGAGCGAGTTCTGTTTCTGGTTGTGTAATTCTCATTAACCAGTTTCGGATATGTCTGTGTGTTTGTTTTTCCAGAGTGGTACTGGGAGTGCCTTCTTCGACCATGGTTTTACAGAGTGCTTGCAGTTGTGCTGGCCACGTTCTCTGTAATTGTTGTGTGGTCAGAGTGCACATTCTTCAGCACAAAACCAGTTCTGTCGCTATTTGCGGTTTTCATACAGCTGGCAGAAAAGACATATAATTATATATACATAGAGGTAAGTTTGAGATGGTCACTTGGGAGAAAATACTTTCAGATCAATGGTTATGATAACAGCAGTAGATAAAATAGATTTTTAAATAAATCTCTAAATAATCTGTCAACTCTCAGAAGGTCTCTAAATGTATGGTACTGAACTTTCTTTGTGTGGAGGAAGTCTGCTTTTTGCCACTTGTTAAAACTCTGAAATACCTGGTGAGGGCATGACCTAGCTGGCCTGAATATCATGTGTAGAGTAATTTCTGAAACAGTAGGTTGGAACATAGGTGTGAATTAGACTTTCTGTCTAAACAGTCATGTGTGTGACCTCAGTTTCCTAAACAGCGATTTGCAAATGACCAGGAATCCAGTCAAAGGTGTGGCTAGCATAAGTGTGCACAAATTTATCAGTAAAATACCGAGCTAAAAAATTCCAGTGTAGTTAGCAAAGGCTGACTTGAAAACACTTGCTTTATGCCTTTTTTTGTGGGAATAAATGCCAGATCAGTCATGGTAATTATTGAGGCAATTACAGCAATTTTATTTACATTAACAAGAAGTAGTAGAATGTTTCTAGGGTCAGCTGTGTTAGCTTATGTGTAAAATGTTATAATTTCCAGTTTAAATTGCTCTGAAAAACTTCCAAAACTCTTCTCAGAGATGGTGGTGTTCTCACATCTCAAAATGAAAAGTAAAGGCTGGAGATGGTCTCTGCATGTGACAGACCTTTAATAGAATTCTACACTTCAGCAACTTAACAACACCTTTTTTTTCCCCCTAGATGGCCTGTTTTCTTACCATATTTTTCTTAAGTATCTGTGTTTACTCTACTGTCTTCAGGATCCGTGTATTTAACTATTACTACTTAGCTTCACATCATCAGACAGATGCATACAGTCTCCTTTTCAGTGGCATGTGAGTATTTGGTATATGTTTTACAGGTGTTCTATCAAATACTGAATTGAAAATGTCCATAAAACTTCCATTTACATTCTTTAATTTGTAATTTATGGGTATAATTCCTAATGAGCTCTACATTGTTGTTCTATGATAGATCCAGTTATGACTTTGTAGGTTATCTAAGAAACGCTTTTAAATGCTGTTGCCTCTTGCATTTGTGCAGGTTATTTTGCCGTCTTACTCCACCATTGTGCTTGAACTTTCTGGGCTTGACCCATATGGATGCAACAATCTCTCACAAGAACACTCAGCCAACTGCTTATACATCTGTAAGTAAGAAAATAGGGGTTTGAGCTTTCAATATGGTTTGGAGAATAGACGCAGTATTTTTAAATATATCTTATTGTAAAATACAGATATTCAAATATTTTCAGTCTTTCCAATGTGGTAAAAAATAATTGGTTATAGGTGAGGAGTTTGGTAAAGATTTCTAGAAGTCATCAATAGCTTCCCCCCCACCCCCGCCCTTCATCTTAAGAAAGTAAAGTATTGTACTTTAGAGTTCAGGGTGTTCTTCATTTCCTAATACCAATTTCTGTAAGTTTTAGCTTTCAGTGGCTTTAGCATGTAGGCAATCCCTATAGATCAGGAGCAATCCTAACATCCTACTGAAAATTAGTGAATTCGGTTTTATTGAATACCTTGTTTTTGTGTGGCAAGTTATATCTTGTGTCTTTGTTGTTAGTAACTAGATTTTTTATGTGAAAAACTGGAGACTTTTTTGCAGCAAATGAAAACAATCCACCAGATTTGCCCTTGTTCTAGAGTGGGTGAGACTACAAAATCTAGCATTTTAGAAATCTCAAAGTGCTGGAGGTGACCTTCACATCTGCTTATTCCCAAGCAGACCTGTGATAATATTGCTTATGTTTCAGTTACTGTAAAGGATCATGTATTTGTGAGAAGGCACGATCTTCATGGGTTTGTGTAGAATATAGCTAATTAGAGCTTGTTCTTGGGAATGTTTGTTTCCTAGATAATGGGATCCATGAGAGTGCTGTCCTTCATTGCAGATGGATTCTATATCTACTACCCGATGCTTGTTGTCATTCTCTGTATTGCTACGTACTTCAGGTAAGTGATTTGCAAAATAGATCCTCTGTGCTTCTTTACATTAATAAAACTAGTTTTTTCTGTTTCAGGAAGAGATTCAGTACTCCTTTTCCAGCAGTTGTTGTGTCATTCTAATAAAAATGTAAAACCTAAATCCATAGATTGCTATTTATATAGGGGAAATGTATACATTTTAAAAATACAGATTGTGTTAACTCGTAACTGAGTTAATTTAAACTTCATTCCTAGATCTTAAGGGGTGATCTGTTCAAACTTTGTAGCCTGGGGACATTTGGTTGTGCTTTTGAGATTAAAATTATAATGAGAAAGCCTTTTTCAGCAAAGTTTTCTAAGAAATTAAGGACCACTAGCAACATTTTTAGGTATTGAACTTTCTAAAGACTGATAACAAGTTTCTGATGTGTTACTAAACTTCTGGTAACACATGCTGGATTAAGTAATTTGATCTTGTTTCCCTAAAGCACAGTTTGTTGGAGGCTGGAAGGTAACTGCAGAAAACATCATTATATTCTTGCTATATAATTTCAAAATGTCTGCTTTTGATCACTGTAAGGGATGAGATACTTTTAGACTGATCTTGCTGAAATACAAATTTATGTTAGTATCTTCAGTTCTGCATTACCATTCAGTCAGAAGCAATCTCTGTGTTTTTTAGTCGAGTACAATGTAGTGAAATGCCTTGGATATCATTTTATGTGTATCCATAGATAGTAAGTAACAAGTATCTAGTTGTGAGTTTTCCCTTTTACCTTAAAGTTAAGTGACAAAAGTGGTGGTGGAGCTAAAAAAAACGAACAAAACAAAACAAACAACAAACAGGAAAGCAAATTACAAGAAAAGAGAAATTTGTCCTCTTGTCCTTGATGATCATCCTGTGCCTTGAATGACAAAATGAAAAGGAAGAATAAAAATTAGAGGAGAGAGGGTTGCTTTAATGACCTCTGCTAATAAAGATGCATGCAAAAACTAAGGTTGAATTAAAATCTGTTGAGGAAAGATGATTCTCCTTTGCTTAATCCAGCAGTCTTAAAGTTAAGGTAGTATCAGGAAGAAATATATCAATACTCCAGTTTGGGGGAAGGAAAACAGTACAAAAACAGCAGTTGTGTTTTCTGGTGTGAAGTTGAAAAGATGAAAGTGATTTCATGCTATGTGGTTCCAGGATTGGCTTAAAAAAGGTGGAGCAAGCTTGCTACCTGACTGCTGCCAATGGCTATCCAAATGGGCAGCCAGCATCCCTAGAGCTTAAAAGTATGCAGTGCACATTCTCCTGAGTGAAACCCTGAGGTGAAAGTGGATTTCCTATGTTGTTACTGTTTCAACAATGGAGAAATCAGAATTAGGAGAATTTTTATGGTAATTGTCTTCTGGCAAGGAACAGTTGATGACATAGGTACAAATTCTTTTATATCTGAGAACATTTAAAGCAAATGTCTCATGTTGGACGCATTTTGAGCAAGTGTCATTTGCACTACTCTCAGATTATATGCATTTTAGTCTCTGTTTGAGTAGGGTTATTCTATCACTTCCAGTTGTATTTCGGAATGTGTTACTGTTCTGGGTCACCTAGGTCACCCTACTGTTCTGGGTCACCACTTATTGTTCTGAGTTCGGAATTGTCTGTTTTCTCAGCTGGTGTAATAGTCCATCTTTTCTTCTTTGTTTTTCCTTTTTGCTTGGATTGTTCATGCAGTTCTGAATAGTTTGTTTTACATTTTGTTCTGTAATGTATCTAAATTACTAATTGTAAATTAACAAAGGAAACTGCTTCTTCTTTTACCAGTTTAGGAACTCGTTGTTTGAATCTTTTGGGATTCCAGCAGTTCATGGGTGATAGCGAAATGACCTCGGATTTGATTGATGAAGGAAAAGAGCTAATCAGAAGAGGTAAATTAGGTCTTCTGTCACAGTTTGTCTGTAAAATCATCAAGGCTGGAAAAGACTTCTAAGATAGAGTCCAACCCTTATTCCAGCACTGACAGGTTCATCACTGAACCATGTCTGCAAATGCCACACCTGCACATCTTTTAAATACCCTCAGGGATGGTGACTCCACACTTCCCTGAGCAGCCTATTCCAATGTCTGACAACCTTTTCAGTGAAGAATTTTTTCCTAATACCCAAACTTCGTAGCACAACTTCAGGCCATTCCCTCTTGTCTTGTTTATTACTTAGAAGACCAACCCCTACCTCACTACACCCTCTTGTCAGGGAGTTGTTAAGTGATAAGGACTCCCGTGAGCCTGCTCTTTTCCAGGCTCAACACCCCCACCTCCTTCAGCTGCTCCTCATCACAATCGGGCTTAAGACCCCTCCCCAGCTCCATTGCCCTTCTCTGGACTCAGAACTGGACCCAGGCCCAGAACTGGACACAGGATTTGAAGTGTGGCCTCTCCAGTACTCAGCACAGAGGGACAATCACTGCCCTGCTCCTGCTGGCCCCACCATTGCTGATCCAGGCCAGGTGCCTTTGGCTTTCTTGGCCACCCTGGGCACAGCCTGGCACATGTGCAGCCACTCTCAGCCAGAACTTCGAAGAGGCTGCTTTTCAACTGCTCTGGCTGAGGTCTTTAGCATTGTGTGGGTTGTTGTGACCCAATTGAAAATTGAAAGGAAAGTAGTTTGTGAGCATTTTGACCAGCTGTCTCTGTCCTTTTGGGTCGATCCCATCTGGCCCCACAGATCTGTGTCTGTTCTGGGGACTTTATTCTGTTCCCCGTCCCTGCCTTCCAGCTCAGGGAACCTGGTACTCGGACAACAATTGGTCTCAGTCTTAAAGACTGAGGTAAAAATGCAGTAAGTACCTCAGTCTTTTCATCATCATACAGTATGTTTTTGGTTTACATTTGTCTGAAATGTTGCAGGAAAAAAAAAGCATACTGTCAGTCAGTATTTTGAAAGCTGTACTGAAGAAGGTCACAGCACAAACTGCAATAAACTTAGAGCACTCTGTTCACTATGTAAAGTCCACTGATGGACTTTTTTGACATTTTAAATGAAGTACCAGTTCTACTCATCCAGTATCTGAATTTTAGATATTTCTAAATATGTTACAGTGTATTACTGAACAAATAATACCTTCGCAGGTGCTTGTGTAATCTGTCATAAAGGATGATTACCATTTACACTGTCGTCATCATCAACAAACTAATCTTTTTTTTGTGTGTTGATTGAGCTGCACAAATTCAGTCATTTCTTCAGTCTTTTTTGTTATGTCAACTAGCTGTGTTTGATTAGAGAAGGCATGTTTTTTGTGTAGAACTGGAATTATCTGCTGGTATGGAAAGCTTTTTATTTTGCATTAATTTTTATTGAAAGTATTTCTTAGAAGTTGCAAAAAGCCATTGTAATTTTTGAGTAAATGTTTAGAAATTAAGATTTCTGGAGACAGTGTTATATCATGGAATTCCTTTATTCCAACAGTTGATGAAAAACCTGGGTTTACTTAGAGTAGTAGTATGGGTTTTTTTGGTAAAAGACCAAAGTTTCATTCCCTTAAATAAAAGGTAATGGTGACATTGATATTGTAATGTTATATATCTTGATTCAAAAATGCTGAAGTTTTTTCTTAATTTCTTTTTCTTAATATCTTACTATCCCAGTTATTTCTAAGGGTTTGTTTGACTTTTTTTTTGTTCTTTGCTCACTGATATCCAAGTGTTATGCTGTGATCCAAGATACCATCATGACAAAATAATTCTGATGGGAAATCCCATAATGATAGACAAGCTGCTTTTTGTTTTTGTTTAATTGTAAAAGGTATGTATTTCAATAAGAATCTTCATTAGTTAACTTCATATTTTTATTGTTTATTTTTAAAAAATGCTAATGATTTTCCATATATGGAGCTCAGATAAAGTTTCTTTTTTTTTTATTTTTAGAGAAAAGGAAACGACAGAGGCAGGAAGAAGGTGAAAGCAGAAGAAGGGTATGAGATTTGTTTGGCTAGTTATAACATTACACTGCAATATCTGATAGGATTTATCATGGATATTTAATTCAGACTTGCCTATTTCACAAAAAAAGAGTCCCAAATAATTGATGGAATCAGTTTAATCTTGATGAATAGTCTTGACTGGATTATTTATAGGTTAGAGGACAATTTTAATAACACTACTTGGACACCATTGTTACTCAGTGTGCTGTGGTGTACGCCAATAGGTACAACAAGCATTAGAAAGGGTCCTGATTACTAGGATACAGAATAATGTAAAATGGCATATTGCCAGTCTCTTAGACTGATACTGCTCTGCTTGAAATTACTGCAGTTGCAGAGTTGTCATACTGAAATGTAGACTCCTCCCAAATTTAGTGTTTTGTGTGCTCATTGGAAAGTCATAGGCACAGGTTCTATTTTGTTTTTTGCCAGAGGAGAAAATTACACTTAAGACAGAATTAATAGTTTCTGCTGAATAACAAACAGAATGTTTGATTCAATTATGTTTTCTGCACATATTGTAGTGAAAGATTGTGAAGCTTTAGTTTTTCACTAGTTTGTAACAAAATCTAGAATAGAAAGTCACAATAAAAGGTAGATGAGAGAAAGGGTGCCTGCAAGACAATACTGGGAATAAAATCTCTTGGTTTTCCAAGATCAGATATAGTTTAATCCCCAGTGACAGCCAGTGCTGCATAGACCTTTCTTTTGATCCTGCCCTGGTTTAGGCAAATTTGGGAGAAAACTTCCAAAAGGGTCCCCCCTGCAAGCAAACCCACACGCCCCCTCCCCCGACTGGATCAGGAAACATTTCCTCAGAGAGAAGTGGAAAGAACCTGTTTATTTAACAGCCAAAGCATTCCCCAGCACACAAAATGAACAATACCAGGTGTCAAAACTCTTTCACCGCTCTGAAGAGACGACAAATTCAGAAAGTCTCAACCTATGGGCGGTCACTCTGTTATCAATCCCTCCGGCACTGGCAAAGGCTGCTGCCCACAGCAGGCCCTGGTGGCCACAAAGTGCAAGCTCTCGGTGCTCCCCAGGTCCCAGCCCAGAGCAGGCTCGAACAGTTCCAAGGAAAAGGAAAGAAAACCAGTCCAGGGAAATCTTCTCTGCCTCAGCTAGCTAAACTAACTAAAAAGCAATGGAGGGCTCTGTTCTGATCCATCCAATGTGGAGGATTCAGTGCAGTCCCTGATAACAAACTCCATGCTTCTTTTTCACTTCCTACCTTCACTCTCAGAACCAGTCTTGAAGGCACAGAATATAATATCCAGCATAAACAGAACAGATGACTGGGGATACAAGCATCATAATGTCACCCTAGGACAGATCCTTTCCCTCCAGCTTGTAGTTTTAAAACTTGAACTTGTTGGGAAGCAAAACAGCAAATGTATGTACATTTAATATACAGTGAAATGACCTTACACTAAGCTATGAATTTTTCTGTGCTATGTGCATCTCATTATTTTTCCATTCTGCCACTAGATGGAAGTAGTGATCAATAAAAGCAGCAGTTCCCACCATAACTTAAAGCAGTTAGCTGATCTTTGAGAGGAAATTCGAGATGCAATTTCTTTTATAGAAGTCTTTTTCTTAAGAACAATTATGATAACTTTTTTAGTGAAGGAACACATTTTGAGTTTAAAATGAAAGAAAAATTCTTTTCTTCCTGTATTTAGATACTGAACTGTTAGTTACTGTGTTGCTTTTTTCCTCCCAACTTAGATTTTTCTTGGTGGTCTTTTTTCCAGGAATGGAAGGAGAGGTATGGAAATAGAGAGGATTCTACCAGAAGCAGAGCTGTCCACACAGATCAGAAAGAATCTAGCTTCTCAGAGACCAATGCCAATAGACGTAAGCTTTGTGGGTTGGAGGGGAAGTTTGTTTTGTTTTGTTTCAGTACATTTTCTTCACAACACTGGCTGTCAAAGTAGTTTCAAATGTTCTTCTTTTTGTCTTAGATACTGTGCCAATAATGTTCACTTCTGTGGCTCAGTGTCACCTTGCCATTTAAAGCACTCGAAAGAGTACTGTATTTCTTTCCATCTCGAAAGTTGGGCCGGAGGTTCTTATTATCCTTCAGACCAACTACTTGATCTTATGGGATATATAATGATTGCCACTGGCACTTGTCAACAATGAAACTTCATGATGCACTTGAAGTTGGGTGTTGTAAATCTTAAAATTCATCTCCTCTGCTTGCAAGTGAGCTGTCTCAGACTGGAGTAATGGAGCAGTCAGATGACCAACAAATGTGACACCACATAAGTTCATACATTCATTTAATAATGTGTATTAGCAAAATACTTTTTTTTGTGGATGCTTTAAATTCCAAAAGACTTTGTCAGAATGTGAATGTGTTTTTCTGTATTTTTTGTGCTCTTGTAAGCTAACAACAAGTCAAATGAAACTGAAGAAAAAGGAGGAAAAAGGGGAGGAGGGAAGCTTTGAATATGCTTTTAAGAAAATACTGATAGATTTCCCTCTCCTCTGTACAAAGTTGCAAACCCAGATTTTTAGTGGTAGAGTAACTGAAATTGCATTCTAATGTTCATCATGTGATCATGTAGCATTCCAGCCCTAAAACAAGACATAGGTACTGACCTAGTGAAGGTCACAGAATGAACTGCAAAACAACACATGAGATTGATTTTTTAAAAAATAAACAAAAACAAACAAAAACCCGGTCTGAACAGCTTAGTTAAAGCATGAAGCTGGGAGGATGAATGGATGATTTAAAAGTAATGCCTGCCAGTAGGTTCTTATTTTCCATGATTCTTTGCAAGATAGATCTCAACCTATTGGAGGGGCAAAAGTTGTAGTTGGATTTCTGTGGAGATACTAAATAGAAATACTACAAGTTTGAGCAAGTTTGGTTTAATATTAAATCTACTCCAAATCATTGTGCTTTTGCTTTGGATGAGATTGCTCTGTTATTCTTAGTGGTTTTTTAGATTTAATGTCTTCATACCCTTCAGGCTGTTTACAAAGCAAATAAGTGTCTTTCACTCCTTTTACTTATTCAGCACTATCAAAGTATACCCGTTCAAATGGTAGGACTGAAAGAGATAGAATAGAACTCCTCCAGGATGCAGAACCTTTGGATTTTAATGCAGACTCTGTTAATGATGACCCCCTTGAATCGGACTCAGGAAGGTGAGGAATGTTCTCTGTAATTTCCAGTTAAAAGTTTCTGTTGTCTTCCGTTTTCTGACCTATGACAGCTGTATTAAGTGTTTCATAATAACAGTTTTGCAAACGAAGTTTATAATTTCATCTAACTTTTTTCCTTTCTTCCTTTTCCCCTATAATTAGGAAATAATTTTAAAATCTATTAAAACCTGAAGGTGTTCCAGGTTTTTAGAAATGTCAGAATAAGATTTGAGCTGGATATAATGTTATATATGGAATAACTTGAAAACCACTGCATGTCAAACTAGTGAATTATGTGCATGTTAAGGAAAGATTCCTGGTGTGACCATCTGTGGCCATTCATGGTGCAGTCAGGGGATCACAATTGTGCCACCCCAGACTTTCACTGCTGGGACCCAAGCCCCTTCACCACAGGCAGCTCCAGTGACCGAAGGACCAGGTGGACCAAGACCCCCTTTCCCTCCCTACTCACCCCACTCTCACAGTCAGAAAATTTTCCCTTTCCAGCTCAACCATAGATTTCCCATAGCAGAGTCCCAGATACCTGGTTCCTTTAATCATGGTGCAGTGACAGCATAACAGCTTGAATTGGTGCCTCTAGGAAGGAACCCCAAACAGAAGAATCCTGGAGCTTTTACACCCTCACAGCCCATGTGCACCGTGTTCCAGGCTCTTCCAGCTGAACCCTTGGCTCCTGCACAGTCTCAGAGTGTCCAGTCCACTGGCTGGGCCAAAGGTCCCTGTGTCCTTTGTTAGTTGTTCTTGGCACCTTGCCTGGGGCTCCCATTTCCTGACATCCAGGGCACAGCCTGCAGCTGCACACTGAGCTGCCAGATCTAGGTGTATGCCTCAACAGACAGAGGTGCAGTGTAAGGTTTTCCCTGATTTCCTACAAAGCTCAGCTGGAGAAAGCTCACTTGAGCTTTCCCAGTAAAAAATCCATTATGAAAAGGCTGCAGG
This sequence comes from Zonotrichia leucophrys gambelii, assembly GCF_028769735.1. NCBI lineage: Eukaryota > Metazoa > Chordata > Aves > Passeriformes > Passerellidae > Zonotrichia > Zonotrichia leucophrys. The sequence continues at coordinate 11,415,014 of NC_088200.1, read as the reverse complement.
AAATAAAACTGAATGTTACAGGATCCGCTGCAGGAATACAGCTGGGTATCAGATCTTGGAGCTACTAAAGTAAATTAAAATCTGAACTTCTGAGCAGAGAGTACCAGACTGCACTGTGTGGCTCTGTCTGTAGTAGAGAATTTTGTGATTGTCTGGTTGTGACTGCAACACCAAATTGCCTCAGAGTACCTTATGTAACTGCTAAGCTCTGCTTCATTTAAGAATGAAGCAATACATTGTATGGGTGTTTTTTTTTTTGGGTGGGGGGGTGGATATAGTGTAGAAATGACAAATAATACAAAATTCACATAAAAAACCTTATAATTTGTTGTTTTTCAGCTTAAACTATTTTATTATTTCATTGTTTCAGTGGACTTCTATCTGTAATGTCAATAACAAATGCCCGCTCAGAAACATGTAAAGAATGCTGTGAAATGGCACTGCCAGGTTTCACAGGTTGATTCAGACAACTGGTTTAGTCTTGTGTCACCACATTTGAGCACTTGGGAGTTTCTAAACACACGAGTTTAAAGAGGAGCTACCCTAGAATTTCTGTCAGCAGTTGGCTTCCATGCAGTGTCAAAGGGATTGTCTGCTATAAACAGGAGTATGCATATGTAATTATTCTGGAGCAAATACTTTTCAAGCACAATGTCAGAAGTCTCCCGGAATCTATATATGCCTTGCAAAGTGGAACATTCTAAACTGCTTCTTTAAAAAGAAAATCAGGAGCTTCAAAGCTTAGTTGGGCTTTGCCTAGTAACCTTCATTTCATTTCATGGAGGTAATAAGTCAAGAGTAATTGCATATGGAATTTCAGTTAATGTAGAAGTAGCTTATGTAATATTAGTTTTCAAAACTAGAGCTCCTGCAGTAAACAGAACACTTTTGGACTGTAAGGGCAGTTAGGATACCAGGTTCTGGCTTGTGTTCATTCAGATTTTACTAGATACTACAGCAAGTAGCTTCATAGTTCCTGTGTTGGACTTTGTGCTTTTAAAGTGTTTCTAAAAATATATTTGATCAACAATTTGTGAAATTTCTTTTTTACCAATAAGCATGCAGACATTTGTTTGATGCAGGCATTATCTTTGATATTCTTCTTCTAAGAAAACCCCATGAGATGTACTGTTAAGCACCTGCAGCTACTTTATGGGTGCCCTTGTTTGTTTGGATTTATTGTGTTTCAGGTTTCTGTTGGTTTGTTAAGTTGTTGGTGTAGTTGGGAATTTTAAAAAGATCCTGTTCAACAAAAACATCAAACTTCTTTCCTTTGTTTTAGGAAACAGTTCTTTAAGACTCCCAGTATTCATACAACTGTTTCTCTAGGTCACATGAGGTTTAATTTAATGACTGTCTTTCAAATTCTCATGAATACTAATTCAGTAGAACATCAAATTCATCATCCACTAGAGTCAAGGAGAAAGATTGCAGTGAGAGTTAGATGATTTAATGGATCTTTATTTTTCTATTTCCTGTGACACTTTTTCACTTCTAAAATTGATTCTGCAGGTACCAGCCTGGTGGAAGATACCTGTCAATGTCTCGAAGCAAAATATTTGATGATGTCTAAGCTCATGAAAGCTAAAGAAAATTCAGTGGAAATCTAGCTCCTACTCATTGCTTGGAAAATTCTGCATTTGCAATATGTCACTGAACTGTCAAAGACTCTTAAAAAAAAAAAACATGAAGGAACAACTCTTTTGGGAATGCACGTGTATGATAACTTCACCTCTAGTGATAGGAATATGCTTCTGCTGTTGTAGATACTGTTGTGCATCAGTGTGGGCTTTTGTGTCATGACCAAAAGGAGAAAACTATTTAAAGTTAATAGATGATAAACTCACTAATATACCTAGGGCTCAACTTGAGTAACAGTCTAAGTTTGGGGAACAGATTTTCTGGAATTTTTTATTTTGTATTTTAACCAATGCTGTGAGAGCATATTGATGCATCCAAAGTGCAGTTATATCAACTATGCTTTTGCTGACAAAGTTTGGGCTGTAAAATCATAGTCACAGAATGGTTTGGGTTGGAAGGATCCTTAAGGATCATCTAATTTCAAGCCCCTCTGCCATGGCAGGGACACCTTCTAGTGCTGCTCAGCCCTCCATCCAGCCTGGCCTTGAACACACCCAGGGATGGGACCCACAAGTTCTGTGTGGCAGCCTGTGCCAGTGCCTCACCACCCATACAGTAAAGAGTTTCTTTACATATCTAATCTAAATCTGTCTTCCTCAAATTTTCAGCCATTTCCCCTTGTACTGTCACTACACTTCCTGGCATAGAGTCTCTCTCCAGCTTCCCTTTAGGCACCTTCACACACTGGAGAGTTTTTCCTGTGAGGTCTCCACACAACATTCTCTTCACCAGGCTGAAAAGCCCCAACTTTTTCAGCTGATCTTCACTGAGGGAGGTTCTCCAGTCCTCTCACCAACCTGGTGGCCTCCTCTGTGCTGGCTCCAGCAGGTCCCTGTGGTTCCTGTGCTGGGAGCCCAGGGCTGCATGCAGTGCTCCAGGTGGGTCTCAGCAGAGCAGAGCAGAGGGGCAGAATCCCCTCCCTGCCCTGCTGCCCACGGGCTCTGGGTGCAGCCCAGGACACGTTTGGCTCTCTGGGCTGGGAGTGCCATGGCTGGGCCATGTGCAGCCTCTCACCCACAGCACCCCCAAGCCCTTCTGGGCACGGCTGCTCTGGGGCTGCTCATGCCCAGCCTGTAAGCTGTGCCTGGGATTGCAATGACGCAGGTATAAGACCTTGCCCTTGCTTTGTACAGACACATCTCTCAAGCCTGTCCAGGTCCTTCTGGATGGCTTCCCTTCCCTCCACTATCAACTGCACCGCACAGCTTGGTGTCCCCAGATAGCCCTTGAGGTTCCTTCCATCCTGGTACTCTGTGATTCCATGAAATTTTTGGTATAAATTTTGGAGCGATGTGTGGTGGTCAGAAAAGGCTGTATTTTTTCTTTTCCAACATTACAAGCAGATACATGATTTTAGCATGTGTAAATAATTGAAATTGAATATGGACCTGAGTGTCACTGTCATATGAGCATATGTGCAATAGCAGGAATACATTATTGAAGATACAATGTCTGCTTACGGTCTTTACAGATGTAATGATTCAAAATCATGGCACTACTGTTTTTGTAACTGTAAAAGAAATATACTATGAAGATGGAGTTAAATACTGAAACATGATAATTTGCACGAACCTAAGGCACGGTTTCAAACTCTAGACTATTTCTTTAAAAGAAGGGAAATACATAGCATGACTAGGTAATGGTAAACACTTTTTATATCCTAAATACCCTGGTTGCATTATGTATATCAGTTTTTAAGGTGCCTGTATTTTGCAGTAGGTTGTTGCAAAAAGAATAATACTTTGCCATTCAAAAATGCCAATTATGAACAGTGTAAAAAAGCTTCACATTAATTTCATTAGTGTAGGCATATTTTTAAACCATAGTTAGTTGTATGAATTTTCAAATATAATCATAAGGTAAAAGATGTGGTCAAATTCATGATAACTTTGAAAATTTGAATAATTTAAAGCATTTTGGTTTTTGTCTGAAATCTTTGCCACTTGGGAGCTTCCTTATGTGCTTTTTGCAAAATTATGTTGAAAACTAAAAGAGAACATGTTTTTATCATACATTCTTTATCATGCTTAAAAAACACATCTTTAAAGCAGCTAGGAATGAATTATTCTGAAAAGTAAGTTTTCATGAATGAGATATTCTAGTAATTTTTAACAATAGTCTGTGTTTTCTCAAGTAATTGTTAATGGGGATCTAACTCTACCTCCTGTGATTTTAGTATATGTGTTGTAACAGTAGTGGTATTTGTAATACATTGATCTGCCTGTTTTGAAACACTGAATTGTTACTATGAAGGAGAAAAAAAATCTTTATTTGTATAGAAATAATTATATTAATAAATTAGCAGACATACAATAATTGTCAGTTTTGTTCTTAGGTGAATACAGTGAATGTCAGCCATGGCCACAGGCATTCAAGCTCATGCAATTTCCAGACTACTCATATGAGGTCACTTTTTAGTTTGAGTACTCTGTGTTTGTAAAAGCTTGTTCCAAGTCTTAGGCTTGAATCTTATCAGGGACTGGAAGTTGAGAAGATGAGTCTCTCTTTATTCAGATATTTCTTTAGGAATTCTATGGTAGCACCTATTTAATTTATTTTTGAACTACTTAGTAGTACTATCTTGAATTCATCCTTATATGAAAGGCATTGTATACGTTCTTGGGCACTCATCCATATGACTGTTCTTAGACTCTATATTTCTGTTTTAAAAATTTATATCGGCAGTTTATTTATGAAAACCTGTGGCAGAAATAAAATTCAAACTCTTTATATAACTCTTGAGATGTCACTTCAAAGGGATCTCATCAGAGCCAGTAGAAAAGCTATTACAAGGAGCTTCTGTTTTCTGAAAATCTGTGAAATAACTTTACCTCCTCCCTGGTGACCAGATAATGGGATTGAGCCTTCTTGGGGCCTGTTTTTTCCCCTCTCAGTGAAATGGCTGCAAACAGAATTTTCAGAGGAAACATGGTCAAGGTTTTATATAAAACAGGTAACTAGTCCCTAGTGCATATTTCATTGGAATACAGTAATTTGAAGAGTTGACTGTATAAATTAATGGCAGTTGGATTTCAGATTCTAACATAGACATTCCGCGCTGAACGTTTTTGACGTTGGCAGTGCAGTAAGAGAGAACCAGTGGCTGCTTTTTGAGCTCTGAAAAGCTGTAAAGAATTCTCTGCATCATGCTTGGCAATGCCTGGTGTCACATCCTCTCTGGATGCTGTTTGGTTAAACAGGGAGTTGATAAGTGAAGTCAGGTTTCCTCTACTGTATGTATTGCTGACCAGGAGTTATCCAGGCTCCAATTACATGCAATTTATTGCCTAATTTAAAGTATGTTTTGAAAACTCACTATGGGTTCATATGACTGAATCTGGAATATTTTCAATAAAGAAATAATCATGTACAACTATAGAAGAATAATATTTTCTGTTCACTTAAGCTAGTTTCAAACAAATTTGGTTACTGCTATAGTACAAATAATGCTGAACTTGGCTGGGGGCTGTGTCCCTAAGGATTTACCCCTCTCCAGAGAGCTGTGGATGCCCTATCCCTGGAAATGTTCAAGCCCAGGCTGGACATGGTTCTGAGCACCCAGTTCTAGTTGAAGATGTGCTGGCTAACCAGGAGGGCTGGACTAGGTGGCCTTTACAGATCCCTTGCAACCCAAACTGTTCTGGGTTTCCTTGGTGCTTCTCAGACAGATTTTGGCAACTCTTGATGGGTTCTTTCCTGCTACAGCTCCAGTCCTAGTAGCCCTACAGCTAAACGAATTTAAAATTAGCTTTGATGTGTTTAAGCAGTGACTGTATTCTAGACTAACAGTGTTCCTGCATCACTTCTGATGCTACAGATTAGGTGATTTAAATACAATTCCCTTGCAAACTGTGCTGTTGGAAACTCAGTGTTAACGTATTTTTCAGTCAGTGTATTTATAGAGTCATATTTATTTGCTGCTAAAGAATGTAAATTTTATATATCTTTATTGTTTCACTTCCTGAATTACTGAGCAGTTAGTGTATACTTCTTGCCATCATTTCTGCAGTTTTCTCTCTATCAGTGAACACCAAAAAAAGCCCCAAAACACCAAAAATCCCACCCAAGTTAAGTACAAATATTTGAATGTCTTCCTGTCAAAGATTTAAATGAGTGAAAATAATGTGTGCAAGTCACAATGGACTTCAAAAAGCAGTGTGAAAACAGTACCTATTCAGTGTTGGAGTTCTTAAAAAGTATGGATAGGCAAAAAGCTGTAGTCAAACTTATTACTCCTACTAGATTTGGAGTTCTCTTTTTCTTAATACGTATTTTGATATGTATATTGGGATATATGTGCCCTACTGAGCTAAGGAGGGGTGCATCTCTCAGCTGTGAAGTGAGGCAGTGTTTATGAGGGAAGGTAAAAGATAATGTAACTTCTAATCTGTGCTTATAGTGATAGTTTGCTTTGGGCAAAGGACGACATAGCTTGTTATTTAACTACAGTAAAGTGTTAAGAAAAAAAGAAACTTTATGCTTCTATAAATTACACTACTGGAAGAATCATGGTATGTAATGTGACTTCATTTTGCAATCAAGCACTTGTAAAGCAGTCATTAACAGTGTTAACAGGAATGGTAGAAAGCTGCTGTCTTTTCAATATTTTTTCGTGCTATTGTAAAATAAAATGAACAATGATTTTTACATAGGAAGTATTAAAAATTATTACTATGGTTTTCTATAATTATGGTAATTTGTATTTTATTAAATTTGTCTTGGAAAACTGTAAATACTATGTGAAAAATACTATATTTAGTTTCAGTTTTCATTATTGCTTTAATTACTTGAAATCTGAGGGGCATTCATAATACCAAATAGAGAACACTTTATGAAGGAAAACTTTTTATGAAGCTTCTTAAAAAAATCTGAATGGTTCATTATAGAGATATAGGTGCATCTTAATTATTAACAATAACATTACTAAGGGGATATATCGTGTCCTAGCTTTTTAATTTTTCTTTGAAATTCAAAAAATTGTTACTTTTTTCAGAGCAGCTTAGTTGTGAATCTTTCAAACTTTCTGAAACTTTTACATTCCTTTTCCCTAATGGGCTCTGCAGGAATATGTACTGCTTCATGGCAGTCACCTAACACTAGCTGTGCCTCTAATTAAGTAGTCTAATCTGAAGCTGAGACACTCCTACACCATTTGATTATGTTAACAGAAATTCAGCATTCCTAGCCAAAAAAAACCAAAAGACACGTTGAATTTGATCCCTTTTAAATACATTAATTGCTGTTGTTGATTTTTTTGCATTATATTTGATACCCTCTGTTTGGGTCATATCATAAGCCCAATCAGGTTTATTCTTTGTTTCTCTTAGAATGCACTGGAATGAAGTCCTCAGCATGCTTTTGTGTGCATGTGTGTGTTTTAGTATGCAGCTTCAGTTATTTCCTCAGGATGATGTTGTTATATTTGACATATTCCTGTGAACTAGTAGTTTCAGAGTGATACTTTCACTGTCAAAGTAGAAAATAATTATTTCCAATAGAAATACATTGTGTTTCTGTAGAGGCATCTGGAAGATAAGGGAATTCATTTGTAAGTATAAGTTTAGTAATAGGCCTCCATTCTCCAGTGTATATCAAGATAGGCTGTAGGAGTGCTGCTTATGGATAGACTATCTTCTTTTGCCTTATGATACAAGTATGTATGCATAAATACCTTGTTTTGAAATTTGAGTTAAACATTTTTCTCTGTAGTGTTCTGAATTACTGTTGTTACTGGATTATATTTTTGAAATGTGTGTTACAATATATATAATCAAATACTTAAATTGGCATGAAATAAATCATTTCTGCAATACATTTTCCCTGGTGTATTTTAGATATTCATACTTCTCTGAGGTGTTTTTGAAAGTAGTCATTTAGAGAAACTTGATCTATTTCTTTTTTCCAGGTGGAAGTTTTCTTTTATTAAAAGTATATTCATACTTTAGAAGATAATCCAACCTTGTTTTGGTTATCACTTTGAATCTTCTTGAAGGCAGATTAAGAAAGGAAATCGAGAAGAATACTGCATACGTGGTGTTGTCAGGGAAACCTCTGAGAACACTGTGTGCTTCTGGGACTAACTTGGCACTGTGGGGCATTAGGTCGGATGAAAGGTAGGGTCTGTACATCTCTTCTTGTTTTGTGAGAACTCATCCTAGGACAATTCCTTCTAGTTCATCCAGGCCCCTGGGGACAATGAAGGCAAGAGACAGATTCACTGCAGCTGTGAGGAGATGGACACAGCAAAGGAATTGACTCCATCTCATCTTTCTCATTCTTACATGCGTTTTGCTTTTATTTTCCCTACAGAAAAGAAAAAAAAAAGTAAAGGAAGAAGAGAATTTCTTAAAATTTAAATATTTTACTATGTCTGTAAGTTGGGGGAGGTGATTCTGCCCTTCGGCTCTGCTCTGGTGAGACCCACCACTGCTGCATCCAGCTCTGTGGTCCCAGCTTGAGAGGGCCATGGATCTGTTGGAGCAAGCACAAAGGAGAGATGCAAAGACAGTCAGGGAGCTGGAGCAACTCCTCTGTGACAAAAGGCTGTGTTGGGTTTGTGCAGCTTGGAGAGGAGGAGGCTTCAGGGAGTTTTCACTGCAGCGTTTCAATACTTCTGGGGGGTTTACAACTAGGCTAGAGCCTATAAGGGATAATGGTTTTAAACTGAAAGAGGGTGGATTAAAGTAAAATATAAGGAAGAATTTAACAATGTGAGTGGTGAGATAGTGGCACAAATTGCCCTGAGAGGTGGTGAATGTCCCATCCCTTGTAACTTTCAAGATCAGGCTGGAGGGTGCTCTGAGCACCTGATCTAGCTGAAGGTGTTCACATTCATAGCAGTGAGGTTGCAACTAGATGACCTTTACGTTCTTCCAAAACAAACTATTTGTGATTCTGTGAGTGATCTGTGTATATATATTTTTTTAGAGGTGGTTTGAATAGGGAAGTGAATAATTTCCCAGGTAGTTAACCAGCCACATTCTTCCTTCAGAACTTAGAGTGATAAGTTACTACTCTTAAATCTACCAGTCTGCCATCTATGCAATTCAGTTAATGGGAATTGTCCTTATTCAGTACAAACTTTCAGTTGTTTGTTGTCAGATCTTTATTTTCTCAGAGAAGAATATAAATTCTGGTGTTTTGTTGTTAGCAGTTGCTAATGGAACTACATTGAGTGTTCAGTGGATTTTACATCTTCTGAAATACCATCTGCCTGACTGTGAAATTACCAGACTTCTGATTTAACTACCCTTCCATCTGCAGCTCCACCTGCAGAGTGGCGTGGTGCTTGTTCATCCTGGTTTCTGCTCTGCATGCTGTGATAAAGATCTTTACCCTTTCTCTCCATAAACATCCTGTCTTTCGCATCTTATTCTGCACTGGCTCATTATGTGCCATTGCCTTTGGGATTTTTTGAGCGCTTTATCAAAAAGCCAAAGTTGGTCAGGGCCCAGCTGAGAGAGAAGACAATTTCCCTCCCACAGGCAGCATGACCTGGACTGCAAAGAGAGATTCAGCTCATGAACAGAGGTCAGATATTGGAGTGATTTATGAATCTGGGCTGCACACAAACAAGGAAAGCTCTCAGGTTCCTCCCACAGAAATGTCTAGTTAAAAGTGTGTGTTTTGAGTTGCTCAGCAAGATGTTGTGCTGTAACTGAGCCAGTGCCTAGGCATGTCTGTGGAAACCTGCTAAGCCTTTGCAATCTAAGTGAATGCTTATAGTTAAATCATCCACAGTCAAAAAAATATTTTCCGGAGTTTAGGAAAGGTCATCTATTCTAAGTAAACTTCATAAAGACCGGATACTGCTGAGAATTTTCCATGTATATTCTCTGTTCATCTTTTCCCCCAGAGGCTGCTCCTTTCATAAGCATTTGTACTCATGCTTTTTATTTTGGAAGATTTTGCTGGTTTCAAATCAGTCCTGAACGAATGTGCTTGAGATCGCCCAAAAAATCACCAGCAAGGGCATGAGCAAAAGTCAGAATTAATATTAAACTACAAAGCACAATGAATGCATCAGTAAGATTCATTCTACTTACAATGGACAACTGAGGCACAACAAAGGAAAGCAAGCAACAACAAAACCAAAAAAATCCAGACAATCAAAACAGAAATTATTTGAAAACTGCCTAGGGTTGTGTGTGGGTGTGGGTGTGGGTGTGTGTGTGTAAAGACACTGTGTAAACAAGTGTCAAACAGTCTAGATAAAAGTGTAAACAAGGATGAAAAGGAATATGGCATACAGTTTAACAACTTATACCTTAAATTATAGCTTCACTTTAATAATCTAACAGAGAAATCACTTACCAGCATTTAACCTAAATTATAATTGTAACTTAACCTAACTTCCAGATTTGCCATAGCATATGTGCAGAGGATATGCAGGCAGACATAGCCAGAGCAAGATAAGGTTGCTGTGGAAAAATCTCCCTCAGAGCTTGATGAAAAAACTCACTTTGAATGCTTTTGAGTCTCCTGATGGGCAAAGGGCTGGGCCTTGAGGAGTGAGGGTGTCGGCCTAGGACGCATGGTTGTTCAGTGATCATCCAGGTATAGCAACCCTGGAGTTTTGCTGGCTCTGAGAGGCGTTCCCCTCGGAGGGACATTGCTGGTCACAGGCCTGCTGCGGTCCAGGAGAGCTCAGTGGGCCCCATCTTGGACTGCTGTTTACAGGGTTGCAAAAGAGAAGGCTTTAATCACAACAATGTTTCATCCTGGCCACAGTTTGGGTCGGCACTTTCTTTGAAAGTGTGAGAATCAGAATGTTATGCCATTCAGGCCAGAGAGATGCTTTCCAAGGCTGCTCATGAGAAAAACAAGCTTGTTAGGAGTTCCTGGGAACAGACAGTATTTCTGATAAGCTCAGACAGAGCTGAGCCCAGGTGGTGTTTCCAAAGAAAGGCCTAACAAGCATTTCTCAGATCACACTGCAGCCTCGGAAGGAATGGCAGGGGGTGCACCACCACAATAATCTGTGGGAATCATGAAGGTAAGTGAAAGTGGTGTATGACTTCCAATACATTTCAGTGAGCAAGCAACAGCTTTCAAGCCCAGGTTTCACAAAATAACTACCAGGTCTGTTGCATGAGGCTTGTGGCAACCAGTGTGCTGTAGCACCACTCCCTTCAGAGACGGCTTGTGTGTGGAAAGGAATGAGGCTAAGCCAGCCTAGGGCAGAGAGAGACAGGACAAAGGAAGCATGTTGAGAGGCAAAGTGAAACATAAGGGAGTGTTTGAGCTGTGGTGGGAAGGGAGGTGTGAGTTCTGCTGGCTCCTGGGGTGAGTTTATCACCTTTTGCTGCTCCCAGCCTCACCATGTGTTTTCTGTAGGAAATCTGATAGCAACACGCTGGTTGCTGGCCCCTAAGGACCAAGAATATGTAGCTTTGACTGCAGAAGAGTGATCAAAGCCTGTGTTGGGCTTAGTACTGTGCCACCACCTTGTACCTTTTGCCTTTCATTTCTGGTATTAAACCCAAGCACAGTTCATGGCTTGAAGTTACGGATTTCCTGACATAGGGAAATCGAAGAAGTGATTTGGGAGGGAGTGTGAGCATACATGCAATTCAGAGCACCAAAATAAAATACTTGTTGTTTTGCCTCTCGGACAATTCAGTGGTGAGCTGGGAAGACAGAGACACTGGGAGTTACGCCTTCTGAGCTAATGCTTAGAAGGGTTTCACAGATCACCAGAAACTTGTTTTCTCTGAGCAACAAACATTGCAGAGACTGTAGTTAAAGAACACTGATGAAGTGTAAACCAGTAGCCAAGCAAGTGTAGAACCGCAGGACTGGGATCTGCAGGCTCAGGGCAGCAAGTGGCTGGGCAGGGTCTGTCCCAGGTACCCACAGAGGTGGAAGCCCTCTGCTAGAGGGGATGACAGCATGAGTTATGGTGAGTGTACCCCTTTTGTTGGTTCTGAATGATTTGGAATTTATTTAGAACTAGAAATAAATAAAAAGCTTAAAAACACTTCCAGAAAATGGGATGAACTTGTTTTCTGTTGAAAGGCTGTTGAAATATAATCAGATATTCAATCATAATTTACTGGTAACAATAACACTAATGAGCTCTAGGACTTTCCAGGAGCCATAATTACTGTTGAGCTATAAGAATTAATAAGCTTGATTCTACTGTCATTGAAATGAAGGCCTTTGTCAGCAGCAGCAGTAAACTATGTCTTAGGTGGTTATTTCTCTGGGAACTGTTAATGGGCTTGACTGAGCTCATTAGTACATTAGAACAAAGGACAGATATTAAACCAGTCATTAGATTAGCTATAGATTCTATCCACTGGAGCCCATAGCTTGTTGATCCTTCAAAGGGATGCGAGCTGTAATGTTCAGTGTTGCAATTTGAGTTTATCTACCACAAGGCAAGATGACACTTCATTTACTTTGGAGTAGATACGCTGATAAATACTAAACCAGTATCCCTACAGAAAAGTATTCTCAGGAACAGGACTCAGAATAGCTGGCCCAATGTCACAATGAAGAGATCTGAGCTTTTATTTTTTGCTTGGAAATCTTTTAGCACTTGCAGAGAACAATAAAATATCACAGTCTGCAAAATTATTCTTGGCTTCCAACAGTATAGTATTAGATTCAAAAGTTGTTTCCTTGGATGCTTACACTCAAGATACTTTTCATTTCTCTGTTACTTTAAAATCAAGAACTCCAACTCTCTCTGCTATCTTCCACCTTGGCTTCTGCCACAAAATCAGGAAGAGCACCATAGCAACTCTTAACCTGGGCAGAGTCAAGTTTCTGCTGGATACGAATTTTCTTTCTTTGGCAACATTTTCAAATTTGCTGTGTTCCTGACTTTCTAGATCCTAGAAAGATGCAAAAAACTTTTCTTCACATGGCTTGAGAAGCTTGTCCCCAGCTAAGTAGGGGTGAACTACAGAGACACATGACACAGGAGTGTCCATCCCAGCTTGTGGCTTGCAGTAGGGCACTCTGCTACAGCACACACCTTAATTTTCTACAGCAGAGCAGGAGGGATTAAAAAATATCACCCATGTTATGCCAAAATTCTCCTTCAAGGAACTGAGGTGTTTGTGCATAATGGTGGTATGCCAGTCCATTCATAAAACTCACATGAGTGCTGAACTTCAATCTGTAATGGAAGAAAAGCAAGGCTCTTTACTTGGGTTCTATTGCTTTTGTACATTTTAATTGCTACTTATAAATTGTGAATTCTTTAAATTTTAATAGTTTAAAAGTTAATGAAGTTAGTTAACTCCTCAATTAATCCTTTTGAAAAGAATAAAAAATATCCTTGAAGAATCGAAAATATCCTTTATTCCTTTTACCTCTTCAATGCATACTTGAAGATTAAATTTCTTTCAGAGCATGTCTGCTTAGAGCAGGAGCACATACCTTGTATCAGCAGCCTCTTTGTCAGCTGCATGTGTGATTGTCCCACCCAAACACTGCCCCTTCCATCCCACACCACCACACACCCCTCTGGACTGCCTGCTGCTTTCCTTGCAACAGGAAACTGTGGGCTGCTTTCCAAGAGACCCCAGTTAAGGTAAGTATCCCTGTGTTTGAAATAACCTTGGTATTCACGTGAGGCAAAGTCCTGCATTCCAGAAAACCACGGACAGCCTTCAAAAACTCTACACAACAGATAGAGCCAATGATGAAGGTCTATTTAAATACCTGTCTATGTGTACAGCTAACTAGCTGTCCTCAGCAGGTGCGTAATGAGAAACCTGTTGAATATTCTATAAGACTCACTAAACCCCTGAGCTCAGTGTAGTGATCCTTTCATCTTCCTCATCAATTGAAAAGCCCCTTTCAGAACAGTCTCCACAAGAATGGGGCAAGTCTAGAGCAGAATTGTTCAAGAGAACCTCCTTCCCATCCCTTGCAACAGTGAAGGGCTGAATTCTTTGGCATGGGCAGAAGCAGTTCAGTGGGTTTGGATGTGAGCTGTGACATTTCACAATTCCCATGTCAGGAGCCCTTAATACATTATCCCTTTCCAGGAAACTTTTCTAGGAAAGTCCCTAGGCTAGACATTCAATGAATTGAGTGCTTTGTAAACTTTGCAAAAGAAGCCTTGTACCCTCCAAGGGCTGCTCCAGTGTGTTCCCTGGCTCCTGAGCTAAACATTAAGGCAGGGGACGAATGCTTTATCCATTCAACCTACAGATTTCTCATGTTGATGACCAGGGACATGTCAAGCAAAAATCCAAGACTTTGAGAAAAAAAATGGAAGAGATGTATTGCTTTTTGTGCTTCCTTTTCTTTCCACATGCCTCAGTTTTTGATGATAGATAAAAAAACTACACTGACCTGGATTTCATACCTAGGAATGTATTGTGTTTTATTCAAAGTACAAGTTCCACCAGGGGTATACCTGGACTTGAAACTGCGGGACTTAACTCCCTGAATGTGTTTGTCTAAAATCTGTTTTATCTGGCTGCATTAGCTTTGACTAGGAATAACGTGGTAAAGAATTGGACATACATGGGGAAGGAAGAGTTAACTTCCACTTTTGCAGCCTTAGTTCACTATTTAGAAATCCTGTTATTTAGAAAGCCACTGTCAGGGACTGTGAGGAATGGAGATGGGCTTTGCAGATAACCCAAGCTGTTTAAGGAACCGTACTTACAACTGTAATGACAGGGTACCTGTCCTCCACAAACCTGTCAGTGCTGCTGGAAAACCCTTTTTTATATACAGCACTGCAGTCCTGGCAGTCAGAGTAGTTATTACCTTGCCAAGGACTTGACTACTTCCATTTCAACTCCCATGATAGTTCCAATATTTTCAAGTGCAAAACATTTTCATATACTGCCTTTTTTCCTGTGGATTCTTCAGAGGCTAAAATTAATCTTTTCTTCACAAACAAGGAATAGGTAACAAATGCTTTCCCACCACTTTGAGGTAAAAGGAGGCAGAGAGTTCAGTTTGTTGTGATTTGAATCATATTTGTGACAATGTCTGTAAGAGGTGGGGCACCAAACCTCTCAGAAAGATCCACTGCCTGGGGGCAAAGCCACTCAGTCCTCATCCTCCCACTTTACCCTTAGTCCCTAACTAAGAAACAAGCACAGTTTTGTGTCCTGTAATGACAAATGCTGCAATATATGGCTGGAGCTCCAAATTTTCCCAAGGTCCAGAGCCCTCTGTTTTTCTTAAGATGAGGTCTGGTACCTCATAGGCATCAAGGGACCGGTGTGACAGCGCAGTTAGGAGTGTTTACCTGACGTTTGTGCCAAAGCATTGCTGAAAGCAGCCAAAGCCACCTTCTTTCTTGCTGTTGAATGCCTTTGTGGTGATGGCAGGACAGGGCTGTGCCAGGTCAGTGCAGGCAGGGAGCCATGTCAGCAGAAAAGGTGGACTGCCACACTGGAGTTTCTGCTCGGAGGAGCCTCTTACGCTCCAGGAAGCTGCATGTCATGGACTGCAGCACAGCACTGCAGCCTCTGTCCTTGGCAGACACAACTGGTGGTGGACTGAATGTGCCACTCTTAGAGCTTACATAATATTTATAGTATAATTAGAATGAACATTTGTCTTGTAATAGAATAGTTTCTTCTATTCTAAGAAATGTTTTGTTGCTTTTTGTAAGCTGTTTTTTTTTTTTTGGTTTTGAGTGGGCGTTTTTGTTTGGTTTTTTTTCTTCTTGGCATCATCAAAACAGCCATCTTTGGTGGCATCCGGGTGGTATGACTGTTTGTACAGAAACTTGTGAGGTTTCATCCATCAGAAGATAGTGACTTACCCCTGCAGATAACAAACATACCAGATTATGCAATTTCTGGGTAGATAATGTTAGCAAATTCTTGATAGCATTATCTGGCCTCAAATGCAGAAATGGTGTATCAGAAACATGACAGTAGTTGTAGTCTGATTTCTTGTTCACATGTCTGAACTAAATTTTTCACTAGCATGAATCCATTTGAGACAATATGACTAATGTTTTTTTAAAAAGGATAAGCCTTTAGACAGAGAAAGTAGCTTGCAAACACTTAAATGCTGACTTGTTGCAGTATCCTACAATAATTGAGTCCTGGTAGCTGCTACTGGTTTGTGCTGTGGCAGGATGCCTGTCAATATCGGTGTCTGTAATGGAGATGAACAACAAGACACAGAGCAAGAATATTCACACGTGTGAAGGGCTAGGGACTGGGTGACTAACTTTAAGGAGCAATACAGATACCAGGCACTTCATTTCTGTTGTCTCAGGCCTAAAC
Source organism: Zonotrichia leucophrys gambelii (assembly GCF_028769735.1). Taxonomy (NCBI): domain Eukaryota; kingdom Metazoa; phylum Chordata; class Aves; order Passeriformes; family Passerellidae; genus Zonotrichia; species Zonotrichia leucophrys. The sequence goes on along the minus strand of NC_088200.1, from coordinate 11,399,151 downwards.
ATACAGATTAGATGCTACACTTCTAAAATCATCAGGAACTTTGCTAGGGAGTAAAGTTATGAGTAGTGGAAAAGATCTTGAACCACACCAGGGTCTGTAACATGTTGTAATTAGGCAAATGGAGTTTGAAATATTTGGGGAGCCCTGCTACCATTTCTGCAGCATGGAGTGTGCTTACTTCTCTGCATTTCCCTGTTTGATGCCCTCTGCAGCATGTCCCTGTAGAATGTGTCACTGTGCCCCTGTTGAATCCTCCTTGGTCCCTTCCCACACAAACCACACAGATTTCTACTGCTCTGTACAAGATGAGGGCATGAATGATGGCCTGGGAACAATGTGGTGGCTCCCACCCAGCCTGCTGCTCGACAAGAAAAAGTGATTTATAAAAGAAAGCCTTAGGTGCATTTGGGGAAATTAACATATATTATGTTGCTCCTGGCAGTTGCTAGACTAAAGGTCAGATAGAAGCTTTCTGGCTGGTGTGCAAGAAAGATTAAGTCACAGATGGGGCGTGTTCCCTCACAGGTTGGACAGGAGGGTCTGTGGTGGATGATCCAAATAACTGATGTCAAAATCTTCTGGGCATCACCAAGACATATTACCATCTCTATTTAAAATCATTCTTGATTATCTGCTAAACAGGATCAAGTAAGGGGCCTACATGAAGACATCATTACCCTACAGCCCATAGAGAGAGAGAGATATCACATGCCTAACTTCCCAGCTAAGAAGAAAACCACCATCCCATTTCAAAGGAAACGGTAACAGGGAGGGGCAAAGCAATCTCACTGCTGAGACAGACCTCAGCTCAGTGGGTGTGAAAATAATGACACACAACATAACAGTCTAACTTCCCATTAAAGCAGTTCGCAGCTGGCAAAATGTGTCACTTACCTCAGAAAGAGCAGGAGAAATGCTACAGACTGCCTTTTGGCCCCCTGCTAGGAGCTGAGTTTGAAGAGGACCTCATACTCCTCTCTCCTGCTTTATGTTCAAGGTCTTGTTTACGGGCAAAAAGAAAGAACACCTTACATGAAAGTAAAGCCAAGATTTTATTGTTAATTGAGATCTGCAGAGTATGTTATCTTTAATCCAAATCTGATAGAGAAAAAAAAAAAGCAACAAGGCAGTTAAAATTGCAATATGGTTAAAAGTGTCAATAGTCACATTAATAATACAATTGCAATACACTTACTTTTTGTCCTTTTTCTTTTAGGATTATGCTTACTTTTCCATTGCTCTTCTATGTCTTAAAGTCATAAAATCATAGAACAGAATATAATGAGTTGGAAGGCACCTATCATGATCATCTAGTCCAGCTCCTGGACTTGTACAGGACATCCCAAGAGTTACACCATGGGCCTGAGAGAACTGCCCAAACACTTCTTGACCTCTGTCAGGCTGGTGCTGTGAGCACTGCCCTGGGGAGCTGTTGCTGTGCCCAACCACCCTCTGGGTGAAAATATTTTTCCTGATATCTGGCCTAAATCTCCCCTGACACAACTTCAGGCCATTCCCTCAGCTCCTGTCACTGTCACCACAGAGCAGGGATCAGCACCTGCCCCTCCTCCTCCCCTCATGTGGGAGTTGTATCTGCAGTGAGGAGTCCTCAGTCTCTTCCAGGTTGAACAGCCCAAAAGACCTCAGCCACTCCTTGCATGGCTTCTCCTCCAGACCCTTCACCATCCTCATGGCCATCATTTGGATGCTCTTTAATGGTTAAATGTCTTTCTTACTCTGTGGCACCCAAAGCTGTCCCAGCACTGGAGGTGAGGCCGCCCCAGAGCAGAGCAGAGCAGGACAATCCCCTCCCTTTCCCAGCTGGTGATGCTGTGCCTGATGCCCCAGGACAGGGCTGGCCCTCCTGGCTGCCAGGGCACTGCTGGCTCCTGTTCAGCTCACCATTGACCAGGAGCCCCAGGTCCCTTTCCATGGCTCTGCTCTCCAGCACCTCCTTGCCCAGTCTGTCTGCTCACCCAGGGCTGTCCTGGCCCAGGTGCAGAGCCCAGCCCTTCCCCTTGCTGAGCTTCATGCAGTTGGTGATTGCCCAGTGCTCTCATTTGTCCAGGGCCTCTCTGCCCTCAAGGGAGTCAAGAGCTCCTCCCAGTTTTGTGTCATCTGTGAACTGGCTTAGCGTCTGTTCCAGTCCTGTTTCCAAATCATTTATAAAGATGTTGAAGGGTTTATAAAGGTTTATAAAGGGTTCCACAGGGCAGAGAATGGAGCCCTGTGGAACCCCACTGGTGACAGGTCACCAGCCTGATGTCACCCCAGTCACTGTAACCCTTTGTGCCCCACCCATGAGCCAGGCGCTCACACATCACAGGATGTGTTTATCCAGCTGTGAGCTGGACATTTTGTCCAGAAGGATCCTCAGGGACATTATCAAAAGCTTTGCTGAAATCTGAAAGGTTATATCAATTGGCTTCTCTTGATCAGCTAGGTGGGCTCCCCTGTTGTAGAAGGAAAAGATGTTCCACAAAGCAGGACTTTGCTCTCATGAAGCCAAGAGACTCTCTTCATCCATCATGCATGCTGAAGACATAAACAAGGAATGCATTAAACAAGTCAGAATCTTCAGCCTTCAGACTTTAATTATTCAGCTTCTGGTGTCCTTTCTTGAAAAAATATCACATTGATGCACTAGGATCTGGTCAAGGTCATTTGTTTCCTAACATGCAATTACAGTGCACTCTTTTTTTCCCCACAGGTCTGCAGCTACGTTTTACAGCTGAATTTACTGGATATGTAAATACACTAAAGGCTCTTTTTTTGTTCTCTCTGTTTGTCCAGCTCCAAGTCCATATTTCTCTAACTGACCAATGCTGTGGAGCTGCAAGGCCTCCCCTGCCAAGCCTGTGCCCTGTACTGCTCTAAGCTCCATGTGTCCATCCTGGTACTGTATTAGGTGTAAATATCTCCATTACTCATAGAAGTACTAATTGTTATTTCTACCAATATAAATCTGCACCATACAAAGAAAAACAAAATTAAAATTAATTACCACAACTCATCACTTAGAGAAATTGCTGTCACAGTATGTGAAACAAATCTATGGGCAGACCAAGAAAAGTTCAGACAGAGCAAGCTGTCCTGAAGCTCTGCAGAAGCATGGTGCTTGTTTCTAGCAATGGCAGTGCCAGTGCAAGTCTACCCTGCTGCTCTTCTTGTCTGCCCTCTCAGCAAAATGGGCAAGCTGTCATGTGGACAAGGCCTTTACATTTTTGAGTAGTAGAAGTAGTATATCCAGTGCCAGTCCATATGTCCCTAGTTGAATGTTCACTGATGAAATAGATTTATCCAAATTTTGGAAGTTTTAGAGATCAATAGCTGTGAATGAAACAGTAAAGCAAGCAGTAAAGTAAAGCTGTTCTTTTTCATTTTTCATTTCCAAATTAAGTCTTTAGGGCACAAACACACATTTCAGGACATTTCCTACCACTAATACTGTGCTGCCTAACTGGAATCAAAAGTTTATGTCAAAGGCACGAGAAAATCTTCCTTGTCAGATAATTCCCTCAGCACTGTGATTTTTCATTTCAGTGGGGGTAGTAAGCAGATGGAACTAGTTCACATTCGCCCATTCATGTGAATTCTTTTTAAAAAAGGACTTTTATAGTGAGATCTGTTTTGCTGGAGCCTTTAAAGTCATTGTAGTAGAAAGAGACAGAACAGTATACAAAGACATCCCTAATTGGATTCTAAAAACTGCAGTGTGGGGATTTGGCTGTTTCTCCTAGTCAGCACTGACAAAGCCACAGTTCACGAGTTCTAGCTGGAGTCTCCTGGCGCAGTGGTCTGCTTCATCTATGAAGAGCATGCCCAGACTGGATACTGGAGGTTGATACTAGAAAAAACAATCCACAAGCAAAACTATACCGGGCCAGAGATTGTGGAGAAGGGGCCTGTCTTCATCTTTATCCCCTATGACTGCTCCATGAGAGCTGTGGGCTCACATCAGCACCCCGTGCTGTAATGGCAGGTCCCCGTCCTTCTGCTGGGCATTGTAAATGTCCCTGGGAGACATTTGCTCCCTTGGGAGCTTTGGGGGAGGTTGACCCCAAACTCCCTTGGGCTTGCCTAGAATGTGTCAAACACACCACCGACACATGTCCACTGTTCAGGCAGGGAATGCATGCACTCATTTTAAGAGAGACACTTATCCAGAGATCCAAATTTTAGAGACTTATGAAATTGGAAGGAGTGCTAAGAAATTTTAATTCCACCAAGGCTGAAAGTTAGAATGCTCAGAAAGCCTAATGACCTAGCCTGGAACTACAAATCTTTAAATCTGGCTTCTCTACCAGGGCAAATGGGAAGAAATGAGGAGTTTGCCAGTGTGTGCCCAGGTGGTCAAGAAAGCCAATGGCATCCTGGCCTGGATCAGCAATGGTGTGACTGTTCCTCTGTGCTGGGCACCATACCTTGAACCCTGGTTTCAGTTCTGGGACATTCACTTCTGAAAGGACATTGAGGTGCTGAAGAGAGTTCAGGGAAGGGAAACATAACTGGAGAAAGGTCTGGAGCACAAATATGATGAGGAGCAGCTGAGGGATCTTGGGTGTGTTTAGCTTGCAGAAAAGGAGGGTCAAGGGAGACCATATGACTCTCTACAATTCCCTTGAAGGAGGATGTAGCCAGGTGGGAGTCAGTCTCTTCTGCCATGTCTCAAGCCAAAGGATGAGAAGAAATAGTGTTAAGTTATGCCAGGGAAGTTTCATACTAGATATTAGGAAAAATATTTTTTTCTGAAAGAGTGGTCAGGCATTGGAATAAATTGCCCAGAGAGGTAGCAGAGTCATCTTCTCTGGAAGTGTTCAGGAGGCATGTGGATGTGGCATTTGGGAATATGTTTAGAGATTGTTATTGTGGTGCTGGGTTGACAGCTGGACTTAATGATCTTGAAGGTCTCTTCCAACCTTGATGATTCTGTGATTCTGTCACTCTGAAGACCATGCTTAAAATTTTGTCTCCTGTTCTTCTTGTGCATGTGTATCTGTGCTATGCAGGCACTTGACCTGGTTGCCAGCACTGCTGTTTCCAGTGCTGGAAGATGTTAGAGCCATCCCATACCTCTCCTCTTTCTCAGGCTTTTGTCGTGTGTCCCAGCAACTGCCCCTGTTGCAAAGCTGGCAAGCCTGTTGGCAGAGACACTCTTGTGGGACTTTTACAACCACATTACCTCTTTCCTTCCTGCCCTTATTTATAAGTGAGGATGCATTCATCTGTTTTGAGACCTGACTGTTCTATCTGCTGACTCATCCCTGAGTCTCTTACTCACAGACAGAGAAAAGAAACCTTGACTGAGGCAACAGCAGCTCTTGTGCCAAGGTGGCAGCCTGGCACAGGCCTGCTGTGCAGAGGAGCCTGACAACAGCTCATGCTCTGGGTGGCAGGATCAGTTCTGAAATGCAGAGGCCGTGGAGAGAAGGGGGTCTGGGACAACACAAAGCCCTCTAGACTGATTGTGTATCACCAGCCATGCTGATGAGTGTCCCCAGCAAGCTGAGTGCTGAATTTGCTGCCATGTCAAGCAGGCCCTGGTTCCTGGCTGGGAAAAGCATTCAGCTCGCATACCACCAGTACATTTCTGGAGTCAGGAACCAAAACAGTTCCTGATAATTTAGAGAGGAAGCTCCAGTGAATAACAAGAAAAGAATACATACCATTTGTGGTTGTTTAAGCAATGATACCACACAGGCTGAAGTCATAGCTGCAGTCAGTTTGGCTCCACGGGCTGGCAAGCGCAGAGTTCCCTGTCCTGGCAGCCAACACAGCTCCCCCCTCACCGTCCCCTCCAGATCCTCCACAGCAGTGCCTGGCCTGGCTCTGCCCTCTCCTGTGGGCAGAGGAGACTGACCTTACTTCCCACCACCTTTTCCTCTCCTGCCTAGTGTTGCTGGCATGGTCCCAGACAACCATAAAAATCCACAATTCAGAGGACTGGCAGGGTTGTAAAAAAACGATCAAGACTCCCCCGCTTGGCATATGCCTGTGCCAAGAGCACACTTCACAACTGCTCTTCCTTCCCCAGGACATTCCAGCACGTGGTGACCGTCTTTAGGGAGGCCTCTCTGAAGAACAGCTTGCTGAAACCTTCTCCTCTCTGGTTTTGGCTCCCTCCTCTTTGCCCCCTTCAGTGAGGACAGATTGTTCTCGTTGTTGTTGAAGCAAGCTGCAGACTGTTCTTGTTCTATTCTTTGCTACTTCCCCCACTTTGCAATGATTAAGGACAGCTTTTCAGCATCAAAAGGTATTTGATCCTAATAAATGCTGGGGCAATTTAACTGTTTTCTTCTGTGGACAAAAGAGAGGGTTGAGCACAGAAGTTTCTCATGCATGTCCATCACATTGTTTCACTGTGGTTGACAGAAAAGTGCCAAAATTTTTGAGAAATGCAGTAGAATAAAAAAAAAACCCTAACACCCACAACATTGTTTTTTTCTATTTGGCCTGAAATATTCAAGAACTTAAATTGACATTATTTCAAGACACAAGATAAAAATAATCAATTTCTAGTAAACATTAGTTACTTAACTTCTTAAAAACTGAAATATCTAGTGTTTTCATTTTCCATGCTCCAACTGAAAACAGATTTGTTGTAGATTTTCAAGAAAAGAAAACTTTTAAAGTTAGCTGCCACTTTTCCTGCAATGCTCCTGGTCTCAAATCACCTTCAAAAAACCTTGTCCAGTGCATTTAGCACCTGACATAGCATTAAAAAACAAAACCTGCTTGTGCTTCCCAAGAGCAAGGGAAAAAGGCAATTAAAGGTACCGGTTAGGAATGCTGTAGCTGTGTGGCCAGGCAGAGCAATCCATCACGCAGGCGCTGCTGGCAGTGTGCACCCTTTGGGCTGGAAATGCTCCTCAGTGCAGAGGGGTGGGGTGAGGGTCACTGGTGTGGGGTCAGACCCCCCTGGGGACTGGGCTGGGGCTCTGTGACAGTGCTGCTCTGGGGCCAGCACCCAGCAGGCAGGGTGGTGGTGACCGCTCTCTAGGGAATCAGCTCAGCAGCATGAGTGCAGCCTGCATGTGCCAGCTGTGTCTGCTCTGGAGAGCAGACAATTAATTTCAGCTGGATAACTCCAAACCACACAGGGAGATGGCATTTTTGGATATAAGAGCATTTTATTTAGAGTCAGAGTTCAGTTGTGTTTGGAACTAGATGATCTGTAAGGTTCCTTCCAATACAAACCATTCTGTGATTCTGTAATTTAATTGGATTACATCTTGGTTTAAAATCAGAATACTTTCCCCTTGACAATGTACTTACCACACAGGTTTCTTTTTTAGTATATGTGAAATTTTCTTAATTTTAATGGCAGGAAAAAACCACAAAGGTTTATCCCGTAAATCCTGATTAATCCATCTCTGCTACATAGTGTTCTGGGACTTCATGCCTGCTATTTTTTTTAATCTGTATTCCACACAAACAACCCTGCTGATTTTTCTACCAACGACAAGCAGATATGCTCATATCTGTTATTCCTATAGCTGAAGAGCTTCTCCACAACAATGGTCACAGGTGGCAGATTAAGAAACAGTGCTAAAACTTGTAAACTAAAGGGCCACTTTTTTTTGACACACTTCTTATAAATTTCATAATGAATTATACCTTCCCTCCTGCCTAAATTCAACACAAAATCTGAATTTTTAGAAACTTCAGTTGACTTAAATTGACTCTGTCATGACTTTATAGATCACATTAGGCCTCATAGTATATTTTCCTTAGTTAATTCAGTCCAGTGTTGAACGACAAACTGAGCAGACAGCCCAGGCTGTTCAGAAAAAAACAACAATCAACTAGGATGCCTATATTCAGTGCTAGTTAGAAAATGATGAGGAAAAATGTCAGAGTTCTGATGAAATCCCTATATCCTTTATGATAAATTCTGAATTCACTGAACTCTGCTTACAGCTCTGTGCACAGTGACAGAGCAGGTACAACCAAATAAATTTCATCACATCCTGATGTAATCTGAGACATCTGAAAGCCTGTTAATAATTTTTCAGATTGGTAAGCCATTAACCAATGTCATTTCTGACACAGTCCAATTTCCAGAGGAGTGTAGAATAAATATCCATGTGTGTCTGTGTGTCCCTGGGCTCACTGGCAGAGGGAAGAAAAGGCAGCAGAATTCAGCTGAGTATCCAGATATTGAATGAACTTTTTTTTTTTTTTTGCTTTCAAGAGCCCACCCCTGTTGTTTCAATCTGCTGCAAACCTCTGAAAGTCAATGCAAATTCAGCACTTGAAGAATTTCTTTATTAGGTTGGGAGGCTGAATTCCAAGGACCAACTTGTTCAGTGAAAACCATTTTTCTGGCCCTCAGTGCCTCTGTTTTTTCTTTGCAGAATGTGTGACCAGGCAGCAGCCCAGATAATGTTCATAGCCCTTTATCTCTTCTGCATTCCCAGAAGGTCTCTGGAGATCAATTCACGAAACAAAGATAGTGGATGGAAGGATGTTACATTTTCACAAAGGCAGTATTTCTGAATCAGTGAATGATTAAATAAGCCTTGTTCCTTGCTTGTGCATTAATGTGCAATCAGCTGCCACATGAGAGATATAAAAGAATATTCTAAGTCTTGCACAAGCTTTGGTTTAGTACCAGGAAGTACCTGTTGATGAGAGATAAGCAGCCTGCCAGGATGCAAGTGGTATTAGTCTAGCAATTGCCTAAAATAATTTTCTGCTTTTGCCAGGAAGCGACTTTTTTGTTCTTGCTCAGTGTTTCATCCATGGCCAAAACAGGGCTCTCCCTTCATTTCCCATGTGCTCTCACACTGACTTCTACATGCTGCCTTTGCCATCAGCCTTGATCTTACATGTTCACCTTGCTGCTGCTGCCCCAGAGGGCCAAGGAATACACACAGGCTATTTCATCCCCCTAAGGACTCTAACAACATCTTGATTCCCTACCAAAGGGGTACATTATCTTACTGACAATGTTTGTGACCTTCTGCAGACCAAGTTGCTAATAGCTGTGTCTAGGCAGAGAGCAATTTTTCCTCATCATATGGGTGTTTAACCTTTTCAGCTTTCTTCTTGCTACAAATGAACACAAGCTCAGCATCTCCCCAGAGGTTCTAACCACCAGCAGGTCTTCAAAGTGGCAATTAATCATCAGGGAAAAAATATACGCTGGTGAGGGGTTTTTTTCTTTGTGAACCACAACTGACAGTCTTTTACTTATATGCTTCTACTATGTTAGCAGTAAACAATTGAGAGAGTTTTTTCAACCCTATCAACTATGAAAGCAGGGAAACCTGTTATAGAAACACAACCATGCAATGCAGCACTTTCCCACAGCCACTCTCCCTCAGTCTCATCACTCAGCCAGGGGCAGCACAAGGTGTCTCCCACGTTCCCCTGATCTCCAGCCCATGTGGGCAAAGATAAGAAGAAAAGGAATTATTTTTAAAAGAAATAAAATGAAAAGGCTCTCGAAACACCAAAGCAATTGTCCAGGGAAGCAGCATAATTGCAGGCTGGGCCAGCCACAGCCTACAGTGTCACCTTGGAGACCAGCTGGCAAACTCCAGGCCTCCCAAAAAAGGGGGGCCAAGGCAGCCGTGTGTGTAAACAGGTAAAACGAGATGGATAAGGAAGCTTTGCAGTGAGGCTGTGGCCCATTATCACCTGAACTTGTTGCCTGAGCCAGGAAGCACAACACTAAACAAGCTTCCAGTCCTGAGTGGAAATCCCAGGTTGAGAAAAACATTGCAGGTAAAGGATTTTTTTTCCTGTTTGCTACCTCACAGTAAATTTCTATGATCAACCAAGAGTAGTTTAATTAATTTCAATTAAATCCAATTTTTAAATCTAATTTTTAAAATATGATTTTTATTTAGATATATAAATATACATATGTATTTATAAATGTATATGTATATATGTAAAAGAGCAATTGCAGTAATGTCCACCTGTCAGAAGGTTGAAGCTGGATGAAGCTGATCTCGATGGAGAGAGACATGGGAGGCTGCTGCAGAGGGGTCAGTGAGGCTGGGAATTTTTAAGGAGGTGTTTAGACAGCTGTCAAATACTCCTGCAGCTTTTGTGCTTTTAACGATTCAATGAAATTATAAGAAGTAAACTAAATGCATGCAATCGGTTTAATTTGTCCTTAGATCCTGAGATCCTCTGCTCTGGGGTGGGTGGTGTGCCGCTCGTGTCTTGGCCAGGTCAGGGGCTTTCAGAGCCTGGGCAATCCAGATGGGACTGGATCTGAATCCAGATTTGTCCTACTGCAGTTGACTTTTAGGATTTTCATAGGAGGCTCTTGGGTGGGCTCAGCTGAAGGACAATATCTAAACAAATGTTGCAGAGCTTAGACTGACTCTGACTCTGTCCAAGTTTAATTCTCAGGCACAGAGGAATGTAAAGGGATCTGGCTGCTGAACAGCATAAGATTCTTCTGGAAAAATCCAATCCAAACTTTTAAGTTTTGTATTTGCTAGGAATAAATGCAATCGGTTCTGTTTGGCCTGCACAACACAACATCACCTATAGAAACAAACAATGCTGACAGCGTGGGGTAATTGATCATAGCCTAGGCTGTTAGAACAAAACTCTCTGGCATTCGAAATTAAAATAAACACTGCTGGTTAATTTCACTGAGGGAGACATCTGATGGTCTTGGATGAGATACACAAATTAAAACCATTTGGAATTACTTTTATGACCTGTTCTTGTTTTATTAATAGTATTAAGATGTAACACATTTGTACACTATGCAGAGAATGGTTATACTCAACAAGCCCTGACTGCATCTTTAATTACTTCAGATTATTCAGAAAGGAACAAGCGCAAAATGAAAGGGAAGGAAAGAGCATGTGAATTACTGTGATGCCTCCCTCCTTGCACTGATTTGAAATGTCTTTTCTTACAATATAGCCTAGGAAGAGTTTACCTCAAACTTAAGCCTGCAGCCAACAGAAACAGGAAAGTGATATAAGTGTCACTATGGGCCACGCTTGCATGTCACAGGTTTTATATTTAACTGGTTTTCTGTATTTTCTGTACATATAAAAAGTGTTATCAAATGCTTACTCCATGAGGCACAGGCTTTATTTAAGAGGCTTTAGTGTGATGTGAAAACTCAATTACTTTGCAAACAGACTTTAATTGCTGAGTTTTGTATAGAAACTTGTTGCTGGTGATTTAGTTAGTCAACATTATAGAGAATGCAGATTTGCAAAGAGCAGCAGAAATATTTACTATTAGTGGTTTTAACCATCATATTTGGGGAGACATGATATTAGTGAGATTACTGGACTGCTCTGACCCATTTCAGAAAGAACACTGGGAAAAAATTGAAAAGTTGAAGAGCAATAGCAGAATTACCTGACATCTGGAAATCCATTTTGTACCAGGAGTCTTGAGCTATGCCTAGTTACTAAGCAAAAGTGAGTTTAAAAGGGACCTTCAGGTAATTACACCTGGACACATTTTTAATAGGTGGCTCTTTAATCTTGTAAAAGAGAGTAAACCAGTATCTAATATGATGGAGATTCAGACTAGAAACAGTATATATTAAAAGAAAAATTATTCAGCACTGGAACAACTTAGCCTAGAGATGGTGAGTTCTGAGGCAGAAATGCTTATAGATGTAGAAGCAAACTTTATTCTTACTGCAGAAATTACAGAAAATTGGCTAGTTTCAGTGACTTTTATTGAGGTTCAAGAGATCATAACAGATAACAAATCAGATTATCCCTCCATATGCTCAGTTAATGAGTATTATTGCAATGATGCACATGGCATCATTGCAATAATACTCATTATTTGATGCACATGGCAGTATTCTGGAAATTACTCTGCTGATCCAGAAGCAAGGAGATGCCTGACTCTTTTCATGGGGTGTGTGTTTGTGTAGATTTTTGTAGTGTGCAGTAGAGATGAATTATGTCCTTTTTGGTCTCAGTATTTATAGAAATCCATAATGACATAACATAGTCTAGAGAGACTCACATTGCACAATGATACACTTGCATCATGTACTCTGTATGTAGATGTATTGTTGTTATACATTATATATAAGCAATAGTATATTATTATGTAATATAAATATAGTTTGCTCTGTATTTCTGTAACCTCATTGTATTTTATAGTCTTTCCAGCTAAACATTTCCCCTTTAAGGACAGGTCATTGTTTGTGAAAAACATTTTTGGCTGCTGATCTTACACAGCTGTGAGATCTTCCTGATCACTGGTTAATGAGTTCCCAGAAGAACTTTGCTTGCTCTGTCTGAAGCAAAGGCCAAAATGCTCTGTATTTTACTTCTCTAGACTTCTACATTAAGCTAGTACTGAAACCATTTGGGGAGTACAAAACAATTTTTCTGGTTTTGCAAGCCCAGCTGGAGTAATCTAACATGGTTATAAAATTCAGCATATTTGGCATTACCAGCAGTCATAGCCAATGCTCTGTAAATGGGAGTGGATGAACAATTAAGATGAAATAGTTTAATTCCATTTTTCTTAGATGTTTTGTCTGGTCATTTCAATTCACACTTCTGCACATGGAATCACAATGGGATTGGAAGCATCACATGCACTGACAGTGCCTCACAGGGCTGCTCAGCTTCATCTCCTCATCCCAGCATGGCCTCAGCAGAGCACCAGCTGCCCTCTGACTCTAGAGCTGTAACTTCTGTGACTCTTGTGTGCCTTTATCCTATGATGCTTGAAAGGCTGGAAAATATTTTGGGAGTCTTCATGGCCTGCTGCAGACCCGTCAGCCAGGCTATGGAGCAGAAGTCTTGGCACTAAGTATGTGCCCAGGATTCACCGTGGCTCCAAAATATCAACACGGGCAGTCCCACTTTTCATAGCACTAGGTGCAAATAATCCCTGTGGGAGAGGCAGTGGGTCTCTGCCAGCCTGGGCACGCTTCTCTTGGTGGTGCTGTTGCAGCACTGCAGAGTCACAAGCTGGTTTTCCCTATTTTTATTCCACTGTTTTCCTCCGAGGGAAGCTGGAAGGCCTTTGTTGTCAGATGTGAAATCCTGGGGTGCTAAATACTGTGAAAGTTTAAGGTATTAATTTATTTTTCAGTTGTGTTAAAAAAGCAGTATGTGTCATGTGTAGGTGGCTGCTGCTGCTCAGACATGCAATGGGAGAAATCTCTGCTCTGCAGAATTGGGACCTCAGTGGAACAAAAGTGAATCACAGGCAAAGGTCCCCAGCCAGGGTAATTTTTGTCTTCCTGCGGTCAAATGATAGCTACAAATCTGGTCAGTGGAAGAGGCTTGGCAAGGATGCTGTGGACACAGAGGGAGTCACACACTCCTGAGTGCACCCACCACTTGTCACAGTGTTCTCACACTGTAGGCAGAAATTTTTACACACAGTTTCCTGTCTGCATCTGAATTAATCACAGGGTGGTTGGCTGAGCCCTCCTTTCATGGTCACTGACCTATATTGGCAATTTCCCTTTCTGATAGAAGGCTATAAGGAAAAGGAAACAGAGGGTCAAAATGGGTCCTCACGAAAGCGTTGCTACCAGCAGTTTGCAAGTTAGGAATTTGGGATACTTGGTATACTAAGGCAGGTTTCAGCACTGTGTCTGAATGTGAATCCACACCACATCAGTGTTTTGGTCTTCCAGATGGGCACAGCAAGGCATGACCGAGAGATGGCAATCAATGCAAAAAAAAGCCTGCCCACAATCACCAACCCTTTAGAAAGACTTCGCCTGCACTGTTTAGCAAGGGGATCTGCAGGCATCAAAGGACTTGGCAGGTGAGTGAGCAAGGTGCCAAACCCATTATTCAGCCTAATAATTTTAGCTGCAAGAGGGTCACACCCTAAATAGGGACCAAAACTTGAGTTTTCAAGTCTTCTTGAGTTTTCTCATTTCAGTACAAATGCCACAACTCACAGAGCCTGTCACTGGGGCTTTTTTGGGACCCAGGACTGACCTGATCACCTTTTGAAGGATTGAAGACTGTGAATCCCTCATGAGAAAGTTCTTCCAGAACAACCCATGCCAGAGAACAGAGGGGAACATTAACCATATATATCTCCTTGGTGTTTTCTAAAATGATCTGAAGTATTTCAGCACTGGAGATTTTAAGCTTCCTTCCCTTTCGGGTATGATGCCCTTGTAATAGTCCATTAGCTGTCTAGTTTAGGGGAGGCACCTAAAAACTTTTTGCAAGCATCCCATCCCTAGGAAACGGGTGTTGCATCACACCCTGAGATCCCTCCCAGGCCCCATACACCACTAATAGATCTGGATGGTGACCAACTGGAACTCCATCTAAATTTGGAACTTCTTCTAAATGTGCAGCTCGCAGGGGCAGAGGGCTATAATGAACAGGAATATTATGGCAGCCTTTCCCTCATTTAACTTCAGGCATGTAATATTCACACATCCTATCTAAACAAGTAATCTCTACTGCCAATAAGTGTGGGGGGTTTGTTGGTCAGGGTTTTTTATTTATTTCTTTTTTCCCCACCTCAGAACACAGAACAAGGAGGAAATGTTATCTCAGTAAGGTGCCTCTCTGCTCCAGTACTGTACTAATCACTGCAGCTTTCTCCATGTTTTCCTATGCATTTTCCTCAAATTTCATGTTTTCTACAGAGCATTTAGGATTATTGATGATAACAATAGCAGAACCCTTGATTTCAATGAGTTTCTGAGAGGACTGCATAATTATGCTGTGATGATCAATAAAGAAGAAGCTCAGGAGCTTTTCCAGATATTTGATAAAGACGGCAGTGGAACAATTGATTTTGATGAATTTCTTGCTACACTGAGAGTAAGTCTGGGAATTTATGCTGTTATTGCATTAAATGGATTAAAATATAGCAGAACAGAACAAAACAAAGTAGAATGGAATATTTGCAGATAAACAGTTGTGATTTTTTTCCAATTAATTGTAGTCTTGATTTAGATACTGAAATTCCTGAGCTGCAGTCTGGGTACCTGTGCAGTTCAACCCATCAATCTCACTTTTTTGTCAGCCATTTTATGATGCATCTCTTTATAAAATAAACTTATTCAGGGGATGCTATCTCCATTCCACCACAGTGATTGATTTTGTCTAAAGTATCTCCGCTCTGCTGAAGCCTAAACAATTAAGACAGAAAATACTAGTACTTTGGATAATTAGTAATTTCTTCTTGGAAATATTTAAAATGGGCAGACCAGAAAAGTGTTCTAGGTAGCATTTTCTCTCTTATTGTCCATTTGTTATTGTATGGGTAAACACTGAATAGTCTTAATCATATTGCTCTTTTGAGGACATATTGCCCTTTCTAGCTCCTGTGTAAACTATCACCAGTATATTGTCCCATCTCCCTTGAAAGCTTTGCTACTAGCAACAACAAGTACTTGAATTTGGAACTGGGCAAGTAGTTAGCAAAAATAAAATTATTCTGTTAATATTTCTTGACAGCCTCCCATGTCCAATGCAAGAAAAGAGATTGTCATGCAGGCATTTCAGAAGTTAGACAAGACTGGAGATGGTGTCATAACAATTGAAGACTTACGTGGGATGTATAATGCAAAATATCATCCCAAATACCTAAATGGAGACTGGACAGAAGATCAAGTTTTTAGAGCCTTTCTGGATAGTTTTGATTCACCCTATGACAAAGATGGGAAGGTAAGTGAAGCATCTGATTGCAAGCCATGAAATCACCATCTGACTCAGAATTTGACTTAGGTTATTAAGTGGGGGAGTAATTGCAGTACCAAACATCCATTTGCATCACATTTATATGGAAAATTAAAGTAGATGCATAACCTGTGCACAACACTCCTACAGCTGGCTTGCACATTCTGAAGCAAAGGAGCTCTGCAGGAGATACTAGGGTGGTTGTGAGATTGCATTAAAGCTTGTAGCCTTAATAACTGAATTTCATAGATTACACTAAGTACATCTTCAGACTACTCCACAAAATTGCAATTTTTAGGAGAATGAATACTATGATCCAGTTTAAAAGCAGGCTCCCTGCTTTCAAATACTTTACAGTTAGTTTTTCTCCAGTGTAATTACTGAGACACTTGGAAATCAGTCCATAATAGAGACAGATTTACCTACAGAGAGTTGGAGGGAGAATGGGGCTGGGACTACCACCAGGGGTGTGTACCCTGAGGACCCATGAGCTGAGACAGAGCTGGGAGCCCTTCCTGCACTCTGGTTCAGGTGCGAAGTCTGGGCACCTTTTGTGATTAACTTCTTACACATCTGCTCTGCAACCATCTCTTTCCCCTTGCTATGTGTCTGCAGACTTCTTTGGTCTGAACTTACATCTGTTGACCAGCTTAGAGCAATCCTGTATCTCTGTGGTTCACTTGGCCATATTCTCAATCTGAGCAGTTAATAATAACAAATGAGACTGTAGGTTTTTATCAGTGCTTTGTGATATGTCTTTAACATTTCCCACTCTCCAGGGCTGCACTGCACTGGTAACTCCACTTGTCTAATGCTCCACCCAAACCCTTCACTTCCTTGTTCCTACCACTCAGGGTCTCTGCTGTGGAGGTGATGGGGCTTATCTACTTTAGGCATGACTTCGCACTTAGTAGAGCTGAATTTCATCCCCTCTATTGCAGTGTCACCCTCAGAGATACCAGTTCAGAGCCAGCTGTCCCCTTCTACTCCCAGGGCTGACATCTAACAAATTTCAAGGAAAACATTCCTGCTTTTCGTGCTGAGATCATATATGAATGAACACATTAAATGAGTTCCCAAACTGATCCCTGATGAGTTCAGTGCCTGGTTACTCTGAGCATCCACCTCTTGGTCAGCAATCCTGATATTAGCTCACTTGATTACTGTTTCTTCTGAGAACAGACTGTGGCTTTCCCAAATCAGAAGACACAAATGATACTGAACACCAAAAATGTTTTTAGCAGAAATGCCCCAAGGTTGAGCATTTGCTAGAAATGCCTTCTTCGCTGTGGTCTTGCTGGGAGCCTCTGAAACAGGCAGTTTCAGTGAGGCTTGTAATCATCTTGTGATGGTAGGACAGTCTGAAGTGGTCCCTTCTCCCTATTGTCATGCTTTTCTAAGTTCTCAAACACACATTGCAATCAGAGCAGATAGCATGGAATCACAGAATATGCTGAGTTAAAAGAAACCCATCAGGATCATCAGGTCCAGCTCCCGGCCCTGCACAGCGCACTCAGAAATCACACCCTGTGCCTGAGAGCATTCTCCAAACACCAGACCTCTGTCAGGCTGGTGCTGTGAGCACTGCCCAGGGACCCCATTCCAGTGCCCAACCACCCTCTGGGGAAGAACCTTTTCCTGACATCCAGGCTAAACCTTCCCTGACACAACTTCAGGCTATTCCCCTCGGGTCCTGTCACTGTCACCCCACGGCAGAGATCAGTGCCTGCCCCTCCTCTGCCCTCATGAGGGAGCTGTAGCTGCAGTGAGGTCTCCCCTCAGTCTCCTCCAGGCTGAACAGCCCAAGAGACCTCAGCTGCTCCTTACACAGCTTCTCCTCCAGACCCTTCACCATCTTCCTGGCCCTTCTTTGGACACTCTCTAATAGCTAAATGTCTTTTTAATGTTTTTTTGTATTTTCCAAATCTTTCTTTGTTTATTCAAAGAATGACCTACACAATTCAAGAGTTAAGGCATCACAAGAGACTTGCACAGTTTTTCTCTTGGTTAATTTGTTGTTTTTTTTTTTTAATTGTCATTTTTAAACCTCAAAATACCCATGAAAGCTATTTAAAACTCTTAAATATTTGAAAGAACATTTGCTTCATTAAGGGAAACTTGTTTTGAGCAATGATATTTTCTCTCTAGGGGTGGATATAAAGTTCCAAGCTGTCTCTGAATTGCATCAGAAACCTCACCCACTTTATTAATAATTATGCAAAGAACCAGATTATAGCATCCCTGGAAAAAAGTACATTAAAAATTTGTTTTCTTAGGCAGCAGTGATTTTAACTTCAGTTGCTGGTAAGGTTAGTTAAACTCCACATTTCATCTCCCTCCAAGTGTTGTAGAGGACAAGAGCTCTTGTTTCTAGCAAAGTGAAATTAAGTAAATTATAAGTGTCTTAATTCCTCCTGTTGGATTCCTTTTTGTTAGCCACAACATGAAACAGCAGATGTTCAGTTTCATTAAAGGTTCTTCTCAATTTGTTATTTTGACTTACAGCATTAAATAAAAAGCAAAGGTTCATTTTCGTATTCTTAATTTCTCTGTCTCAGGTCACAAAAGAAGAATTCATGAACTACTACGCTGGAGTCAGTGCTTCAATAGACACAGATGTCTACTTTATCATCATGATGAAGAATGCTTGGAAACTCTAATCATATAGTTAAAGGGGCAATACTCCTCTTCCATCTTTTATAGGTTCCTCTGATAAAGTGTATGCACAACAACAACCTCCTGTTCCATAACAGCAGTTTCCAGTAACTGTGCCAATTACTTTCAATCTGCAGAATTAATTCCCAGATGATTCAGTAGGCTCAGCCTCAGGGGATCAGAGCAGAGAGTAGATCTGGCATTTGGCCACCCCACACATCTGTCCTTTTTCTCTTTCCATCCCTGGCATGGTTTTTTTCTGAGATTAGCTGTTCTTTTATTTTCTGACATCTGCAGCAGGTCACTGTGGCTCCTAAACATCCCCTTTGCAATGTTAAATCAGTTCTGCTTCACAGAGCATGGAAGAGATGGTGTCCTGGTTTAGGGTAAATTTGGGAGAAAACCTCCTCAGAGGGCCCCTCCCCCTGTTGTCATTATAGAGCAAGATTTCTATTGTCATTACATTGCAAGGGTTCCATATTGCCAGAGTTTCATACCTCCTTGATGTTTCTTGTAGGCAGCCCCTCTAGGCACTAACTCTTCCTTGTTCTCACAGCAGCCAGTTGACTCCAGTTCCCCTCACAAACCAATCCACACTTTTATAACACACTTCTTATTGGCTACAGCTGTGGCCTGTTAAAATCAGGCCTGCTCCTAACTAATCTTTAATAATTCACCCAGCTGCAACTCTTTAGGGGGTAAGATTACCTTCCACACCACCTTCCACACCTACCTATATTCCATCCCCCCAACCGGTTTGGGAAGGATTCTTCGGAGAGAAGTGGAAAGAACCTGTTCATTTAATTGGCACAGCACTCCCCAGCACACAAAATGAACAATACCAGATGACAAAACTCTTTCACCGCTCTGAAAAAGATGACAAATTCAGAAAGTCTCTCTTGGGGTTGGTTGCTCTGTTCTCAGTCCCTCTGGTGCTGGGGCAGCTGCTGCAGCCACAAGGTGCAAACTCTTGGTGTTCCCAGGTCCCAGTCCAGAGCAGGCTTGAGGGGTTCCAAAAAAGGGAAAGGAAAAACAGTCCAGGGAAAAACTCAGCCTGCTTAGCTAAACTAATTAATGAGCAGAAACAAAAGCAAGAGCAAAAAGCCAAAGCTGCCCTATGTACTGCCCCATCTCTGTCCCCCCGACTGCGGGGAGAAGCAGGCGGATAACAAAGCAAAACTTCACTTTTCAGAGCCAGTCTTGAAGGCACAGAACATAGTATCCAGCATCAACAGAACAATGACTGGGGATACAAGCATCATAACACCACCCTAGGAGAGATGGAAATCAAAATATTCTGAGGTGTGGTGGTCTTGGACAGGCTGTTATAAATGGAAGGAAGTCTGTCCCAAGAGGGTCATGCAGACCTTTTCACCTGTGGCACTGCAGTATCTCTTGGCTTTGTGCGTCTCACTGGTGTGACAGAGCAGCTGCTGGTCTGGCTGCTGGGAACATGTGAGTTCCCAGTACCGGGAGGCTGGAGGGGCAGTCAAAGATGGGGAGACATGGACCACGATAAATGCAAAAGGTTTCTAAAGGCCTGTTTTTTATCCTTTCTCAGGATCATTTTGATTATGAGATCATTTTACTTCTATTTTTCTTCAAAGGGGATATATGTGTTACAGTATTTTTTTCTCTGTGTTCCTAGAATGTTTGCTGACCTGGTAGTTGTTGCCTATACAGACCTACACTGAAAGTTGTTTACTACTTACTTGTATTTGCAATGACCAAGATATGACATCAAAGAGCTTTCCAAAAACAAAGAACTCATAACTTTCTTATCTTGTTGTCTTCTGTTTCGGATGCTGAATAAAGACTGGGAACCTACCTTTCTTGTCACATCAGTGAGGTTGTCTCAGTTCATCTTTTGTCCTTTGTATATATAGACAGGGTAGAAAAATACTCAAAGGAAACTGTAAAAAAATTCCTGACAAAACCTAGTGCATGAGTGTATGGTGTCTAATTTTTCCTACTTTGCTACTTTTTTCTTTTTTCTTCTACTTTCTGCTCCTCTCTCATAATTTTGCTGCTCTCCTGGACTGAGAAGCTGCTGCTGTAGCAGAGAGTAAATGCATTGTGCATAGCAGCATTTGCTCCATTTCAGGCTGGCAGCCACCTAAAAGCAGGACAGGATTATAGAATAGACTTCAAACCAGCCTTTCTCATGAAGTTGCTGCTCTTAGCCTGTGTTGCTAACAGTTCAAACACTGAAGTCCTGAATGCTTGCTGCACTAATCCTCTGCAAACCCTATTTTTCTTTTGTCCAGCAGTGATCTCAGTATGAGCAATAGCTACTTCCAATTCCTTAGTGAAGGTTGTGTTAGCTCTATTAGTTTCTTGACCAGTAAGACTCTGGAAACGTGTATGGCTGACACTGGAAAATGGTGGAGAAACTCTCTTTATAATTGCCAGCCATCATATGAGGAGCCTTTACTTACTTCAATAATGCTACTGAAGTGCCAATATATATGAAAAACAAACTTACTATCAAATAGGGGCTGTACGTGGTCTGGCAACTTGAATACAATCCATTCACTTCGCTTTGATTAATTGATTTCACAACATGGTGTCATGCTATATCTCTTCTCTTTAAAACAGAAAGAAAGTGATGTGGATGGATTGTGGGAATGACAAAATGAAAGAAACATTTCCTTTTGACTTGTTATCTCATGTCTTCACAGCCTGCAGTGATCTGACAGGCTGATATTTGTTCAAGGGAAGTAGCAGTTTTAATTTGAGTAACTGCAGCCAGTTTGTCCTTGGTACTAATACCTTCCAATTTTATTTAATCCCAGACCAATATACATTTTCAGAAGGGAGGATTGGTAGTGAAAGCAACTGTACTTTTTGGTTTGGGAACCAGCAGAAGTTTTGTCACTGGGTTCTGGGAGCCTTAGCTGAGCCTGTGGCAGCTGGGAAAAATCCTGTGCTTCAGGACAAGATTTCTGCACTGGGCAGGACCAATGGGTTTGTGATCCAGGAAAACTTAAGCCCCCTCACCTTGGTGGTGTGTTCCTGATGCTTTCAGAACAGTTCCCAGCTCAGGTCTGCCTGCGTGTGGACCTCATTGCTCACTGGATATGTTTCCTGAGAGCATGGTTCCCAGCAGAGTAATTTCAATGTTTGTACAGAATCATATTTTCCAAGGGCTGGTTTCATGAGCTTTGAAAATCAGGAGCAAAGTTTCTTTTCACTTCTATGGGAAGAGAGTTGCTCTTAGAGCAGTCTGAATAGCAGCTGGTAACTTCAGAAAAGGTACAGTGCTTGCAGAGGAAAAAAAATCTGGGAACACAAACCCCATGATTTTTCACTAGCAATCAGACACTGTAGAGCTCAAATTGGAATCTGTCCTGTACGAAATGTAGTTTGATGAATATGTGTGCAAATTAATGGAACAAACACTGGCATTAGCTGTTAGATAGTAAAATCTCTACTGGGGAACGTGCAGCCATAATGGCACACTGGACACACACACATTTGATGTGCAGGGGAAGTACTTTTCAGGGATTAAAGGAAAGTTAAAGGGATTTGAACTAGACAAGAGGGATTTTCAGGACTGCACCAAGCACCCAGAGCCTCCCTTCAGCACTTCTCTCTCCCTTTCTGTGATCTGGGGGACCCAAAAATGAAGCTGAAAGGCCCCTGTTCAGCTGCAGCTGCAGTGTGCTGGTTACAGACCCAGCAGATGCAGGAGATAAGTGGTGATGCTGTCCTGCCAGCCTGTGGCTTCACAGCACACGCAGCAGATTTTTTGAGATAGGTGGCAATGCACATCATTGTATCTGGTGGTAGCATCAAGATGGGAGATCTTGGTTGGTGCTTCATGTTCAAAGCACTATTTCTTCATTCTGATTGTGCAACAGCTGCTGAACAGGATGGCACAAACCACAGGAACATCTGATTCTGCAGGGCAGAGGGGCAGTCCCAGAGGTGGAGGTTTGGACTGCACCTTGAGTCCCAGCCTGCTGCCTGGCACAGTGTCCTGTCAGGAATAAGGTCTACACTCCTCAACAGCCTGCACTGAAGTTTGCTCCAAAATTGTTGGTAGATCCCTGCAGGAACAAGAAAAAAGGCCCCTATAACTCTCCCAGAACACTGCCCCGCTTCTTGCCTCTGTGTGAGCCATCAGAGCACCTCAGTGACACCACCCCACTACCCCAAAGGAGCACCAGGTATGGGAAAAAAGATGAGTGAGACAGCCTTTTCTTCTGGTGTATTCCTCTTGGGAAGATGGCACTTCAGCAGCTTCCTTCACTACATTTTCATTCTGGCCTCGCTGTGCTCTTTGTGGCTGAATGTTTCTGTCTGTGACAGGAAATTTTTTGGCTTGATGTGATACAGAAATGTAGGGGGTTTTTTATACTGTCTCCTGTAAAACAAAATTCTGATTCAAGCACCTGAGTTTAATGCAAGCCCCCCTCTCTGCCCCCCCTCTAGTTTCTCTTTTGAAACTAGACCACAGGAGATTTTCAGTGATCTGATTCATTCTGCTGCTCTTGTGACATAAAGCTGTCTTGGCAGAGGCAGATGGCAGCAGCAGAGGTCTTGCAGAGGAAATCACCGGTGCACATTGCCTATGAAAGCCAGCTTGCCTTTATGTAATTCCTCGCACACAGTGCTACCTCAAACCTCTGCAGCTGTGCGGGCAGAGCACGGCTTTGCCATCCCAGAGCTGTCCCTGGCAGAAGGAGCAAGACCGGTGATTTTGCTGATTTTTGTCTTGCATCCCCTATCCTCCACACTGGGAGCAGCAGCAGCAGCAGCAGCAGCACACTGAGGTTTCCCAGTAAAGAGGTAATGCCAAGAGCAACCTGGCACTGCCAGCAGCTGCTACTGTCTGTTGTCACTGTGATTACAGCTCACCCTGTTTCTCTAGCTTTCCCCCCTTGTAGGGTGAGCAGAAAGCACGATTCCCAGTAGCCAGGGCTCAACACCAAGCCCTCGGGTGGCTGAGAGCTGCCCCTCTGTTTGCAGCAGCCCCTTTCCATATTGGTGTGCCTCAGCAGAGTCTGAAACCCCTGTGGTTTTAAAGCGAGCTTGCTTTGGGCTCCAGCACCTCTTCCACGCTCATGCCTGGAGGTTTGCAGCCACCCCAGGTACAGCAGCCCCAGCTCCACAAAAACATGGGTCCAGGCTTTCCCCCAGCTCAAGCGCTGCTGCTGATCCCAACAGGAGCTGCAGCTGGAGGCTGGGGACAGGATCCAGCCTTTGTTGAATATCTTGGAAAGAAAGGAAGCGCAAGGTTTTGTGGAAGTTGAATCAAGTATAGTTTTCTGTGGAAAAGCAGAGATTGTGGTAAAATGTGGGAAGTGTTTATTTTCCTGAGATAAATTCTG
Source organism: Zonotrichia leucophrys gambelii (assembly GCF_028769735.1). Lineage (NCBI taxonomy): Eukaryota > Metazoa > Chordata > Aves > Passeriformes > Passerellidae > Zonotrichia > Zonotrichia leucophrys. The sequence continues at coordinate 11,375,525 of NC_088200.1, read as the reverse complement.
TTCCTTTTTTCATTTAAAACATTTTTGTTGAGTTTTTGTTGGTTGGGTTTTTTTTCTTTTGTTGGCCGGGATTTTTTACTTTCAAAAGGTGGCATGGTTTTTTTCAGCTTATGTACATTTTCTGGAAAAACAATCGTCAGACTGTTTTGGAGAAGCTCCAACTTTGAGGCATAGATTTATTCCTTTAGACATTTTCATCCATGCATTTCTGCTTTGTGTCTCATTTTTTATGTTGCTTGACAAAACTTTGGGGCTTTTGGGACTTTTTATATTCATTCAGTGGTGGTCCTGATGTTGGACTAATCTAATCTAATTTTGCTGTGACATATAAGTTATGCCATCAATATTTAACAGTAACTCAGAAAATTTTTATTTTTTTTAGCCCACAGCAGCAGCTCTGTTTCCCAGAGAAAGAATCACAATCCATTGGTCTTAGTGTCATTCAGCTAAATTCTGTGTTGGAGCTTGATGCAGCAATACATGTAAAAATCAGACTTCCCTGGAAGATGCAAAAGAAGTTTTGCAAAATATAGAGTCTGTTGAGCCACAGCCATCACCCTTTAAACACTGGTTTTCTCATTCCTAGGTAACAAAAGATGAATTTCTGAGTTTCTGCTTTGGAGTTAGTTCTTCTGTGGACACTGCTGCCTACTTCATTTTAAAGATGAAGAAATCCTGGAAACTCTGTCTTTTGCTTTTATTTGCCCAAACTTCATTAGGGCCATAGACTACAAATAAGTGAAATACTGCTTAGCTTGTTGTGGGCTTGTTTTTTTCCCCCAGGCCCGATCTGAGCAGCGCTTCTGGAGCTGCACGATGTGATGGCAGCAGTGAGTGTCCAAGGGCTGGCTCTGACACGCCTCGTGTTTCAGCAGGTGGCGCTTGGAAGCCAAGGAAAAGCGATCCGGGCTGAAACCTGGAGCTGCCGCGTGAGCAAGGGATGATAGAGTCGGTATAATTTAGCAATTGCATTTTCTGGCATTATCAGTTGTTTTCTTGTGTGTCTGAGCATTAGATTTGTTTTGCCAATGCTCTGTGACACACAGGAGTGTTAATTTGGGTGGCTTCATGATCACAGTAATAAGGAGGTGTTTGTCTCTACAATAATTCCTCAGAGAGGTGGTAAGTCTTCTTTATATCACGATTTATCTGTTTTTAAATGATAGCTTCAGAAACCCCACAACCACAGAGATAACTAGCTTGATTTAAAAGTGTATTGACTAAAATCCAACTGCTTCTCCCCCCAGGTTGCAGCAGTGCTGTATTGCTGTACCAAGACAGGCCTTCAAATCAATAAACACTACTGCCAAGAAGCTGAGAAGGGGCTGTACCCCTGCCCTGCAGAAATGCCCTGACAGCATCACCACATCCTTTGCTGCCAGGAGAGATGGTTTCATAGTCAGCTTCTGCCTGCCAACAATTGCCCTGGACTCAGCCAAATGTCCCTGCAGCAGTGCAGGGACAATGTTTATTTTGTAGCCCAGATTTCACTGCCCATCACAGGCATTCAGGCATCCCTCCACCCTGGCAGAAGCAGCCCTCCTGCCTCCCCACACTTAGCTAGATGGTCCTCTGCTGCCCCACCGACACACACAGCATTTGTGTGTGTTTTTTCAGCCTGCCTAATGAATGTGCGCAAGGGGAGGAGATGTGGTAAACAAACTAAAGCTTTTAGCCAGGGATGACTATTGCCTTGAGATGTAATTAGCATTTTACAGCATCATTAGAATTAGACCATGACTCATTGTTATAACTGACAATAGTCTAAGTTTGTTTGTGTACAGCTAAGAGACGTTTGCATAGTGCAGGAGAGGAGCGCTCACAGTGCTGGGAGGTGTTTGCATGGGTGTTTGCATGGGCTGCACACAGGAGAGGGGAGAAGCAAAGAGGGGAGGGTGTCTGTGTGTCCCCACGACAGGGGGACAGGAGAGGGGCTGGCGCCCCACGGGCACACAGCAGGGAGGAGCAGGCAGCTCCAGGCGCTGTGTCATACTGCAGCTACAGAGAAACCAGTGCCAGCAGGCTGGCTCTGGCTGTGCAGCTGAGCAAGGGCACCGGGGGCAGAAGGGGGAGAAGGAAAGTGGTGCTGAGTTAAAGGAAGTGCATGGAGTATGTGAAAGCTGAGCACAACTCCTGTGTGACTACTGAGGCAGATGGGAATCTGTGGACAGCTCTGGAGAAATTCTCATGTAGAATGAGGAGACTACTTGACAGATTGTCCAGACATAGCCTGGCTGTATCCTCATATATGGATTATATATAACTTGGCAACAGACAGGAAATGCTTGTGGTATTTTGGCTTTGGTGCATATTTGGCTTTATTTTTTTTTTCCTGAAATAAAGCTGAAAGTGGTTATATCTGCATACATCCAACAAATATGTTACAGAAATACAGAATTACAAAAATTGAAGGAAGCATAACACATACCGCAGAAAATTTTCCTGATGTGCTTTTTTGCTTCTTCCTCTATCCCCTTTTTGTTTGACTGTGTCATGGAAGAAGGTATCATTCTAGTATAGTCTGTCTGTATCTACAGTCACACTGTGCAATTTCTCACAGTATAAGCATTATCAGCAGCTCTGTTTGAAAAAAAACAAGCACTATAAAGAAAATGAATGCCCAGGGCTTTGGTCTTTTTCTTCTGCATCAATTAATGCTCCATTTGGCGGTAAACAGCAATAAAAACCATTCTGTAAAATGTCACTGGAATGCCTTGAGCCAAATCTGAGGCCCCTTTGCACACAGTAGCTGTTAAGCTCTCCCCACTTGAAAGTTTCCCTTGTGCTGGGTGGAGGTGGAGGAGGTGGAGTGCTGTCTTGGGAAGGCTGGTTTGGCTTGATGTGCTCCAGAATTGCTGTTTGGTTTGTACTATCTCCTGCAGCATTCAATTCTAATTCAAGCAACTGAGTTTAATGCAAGCCTCACTCTCTGCAATATATTCTTGAAACAGGGCCACAAGAGATTTTCAGTGATCAGATTCATTCTGCTGCTCTCCTGGCACAAAGCTGTCTTGGCAGAGGCAGATGGAAGCAGCTGAGGTTTTGCAACATCTCTGTGACCATTACAAGTCAGAACAAATGAGCATCTCATCCTCTGAGGATAAGAGAGGACTCTTCACCATTGAGGCTCTGGGAATGTGAATATAACCAGGTAAAAGAGAATTTCAAAGAGCTAGAGGAACTGAGACTGCATAGTGAGGCAAACCCTGAGTCCAGAGTGCAAGAAAGGAGCTTGGATGTCCCATGGCCACACGCTTTGCTGTCATGCAACCATGTGGCTGTAGCAGCTTTACCTCCAAGTGTGTGCTCCAGAATGTGCAGCATCCAAAGAGGACTGTGAAGTGGCTCAGCCATAATGTAAAAAATATAATAAATGTAATACCATAAAGAAAAAAAGTCACAATGAAAAAAAATTAAAACTAAAAAACCAAAAAAAGAATAAATGAATACCAACAAACAAAAAATCTCATGGCAAACTATAAGATATTTTAAAAAAACTGAATTAGGTCTTGTGATCTCTGGCAAGGATCCACGACATTCCATCCATCTTCCTATGTCAGATGTTGCATGAGAACATTGCCTGTCCAAATTCATAGTACTTGTGTGCAGTCACAGCCATTGGGAATAATGCTAGTAAACAAACATGGTCAGCCCAGTCTCTGGCATGGAAAGCACTTATGCTACACTAATAATTGCAAAAGAGCTGCAGAAAAGGAGAGTATCATGCAATTTACAGACCTAATTCAGCCCCTAGGAAGAGAAAGGACTTTGCTTCTCATAGTTGGTACATGAAATGTTGAAGACCTCAAAAGTATTAGCCGAAGCACCTGTGCATCCTGTAACTGGCTTAAGGGCAAATCTTTGCCAATAGCAAAAAAGTAGTGGCATTTAGGGTTTGCTTTGTTTTAATTTGAGTCTCAAAACCCCCATCCAAAAAAACCCCAAAACAAAAACAACCAAACCAAAAACTAAATCCATCTCAGGAAACATCTTCCTCAGGTGGGCCCATGTAACAATTTTGCTGGGCACTCAGCCAACTCTCATTGTGGTGCTCAAGCTGCCTGAATTGCCAGGCATCTAATACTTGATAGCAACTCTAATTTCCTGTCTCTTTTGTCTTTTTACTGTCTTTTGACTGACTGGGGGGGGAGTTAGTCTTGACCCACCAGTGTTTAAAAGAGGTTGGGTTCTATTTAAAAGGAATTTATTGCCATATTTCTTGCTAAGGCATTACTAAGAGCTTAACTTTGTAACCAAGAGGGTAACAAAAGAGTTCATTAATTTCTAGGAGACATGCTGTGATCCTCGGCTGGGACTGCATTGTCACTGCTCTGGGTTAATCACATTTGAAGATCGGAATCAGGCTGAATTAAATTTAATTTCTGCTGCAGTGAAGACGGCTAGCAGCATACTGAATGCTGAGATGGGCTGATTCTCACTGCAGTGTGGAGATCCCCCTTCCCTGCAGGCTGCACCGTGAGCAGAGCGCATGAGGGAGGTGGGAACGCTCAGGATACGGGAAAACAGGGCCAGAAACCTTCAGTATCCTGCGTGTGCTGGAGAAAAAACTGCATGCTGCAATTCTTGTGAGATTTACTGGACTTTGTAGAAGTTGGACATTGTGACGTAGGCTTCCTCATTGTTGGGGGATCTCATGTCACTGCGAGGCAGCATCTGGCACCGGGCGTCGCCGTTCAGGGGCTCCGGATGGGGCTGCCCCGAAGGATCCAGGGCACGGGTGGGGGAAAGGCTGAAACCATCGTGGTGCAGGGGCGCCCTGTTGCCGTGGCAAAGCTCATAGGTGCTGGAGCTGCAGCTGCCCTCGGTGACTGCAAACGGGCTGGGGCCCAGCAGCCTGTGCAGGGCGTCAGCCGGCCAGACCCCTTCGTAAGACACCGGCAGGTTTGGGCTGGTTTTGTCTGCCATGGCAGGGGTCATCTTCAGGTCTGATCCACTCCTGAATTTTTCTGGAAGGCTTGTCTCTGGAGCAGTTGATGGCTGCAGAAAATTTTCCAGTTCAGCTTTTGCCCAAAGGCCATCCACTTTATGGATATGAACATAACCAAAACTCTCTGGGTTAAAGCTTATATCAAAATTCTGTGTGGCAAAGGGAACAGCACAGTTAGTCAACAGTGGGTGTTAGCTTAAGATAAAAGATACTTTGATAGTTTATTTTAGAAGGGTATTTATTATTTCTTTAACTCCAGATGTAACCCTGAGCAGGCTGAACAATAGGTTAGCACAGAATAAATTATCACATGGCTGAAAGTCCCTTTTTCTATTAACTTCATTCATCCAGTGTCCTCCTCTGGGCAGTACCCCCAGAGAGTGTTTTATGCTCTATACAGTGTTTCAGAGACTTTTGTGAGACACATTTATTGCCTGCCTGCCATTTCACAGGAAGGAGTGTGCCCACCCAGGTGGTTTCTTTCAGTTTTGCCTTCCTAATTTAGCAGCAAGGGAAGTAAAAATTTGCCACGACTTCCTGAAAAACGTTAGGAATCCCTCAGCTGGGGAACACAGGGGCTGGGGGAGCTGTGTTAGGCCTCCTATGAAATTTAAAATATGTTAATAATGTACCTGGAATGAACAGCACTAATGCCTTACTCATCCAACTGGCTTTTAACTGGCAAAGCAGTTCACATACTGCATGATTTATGAACAATGCTGCTGACCATGTCAGGGTGCATGGACACCACCAGGGATGTTTGCAAGAGGTCGCCATCCAGCTCATGATCACAGTTGTGTAGAATCACCAAGCAGCTTGGTTGGAAAGGAACTGTGGAGTCCAGCTTTCTGCCAGAAGCAGGACCTGGATTAGGCTGTTCAGAGCCCTATCAAGCCATGCCTTAAACATATCCCCAAAGGGGAACCTACCTTGTCTTTGGGCAGGCTACACAGTGTTTAATTCTTTTCACAAGGAAGATTCTTTCCTTGTATCTGGAAGATTTCCCTGAAGCAACACATGCTTGTTGTCTCTGTTACCAGAGGCGTGTGTTTCCTATCTCCACACAGCTGTGTGATGAGAGCATCTTTCCCATCTCTCTACATATACCTTAGGTATTGGAAGGTTGTAAATAGTATGCCCCACGCCAAGCTTCCTTTTCTTCTGTAAAGAAACTTAATTCCTTCAGCCTTTCTTCATACATCAACTTCCCAAGACCTCTGTACATATTTTGTGCAAGTCAAACTTCAGGCACTAGGTCAATTTTGTATTATTTCCATACCCTTGGCTGACATCTGCATGAGCAAATGTGAGCTCTTTTCAGTGAAATGTAGAAGTAATTTCTGAAAGATGTCCTAGCTCATGCAGCACATGCACATACTGTCTCTCATGAGTGTTAGCTTTGTCCCCAAGAGTCTGCGCTCAGATGGAAAGATGGAAGAACAGATGGAAGAACATACATACGTTTTTTGGCTTCTTGCATAATTGCTCCAGCGTTTTTTTATGGTCAGGAAGGTTTGGCCATACAGCAGGCTTGATCCTGAAACAGCAACAGTAGACAAAAAGCAGCATGAGAGAGGGCTATGTTGAGGTGTCAGAGGTCCATGTTGCATCATTTCTACCAGTGCTCACAAAGCCTTAGGGCTGGCTGGCATTATCCAGAATAAAGTCAGAGAAGCCTCAGAATAAACCAGACAAGAGAAGAGGAATTGTAAAGGTCACCAAAAAGTCATTGTTCTTTGGAGCACGCAAATTGTCACAGTTAAAAGAAAGCACTTCACTAAGTACTGGAAATGCAGCAAATTATGCTGGCAAAGAGTTTGTTGCTTGTTTTCATCTAGCTGTGTGAACAGGGCTCTGTGTGGTGAAACTGTTTTCTCTAAGTGCAAGAAGATGCTGTGGTTAAAGTGGAAATTTGCTGATACTCGCTTCTGTTCAATTAATTCAAAGAATGGCATATTGTCCCATTCCTTGGCCAGCAATTTGAGTTTCAGACAACTCTCCTGTAGTCTTATGCTACAGGTCTCATTTTTGCTACCTTGATCAGCGAAGTTCTCATGTTGTGCTGCTTGATGCTGTCACCTATGATGCATCTAGAGAATGCTGTCCAACTGATTTTCAATCATTGCAGTGTTAAAATTATACATGTATATGAATATTTATTTAATTTTATTTATGTGCCTGTGTGGCTGTATATATGCACATGTATAAAACCCTCTTCTTTCTAAAATGGAAATATCTGGGATCAAAAAGTCTCACCTGTTTTTTGCTGCAGTTATATATAAGCAAGTCTTCTAGCAAAGTTAGATAATCACAGGTTCTCAGCAACAGTAAAATGCAAGAACAAGAAATCTCAAGCTCCCTCTATACTTGTGAATAAAGCAGCACTAGAGCAGATAACTCCAGTGTCTAAAATGTGTAATTATTAAAATTGTTTGTGGCATGGTATGGCTGGGCCAACTAATATTGTTCAGATAATCCCCATGTGTTACTCTGGAGTTGGCACAGCCCAAGTGTTGCCCCAAAAAGGAGCTCAACACAGAGTTACCTCTCTTGAGGTGGGTGTCATGGACCGACTGCTCTGAGTGTTGCTGAAGAGTCCTGGGCTTTCTATCTTGCAAGGAGTTCATCTTCTACAGATAAACTTGGATTTCATCCCTCCAGATTCTAGTTTCATAACATTATCTACATATCTGTTCATTTTCTTAAGCTTGTCAGCTCTAGTGAGCCATGTCATTAAAAACATATCAGCAGTCATCCATCTACTGCTGTGTAGCAGATATACAAAAAAACCCGACTGCAGCCCAAGGACTACTTGGGTAATTAATGTATCCTTAGACCCAGTTGGGGCTGGTCTTGCCTTGTGGCTGGCTGGAAGAGGATTTGGCCAGGCTGGTGTCTGGCACCATCGAGGCAGAGGGCTCTGCCCTGCTGCTTCCGAAAGCACCACAGAGCAAACAGCCCCCTGACTCAGCCTGTGAAAGGAAAAGAGGTCATCACTCTGGCATGCTGTTTCCACACTTAGGAGTTTGCTAAAACCCGCAAGTTCCTTTCTTTTCTGGATTTTGCTTGAAGTTTGTGAGTCAAATTTGCCTCCACTGAGACACTGAGTCTGTAAGTGCTCTGTGGTGACTTTGGCTCGCTGGAGTTCCCAGAGTTTTGAGCTCAGGACTGAAATCTGGTCCAAGTGGCAGGTCATCTTCTGCCTGCCAACACTGTCTCTTGTATTGCTCATTTCTACTCTTTGCTTGCCATCAGCTTGGTACAGAGTTCCAGAGATGGAGAGAGAATAGTTCACAAGTATAACAGGGGAAAGCAATAAGACTGTCAGAACAGGATTGTGTTCCAAAACCTTTTCTGATACAAAGAGATTACCTGTTTTCCCAAAAAACTACGATCAGTGCAATCACAACAACGGACAGCATGAATCCCAGGATGGAGAGTATAACCATGACCACACTGCTGTCTAAAGGAAAACAAAGAGCATCAGCCAGTGCATGTAAATGTCTCACGGTTAAGCCACCCTAACAGTGATGTCTTTTCAGATGATAAATTAGGAATTAACACCAAGTATTGCACTTGCTCATCACTGGGCTGGGCTCATTTCTCCTGCCTCCGTGAAGGAGGTGAATGATAGACAGCCCCAGCCTCAGCACTTGGCTGAGCTTCGAGCTGGGTTCACAGCCTGGATTAAAGCAGCTTGAAGTGTGCTGTCACCTTCTGTGCATTGAAATCAGGACTCACTGTGTCCTCACAGCAGCACAGAGATGACTTCTAACACCTGTAATGCTGAGGTGCCCCTGGGGACTGGGGGGACCCAAGGACCACAAAGATTATTCATGTGCAGAGATGAGATTTTATCCTGTGTTGCCTTTGTGATTCAAGTGCCATGTTCACACCCAAGCCCAGGGTTCTGAAATGGGTCATGCTTCGCAGCTCTGTGCCTTACCCAAAATGCAAGCTCTTCCTTCCCCTGGCAAGCCAGCCAGCAGCAAGCAGTGAGTCAGCCTTCATCTGCCTCTGCACCCACACCCTCATGCTCTCATGGCAGCACTTCCTCTGACCTTATTGCCCTTGAGTGAGATTTAAATCTTCCTGGAGAGCCAGCCCCAGACCAGAGCAATCCAGCTGCTCTGTGAGTCACCTCCCTGGAGTGCCTGTGTCTGTGAGCGCTGAGCCTGCTGTGGCTGTGGGCTCTTCCCTCCCCATTCCCTCATCCCTGCTGCTGCTGAGGCTGGCCAGGGAGCCCAGACCCCAGCTCTGCTTTCCTTCAGAAGGACAAAAGTGTTTTCAGCTCTTACAGCTTTCAGTGGAACGCTGCTCTCTTGCTGTTTTGAAGCTCTTGGAAGTGCTCCATTCACTCCATGTGCCCTTAAAATAATCTCCATTGGGCTGAGAACGTACTTTCACCTCATACGATGCTTCATTTTCAAGGTTTTTCCCCAGCAATTTTATCTGAAGGTATGGTGACTCTATTGTCTAAACACACACACACAGACACACACACACAAAAAGAATACAATTATTTTTCCAGCAGACAGTGAAGAATTATCCTCGAATTCAGCAAAATATGTGAGATCAGGTGCATCCCTGAAATGCTATGCTGTTTACTCCATCTGCCTAGCTATTACACAGGTGCTTATCAGGGCATCAGCCTAGTTAAACAGGAGCATAGTCCAGATAATATTGAGAAGAGAGACAAATGCTGGATAAAAGCTTTTTAGGAAAACAGCTGCGAGTATTAACTGTGCTTTGTGGCAGCTGACACTGCTGTAGGAAATATATGCTTCCATGAAAGGCTCAGAGGAGAGATGGGGAAAAAATATATTTCTGCAGCATAAAAAGACAATGTCTGAGAGGACAGTTACAGGAAAGAAGCAGAAATCCTGCGGCGCAGCTCTGGTGCTCTCCATTTCAATATATTTTGCTGCCTGAATCCATTTTCTTTTTCCCTTAAGTTCTTTGATGTTTGATCTTTATATATTTTCAAGCCTAATCAACAAGGAAGGAGATTTAATCTGTGAAACAGAGAGCAGTTAATAAGCAATCTCTAAATGATGTCCAGATGTTAGAAAAACAAATTACTGGTGGGTAGAATTGCCTCGTTAAGGTTTGGGTCTTGCCATGCTTGGACGGTGTGAGACCTGGGGGGAGGTTAACAAAGCTTGGCAAGAAGTATGCAGTGATGGTAATGGACACAAAGAGTGCAGAATTTTTGGGCCATAATAGAGGACATTTGGCAGAACACCCAAGATAAGGAAGAAACTAATAAAGACCACTCAGTGACTGTGCTGAATCAGCTCTGGCTAGAAGGTAATTCTGGCAGGAGCAGATCACGACTGCTGACTCATGGCCCACCTGGACAAGGGAGCCACCAACTCAAGGGAAGACAAAGACTGAGCCTGAGGGCCAATTAGCATGAGATGGGAGAGAATCATTAACCTGTAGAAGATGGAACACTAATTGATAAGAGAAGTATGTAACTTGTGGCCAAGGAACACTAATTACTTTGTTTGCTAAAATGTATTAATAGTAAAATGTTTTGGTAGTTGGTGTGCTTGATTTGTGGAATACCACTGAGCACCCAGGCTTGTGCAACTGGAACAGTCAATGTCTCTCTCCACTGTGTAATTACTGCCTTGTTGCACTCCAGGTAACAAACCTGATTTTGGTGGAGAGCACTGTGTTCCCTCTGCAGTAGGGAAACCAGGTGTAGTCCATGCTCTCAAACATTGTGAGCAGCTTTTGCATGGACACCCTGGTGACAGGGGACACAGAGATCCCGGCAGCCACAGGCAGACCCCCTCCACAGCCTCAGACAGCCTGAGGGTGGGAGAGCTGCAGGGCTGCCTTGGGAGCCTGGAGGGATTCAGTGGAAAAGGAGGAGATGTGAAGAAACTTGAAAAATAAGTAGAGGCAACAAGTTTTACTGACTGATGAGCACAGAAAGTAACAGCAAAACCACCACAGCAAAGAGCAAACTTAGAATGGTTCAACACATTGTGTCTTCTATTCCCACTGCAAAGCCGAAATTAATGAAACCTCTTTTGACTGATAGTCTAAGATTTGTAATATTTGAAATTTCCAAATGCCAAATGTTGCACCTTTCCAAATTTTCAGATGGAGATCTGCAGAAATGAAGATTTTTACATTTTTACATGCTACAGGTAATTTTGATAATGTTGAATTTTGGAAATTAGTGTGAGCACACCAATGCATCACCACTTACCTTCCAAGTACCTTCTTTCTGCCGATAGGCTACTTGGTGGACTAGCTTGTCCTTTAAGTATTTCTTCCTTGAGTGTGGCGTGCAGTAACGAATGAGATATTCATTTGCCTCCCTTTCATAGGTGATGTTTATAGCAAATGGTACTTCGGGCTTAACTGCAAATGACAACAAACCAGGATAACACAGGAGCAGAATAATATTAGAAAATAAACAGGGTTTGAAATGTGAACAAAAGTTCACTTCGGGTTACAGCCCTGCAGGGTGACCTATCTTGAGGAAGAGCTGTCCTGAGTTAGGCAATCCTCATGCTGAACCCCAGCTCACCCTTGTGCCCTGATCCTGAGAGGGGCTGGGTTTTGACCTGCTAGAGAAGGAGACTGACCAGCGGGGAGCGGCTTCTGAGGGATGTGACATTTAGTCTTGGAAAACAATTCCTGACCATGCCAGCCCCTGTGGCAGCTTGAAGCCCTGAAATCCAGTCCCTCTAGCCATTGCTCTGAGATGCAGGCCCCTGGCAAAACCCAGCTGGGAGGAGGTGCTCGGGAACACCCTGTGCTCAGGCACCACTGTGTCTGTCTGTCAGGGCAGTGGGACAGAGGGAACTACAAACTCTGATGGTGTTAGATAGACCAGAGGGGGCTGTGGCTCCACAACCTTGCTGTGAACCCACATCTAACCTGGTCTGCAGGAGACTTGCCAAAGACCATCTGTGCAAATACATCAAGTCCAAAATGCAGCTCTCAGGGCTCTCTCCAAGCTGAGCCTGAGCTGGATGTGTTTGAGACCTGCAGGCACTTGTGGCTGTGTCACTGAATTCACCTGGATAAGTAAATCAGCTCTCACAGCAACACAGAGCCCACACCTCTCTCCTCTCAGGAAAACACATATAGCCATAAATTGTTCTTGCTCCTTCTACAACCCCCATATACTTAGATCTTCCACAGTTTTTAGAGTAGGCACTGCCAGAGATGGTCCAGGCTGGCCCATAAACTAAGAGGTAATGTAAGATTATTACAAAACTATTGGACTGTGGCAGAAATGTTTCACAAGAGAGGGATGCTGCAGTGCCTACTGCCAACCAGAGACAAAGCAATGTGGCACCAGAGAAGAACAGAGAAGAATCTGTCCTACCCAGGCTTCTCTGCTGCCCTGGAATGACACTGGTTACCAAGAACAGTAAATCCTGTGAATCCCCTTGAGTTTCCTATTTCTTGGCTCAGGCAGGTCCCTGGTGAGTGTTAGCCTGTTCACAGTTACCAGTGCAGGATGCATCTTGTTCAGGCTACAGGATGCACCATGAAGTGAGATCTTGCAGCCTTGTGCTCCCTGTGCTACTGGGCTCATGCCATCCGTGGGCTGGCCAGGCCCTAAACTGCATAATCCCTGTCAGAGATTAACAAAATGTCCCTTTTTGGCAGTTCATCCTCACTCAGGAACAGCAGCTTCAGCCCTGGATTGGGATTCAGTCTATGTCCAGGTCTGGGCAGTGTCACCATCAGCCTGAATTCAGCTACGCATTTTGAATGGAGGCTAATAATGATGGCTTTGAGTCAGGGGAAACACCACGCTCTGATAACACCCCAATCCAGGCTACACGCCCTGCTAAAATGCTATTTTATGCTGCCTTCATCCAGATTGACCCTTAGGTTTTGTGCTGGGCTATTTTTTCCCCATTAACGCCTATAACATAACATCCATGTTTTTAAACTTCTTAAACAAAATGTTAAGTGTCTCACCAATGTCAGTTACAACCAGACTCCTGCAGACCCTTCTCTTCATCTCAGAGTACATGCAAACATCTCTGTTTGAGAGTATATCAATGAACTGTAAGAAGAATACATCTTCCTGTTTCTTCATGTTGGAGCAGGCATAATTGTTGTCTTCCTTGGTACTGTTGGCCAAAGTGACACAACAATAATTTCTTCTCAGTGTTAATATGACTTAACTACTTACTATAAGAGATCTATCCTGCTTGCACCTTTCACTTATCTCACTGAAGTGAGACTCCATGTGAAATAAGAAATAATGCAATGCAAATAAGAAGTTTGAGAGATTGATAATGTTTTTCCTTGTGGTCCTTGAGCACAATAATAAAGTGATGTGAATCACACTGAGCATCACAGACCTCTTGAGAAAAAAATGCAATTATTTAATTGGAGGTGCATGTGTTAAAATTTTGCATCTTCAAAAAATACTTTACCACTGCTATTTTTAAGTATAAGGGAATGTGTTTTGATGTTTTCTGAAGATACAGAGAAATTTCTTATTGACTTAGGTGGTAGCAAGTAGAGGCCAACAGTCAGCCTGTCCTTGAGGGAATCACATGGTGGTTTTAAAACTTTTTTTTCCATTTGTGTGGTTCCCATGTTTGAGAACTGCCGTAAAACTTCAGCCAAAACCAGTAACAAGTCCCATGAAAACAGAAAAATTCTAATAAACTATAAGGAATAAAAGGAAATAATTAGCTACTAGTATATGAAGATTCACAAAAAATATCCACTTCTTTTTTTGGCTGCCACACAGCTTTCAGTTTCAGGAAACGCAGAAAATGGGAAAAGGATCTGTATGCTCAAGAAACAAAATATGATCTTCAGCTTGGTGCAACTGCGAAAAAAAAGGGTGGAAAGAGTTTCAAGGCCTCAATAGGAAGTGGAGATGACTGATGTGTTTGATAACTGTTGGAGGTTTGTGTGCTTGGGTGTATTTCTTGTATGTCTCTGTGTGCAAAGACAATAGCTGAGTTTTTGTCTTAACCTAGATGAAGGCATTTTCTCGGGCACAGAAAATTAACCTTCTACTGAAGAATTTTCTGTGGTAAGGATTTAGTCTTCAAAAACATTTTTTAAAATACCATTTAAATTAAAGTAAAAAACTCTCAGTTCATGCTTCATATTTCAGAGCAACAGAGGCAAGATTAGAACTATTGTAGGCACTATAATCCCCTTTAGAGGCGCTTCCAGCTCTTTCTTTTTTCTTATTAGGGAGTTATGTTCTGCTTCAGTAAACTCCTCTTCTTTGCTGAATACAGTACTCAAACTTGGCAAAATAGGATTTTGTCTAGCTTTGCTGCCCCTGTTTCCCTGCATGTTATTTACTAAGGGACAGACTGACAGCACTTACCACAGAGACAGGGTGTAGTTAGTGTTGTAAGGAGACAGCTCGGTGAAATTGCAGGTCAGGCTGCTGAAGGAGTCCTTAATTTCCAGCTGGCTGAAGCAATCAATGTCAAAATTGTCTGGTTCGTCATCCCCGAGAGTCCCTAAGGAGATATTCACAAGATGTTACTGAAGTAAACCTGTGAGTGTATTTGATTTGCAGCTCCATTGTATAGGAGGTTGTTTCTTTATGTGGTTGCCTGAAAGAAAGAGGCTGAACCCACCTGTTTTGTAAGAATCAGAGAGACCTTGTCCAAAACGAAGTTAAAAGACATTTGCACCTCTCAAGATTGCTCTCCCTTCATGCCAGCCAAGTCCACCCACACGCAAGAATATTTTGGTGCCATGAGGCGGCTAAGCCACATTTTGGTTGTACTGGAAAGCTTTTTGAAATGTCACGAATTTGGGCTCAGGAGGGAAATCTTAGACTTTCTGCCAGAATGCATGGCTTCCTGCAAATTTGCTTCAATGACTAACAACACAATCATGATTTGAGTAAAAGCATAATTTTAAAAACCTACACTTGGCATGTTTAAGGCCAGTGATGTAAAAAATGACGCTTCTGAGAGAAGTCCTTTGTGGCAGAAAATGCCAGTTTAGCCTCATTTCATGAAAGCTCACCCACTATCGCCAAGTGGATAGGGAAAGGGTTCTTGTTATCAGCCCTAGAATGGATCCTAAGGGCAGGAATGCCCTCTGACTCCTTTCACCAATGGTTAAAGGTACATAAACCTCCTTCCCAAGTCAAGGGATTATGCTCGATCCCCTGCTCCATCCTCTGCTACTCGGACCGGTCCTTGCCATATAGGAGACCTGATACAGTGAGAAAAAGAATCACAGAATCAAAGAAAGTTTTGGATTGGCAGGGATCTTAAAGATCTTTTAGCTTTATCCAGCATGAGCAGGAATGATACCCACAGATCAGTTTGCTCAGGAGCTCATCCAAGTTGGCCTTGAACCCTTCCAGGGATGAGGCATCCACAACTTCTTGTGGCAGCTCGTTCCAGAGCTTCACTATATATAGAGTTTCTTCCTATTATCTAATCCAAATTCCCCTTCTGACATTTAAAACTGTTCCTCCTTGTCCTATTGCTATCTGCTGTGGGGTGTCAGTGACTCAGAACTCACAAACACAGTGGGGAAATGCCTGTTGAAAAATTTCCAATGGAAATTTTCTGGAGAAAATGTCCTGGAGAACATGATGGCCAACTCTTGCTTCTGCAGTCAGACTTTGAGTAAGAGAAGTCCAGAAGTCAGTCAGAAATGCAGAGAAGCACATGAAAGCAGTGCAGGCAGAGGCTGGGAAGGGGACTGCTGCCACCAGCATCTGTGATGAGGTGGGAGCATCTGAAGCTCCAGATCCCTCAGGGAGATCTCTCCCCCATGCCCTAATATTTAGTGCCCATTTGTCACCATGAGCAATTATGCTAAGAAATTACTACTGGTCTTCTCAGCACAGCTCAGGGAGCCCAGATCTCCCTGAAGGACCACAAATGCAGTGTCCTCTAGCAGTGTTGCTGCTTGAGGGGAGAACCTGTGCAGCACAGAGGCAGAGACAGAGACAGAAATGCAGACACAGACAGACACAGACACAGAGAGACGCAGAAATACAGCTGCTGTATTTAACCATCACATTCAAGACAGAGTCACAGAGATCAGCCCA
This sequence comes from Zonotrichia leucophrys gambelii, assembly GCF_028769735.1. Classification (NCBI taxonomy): domain Eukaryota; kingdom Metazoa; phylum Chordata; class Aves; order Passeriformes; family Passerellidae; genus Zonotrichia; species Zonotrichia leucophrys. The sequence goes on along the minus strand of NC_088200.1, from coordinate 11,359,533 downwards.
ACTCTGGAACAAGTTCTGCAGCAGTTTCACAGAGGTGAGAGTGTTGTCCAGTGCAGCCCTGTGCCATAAGGGCAGACATGCTCGTGCAGGAATATGTACCACATACAGTTGCATATTTGTGGGTAAAAGTATGTGCATAAAAATATGTGTATTCAAAATCTGGGGGATACCAAGTAAGCTGAAATGAATCTGTTTAAAATGGAAAACAACACACCATATTTTATACAGATATATACATCCAAAACTGACATGCACAGATATGTCATTTTCTAAGCCTCTCTTTAAGATTTTACTTGCAACTGCCAGGAGACTTTCTTTATACTCAAGGCAATGTTAAAACTTAAAGGTTAGGATGACTAATCTGCCTTTCTATATGACTGCTTGGTGATCTCTGTAAATGCAAACTGTATACACCAGATTTTGCATCACCTTAAAAACCTGACAATAAATGGCTTATCAAAAAAATTTCAGCTATTCACTATCGATTTGCTGAAAAGTTACAGAAATTTGAATTCATCCCCTATCAGTTTGGTTGCAAAATGAAAAGAAGAAAATGTTTAGTCTTGTAGTTCAAACAAGCATTCAAGGTTTAACCAGCACAGTGAAGCTTTGCTGCCACACTGGAAGGAGAGCTGACCTTACCACTTAGACACTGAACATTCACATTGCAATTATATGGTTCCTTATTCATGGAAATAACATAATAACCATAGAATGCATGATAATTAAACCTCAGGAACAGTGTTAAGTAAGCAACTTGAAATGCTATTTCTGCTATGGTTTTTCCATGGGCTGACTAATTTTTTTGTCTGACATAAGCACGCACACAGTCTCAGCCTCACTTCTGCCCTAAACCTCAGAACCACCACGCACAAATGTGTTTGCTACGTGAATGGTTTTGTGAGTCTGACATGACTCATACTGCTAAGGACTCTTCAGTGAATTAAAAATTTACAAGACTGTTGTAATATTTGCCTTGAGAAGTGCAGACCAGGCAGAGCCATGAACCTGGCTCTGCTGAAATCAAGGCAGGGCTTGGGAAGGAGCGATTCTAAACTGGGATAGAAACTGCTCTCATAGCTAGTCATGGCAGGTCCTTCACAGAAATGGTTTTCTCTTGGTTTGGACAGCATCCAGCAGGATGGTCCAAACCACAGCAGGAATCTCAGGAGCCTTTAGGAAGTGCAGGGTGTTAGCAGAGGCCAAGGACATCCTCACACCCTCGAGCTTCATGCTCTAGAGCCACCAGGACTGACAGCAAGGCGTGACACCAGGGGCACAGCTAAGCACTGCTGTCTCCATGGACAGAGCAGTGTGAGACTCTAGCATTGATGTGATTCAGGCAGAACCTGTTTTATCACAACAGCTTAGATGGGTTGCACAAACCCTACAAGTGTGGGTAGCAGGGCCACTGAGGGTGCTGTGCCCATGAGCCTCCTGTGCCACCTGCACCCCCCCTGCTTGGCCCTCCTCAGCTCTGCCTGGAGCTCCCTGAGGCCTTTTGGGAGCTTCCACCCCTTCTTCCTGCCTGGGGGACAGCAGCTGGGAGGCAGCCTGATGCTCAGAAGGGAGGAGGAGATGGAGGCAAGCGCTGCAATTAGCTCTTCCCTCCTCTGCCCATAAAAGTGCCCATAAGGGCAACGTCATGCCTAAGTTGGCTACTGGCACTTAGTAAGGAGCCAGGGCAAGTCAGAGAGGCAAAGAGTGAAAGTCAAATATCTATCACGGGTCATTTTACCCCAGACTACTTAGTTTGTTGACCAAACACAGGAGATTCATAAAGAAGTCATAAAAGCTGCTAATTGCACAGTGGGGATATTCTGAATCTGTCTTCAAGTATAAGGAAATAATGATTTACTCATGTTAGGGACAAAACAAGCAAAGGTCTAATCATATCTGATTTTGGAAGCCCTGAAGATTTCAGCAAAACCAACAATAAATCTCTGGCATTGAACATTCATCACCACAGCTGCTTTCCAAAGCTGGCTCTAAACAGCTGCCAGTTATACAAATAAATGGCAAATAAAAACCCCAGGGTGGTTAGATGCAGTTCTGAGCCAGTGCCTGTTTTCTTTTAATGAAAAAACTTATCATGCATGTTCTGTCTATGTACATATGTATGTACAACTGCCCAGATACATGTGTTAAAATAAATAACACCCAAAGAAAAATGAGATTCTCTATCTGAGACAGAGCCTAAAAACACAACCATTCTGTCCTAAAAATGAAAACTCTTTTCTTCCCAAACAATGGAGCTCTAGCCTACCAACAGCTTAGTGATAGCCCATATACTTCAGGCATAGTGCACAAATTCTTGTCATTGCTGTTTGTTTAAGTATCAGAGAAATAAGTGTTTAGCAGATTGGGACTGAATATCTAAATCAAACTTTTCATCTCCTTGTTGAGAAAATGAATAGCAGCTTGAAACAGTGGTTTTATTGCTGCTTATTTTGTTTTTATATTTTGCTTATTTATGTTTTTCATCTTGATGCTGCTACATACTTTTCACTGCCCTAAATGAGATCATGAAGTCTACAACAAGGCTGAATTTAAAGTGTTGTTAATTTATAATTATTTGCTGAGCAGAGCATGAATGCTGTTAGTGATGCACTGTGCGAACCCCCTAGCTGAGTTGCTTCATCAGCCATGCTACAAGGAAGACTGGCACTACATCCCATGTACAGCTGATGAAACTGCTTAAAGAAAATGTAAAAGTCTGGCTTTTGAAGTGGAACAGTTTGGGCCAAGTTTGAGTTACATCAAAACGTTTTATTTGGAGGAGACTGGCAAGAGCAAAAGAAGGCAGAACCTCACCCCTCTCTAGTAGCAGCTCAGAGTGACCATGGACTGCAGAAGGGTGAGGTTATCCCTGTTTCCAGGTGTAAGTCCCCACACAAGCACTAGCTACAACAAGGATTAACAGGTCTGGCACTGCATGCCCTGTGCATACAGTTATGGGCTCCCTTATTTCATGTGGATTAGAATGTTACAAGGACAGCAGATTTGGGGATTAAATTAAATAGGCATCCCCCAGCTCCCCCTCAGGCACTGGCACTAAAGAGAGACTGGAAGTTAAAACACAAATGTGTTTAATCCCACAGTTGCATTCTGGATCTCTTAACTGAGGTTTTTCAAGATCATACGTGAGTGGAAAGATGAAGATGAAATGACTCACCATCACCGTCTGCTGAGGTGCAACCACTTTCCCCAAAAGTGGTGTGGAGGAACATGGCGAAAATGCTCAGCACGGTGGTGGGCTGTGTCATCCTGAGCACGCTGCATGTGTGCACAGGGGGTGTGTGTGCGAGAGCCCCGCGCCGCCGCTTTATAGCCCCAGCCTGCCTGCACCTCGCCAGGGGAAATGTAAACATGCCTACGCACAGCCAGGCTGGTGGCAGCGGGCAGGAAGCCAAAGCACAGATAAGTGCTGAGCTTTTACTGCGAAACTGCCTCCCGCTCCTGGACTGAGCACCTTCTGGATCAGCTCGTGAGGGCAAGCCTGGGGAGGCCCAGAGGGGAAGGGAGCACGTTCCACCAACAGTGCTCCTGACTCGGCTGGTGGGACTCGTGCTGCAGGTTCCCTGAGAGCATGGTTTAGTCCTGGCATCCACTTTGCTCCAAAGAGAGGTGCATAGGTCCAAGGGAGAAAAATCTTCCTGGTATGAAACATTAGGTGTGATTTCTTCTGTCTCTCTGACCACCAGGATCAAAAGCAGCACTGCAGCAGGTAATTCCTTAATGTTGTGAGATCCTCCTTGAGCACTCCATTCACCCTCAGCATAAAAAGGACACAGACATATTGAATCAAGGCAAGACAGCAAGTCGAGGAGAAGGCTGGAACACACCTGCTGCACAGACAGATTCTTTACTCTTGTGAGACCCTATCTGGAGCACTCATTCAGCCCCAAGAGAATGGACACAGACAAGGCCAGAGGAAGACAGCAAGATGAGGAGAGGGCTGGAACACACCTGGTGCACAGACAGGCTGAGGGAGCTGGGGTTGTTCATCCCACAGAGGAGAAGGCTCTGCAAAGACTTTATCATGGCCTTTCAGTATGTAAAGGATGCTTATAAGAAAGATAGGGAGAAATCATTTGCCAAGGCCTGTAGTGAGAAAGGAGAAAAGTTTTTAAAATAAAAGAGGGCAGATTAAGATTGGGCATACAAGAGAAAATCTTCCCTGTGAGGGTGGTGAGGTTCTGGCACAGGCTGCCCGGAGAAGCTTTGTCTGCCCCATCGCTGGAAGTGTTCAAGGCCAGCTTTGAGTAATGTGGTCTGGTGGAAGGTGCCCGTGTACCTGTCAGGGGGTTTGGAACAAGGGAATCTTCAAAGGTCCCTTTCAACCCCAAACCTCTGGTGATTCTGTGAAGTCCTGCATGAGGCAATGCTGACCCAGAAGAACCTGTGGTTTAAAGGGCTAATTCTGCAAAACCTGGCTCCTGAGAGCAAAGTGGCAAATCTCACCTTTTTTTGGGCTTTGGACAAAGCAATGGTGGAAAGTGAAAGATAAAGAGGTGTTAGATATTTCCTTTGCACCCTTTCTGTGGCTGAATCCACCGACGCACGCCAGAGTGCAAAGCAGGGCCGTGCACAGGTCTGACTGATGTGGCTAACTACAGGTGAGCTGAGGGCCTGAAACAGAAGAGCAAACTCTGGCACAGCCCTGGCTGCACCAAAAAAAGCTTCAGGTTGGAGGTGTAAAGGAAACTGAGGGCAAAGTTTGTAAAAATGCCCAAGCAAACAGAAAAATTATGACACTGTAATGAGGAGACTTAACATGGAAGCAACATCAGCTTTTTTGTTTGCAAGGAAATAATTGAAAATGCTCACCAGAGTGAAGAAAGCTCAGGTCTCATAGCTAGAAAAGATTCCTTCTTTCCAGGACGTCAAGCACTGTCCTGCAGTGTCTCTCACTGCCCTAGGCAAGGGGCACTGGGTAGCCAAGGCACAGTTTCTGGACTCCCTTGACCAGTTTTAAGACGAAGAAATGTCTCCCTTTCCACAGGAGTTCAGCAAGGCTGACTGGAAGATCTCCCAGCTCTGTGTCCAGCCCTGCTGATGGCTCCTCCCTGGGGCTCCCCACAGCTGTGCCTGGAGGTGCCCTGGGCCTGGGCAGGCTCGGCAGGGCGGGCCGGGCTCCCTGGCAGCCTCCCAGGGCTGCATGCTGAGTCAGGGCTCCCCTTGCTTTGCCGCTCTCTGGCCGGGGAGGAGCTGCTCTATCTCGTCCTAACACAGACCTTAAAAAGATGAAATCTAAACCCCTAAATGCATTTATTTCTCTCCACTGAATTAAGGGAGAGCCCAGGGTGAGGCTGGCTAGGTGTCTGCTCAGGAGAGCTCTACAATGCCTCCAGCAGGAGAGGGACCTGCCTGGGCACCCACACCAAGCAGGAGCTGGACGTGTGCAGGAGCCACTGGAGGTGGCACCACCGTGGGCTGACCGACTCTGACTCAAGAGCTTGACTTCTTCTACAGAGCTGCTTGTGCCCTGGTATCCCTTCAATAAATTCCTTCTCTCTGAGTCAGCTGAGGGGACTTCAGCATCTCCCTGTACTCATCTCTCATGCTCAAGTTTTCTGTGCTGGACCAAAGTACATTGCAGCCAGACTTGAATTAGTGACATTGAGTCCTGGTGGTTTCTTATACCTTGCTTGCTTCGGAAAAGACTACTTGAGAATTTCAACACTTTTCTTAATCATCTTCCTTATCATATTATTCTAAAAGCCCTCAAGGTAATTTCTATCTCATTTTCAGCCAGAAATGTCATTAAAGAAAGGCTCTCCTGTGCAAATTGGTCACTGTGCAGAAATTACACCTTCTCTCTTTAAATTTGTCTTGTTTATAATTGAGTGGGCTATCACTTTGATCTTTTTTTTTTCTTTTTTCCTGTTTCAGTTCGAGCAAACTAAAAGAAAAAGTCTTTTCAGACATAATATTTTTGTTGAACATGAATAATCTTATTATCAGAGCTGCGCTGCTCAGGGGATTTCCATGTTGTCATGGCTGCATTTTGTCTGGGTGGGGAAATGAGGGACCACAATGAAAAGAAAAAAACCCTAGTATTGAGAATACCCTGAAGCAAAAGTACATTTTGTTTTAGTTCTGTACCTCTGCTTCAGAAACTGTTTCATTTCTAGGAGATATTTGAGTCTATTTGTCTCACCCTGTTGCCTTTCTCTAACGTCTGGGACACAGGAAATGAAATCTGTGAGTCTAAATCTTAGGACAGCTGAAGGTTAGTACCCAGAAGAGGCCAAAAGAAAGATTGATTACTTTTCCCTTGCAATAATTTACACTGCTTCTGCCTTCTCACTGAAGGTTCCACAAAAACCCCCAACAACCTACCACCAACAAAACCAACTCACAACAAAAGCTCTCTCCAGTTTAAACCTAAAGGTAACTTTTGAAGGTCCAGCAAAAATGTACCTGCGCTGCTTTGGTATGCCAGCCCTCTTTGGGTCCCAACAGTCTGCTTTGGAGCTTCTGAGTCACTGTGTGCTCTCTTACATTTTTAGCCATTAGTGAAGTCCAGGTTACAACCTCCGTGACTGTGAGAAGGAAGTTTTTCTGTGCCCTGTGGTGCATAAGTGTGGGCTGTCCATACAGTGCATTGGCTCCTCAGCACTTTCTGCTGACCCCTACATATCCTCCAGAGCTTTCTTGGATTTTCACTCTTGTTGCAGCTATTTACCAAAAAGGTGAATCATCCACAAGTTACCATCCATCCTTGCTTCTTATACTGTTTGTTCACTCGTGTTTGGGTTTTTTTCCTCCTTAGGACACAAAAGTATTTTTTGATTCTGCTTTGGCTCCAAAAATTGCCAAAGGTTTCTGCACACCTGCTAAATTTAAATCTGCTATCAGTATCTAATCTATGCTATTAAAAAGATGAAGTGAATAAATCCCTTCCTTCTATCAACAACACTTTCCAAAGGCTCCAGTTCAGGGAATTCCCATGACCTCTGTGAGAGATGAGTAGAGTGGATCCTCCAGACACATCCCACTGTGCAGGTCTGGAGACAGGACATGTGTATCCTATGGATGGAGGATACAGACATCCTTGTCTTTGAGGAGCTCAGTGGTCTGTCCTGGTTAGATGTCCACGAGCACCCATGGTCCAAGCTGGGACTGGCTGTGGGGGGAGCTGGAGCTTTTCCCATGGTGGTTGTGGCTGGCAGGAGCTGTGGAGCCTCCTGGCCCTCTCTGGGGCACGGGGCCTCCTCTGTTCCCGGGGCTGGTAAAGAATTACCTGGATGTGCCGCAGAGTCTCGTTGGAGCTTGTGTTATGTAAATGCTCGGACTTCATTCTTTGACTTTTATTTTTTTAACCAGATACGCCAGGAGCCTGAAATCTTCCAGCCAGCGTCAGATGTGAAGAGGAGGACTTCTGGATTCCTACATAAAAAAGAGAAAAGAAGGGAAGGGAAGGGAAGGGAAGGGAAGGGAAGGGAAGGGAAGGGAAGGGAAGGGAAGGGAAGGGAAGGGAAGGGAAGGGAAGGGAAGGGAAGGGAAGGGAAGGGAAGGGAAGGGAAGGGAAGGGAAGGGAAGGGAAGGGAAGGGAAGGGAAGGGAAGGGAAGGGAAGGGAAGGGAAGGGAAGGGAAGGGAAGGGAAGGGAAGGGAAGGGAAGGGAAGGGAAGGGAAGGGAAGGGAAGGGAAGGGAAGGGAAGGGAAGGGAAGGGAAGGGAAGGGAAGGGAAGGGAGAGAATCTTTGTTTTTGTTGTTCCTTCCTGGCACTTCTTGCCCTTTCCTGCTTCACAAACCTTGTTGCATGTATCTTCTCCCTGGCAGGGGCATCTCTCAGCAGTTCGTCAGCTGAAGGTCTCTGGGTTACCCTCGGGCTGCTCTAAGAATTGTGCTTCTGGCCCAAGAGCAGGAGCATGTGGGAGCCTGTGGGAGCCTGTGGGAGCCAGCAAGCTTAAGGCAACCCAGTCATGAGCATAACTGAAGCCTTGGGTGAAGAACAAAACCCTGAGATTAAATGGATTTACTCTGCAAGATGAGTTTCACTTATCACCAAATTATTTTGGCCTGCAAAGTGTAAGAGCAATGCAGGATGGAAGATACACATTTGGTCACCATATGGTTCTGAAGAGTGGATCCTTGTGTGACAAAGAGAAGAAAATTGTAAATTTTTTTCTGAAATGTCTTTGAGGTTTTGCCACTTAAAATTGTTTTGAACTTGCTCAGGACTCATAAATTGGCACCATAATAACAAGGATGACTGTTATATTCAGGGAGAAATACACATAAGCTGGAAAAAACACTGCTGGTTAAAGTGTAAAGAAGGAGGACCTGATGTGCACTTTGGTCAGGCAAATTAAAAATTATTTAAGTATTCTGAGATCAGACTAAAGACAATAGGACTGCTGCAAAAAGTCAACTTTTTTCTCCTCTCCTTATGTAACAGATACAGCAAGAGCAGAAACAAGAACAGTCATATTAATCGGTCTGTACTTCTTTTATTTGCTTGCTGGTTGTTAAGTCTCCTGGTTGCTCAGGATATTATTTTCAAGTGTCCTCTACAATAACCAGAGTTAAAGAATAAAGACATGAAAGCTTAAATTGTTTAGATGTTATTTGTTTTAGGTCCAAAAGAACATCTGCAAGATGTATTATTACTCAGTTTTGAGACCTGGTGGGAGAACGTCTGTACTTGCGCATTTACGTTTTTCAGACACAATGCTGGGCCAAACCCCAGTCATTTTGGTGACAATGAGGCATTTTGTGCATGTATCTTAATTCTGTAAAATGCTTCATTCTGACCCCTGCTTAAAAGTTTTAGATTTTCATTCTTCTTAATTAATTTGGTTTTAGAATTGCCTCTAGTTTCAAAATGTGAATTACTAAAAACTGATTTGGTTTAATCTGAATACTTTCTTTAAGAATCTGTCCACACCAGCTGTAGTTGCTTTTGTATATTTAATATCTCACCATAGCCTTCCTGCATGCAGACCCCATTCCAGAAATAAAAGGCAAGAGAATGTAGGAGGAACAAATCCAATATATGACTAGTACATGACTCAGATGTGAAGTCTTTTGTAAGCTTCAGATGAAAAACAGGTGTAGACCTCAGCAAAGAGGAAAAAGGGAAGGAGCAAACAGAGGCGTGTCCCTGAAAAGCAGAACAGATGGACAGAAAAAATCTTGAGGAAGCTGAGGTTGGTGGCATGTGGGAAAGAGCAAGAGGAACCTGAAATAGTGTTTGTAACATTTATGTTTATTGTGCCCTGGAGGCGCTGCCACTCTCCCTGCTGCCCTTCCCCACCTGGGCAGGCGCAGGTTCCAGGGTGTGATGCTGCCCGCCGTGCTCCTGCAGCTGTGGGGAACAACAGCAGGAGCTGAAGCGTCAGGGAGAGCAGCCGGGGTGGAGCACAGGTGCTGAGGCAAGGGCAGGATGCCCTTTGCCCCAGGGAGCTGGCACAGGTGGGGTGGGAAGGACAGTGGCTCTGAGCTGCCCTGGTGAGAGGCTGACCCTGCCCATGGTTTGTTTCCATGGGTTTTGTGGTGCAGCCCTCAGGTGCCAACCCCAGCATGTCCCGGTCCTGATCCTGCTCCCAGAGAGCCCTCAGGGAGAGGCAAGTCCTCCAGGGATGGGCTGAGGAGGATGATGGGTTTCTAAACCAAGGTTTGTGCTGTTTAGGTTCATGTGGACTTGGTTAGCAACTTGTGTGGATCACGCTACCAAAGGCAGCCTGGAACATCTGCACAGGCTCCCTTTGCTTCTCCTCGCCCACCTCAGCACATCCCAGTCTTCCGGTGGTTCAGCAAGCAGCCCTGAGGAGGCAGCTACAGCCATGCTCCCTGTTAGCCACAGGGATAACAGAATTTACTGGTTAAATATACCGTGATTTAATGTAGCCTTATTGGTAAGGCTAAGTCCCTAAAATATTTTGAATAATTTTTTTTATAAAGCATTTATGTTAAGCAAAGGAGCACTACATAAATATTAGATAACAAAACGTCACAGGGGATGGCAATTATTCAAATGCTTTTACATTTGAATATGTTTAAAAATCTCTTCCCTGTTATAAAACCAACTTAAGTGTAGAGGAACTGAGAAAATCAGAGAAGAAAATGAAATCACAACTGGTTGCAAACAGATATTATCAAAGGTAACACAAAGCTTTGCATTTAATGTGACTTGGTTTGGCCCAAGTTTTATGCACTGAGATGTTTGGATGTTCAAAATTAATTACAATCTATGTTGTACCAATTATATAGTAGTGATGTTTGAGATATCATTAGATTGATGTCTGTAAACCACAGGAAAATAGATGTGATCTGCTTGAAGGATTATCCTCCTTTTAAAACATGAATGTAGGGGTAGGGAAATCTCCATAACAGGGAAATATAATCACACATTTTTTCCCCATTCATGATGCCAGATTAGTGAGGAGAAGAAGAAATATGCAGAAAAGGCATTGATTTCAGAGGGCTGTGACAGGACCCCATCTGGCAGAGCTGGCATGAGGATCTGTTGCCATCCTGTCATAACAGAGAGCATTCAAAAACCGCACAGAGATGGTTTCATGTTTGGAAATGCACAAACTCCATCAGATTTCACTGCTGTCCAGGGGAGCATAGGGAGCAATCTCCAGGCTGGCTCTCAGCCCAGCCACCAGCAACAGCCTCCACTCTTCCATCCATGCCCTTTGGGAAGTCTCTTTCTTTTAGTCTCTGTTAAAGCCTGCTCCTGGCTGCCTTTGGCTGTCCACATTCCTGCTGCAAAATACCCATTTGCTGTCTCACTCCCGTTCCTCCCATCCCTCCCTGCTCCTCATGCTCCACATTTCTCTTTGGTCAAGCTCAGGGAGAGAACTGCTCTTGCCACGTCCCCCAAGGCAGGGTGTCACAACCACCACCACTAGGCCAGCAGGCAGTGCTTTGCCCTGCTTCTGCCACAGTGGGGAACAAAGAATTTTATTCAGCCCCTGAAAAAAATGTGATGAGTCACAGGGAAAATGTAGACCTGCTGGATACCTCCCTAATCCCCAAGGACACATTCTTAATTGCTTCATATTTCTTGTTTCATTTTTAACTGTCTCCTCCCCCAAGCAGATCAAAGCAGGCAGGCAAAAGCCCCAAACCAAGGATGATTAGTCGTTCTTTCTCTAGGGGATTAAATTGGTCTATGTTAATGATGTAAAAAAAAAGAACAGTGACCTAGGACCGAAATCTAGAGCACAGTGTCTGCTCAACAGAGATCTTCAGCTGTGGGGTCCAAGAGGTCTCCTTAGCACAGCAGAACACTGTTTGACATTTTATTATTATTATTATTAATAATATTACCATCATCATAATTGTCATCATCATCATTCCTATCATTATTAGTCTCATTCTCACTATTTTTATTATTATTATTATCATCTACATGGCAATTCTTTATGCGTGATTGCTGTGACAGTGAGTCTCTACTGTGTAGTCGTATGGGACTGACAAGACTTTCCAGCCTTTGCTTCACAACAAAGTATGTCAGAAAATATTGAAAGATATACAAGGAATTTCACCACAGCAATGTAGAAAATGTAAGAGAGAATATAACCCGATTCAGTGAGAATTTCATATTATCTGAATGGAAGAACTGAGTGAATGGTAAAACCAAAAAACCTGCTCCCAGATATGCTGAGCTTTTAATGCAGTGTGTAAACTGGCCCAGGAATATTCTTACTCCAGGGAAGGTTGGTGGTACAGACAGCACCTCAGGTTCTGTACACCTGTAGGTATGAAAGCTGGTTGCTAAACAGCATTATTAGCACACAGCTCTGGTGGCCCGAACATACTGCGCTGAGAGTGGGCTCAGAGCACTCTCTGTCAGCACAGCTCCGTCACCACTGCTGCTCACTGCCTGGATCCAGACCAGCTGGGCTCCTCTGGGTGCTCTGAATGCAACCTGGGGCTCTCCAAGGTAGAACAGACTGCCCTGCAGTACAGCATTGTCCAAAGAACATCATCCTCTCTTTATCAGTTCTGATTGTGATACCTGAGTTGTTACATTGCTGCTTCTCAAGATCTGAAAGAGGAATCAATGTGCACCTGTAAATTTGCCTAAGCAACTTTCAGACAGCAGACTTTGCCTGTTTTGATTTATAAAAATAAATTTTCAGAAATCCCTACTTACACAGGTAATTGCAGTCAACAACGAAATTATCATTTTATCATGTTTTTGAACACGTAAACTAAACTGTAAGGCTTTAAACATCTTACTCAGTAAAGCAGGTCTTCCTGATACCAAATTTTCCTTCAGCTTTTTGCTGAAGTGCCCAGAGCCAGACACAGTAAGAGTCTCACTAATCCTTGTGTGAAGGGATATTTTTGCCACTGCAGTTCTCCACATTCTAGTGCTTGTGCACTCATTCTGCATTTACTGGTAACACCTGTTGAATTACGTGTCCACAGCCTTTCCTAACTTCATTTTGGAACCATTAGCCCCATGAACTCAGAGCTTTATCTAATAAAAGGGCTGAGAGAGTGCAGACATTGATCAGATGACATACAAAATCTGACTTCTGGGAATGTGAGGCTGCTGCTTAGCACACCTATATTAGTCCGGCCCATTTGGGACACTAATTGTTTAATTCCATGGGCTGTTATTGCCTTGCTCACATACCTTCCCTACAAGCTGCAGTCAGCCTTCCAGCTGCTCAGTCTGCCTATCTGGGGTGTCCAGCATAGTCTGAACAGACATAACCACAGTTAAAAATTGTGCCATTAGGGAACACATTACCCAGAGTGGTTCTGATGAGCAAAGAAAGGGTCATTATTCTTTATAATTCTAGCACTATAGTTTAAGAGCTATCTTGCCTATGCAGAGAGAGTAGAAGAACAAAATTGAAAGGACAGTTAAAAATTGTGGTGTAAAACAGCTCTCGGTGCCTGCAGGGGCAGCAAAAGCAGGATAATTTGACCTGAAGTGGGACATTTTACCCATCTTACAACTTCTGATGGATGACCATAATGGTGCTTGTTGAGAGGTCTGTCAGGAGCTGTGCAGTGTCACCATCACAGGAATGCCTGTGTCCCAGAGAGAAGGAGCACAAAAGGCCTGACCAGTTTTTGGGTCTCTGCACAGAGGCATGGTGCAGAATATAACAGCCCTGAAGCTCTGGCTTCCTGTAAATTAAGGGAAGATCCCACCTGGAGCATCACAGGGCTTGTTCCTTGCTGTGGGTAGAGCATAGGCCAAGAAGGAGCTTTTTGTTTGCTGTTCACCTTACTGAGCAATATTATAGAATCACAGAATCACTAAGGTTGGAAAAGACCTCCAAGGTCACTGACCCCAATCTTTGGCTGAACCACTCTCATGCCAACTAAACCATAGCACCAAGTACCACCTCAATTTGTTTCTTGCACACCTCCAGTATGTTGACTCCATCACTGCCCTGGGCACCCCATTCCAATGCTTAACCACCCTTTCCATGAAAAAATTATTCCTGATAGCCAACCTGAGCCTCCCCTGGCACAGCTTGAGGCCATTTTCTGTGGTTGCTGGGGCTGATCCCCGCCTGGCTACACCCTCCTTTCAGGGAGTGGTAGAGGGTGATAAGATCTCCCCTGAGACTCCTTTTCTTCAGGATAAACATCTCCAGCTCTCTCAGCTGCTCCTCACGGGACTTGTGCTCTGGACCTTTCTCCAGCACCTCAATGTCTTCCTTGCTGTGAGGGGCTCATCTGGACACAGTGTTCAGTGTGTGGCCTCTCCAGTGCCCAGCACAGAGGGGCAGTCACTGCCCTGCTCCTGCTGCCCACACCACTGCTGATACTTTCAGGATGTCCTTGGCCTCCTTGGCCCCCTGGGCACCCCCAGCTCATGTTCAGCCACTGCTGACCAGCACCCCCAGGGCCTTTCCCACTCAGCAGCTTCCCAGCCACTGTCCCAGCTGGAGCTGCAGGGGCTGCTGTGACCCAGGGACAGGAGCCAGCACTTGGCCTGGTTGAACCTCACACAACTGGCCCTGGCCCGTGGGTCCAGGCTGTGCAGATCCCTCTGCAGAGCCCCCTGCCCTCCAGCAGATCAGCACTCACACCCAGCTTGGTGCCATCTGCAAACTGCCTGAGGGTGCTCTTGATTCCCTCATTGAGATCTTTGATAAAGGTACTGAACAGGACTGGACCCAGTACTGAGCCTTGGGAAACCTCACTAGTGACTGCCCAACAAGTGGATGCAAATGTTAACTTTGCTGGCAAGATCTCTTTGGAGTCAGCAGAGGTGCATGTGCTGCAGGAGGAGCCAGCCACATGCAGACCCTCAGAGGGGCTGGGCAGTTCCCCTTCCATCCTTGCATGTACTCTCTCTTTCACACTGTTTGCCACAATTTTCTGTCACTACACAAAGCTGCTTTCTCTCCACTATAATGAATACAAGGAAGACAAAAACATATGCTGGTTCTTACTGTCTACCATGGCACAAATTAAAATCAGATACTGCTGTCTGACTTGCAGAAATGACACTGAGTTTTGTATGTGATGCAGTTTTTAACTTGAAGTGTTCACTTCACAGTGGTTTAAATGCCTTAAAAGCCAAGGAAAATGTAAAAACTAAGTCAGAAACTGATCAGTCACATGAACCTGTTCCCTCATGAAAAGGAAGCAATGTCAGTAAAAGCAATAAACATGGATTGTTTGCTGGTTATGCAGGCTGCCCCACCTTTCAGTGACCTTGGCCTGAGGTTTGTTTGTTTGAACATGGAAACACACCTACCTCCCCTGCTTTCACTTTTGAAGGCAAACACAAGTCTGGCCTCAGAGCAGCTGAAGCATGACTGCCATGGAGCCTTGAGGTTAAGGTGTTTCTGCTCATGGCCAAAATTTTCTGCTGAACTAAGCCTGCGCCAAATCAGCTCACCTTGTAAAGGAAAAAAAAAAAAAAAAGGGGCGAAAATCTAGGGAGTGAAGTAAAATTTCTAATATTGAGCAGCCAAAGAGAAAAACCAAGCCACAACAGCTTGCAGCTTGCAGCTGAAATGCACACTTGTTAGAGCCCAAGATTCAAGTGATCAGTGGGGTACTAAGGGCAGGTACAGTAGGAAAGGATGGCCCTGACCATTGACTCAGGGATGGGGCAGTGATACTGTTAATATTTCTCTGTGATCAAGTAGAAAAGCATATCATGAAGTGCATACCTCTTTTCTCAAGGAGACAATGGTGAAAACTGTGGAAGGATTGAGGAGCTGATGCTCTGGGGTCTCAGCTCTCCACTCTCCACAGCTCTGCTGGCTGGAGGAGCCAAGCACTGCAGTGAAGGACCCAAACTGCATCTGGGCATAGAAGAGAGCAGGTTCCTGCTCCTGTGAGGAGTAGGAAAGGCCAGATGAGACACAGGGCTGCTGAGACAAAGGGCTCTTTCACCCAGCATTGCTACCTGGCCTAAGGCAAGCCAGAAGGAAAGGTGATAAAGTGCCTTGTGGCTTGCCACCTACTCTGGTAGCAATACACTAAACTAACTAACTAGAGTGCAATATCAGTGTTCAAACATTTCCCCATGTCACAGAATCATAGAACCACAGAATTAAATGCCAGAATGCTTAATTTTGGAGAAGGCCTCCAGGATCAAGTGCAACCACCAGTGCAGCACTGCCAAGACCACCACAAAACCATATTACTACAAGCCACATGTACGTCTCTTAAATACCTCCAGGCATACATCATGAAAAATGCCATCCCTCCTTCCCAGAAACTGTGCAAGGTGACCAGACCTTCACTTGAGCAAACTGAGGCCAACTTCAGCATTTGCATTCCCTTCCTTAAATCTTTCAGATCCAGTAAATTTTAATAAACCATCCTCCATGGACTCAACCACACTTGGAGGAAAACCAGACATTTTAACTGCTGGTTGCTGTAAAAATTGAGAATCAGGAGTGTGTAGTGAGATCCTCCACCACCACAGATACATCTTTCGTAATTTCTACAGGGTAAGGTTGTAATTCTCTGTAGAAACTCCATTTCACTTTCCAGTGAACATTTTTAGTGCTTGCCAATGTTTCTCTAATTGGCTTCTCCTGACAATACCCTTTTTTGCATGCTAAAGCACTCACCATTCGTGAATGCTTATGTGAAGTGAACTTTGCAGGGAAAAGGGAGTTGCAAATGGACTGGAATCACAGCTTCGCACTTTCTCAGCTGTTACATTTACATTTCTCAGCTTTCTGATTATTAAGGGAAAAAAGTTCCAAGTGGTATTATCCAGTTTAACTACTGCTCAGGTAAAATATTTTCAAAGTAATAAAATAAAAGAGAGGGAGGAAAGCAATTTCAGTGGGATTTGTGCTTTCATAGCAAGCTTTCAAAACTCCCATGATAAATATTTTCTTACCAAAAGTTTATCTTGATTTTCACAGATGATCAACGCCTTACATTTATCTGTAACAATGTACAGAAATACAGAATGTACAGAGATACAGAAACTCCTGCTAGCATGTTTTGTTCCATGTCTTCATTTAAACACATTACCCAATAGACTGTTTTGTTGAGCAATTTGACCACTATTTGAGTAACTAGAAATGGATTTCTGTCCCTGAATGTTAGGAACTATTTTGAGAAGAACTGTTCATGGTTTCTTACACAGAATAATGTTCCTTGTATTTCACAGCCCTGTTGCCGAACTGTGGGGGTACATGGGGCAGTTTTATTGAATACTGTGCATTATCATTCAGCAGTTAAGGGAAAATGTATGTAAAATATTTCTGAGAAATGCCCATTTTATGTTGACTCACTCATGGCTTAGGCTGTGCACAAGGAGTACGGATTTCTGTCTGCAGTCTGATGCAGTTACCTTCAGCCTCACAGCAGAGAGGATGTAGACACCATCACAAGCACACATTGAAAAAACAGAGTGGATTCAAGCTACTTACAGCACAATGATTGGAGCTATTGATAACAAACCCCACAAAATCTTGGTTTTTAAGATAAGTAAACACAAACTTCATTTCACAGAGAAGAAACACACTCTGCAATGTGAACTATGAATCCTGCCAGCATCCTGATCATTTAGCAACCTTTTTTTTTGTTTGGTCCACTTGTCTATCAAATTCAAGTACCTGAAAAGGATGAAAAATTTGAAAGAGGAATTGAGAATTGTTGGTTAGGCAAGCAGATTGGAAAGGGCACTATTTAAACAGAACCACATGGTTTGGAATACTTTGTACTCCTGTGCTATAGAGACTTAATGATGACAATCTTAGCAGTAATTAGTAGCCAGAGGCACTACATGAATAAATATGCATTTCCAGTGAAGTCATGGTAGCTGTCAAACAGCATTTGGGAAGGTCCATTACTTAGAAAGTAATAACATTAAGAAATCCTTCCTTCTGCTCCTTTCTGAAACCACAGAAAGATTATACAAAAAAAAAGGTGCTTTCTTGATCATGAGAACTTTTCATTTGCACTTTTATATCAGTTTCACTTTATTTTCTCTGAAATTGCTCACACAAGTAAAACCATGATGAGAGCTCTGGATTTCACTGTGTACCCAAGCCCAGCAACAGGCAGTGTAGTGTGGAAAATGTACTGTGAATCAGAACAGCACTTGGCCATACTCTTTCTCTGCCACAAATACACAGCTTTGGGTCCCACATAGGTGCACTCTATCTGTCCCAGGCACCTTTGCAATCTAACAGAGGTTTATGCTGTCACAGAAGTGGTATTTTAAAAACAAATGAAGAATCTAGAAGTTTCCTGACAATTGACTCATATGCACATACAAACGAGAAAATGGTGTTCAGATAGGAAGTTATCAAAAACTATGCTTTCCTGTTTATGTAGTGGGGCCAATACTTAGAGCCTGAAAAGCTTATTATAATCCTGAATACTATTATAATGCTCTTACTAATATAAAAATGACCAGCCTTTCATGTGCACTGAATTTTGCTGTTGCAAGGTAAGACTAGGCAGCTGATGAAACAGAGGGTTCAACATCAGCTAGAAAGTGAAAACATATCAGCACTGAGGACTGTGGAGAGTGAAACAAATTCGTCTGGATTGAACTCATTATTTAGTTGGGCTGGAAGTCTACATAACAGAGATTTTGGAAAGAGAAACACACTTGATATCTGATTTGTTGTTGATCCAGGTCCGCAAATGTTGCTTCCTATGCTTGGGGGCAGTGGAACGGGGCAGCAAGGGGGTGACTTCCTGTGCAAGGGATTTTATCATAGACAGCAGCGAGGCAAAGATAGCTTCCAGCACCCAATCCATGTAGCTTTCTTCTTCTGCCTTCAACTAATATTAACAAATACTTTTAGGAGACGTATTATTCTTATATAAGCACTTGAAAATTGATCTCTAATTTAGTTGTTACAAACAACTGCATTACCCACGCAAATTACTAAAAATATATAGGACTGATACATACATACAAACTTAAAATTCGTCTTCCAAAAGCTAAATTAGATTTATGAGTCATGAGTACATTGCCACATCTCTGGATCAGTTTATGAAGGCCTGGCAAAGATGAAAGGAGCCAAGTGTTATTTTTTTCCAAAAAAATATTTGAAAATAATAATTTCAATAACTACAAACAGTGATGAATTTGATGGCTCTGATAATGATGCTTGTCAGGCAATTTACTCTAAAAGACTTCCATCTATCATAAAACCACAAAAATCTAGTGCCTCCAAATCTGCTGCAAGAATTTACTACATCTGAAAGGACAGTCTGCGACTGCTATTTTAGTGAGCTCCAGATTTTTACCCGAAAAGAAACTCAGATCTCTTGCTAGGTTTCCCATACTGAAAGAGATACAGAAACTCCTGCTAGCATGTTTTGTTCCATGTCTTCATTTAAACACATTACCCAATAGACTGTTTTGTTGAGCAAAAATAAACAAAAGTATTTCTGAAAAGAAACATTAGCCTAGCTATATTTTTTTATTTACCCTAAAGAAGCAGAAGTGGTTCGTATAGGTGTGGGTGCGACGTGACACTTTTGCCTGTGGTCTATGTGCTAGAACTGTTTTATCTAATGAGCCACTAGCGTGCAAGCAACCTGCTGCTGGCTGTACGTGTTGGGAATGAATGATTGTGGTCTGCACGTTTCTCATAGATCAGCACTCTGCAGTTACCTAATTGCATAAGAAAATCTCTGTCTTTTGAAGAAGTTTCACTTCTCACAGGTGATAATGGAAAAATCTAATGCTTGGCAAGATGCACAGTCCTTCTCCCTTCCCCTTCTTTAACCTTTCCTTTCCCTTGCTTAACCCTTCTCTTTCTGTGCCTTCCTCAGCCCTTGCCTTCCTTTCCTTAATAATTTCTTTCCATAATAATTTCTTTCCTTAACCCTTCCCTTCCTTTCCTTTTCTTAACCCTTCCCATCTCCTTCCTCAGCACTTGCTTTCCTTTCTCCTTAACCATTCCTTTCCTTAACTCATTCCCTCCCTTCCTTAATCCTTCCTTGCCCTTCTACAGAACTGAGAAGAAGAAAATCATAGCTTCCCACTACAATGCCACTACCACTTTTAAAAAACATTTCTAACAGAAGAGGTTAACTGGACCAACTTCAGGCCCTCTCCAATCCTCAGTCACAGACCCTCTGAAGAGGCAGAGAGATGCTTCCCCTTTCTGACTACACAAAGACAGGAATCTATGTGGAAAAAAGAGAAAAGTTACTGATTAATGCTGTTGATTCTGCATTTCAAAACCACACAATGCTTTGACAAGGGGGATGAAGAAGCCCTCCAGTGCTGCACTGCTGTGACAATGTAGGTCTTTGCTATCTATTCAGATAGGAGGAAGAAAACTGACCTGATATGGAGTTTCCTGATGATATTCACTGTTTCAATATTTAAAACATGGTTAAACTCATCTATGTAAATGATTATATCTGAGTTGCTGCTGCTATAGCAATTAGTGAGACAGTAATTTCATTTGTTTTGTCTATCTGAAAAGTTTGCAAAGCCCTTCACTTTTAAATAAACATGAAAATCAATTTAAAGCAGGGACCTTTTAACCACAGTAATGCAGTAATTTAGGTCAGCTTATGTTGGTGAGTTTGTTAGAAGAGCAGCCTACTCAGTCAAATTAGGTCAGCTCACAGTGTCCTGCTTAGTGAAATGTGGCTCTAGAGCAGGAGATGCAAAACCTTTCAAAACAATAACTGAGAAATCCAGAGCAATGTGGGAGTACATCATCTTCTCTTTCATGTCATCATACCACATTTGGCTCTTATAGACAGAAGTGACAAAACATATGCCAAATATCTTTCCTCAGAAATGTCATTATGTATTTCTTGCTCCAATACCATTTACCTGTTCATTTCAACTGCATGTCTGTCTGAATACAGTTGCTTTATCAGACAGGTGAATATCCTCCAGGAAATTCTACAATATATTCTCTGCACAGAAAGAAACCACAGCAATAAAACTTTCATTTTCTTCTTAATTAATTCCACAAAAGTATACCAGTCTTTCTAAGTGTTATTTTTTTCATGTCCATGCATTCTTTGGCTAAGGAGAAGCAATAGATAACATTTATTGACATTTTCCTTTTAGTTACACAGATTCTTCCCTCACTAAATACTTAAACCTGCTTTTCCTTAAATCATCTGTTTGCAGTCTGTACTTACTGGGTATTTACATTTCTTCATTGATTACTACCTCTTTAATGATACAATTCTACTAGAATAAGAATTATTTATTATCTTACAGCTGCTGCTTAACAGTATAAATTCCCTATCAATAATGCTGACACATAGAAACAGAGGAATGCACGTCACTACAGAAAATGTGACCCTCCTTACAGGAAACTAAAGTATCTGATGTGCAAAACCTTTCACTGCAATAGAATTTGCAAAACTTTTAGCCAGTCATCCCCAAAATCTGCCTGGCCTCTGCAATGCGTATGCTACTCTCAGTTGTGCTTAATAGCCTTTTCAAGAGCAGTAGTTTAACAGAGCTAGCTCCATTAAAACATCAATGCAAAATGTTATCTTGAAAATCTCTGACAAAATATTTCTAAAATACTGTGCAACTACTGCCAAAAAACAAAAATAAATCTAGTTCTACTTGATTTAATGTATTGATTTGTTATGAGAGTTGAGTTTGCAGTTCTAAATATAGAGCAGGCAACTGTTCAGAACTGGTATTGGCACTTACCTGTAGATCAAAAAGGACAAGTGAATCGATCTGAAAACCCAATTTACAATGCCTAACTCCATTTAACCACTTAGCCTCTTGTTCCACTCTGACAGTGCTTAGACCACTTATGAACATATATAATCTAACATAGATATAAGCTCTGTTTCATAACTAAGCTTCCAAGAGCATTAATGCAATCAAGATCAGCTGTAAAACTGTCCAACAAAGAATTAAACATTAAATAGTTTGCCTTCAAATGTTCTGTACTGAATAATGATCTCAAAATACATTCCTATAATTACATTAGTATTTATAAACTAGACTTGTGTGTGTCAGCATCAAAAGTCTCCATTGGGAATTAGTGGAGTTAAGCTGCAGCTGTGAGATACTTCATCAGTCTTATTCTAGTTGTATTAGATAGGCATTAATCAATGAAGGAACATATGGTACAACATAAATACCCAAAATGGCACTTTCCCTGAATCCTCCTCAGTCCAAGCAGAGGATACCTGCTGCCAGTAGGACATTTTAAAGCAAATTGCATCCATATTCAGCAATTACTAATTTTCTAAGGGCATTTTTTAACCTTTGCAACATATTTGCTTGAAATTGGCCTTTTTTACTTTAAAAACACATCAGAAATCTTTGTTAGCTACTTACTGGGGAGACAGAATAAAAGATGGGAGAAAAATTGCTAATGGCTACGAAGTCTGACCAGATACCTGGGATGCCTGATTCTAGAATGTGAACTCATTAATGCAGAGAAAAATCCATACAGACATATGGGAAGCAGCATCAGAACTCTTTTTTTTTTTCCTCCATAAAATAACAATTAAGAAAACATGTGGTCATTTTATCTAGCTTCCAAAAGAAAGAAGGCTTTTCAGCTTAGAACAAAAAGTATAACAAAGTCACTGGACCATGGAGTTAGAATTCAACCAGAACAAAAGTGGAATGTTTTCTAGAACTGGAGTGTGAAAATAAATCAGTATCTGATGTTTTGTGTGCTCTTTCTCATATTCTCTTGCAATTATAAATTAACACTTTACTAAAAACTGCCAAGAGTGGTTTTTTTGTTGAGAGTTTTGGGATGAAGTTTCTTGCAGTCAAAGGTGAATCTCCAGATGTAAACTCAGTTTAGTTTGAAATCAGAATAAAACTTCTGATTTCAGTCCACTGATTTCAGTAGAGAGAAAAATTCAACTTACGAATATAAATACTCCAAAACAAACTCTTGATAGGAAACAGTCTTTGATTTTATCTGTGTACCAGCACGGTTTTTTTTCTCTTTTTTGAGTTTGTCCTCATTTTGTTCCTTACCTTACCATTGTTTTTGTTGTTTGTATGTTCAGATGTGGGTAGTGGTAGAGAAGAGGAAACCTGTGTCTTACTTCTAATTCATCTGTTTCTGAGAAGCCACCCTAGCCCTTCCTTTGCTCAATTTTGGATCTTTTATGGAGTCTTGCATTTTAAATATTTGGGTTTACAATTGAGCATGAAAAAAATTAAGTAACAGAGATTTTTCTTCTTTTCCTTAGAACAAGATTGAAGAAAGATCAATTAAAACTATAGTAGTTTGCTTAGGGAAAAAATAAAGTTGTGCTGATTGCCGAGTAGCCTGTATAATTCAGATAATCAGAGGTGAAAATATGCCATGGGACAAGCTTCAGAGTTCTCATTAAATTCAACCAGTTTTAAAGGAAGTCATGGGGGAGGAAAAAAGCCAAACAGACTGAGGTACTGCAGATATATTTCTTTTGGAGTAAAAGCCAATTGTTGCTAAGAGTGTTAAGCATAAAATGTGAAGAAGTTAATGTTATTCTTTGAAAATTAGGAAAATAAGCTTCTACAGATTCTTTGAGATCCTTTGAAAAAGAAGCTGAAACCTTCTATCTCCTCCTTCATTTGCCAGTGGCAGAGAAGGAAAAGGGCATTTTTTTTTTGAAAACTGTATTTTTTCTCCTAAGCATGTATGTATACTGCAATAAAATTGCCAGCTTTGATTGTTTTAGCAAGATTACATGTCTAAACTAGGTCAATAAGCTGTAGCCAGTTGTGACACCTCCATATTACATTGCATTTGAATTGGCTTCATCTTAGGTCCAGTTCTCTTCAACATCTCCATAAATTACTTGAATACAGGAATCAAAGGAATATTAAGTAAGTTTGCAAATGATGCAAAACTGGGAGGAGTTGTTGACTCCCTCGAAGGCAGAGAGGCCTTGCAGACAAACCTCGACAAACCAGAGAGATGTGCAACCTCCAACCACATGGAGTGCCGCAAGGGGAAGTGTTGGATTCTGCATCTGGGATGGGGAAACTCTAGATGTACAGACAGACTGTGGAATGAGAGGCTGAAAAGCAGCACTGCAGAAGGACATCGGGGGCTCCTGGTCAATGGTGAGCTGAACAGGAGCCAGCAGTGCCCTGGCAGCCAGGAGGGCCAGCCCTGTCCTGGGGCATCAGGCACAGCATCACCAGCCGGGCAAGGGAGGGGATTGTCCTGCTTTGCTCTGCTCTGGAGCGGCCTCACCTTGAGTAATAGGGTGCCACAGTATATAAAGGACATTAAGCCATTAGAGAGCCTCCAAATGACAGCCAGAAGGATGATGAAGGGTCTGGAGGGGAAGCTGTGTGAGAAGCAGCTGAGGCTGATGGGAGGCCTCACTGCAATTACAACACCCTCACAAGTGGAAGCAAAGTGGCAGGCACTGATCCCTGCTCTGTGGTGACAGTGACAGGAACTGAGGGAATGGCCTGAAGCTGGGTCAGGGGAGGTTTAGGCCGGATATCAGGAGAAAGTTCTTCACCCAGAGGGTGGCTGGGCACTGGAACAGCTCCCCAGGGCAGTGCTCACAGCACCGGCCTGACAGAGCTCAAGAAGTGTTTGGAAAATGTTCTCAGGCACATGGGATGATTCTTGGGGTGTGCTGTGCAGGGCCAGGAGTCAGACTTTAATGATTCCTGTGGATCCTTTCCAACTCAGGATATTCTAGGATTCTGTGATTCTGTTAGACATAACCTCACTGCAGAACTCTAACCACAAGATCTTCTTCTCTTTTAGGCATCCTCCTACAATGTAAATGACATGTTCAGTTTAAAAACATCCTCGTTTCATTGTGTCACTAGTAATCATTATCAGGTTAAAGAGGAAAACATGATCTAAATCAAATGCAACATATACCATCTGAGTGTCAGGTGTTATGGTATTATAAAGATTTTTTCATGTTAATTGAGGCTTGAGTATATTGAACCTTGAATTCCAAGAGATTTCAGCACATGTAGTTTTTAAAATACTAGAAATACTAATTTGATTTTTGTACATGCTGTTATTTCCATTAACAAACTAAAAATGCCCAGTGAAAATCCTACACTGACATAACTAAATATTATTTATCTAAAAGTAGTAACTTTTCCACAGGATGAACTATGATTAAGACCTTCTCCTAAACTTTATCAGAGCTACAGTATATGTGAAGTTCTGCAGTGGATCAGATTTTGAATTCAACAGTTATAACTTTGCACATTAAAAACATAATTTACAAAACTATCTTGAGGACTGGATGTCATTTGCTGGAAAAACAGCAATTCATGGTTAACCAGGATGAAATTAAACTTCCGCACATGAAAATGTCAAACTGATGCCTTAAGAAGGCTTGGCCTAAAACAGAAGCTAGAAAGAGTTTAATAATAAAGTAGGTAATCATGAAAAGGACTTAATGGATTCATCTTGGGCAGTCCAAGAGCCCAGCCAGGGCTACACCCAAGATGCCACAAAATGGATGACTGGTCATGAGGTCTCCCACTTTTATATGTTCTGGTCCATTTGCATATGGGAGTTAATTGTCCAGTTATAGCTTTAGCTTAAGAAGTCCCACCCTTTTTGTTTCTCTCTTCAGTGCACTGTTGTTTATGCTCTTAGGCCTGAAATTTGTATCAGTTGTCCTTGGTCCCAAGCTAGAAAAGAAATTGTTTTGTCTCCCTCCTCTGTGAAGAGAGCTTACTGTCCCCTAATATGAAGCTCAGAATTACACACTAAAGCACCACAGAATCTGAAAAATATAAAAGCTAAAACATAAGGCATCAATCCTATCTCTAATCAAGCAAGAAAAGATTTAGCTTTCTCTATGTATACATGTATGTGTATATGTGTACATATGTATAGACATGTGTACATGTAGATGTGCACAGGTATACATATATGACTATATATATATTTATAAATATATATACACATATATATATATATATATATATATAGACACACACATGTATTGGAAATAAAGAGAAGGTAAACATCTGTCATGAGAAAAATGAGGAAAAGTGAAGGTTTTGCCTAATTTAAACCATTAATCATGCGTGGGCACACTCCTTCTTCCTGCCAGGTACTGCTGCTACTTTTTAATTAACAGGTACAACATTCACAGCTCAAGATAAGTAAAAGTTTTCCAAGAAATACAGACAACCACTTTTGTTATTTTAATGTTGCAGGGTCATGAGCTGGAAGCTTATCAAGCCAACACTGCTGCTGTGAAGTGTAAGGGTGTCCAAAGCAATGACCCTGAGGCCAAGAATTTGAGAAGTCCTGAAGTCTTGATGCAAGTAAGAAGAACCCTAAATGTGAGTGTTGATGCCTTCCTGGTATTGTGAGGTCCAGAACTGTAGTCATCACTGTAAACATGATGAGTGCTAATTGCTAGAGGGCAATGACTTTTCTCCATCTACTGCAAGCTGTGTTCCTGTTAACACATGCCAAAACTGCTCTTGCTGCCAGGGCACACCATGTTCAGCTTGTTGTCCACCAACACCCCCAGATTCTTTTCAGCACAGATGCTCTTCAGCAATTATCATTATGAGTAGCTACACTTCCCAGAGGGGCAACATTTTGCACCTCAATGCTTGAATTTTCAGGGATCTTCTATGATGAGATGTTGATCTGCAGAATTTTCATGACACAGTTTATCTAAAATAAACTTTAAAGAAAACAGTTGGGGTTTTTTTTCCCACTGCCAAGGATATTTTATAAAACTGGGAGTTAAATTCAAATGCTTTTCTACTTACAAATAAACATATTTGTTATAAAATTTATTGAAGGCAAAAAAAGCAGTATCAACCCAGGTAATTTTTACTGATAAAGTGAACAATACTACAACTTCTGAAATTTTCTGATTGATGTTGCTTTAATTTCATAACCATAACATTGCAAAGAAGTTTGTGTAGTGTGCTTGATTTTCAGATTGCATTTATCAGTGTGTTTTTTCAATGGTTTGGAGAGCTTCTCTTAAGTCTACACACTTAGAAACTTCAGCAGAGCTAAGAGGCTTTTAACAAAACAGCTGGCTTCAATTATGAAGAATAAAAAAAGAAAGCATGTCTGAACCTCATGCTCAGTGGAAATTTTGAGGTAAGGGGCACAGAGCAGATGGAGGAACTTTTCTTGCTATTATGGCAACAATGTGACATCACTCAGCCATTTTAAAGCAAAATGACAGAACAAAACATAACTGTCTTTTAAGGTGTTTTGGATATTGCAAAAGTTTGAATCTTCCTGTAAGAGACTGTTTTCTGAGGAACAAATATGGAGGTATTCTACTTATATGAAGGAATGGATCATAGCCCTGAAAGATTAATAGGGAGCCTGAGTTCTGTACAGAATGAAATGTTGAGACTGATTTATGCTGGGGGATTTTATGCAAATTAATATAAGTATAGAAAACATCTTAATTCAGCAACACCTTTTGATTTGTACCTTTTTTGAAAGAAGATTTTGCAGGGATTAAAAATTTTAATTTGCAGGGATAAAAAAAAATAATTATTATGAAAGTATTGATAACATAAGCTTTGTTACATCTTTTCTAAAGCAAACCATCCAAGGCATTTTCCATGCAGCACAGACAAGAATACCTGATATAAGTGAAATTAAGGAGTAAATGAAACATTAAAAGACAGGACACTGTGAAAACAGGATTGAGCATGTTCCGTACAATTAACTGAAAGCCAGACTAGTCTTTCAGGTTCAGTTTTTGAACTCTGTGTGTTAATATCAAATAGACAATTATTTCTTCTTTTAGTTCCTGTCACAAACTGTGTCTAAAAGAATTATCTATCTGGATTTTATAACTCTCTGATGAGAAAATTAGCTCATTTAGCCAATTGTTGCTTCAACAGTTTATCCACTTCCCTATTAAAAATCTACTTGTTATTTTGAAGCCAAGGGTTCCAGCAATTGAATCTACATGGTGTCTACCAGAATGAAGATGGATTCTTGTAAAAATTATATTTGAAACCCCATTACATTTTCCTTTGGTAAAGAGACCAAGTTCCTCATACTTTCTCATACATGATTTCCTAACATCCTTGACATTATTCTCTGAATACTTTCTAGTTTCAACTACCCTGCTTGAAGTGTAGCTATAAAAGCTGTATATGATATAACTGTAACTCTCCTGCTACATCTGAATGCAAAACTACTCAACATTCCCTCTTCATAAAAACAAGGACTTCTTTCATGCCTGGGTCACAGCTGGGCTGGGAACTCAAAATCTCTTGAATAACTCTTGTGATACTCAGCTGTACTCAAGTAGTAACTGTTGAAAAAATACATTGCAATTTTCAGGCCATACATTCTTTGCTTTGTAAATTATACCTTTACTTTCCCACAGAAAAGTGTGCACTGCATGAAGCTTGACACTTCACACAACCTATTTCACTTTTTACTATTTCACACTGCTCTGCAGTCTGCACTTAATTTCAAACATTATCAGTAATGATTTTTACGTTCCATTCTGGGTTACAGGTAAAATTTATGAACAGTGTATGAGAAAAGAGGAATACTTGAAAAATCTTACCTAAATAGAAATTTATGATTTTAAGTAGTAAAGCTTCTTCTTCCTTCACTCAGGTTTATGAACTGCAGGGAAGGCTTTTTGAAAATAATACCTTTTTTTATTTTGTAATGGAGATCTCCAGTGTGCAAAGTCAGAATTAAAAACTTAGTAATTAAAGCTGGTTTTTAATAAGAAACTAAATGTGGAACAAAAGAAATAATTTAAAGATTATGAAATATGCAAAAGGCAGAGAACTAAATTGCAATTATTTTCTATTCATGTAATAATTTAATATGGAGTAAAAAGCCAAACTTTTGTGTGAATATATACCCTTTATGTTTAAAAAATATTGGGGATAAAACTGACCAAATTGTCTATGTTATGTGAAGAAATGATTCTGGTAAAAAGAATTTGTATGCATATCATGAAGTCTGTTGTCACATGTAAAATGAGGATGTTGAGGTTTTAGCATGGTTTGTGGGGGCACAACAAAGTTACATCTGTTTCTGTGCTGGTGTGGTTAGCACAAAATATGTAGACTGAAGAGACATTAACATTTTTGTCTGCAGTGATAAGCTGACTGGGTTCTATTCTGAGAGTCATATATCACATACAGATGCTTTGATCTGCTACCCCTAGATGTTCCTTTCAAAATGTGACTGTCTTTAATCAAAGAAACAAACCTGCCATTATTGACATCAGGTTCTAAAAATCTGAAAAACTATTTACTGCCAAATTTATCTGGTCTCTTAGTTCTTGTCTAAGAATTCCTTCTTTTTTATATGCTGCTATTGCTTTTTCAATACAGAATTGTTTAATAACTTATAACCCAGTCTTTTATAACTATATAACCAAGTCTTTGATGGATGGAATTTTCACAGAAAACAAAAAACCTGATCTACCCTACAGCTGCTGGGCAGTATAGTTGATTTACACTGCAAATTGGCAGTATCTGCATTAATTACAGGTACATTTCTGGGACAATGCAAATTTAAGCATGTGTGCTTACAAAGTATTCCCAGGCAGGAATACTTACAAGAAGTTTGTATTCTTGGCATGTGATAATCAAAGACAATCTAGAAATCTCACAAGGAACACCATCATATCTATACTATCTCATGCATACTTGGCTAAAAAGTAATAAAGATATATTAAAATGAAAAACTATTCTGTGCAGATAGCATTCTCAGCTAAGGGTAAAGGTTTGTGGTTCTCTATGGGTTATATGACTTCAATGAGATTATTTGTATTCTTAAAGAGCGTCATATGTTCAAATACTTTGCTGAATTAAAAAAAGGGAAAAGACCATTTAAATTGTGCAATTTTTATGAGGGTAATGATTAATGCAGAAAAAATATACTCCAGAATGAAGGAGCAGTGTACAGATACAAGCTACTAAATCGGTGCACAGTGCCAAAATTTTGCTAATATCTTGGGCAGCTGACAGACTAAAAATTAGACCCTGTACTGAGATAATCACAGTTACCAGTTTCATATGTTTAGTCTTCAGAAAACTTGACACTGTAGATCAGAGGAATACCAGAGTACCACTGAAAACAGAGAATTTTTTATGCATGTCCATTTTCAAATAGAGGGGAATTATTTACAAAGAGTATTCTGAAATGCACATCACACAGATCCATGACAAAATAGTTCCTATCAACCTAGAGTCAGCCAACAGACTGATGGCTGTCAGACATAAGAGAATGGAGAAATTGGATAAAATTGCATTTAAACACAAAGATCCTATTATACAGGAAAACCAGTAAGACTCATACTTCATAGAGAAAAATAAACACCCACTCAAGCTGTAAAGAGAGCATTTGACCAAGACTCTGCTTAATCTGCCAGAGAAGTCAACATTCTCTGGGTGTCATGGTATGCCATAGATATCTTTAGACAAGCACTATCACACATGAAAATTTGCAGCATGTGTCTGGAGTATGTGGTGCCCTTGAATGCAATGTGCCAATAAAAAAAGGACAGAAGGCAGGTCTTTAGCAGGTCATAGAGTTGAGATGTACTGCAAGGTTAGAAATAGAAAGGTTCAGTGGCAAAGATTCATCATCTCCTCTGTCAACAAACACTCCATTTTTATGAATATGATGCCCAGTTTATCCTGGTCTTGGAGAAAACAGTTGTCATTTATTTTATTAACTAGAAATTACAGCATGCTTTAAAAGATTAATTGACTACAGCATTTAACTCATTAAAATGAATTAATGAATAAACTATGCATATAACAAAAGCTGTATAAATATCTTAGTATGTTTAGAAGAATTGGACATATTCTTTGAACAAATCTTAATGACAACACTACCATCTCTTTTTAAGTTCAGAAATTGGTTTTATTTAGAAATAATCATCAGACTATATAAGATGAGCGAACCATAAGTTTCCCTTTTTGTGGTTTTGTTGTTTTTAGTTTTTTTGGTTTTTTTTTAAAATTTTAAAGTAACAGAAAATAGAAAATGTGTAGCTGGAATGGGATTTTGCTCTTGTAACAATAAACAAAAAAACTTTTCTCATGGAAGAGAGGACAGGACCTGTAAGACATATTTCTTACAAATTTTGAGAAAAAATATGACTTAATGTTCATAAACAGTAATTTTTCATACATTTATGTCTTCACATGTGTTTTGCTCCCCATCAGTTGATTGTGCTTCTTTGGATCTTTGGAGAAAGACTTTTATATCCTATGAAAAGGAAAAAAGGTATATTAAAAGTAATTTCATGTTGCAGCCTGGAAACTGCAGTAATAACACCTTAAACTTGCAGTAATAACACCTGTCTATCCTCGGGGTGAGCTTTCCACTGACTAGATTATGGTGATAATCTAACTTCAGTGGAGGTAAATTACAGATTCCCACATCTCAGACAATGTCTTCCAGCAGGGCACTGGAACTCATTCAGCTGAGGTGCTATAATATCACTGAGATGATGTCTTAATGTTATCCACGGGACTTAATTTCCTTTGGTGTTTTACAAAACAACACTTTGTTAAAAAGCAACTCTGTTTTTAAACAGAGATCTTAAACATCAGCTTAATATTATTGGTTAAGAGAGGTATCAAGACTGTTGTCTAAACCAGTAAATGTTATCCAGAACATACAAAGACAAATTCTACAATTAAGTGCGTTTTTTTAGTATGCCATATTTCAGACTGAACTTTAACAACAATTCCAGAGAATGGATACTAAAAAATAAGTAACTAATACTTTGAATAATATATACCCTCAGTAGGTTAATTTTTTGCTTAGTTCTTTATAACACATTGTCTGATTTGTTAATTTTCAATAATTTTGTATTAGCAGAATCTTCTCCATTTCCCATTTCAGCAATACTATCCATTGTAGGATGTGTAAGTAGGATGAACAAGGAATTTCTTGTCATTTCATGTCTTATTTTAAAATAATAACATGCTGAACATTCAATACAAAGACAAATAACTTTCTAGCATCTCCTGATACTGTCAGAATAAATATTTTATCCTTTTAGGAAATTATTCTCCATTTTTAGGAGAATAATCAAGGGTCAGATTTTTTATTTATATGTAGTATTTTATAGACATGTAGTGCAAGATATATTTTGTGCATATTTTGAAGATACAACCTTTTCTCAAAAGCAGAAACTGCCTGTATGTAGTGATGCCTCACAAACTTGTAACATACCAGAAGCATTCCAGTGAATAGAGAACTATGCTAAAAGGAAGTATTACCAGTCCTTGGTTTTAGAGGTTTGCACTAAAATTTATCTTTGATTCTAGGAAACACTTCACTACAAGGAGGCATTTTCCAGCAAATTGAGTCAGAAAAAGTAGCTTCAATCCTGGTTAGATAAAAATAAATGTAATAAATGCTGTCAAAAAATTGGAGCTAGAATGCTCCAACAGTTTTACTATGTCCGTCTTCAATGAAGGAAACTTTTTTTTCTTTAAGATGCAGGAGTATTATTTATATTTCTTTAATATAAGAAACAACACCTTTTATGTACATTAAATTTTCTAAGATTATTTAGGGATGGGATACGTCATCAAGAGAAGCATTACATAGGTCTCTTTTTGCAATGAGGTACTTAGACACTGAGTTAGATTTTCCTTTTCTTGCACACTGGGACATTTAAAACACCACATGAAAAAAGCTTCTCAAGTTTCGTTAGTATTACAGTTACAGCTTATGACTAAACAGTGATTCAGCAGTACTTTTTTTTCTCAAAACCTTGATACATGGTCCTGTTCATAAAATGTATTTAATATAATCTGTATGAACTCTCCCTATGTCAAGAAGCTCTTTTACTTTGTGAAATGATACATGGAGTTCTGAATGTTTGTTGTGTAATATTAAATGGCCGCTGTGGCTATAAACAGGTTTTTTAATATTTCTTCAATGTACTAATAAACTTTTTTTTCAAAAAGCAATGTTAACTATAGATTAATAGAAATCCCACTTCAGTGGAACTCCTATCTGAAAGAATATCTGGATTATGTTACTGAAATGATTAGCAGAATGAACAACATTAGCAGCAGTAACCATATGACAAACAATTTAGATGGAACAAGCATAATGCTAGAGCCTGCTAAATGTATTCAAAACATAAACACACAGAAATATGACGTGATAACCCTATCTTCAAAAACAGAGCTTTTTTAAAAAGGGCTATTCAGGATTTGAAAGCAGAATAAGAAATACAATGCAATTTATCCAATGCATAATATTTTTGATATTAATAAACTGAATGCTAATTATCAAACTACCTTATCTTCACTAATTATAAGAATGTAGTTTACTCAAAGTAATAAATACTGCATTAAGCATTAAGAATTATAGAAGTAGAATATATCTCAGACTCCTTCTTTAAATTTATCACAATCAAAATTCAGAATTACTAGAATATGTGGTTGTTTCTGTATTGCCATATCTGTGACAGTCTCAGGACAGATGGTAAAATTTGTAACAATAAATAATGAGGTCTAAAGAAAACCCCTTAACTGACCAAATTCAGTAGATGAACACATGCAGTGCAAAAAGCAGATTGCTTGCTTCTCCCATTTGAATCAGCTGGTCTAATAAAAATCTTCTCTCATTTATTATTAAATTTATTTAAAGAAAATTTAATTGAGTGTGTAATGAAGTTCCTTCATAAACATACACAGATAAGTGTCATCTGCCTATTCTCATGGAATAAATTTAATCTGATAAGTGAAAAAAAATGTGTTGATAATGGCAAATTTGAAAGTTCTAGTTAGGACCAGAAAACCCTGTAATCAGATCAGAAAAGACAAGATGAAAAAGTAATAGAATTTCTGGGCATATTAATTTGTAGACATTTGTACTAAGGCTGATAGAAAGGTCAATATCCTGTAGGATGCTGCCAGCCCACTAGCAGAGAAAACAAAATCCCTGCAAAAGACAATACATTTCACATGAAAAAAAAATTTTTTGATATATGACAGACAATAATGGTTGAAATTGAACAGGTCATCAAGAGCCAAAAGAATCATCAGGTATTCTAACTTAAATTTGATAAAATGTAAGCTAGATGTTCCCTTTATAGTTTTCAGCAAAACATTTTACTTTCAGCTGTTCATGACTGCATTAGTACAAACATTTTAACTTTTAGAAACCACACCCTGACTTGCTATATTTATCTTGTACAAGATCTCAAAATAACAGCACTGTGGTTGACTTTCATTTTTATAGACATCTCTGAGGAAAACTTCTGCAAAAATAATTGATGCTAAAAATACTGTCTTGGAAAGAAAAAAGTTCACCTGTTCCCCAAATAGGGAACCGATACAGGAAAAATCTTCCTGGAGTCTGTATGTAATAGACCAGAATTGCAACATACTTAAAACAGTGGCCCCTGAGTCTCTATGCCTGTTTGCTGGTGAATATAAAACTTTTTTGGTAAATCTGAGTGTTGATTTCATGCATAAAACAAAAGTCTGTATTTAACAGTACAGTCAAGGAATGAAATAGTTTGGGTTTAGATACAGAAACCAAAGAGTACTATATTTGAGATACAGTCCGTGTAAGTCTTTTCAAGAGGAAATTTTAAATACTACAAATGGTAACTGAAGCTCTGCATCACCTAACTGTTGAGTCAGGAGATACAAGAATCAGCAGGACCTGCCAAATAAATGGAAAAATGTCTCGTTTAAATGGAGTGATACCAATATATAAACAAGATGTGGGGCTAGGATATGTCACTGAAACCCTCAGTTACTGCCAAGATTCATATGCACTATCCTGCAGCTTTTCTCATAGACTGACAGTTTTTATACCTGAATTGCCCTGAATATATCCCATATATCTACCAGCCAGAAATAACACAGGTAATTGATGGTAGCTAATACAATTTAAACATGCTCTCCAATCTACTCTTTAAGCTATGTAACAAAGTACCCCCTAAAAATGGTAAAGGAAAATTAGAAATTTTAATAGAGAATAAATATTGTGCGTTTGATTTTCAGATATTAGCCAATGTGAAAATGTTTTAACCAAGAGTCTCTGTAAATTGCCTAGCATATAGATATGGCTTTAAATCAGTTTACACCCTTGTTAAGTTTTACTTTAGGTTTCATCACATTTGGTCTTTATGAAGAAGCTGCATTATATTAAATTCTACAAAGTCAGTGAGTGTTTGTGTAAACAACAGTTCTTGAGGTGGAGCACATCTAGAGAGCTGGTTTAAAAAATGCTTTGGTCTACAAGAAATTCAGTGAGGTTGGAAAAACAAATCAAATTAGAAAATGCAGTATTCAATTAAATAAAAAGAATAGTCAGGAAGAAAGAATGGGGAAGAGAAGGGAGGAATGACCTAACATTGCATGGCATCTGTCCTCCCCAATAGGCTGAGACATCAACACAGGAAGGATGGACACACATGGATAGTTATAATCTTCAATTTTATTGTCTGGTCTTTGTCTTACATTTCTATCACTTTCTACACTAGCAAGTGGATTTTTAACCCTCACTTTTACTGAATAAATATATTATTTTATTCCTATATTTTATCTTTTACTTACAATGATTATGAATGATACAATAAATGCTGGGCAATTCACATCCTACAAGTGAGGAATATAATTAAGAAATAGCAAGTTAATCCTAAGCTATTGGGTATCTTATTCAGATTTACATTTTGTGGGACACTATGGGGGTGATCATCTAAAACTTGTGAAGACTGTTTATTGACTGTTTGTTGTCCCATTTGATGTGGGACATGCACAAGCAAGCATCCTCTCATGTTCTAGTGCTGTTTTCTTACATCCTGTGTATTGAGTATTTTTGCCATAGTTTGATACTTTAAACAGGGTGATTCTCTGGCCAAAACTTGCCTTTTGTGCAACTGTTTTAATGCATGTTTAAACATAGGTGCAGGCAGCAGGGAAGTTCTAGACATTGGCAGGGAAGAACACTTGGACCTGTACTGCCTCTGCATGCCTTTTTCTGTTGCCTGGTTGGCCTGGGGTGGAATGGGATCTACCACATATATCTCCTACAGTGTCCTGCAGTACGATCCTGTAGGGAGGATAATTCAACCAGACTCCTTTCTATGGATGAGGAGAAAAGCAAAGGCTCATCAGGCAGTTCCAAGCCAGCAAGACTTGCACAATAAACAGGTCTGAAGGCAGCCTGGCCTTTGATGGATGGAATTTTCACAGAAAACAAAAAACCTGATCTACCCTACAGCTGCTGGGCTGTATAGCTGCTCTACATTGCAAATTGGCAGTATCTACATAAATTACATGTACATTTCTGGGACAATGCAAATTTAAGCAAGTGTGCTTTACAAACCTCTTTGGTCCCAGACAGGAATACTTACAGGAAGTTTGTACTCTTGGCATGTATTAATCAAATCTGCCATGAAAGGATGCTTCAAAAGGAGTTCAAATGCAATGGGTGTCAGATCTTCAGCACCTAATTCTTGGTACACCTTGACGAAATACTTTAAGTAAAAATAATCTGTGGTCAATTTACTGTTAAAAAAAGAAAAAGAAAAAAAAAAGAAAAAGAAAAAGAAAAAGAAAAAGAAAAAGAAAAAGAAAAAGAAAAAGAAAAAGAAAAAGAAAAAGAAAAAGAAAAAGAAAAAGAAAAAGAAAAAGAAAAAGAAAAAAAAAGAAAATGAAAAAGAAAAAAAGAAAAAAATGGAAAAGCAAAGATCACAGCATATTTTTTAACATATGATGCAAGCTACACAATCATTCATTAATCAATCTGCCTACCTTATCATAGCTGCCTGCCTTCTCCAGACAGCTAAATCTATTATAATCCTCATCTTTACTTCTTCCAGTATGAAACACTTTGAGTAGAGATGCCACTGAAATAATTTCTTCACCTGTGTAATTCAAGACTTCTTTTTCATCCTCAATTAAAGTCTTTTCATTTGACAGCATGTTGGGGCTTGAAGAATCCTAAAAATTTAGGCACAGGTATCATACTTGGGGATAAACAATCTGTCAGTAGAGGGTCTGTTTCAGTTAAACAACCATTAAGAACCAATGGATTACAATTCCAAACTTCAGTTCTTACAAAACAAAAAGTCATCAATTCACACAAAATTATCTACTGCACCACAGGATGGAGGAATAAATCCTGGCAGTCCAGAAATATCCATATTGTTGGCATTAGCAGAAATTTAATAGACAGCTTTTTCCAGGAATGTGGCCAACATTGCACAGAAAAACTAGCATTTCTCGGAGCAACAAAACATAAAAATATTTCATAGTTACAGACTACAATACCAAGAAAAGGAGTAAACTTGGTCATTCTGGATGTTCACACGAAAAAAAAAAGCCAGTATGAATTTCCTAGTCCAAATCTAGTCACTGCAAGAACACTGTTTTGGCCAGCAGTTAACCAGCTCTCCACAGAAATACGTATTTTCTAGTTTACGCAGAAAAGTTTATTTTAAGCAAGCAATCAGGTAATTTTAGAGTTAGTCAAAGAGAAAAAAACCCTCAAAACTAAACAAAAAAAACCTGCTGAGGAGATTTTTGAACACAAAGATGAGAAAGGACCTCACATAGGTGAACAGTGCTTTGACTAGATTACGTCACAATGTAGACTAACCAGTAGCAACAGAAAATTGCATTTAATTGAACAAACTATTTATTTCCTCATTAGGAGGGAGAGACTGCTGAGGTTCAGTCACACCTGTGCTAGTGCCTTGGGCCTTAATACATTTCATTTTGTGCACAGGAGAAGTAGAGTCATTTGCAGTCTTTTCAACACACAGTAACCAAGATTACAAAAATATCAGCACTGAATGTTTTTGGTCTGTCATCGCATTACTTACACTGAGCTATGAGACCTACACAACCAATAATAACATTCTTTAGACTTAAAATTAAATTTGTAAAAGAAGTCTCAAGAATATGTGAGTCTGAGCTTCTCTTAACAACATGAAGGCTTCAGACGTATTTCTGCAGGCAGATACCAATGAGATGATGTTACAATTACTAGCACAGAACAAGAAAAAGAGGCAAATCAGGTGAAGCTCCGTAAGTGGATATGTATGAACCAGCTACCTAAGGTGTAAAACTTCCTAGAGATGAGTCAGATAGCTCTTTATATTCACCGATGAATGTTCTACTGATAATATTTACTAAATTTCCAGTACCTGCAGTGAGAATTGGGATATTTAGATTACATGTAAACAGCCACAGGGAAAGATTTGGGTTCTTAATTTGATGCTGAAACCACTTTGGATGTCTTCAGGACCCTTTGTATTTGATGGAGCTTCCCTCAAACCTGACACAATATCAATGCACCATTTCCTTTTTGCCCCCTTGTGTTTGTGGAATAACCTTCATGAAATACTGGCTCTACTAAAGTCTATAGAGAAAACTCCTTTACTTCAGTGATATGGGATTTCTTTTGTTGCCTTCTGTCCATATTCAATATTATCATTTAAGTGCATAGGCATGGAACACAAGGCATAAGAAAAAATATTTTAAAAATGAAAATATTAAAAAAGAAAATATTAAAATTATGTTTTAAAATCAATCCTGTGATTCTGTACACCAGCCTAGACAACTACAAAGTCAAAGAGAATCCATACAAGCAAGATTCATTTAACATCTAATTCTTGGATATTCCTAGGTTTCTGAGGGACTCTCCAAGGTGAATTAGGCACACTATCTGTCTATTTAATACACTGTGGGACATACATCAGACAGAGCTCAGATTCACAGAGCCAATGCCTTGAGTGAGAAAGCAGGCGTGAGGCAATGCTCAGGTTAGATGGGACATCTCTTTCTCCTTAGAGATCCAGTTAATTCTGGGCTGAAGGCAAATGCTCCCCTTCACTTGTGACTCGCAGCCCTAAGAAGTTGTTGACACAGAGATGATAATGCCAGTCTCTTACTTATATACTACCAAACTCCAACCAAACAGACGAAACCAAGCAGAAAATGGCAAAGAAGAGAACAGGTTGTGTAGCTTTATATCCAATGAGATGATAGCTAGAACTTTTCACCAAAATATAGGAAATTATTACCACAGTATCTAATTGGGAGAATTCTGTGCTCTCCTTCCTATGAAATGTGGAAAGTCTTACTGTCTTATTGTCTCATTCAGTCACTCCAGTGTACAAAAACTCTGTTGTGCCAAACAAAACACAGGGAAGTATAGTAACTTCTGTCATTTAAATCACAAAATGCTATTTTGCAAATGTATATTATTACCCTGTGTAGTAAAGTGATGCCTTTTCTATGCTCTTTCTAGAGATCTCAATTTTACTTTAAGTTCTGGGCAATTGCTGGAGTCACTGTGGTTGCAACAGGGCAATGAATAATTTTATTATCTTGAGCAGCAACCTCTTTCCAAGATGTGTACAGATAAATAATTTATGTCTCAAAAAATGACTTATACTTCAATAAATATAAGTATTCACTAATCAGTAACTGATGCATGCAGTGGACTATTCCAGTTTTAAGACTTTAATAATAAAAACATACTACAGAAATACTAATAATGTTCAAATGATGAGTTTTGTTTGAATTAACAATGCATTCATCATGTCTGAAAAAGTAATTTTAAAATTATTTTGTATGAAACAAATTATTATTAAACCTTCTGGTTTACAGATAAACCTAAACACTTGGAAATAACACAACAAAAATGTGTCTGAATACCCCAAAGAAACGGAGTGGAAAATAAAGTAAGACCAGCAATAATAAAGTAAGTGGAAAATAAAGTAAGACTAGGTCTTACATCATGACATAACATTACTGTAAGTCATACTGCTGTTTAATTCCAAGGGACTGATGGCTGGTCAATTAAGCAAAATAATTACTTCCATTCATATGCACAAGGAGTAATCACCAGTAAGTATCTTAAACTTTCATTAATGGCAAGCAAATTTCCAGCCCTTTGAAAGAATCCTTCTGAGTATTATAACCAATGCAATGTTCCTATTCAGTGAGACTACTTATAAGGACTGGAGTTACCCAGGATAAGCAAATATAGAGACAGCTGGGCAATTTATAAATTGAAAGTACTACTACTATTCTCTAGTATTTTTCTGTGATATTTTACCACACATGGAAGGGAAGCTTTCCTTTTTCTGTGAATATATGCTCCAGTAACAATGCTAAGTGCTCTGTATACACCTTCAACTGGATCAGAGTGGGAGGCGAAATAAAGCAGCATCTCAATATAGTTCAGCAGAGCAGGGTCTTTTTTGGTATCCGCAAATAAATGGAAGAAAAACTATAAAAGGGCAAAAATAAGCAAATTAAGTTCTGTAAGTGGATTTAAATGAAATACAAATCAAGGACTGTAGAGAAAAGCATGAAATACAGTAATAATACAGTACAGCTAATAAGAGCTACTATACTTAAGAGCATGTTGAGACTGTGCAAATCAAGGCTGCGATAAATCATAAATGTGCGTTAAGTAATTCAAGGAAATAGAAATTGAGTTTCGCAGAAAAGATAGAAATTAATAAAACCTTGTATCATGACAAATATGTTCAAAGCATTATTTATATTCAGATTATTATTAGCCTCCTCTTTCATGGAAAAATCTACGTGCTCAGATGCAATGATCATTTGCCTCCCATTCTTTACAAAGCTGGTTGCTGTGTAGCAAAATTAATGTCATTCAAAAAAGAATAGGAGTAATTAAGTCTTTCTGAGCAGACTATGATTTAGAATGCTCAGGGCTGACTCTTGGATTCCTCTCTACATTATTCTGAAGCACCACTTGACCTGAAAAAAAAAATCAAAAAAAATGCAGCACTTATTGAAAAAAAGAGACCCAAAAAATTCTAAAATGAGACCTATCATGTTTGAATAGTGATTTTTTTCGAAATATCTATGTTTTCAGTTACCTCTGTGAGGTGTTTTAGCCTTTCTGAAGACTCAGGTTCTTCACAACTTTCTGTTATGCTTAGATCTTCGTTTCCATTAAACCATAAGCCCACCTGATTTAATAAATAAATAAATACGTTTGTTTATTTTCACACACCGAAATAAGGTAGTCTTTATACTCTAGCTGTTCAACACACAGGTTACTAAGAGCCTAACTTC
Source organism: Zonotrichia leucophrys gambelii (assembly GCF_028769735.1). Taxonomy (NCBI): domain Eukaryota; kingdom Metazoa; phylum Chordata; class Aves; order Passeriformes; family Passerellidae; genus Zonotrichia; species Zonotrichia leucophrys. The sequence goes on along the minus strand of NC_088200.1, from coordinate 11,319,103 downwards.
TGGACTTAATCAAACTGAATTTGTTATTCATATACAATGACGACAATAATTATAATTTGTTGTTTGTATGTTGTAACAGATATTTGAGAAGTTACTGAAAATCAAATAGGATAGAAGTGAATGTATGCTTTTGAAAAAATTGAAAATTAACTAAGCAGTTGTAAATCTATGCTGCTGAAGAAGCATAATATGATATGGAGTTTCTATGCATGCTCTGATTTCTTCCTTTGAGTATATCCTTCGCTAATCCCTACAGCTTTTGTCCAGACTTTACTTTTAGAAGAAACTGTCCATACAATTCAGTATGATGAAGGATGGAGCCACGGCTCTCCCCATGCTTGCCTGCTCCAAACAAGATGACCAAGAGTCCTAGAGAGACAGAGCTACAACTGTAAATTAAAAGTGCTCAGAACCAATTCCGTAGTACTAGACTCTAGACATAGGAAGGATCAGCTAGATCTGGATAGGTATGAACAAACTTCCAACAGAAAAATTCCCCTGTGTGAAACCACACCCGGCTGTACAAACAACATCACAGCAGGGACAACCCACCACCATTACCTGGAGATGGGCCCTAGCACTGTGTAGTTTCACAGTGTAGGTGCAAAGAGAGAGGACAGGTGAAGCAGCTCAAATTCCCAGTGGAAGGTTATTCAAACCAGCTGTTCACTGCATATTTACTGCCTTGTAATACTGAAGTGATTAAATTAAGTGCTTGGTTAATATTATACTTGAAATAGGATCCTATGATAAAAATGTACATTCTCAGTCTGCATGTCTTGTAACTGCTAGCTTATTTGTAAACTCTTCAGCAAAACTTACAACAATAGAAAAAATAAATGCACATAGACCTGTATTTTTTGTGGGTTTTCTGGCCTTGCAGAGTTTGTTTCTTAGAAAGTCTGTGGTGGGAAGGGATTGGCAGGTGCTCCTGGAAGTTTTAAATTAATTAAAGAAAGTCTGAAAACTACAGGCCTCTGGACTAACGCAGCCTTTATTTAGTCTTTTTTAAAAACTAATGCTAGGTGAGTGGAGAACAAATTACAATAAAGTTTCTATGAAATTTGTTCAGAAGTGTTGGAAAATTATATTTAATATCAAACAAAACCAGAAACTGGCAAAACTGGAATATCTACACACATCTATATGTGTATATATATGATACTTACAGCTAGTATAGCCAAGAGAGTGAACCAGCAGTAAAATGAAAAGTAAAAGTAAGTGAAAATTAGCAGAATTTTGCTGAAGAAACAAAAATGTATTCATAATACTCTTTCTGAAAAACCTTGCTGAACTATGTCATAATTCAAACAGAAGTTGTCTTCAGAAAAATGATCAAAGAATTTTATGATTTTCCATGTATTCAAGGCTTGAAGAATGATCTTGAGAAAATTAATTATTGGAAAAAATCTAGAAACATTTAATTAAAATGCAGCTGATGAGATGAAACTGGAATCCTTACTTTTGCTTGGAGCAAATTATCTTATTCAGTGTCAAGTAAGTTAATAGTCATCAAAGTGCACACAGAATGGTTTCTTTAAAACAGAAAGGAGTTTCACTTGAGATTAATTTACGGTAAAAGTAGGAAAATCAAGTTTAAAGTATGTTTAATTAGCCTGATTTGTGGAACTATAGACAAGATACATATTAGGCCATCAAGTTCCTGAAAACACTTTTCACTACAAAGCTCCCTCAGACCAAAAGCACTTAAAATTCAGACTGAGTCTCTCAAGGGGACTAAGCCAAACAACATATCATTCAGTTCAGGGAGTTCAACAAAATAAATTTTGATTGAAAAATTAAAAGGCTGATAACCTGTAAATAGTGTTCCTGTGTAACGAAGCCTGATCCAGTGACATCAAGAGACTTGAAGCCATGCAGTGTTTGGAGGAGCTGTGTCACAGACGGCACTGGCCAAGGCTGCGCTGCTGCCAGCAAGAATCTGCGCCAGTCAGTGAGATGTGAGTTCACCGTGAATTCACATGCCAGTTTTTCTAACTACAAAACCAAAACAGTAAATATTGTCAAATGTGTACGTAAACAGTCTTTTGATATCCTATGTATCCTTAGGTACTTCCTGGACAGGATGAACAAGGTTCTGCAGTGAGTTTTAACAAAACAAAATAGGCCACAGGCCACTGTGTGCCAACTGCCATGTGCAGTGGATATTGCTCTAAATAAACACTCTGAGCGCCCAAATAGGCATTTATTTGGGCTTGAGAATTTCCTTTTTTAAGTAAGCTCATGCTTCTATGATAAATTTTAAAGTTTCATTTAAAACTGGTCCTTTTAAGGAAAGAAAATTCTATTATTTAAATAAAGGTAAGATTTATTAACACTGAAAGTTCTCAAAGAATACAGAACATGGAATACATGCCCATTTGGTCTATTAATAGAGAATATTTGACTGATAGCTTTCCTTGGATAATTAATTTCCTGTGCTGAGATTAGGTTTTATGCATTAAAGATGACAGATGTGCTTAGTTTTCACTTAAATTACTGGAACTATACCACTTTAACATTAAAATGTTTTACTCATGCACTTCATCTGTGTAGAGAATATATTAATAAGTGATGAAATCATGTGAAATCCAATTAAAATCTTAATGCAAATCATGGTTTGCTGTGAGAAATAGTTATTAAAAGATGCTAACCCAAGTAAATATTTTCAATCTGTAGGTTTACCTACATCTGATTGAATCTGAAAGAGAAATTAATTCAGTATGGAGCATTTGAAAGTTTTCATGTTTCCTAATCAGAAAACCTTGGATGGTGTCTTAAGAACTGATTTAACTTGCAAATTGTAAATAAATAAAGTGCTGACAAAATGTCCGGCACTGTGACTTCCACAATCCTTCCCTAGTAAAACTGAAGAATTTTAAAGAAAAACGGAAAATATCCTACAATATTATTATCTTCATTTTAAGGGCAATGCTTCATACTAAGGACAATGCTGCATCTTCTACACAAACCAATACCCCAGTTGAAGAGAATATAGGGGTTCACTTACATCTGCAAATGTTAAGTTCTTCCATGCATCAGGGTAGCAATTTATTCCAAGATTCAAATTAACCAAGCCACTAACAGTTTCAATAAATACTTTCTTTAGTACAAAACCTAATAAAAATCAATATAGAAATATGTTTAGACTTTAGATAGACCTCTTCTGTTAAAAAATTTAACGGCAATATGAGAAAGTTACTTACTTTCCTATTATGCACTATAGATAATGCTAATATTTTCCAAACCAAACATAAAATCTCCTTATTTAAAATTAATCATATGTGACCCATCTAATAGCAAAACTTAAAATATTTCACTGCACTGCAATTCTTCTGGTACTTGTCCTGATCTGCATTAAGATCACTAATCTATCCTCACATGGTCTGCATTGACAGTTAATGAACATTCACAGACACCAATCTCTCAGTTATGTGTACTGAATACCTGCCAACATTTTCTTCCACTTTGCTTTATTTTAATCAATCATAAATCCATCTTCCCTCTTTAAAGCAAGCGTAAACTAGAGGATAGGGTAGAAAACATGCACGGTTGTCTGTTGAATTCTGAAACAAAATTCAACTGTTTGAAAAGCTTCTCCGAATTCATATGTGGGAGTTAGAAATAGCTCTGTTAATTTTATTTTTAAAGCAATCCTAAGAAAAAATCAGTTAAGTGCAGCAGGAGTAGATTTTTTAAAGCAGGAATAGATTTGCTTATGAGCAAACAGAAAATTCAAATTTTGTGCTTCATGGAATCAAAGCACAAAATTATGTAAAAAAAAAATTAAAAACAGAAATTAATCTCTTATTTCAGAAACTGACTGTGCTGGGTCACTGAGAGTTCACTGCAAAACCTCTGCAGTAACAACAAAAAAATGTAAAATAAGTTTCAAGCTATTTAAATTTTGAGACACAAAGCCTATTTGGTCAGGTTGTGATCAATTCCATGGCATCAAAACAGGACTTTTCAGATTACCTTTAAAAGCAAACACAATCAGTGAAATGCTGGGAAGACTTAATTTTTTTTTCCTTTTTCCAGTCAAACTTCTTGTCCATTTGAAAAGGCAAAGCTGTGCACATTCTATGGCTAAGAAACTTTGTTTAAAGTGAAACAGTGACACGAAATTAAATTTTATGAAAAAGATATGTGATAGGAATATAAATAACCTGCTTGAGTATTAATTTCATTGTGTCATTATTCAAAATCAAGTTGCCAATTTGAATGAATAGTCTGCATCTCTGTAGACCTGTTTATCTCCAATCAGGAAAACTAGGATTAATGGCCTCAGCACATCTTAATACAGCAGAGAAATCCTACATGTATATAAACTTGGAGAGAAGAAGACAAAAATAGATTTGGGTCTGTTGGGACAGAAAGAAGGAAGGGAGAAACACCTGGACTTGAAGCCTTCATATCCTCCCCCAAATTTTAGCATGAAAGCAAAAGCTGGGGAAAAAATACTGTCAGACTGGTAATAGTGTTCTGATGTCTTGAAAGTTTTTGAGTTATCTGCATTGAGAAAGAACATCTTCTATAAAGATGTTTTTAGAAGAACAGCATATCATGGGCTGTTTTCTGAAGCACCTTGGATTGCTAATATAATCAATTTAGGGTAAAGAGAAATTTGTTTTTTTCATGAAAAATTCAATCCTCAGGAATCAGATTATTTTCATATAGCACAATTAAGTCTGCATCACTGGACCATCATTACTGGGACATTTCCTCTAAGATTCCATAAGCCAGGTAACATTTTAGTGATTCACAGGGAAAACAGGCTAGGGTGCATGAAGAAGCCAGTGAACAACAAAAAACATCAGGGAAAATTTTTACATCTTCTTTGCACTACCAGTGCTTTATCATAAAGAGCCCAGCTAATAATTTTTGCTAAACATTTCCCTTTCCATTTGATCACTGGCTTTCTGTCACACTATCTTATGTTTTAAACTGTTCAATTCCCACCATGATCTCTTTACATGACAATAAAAGATGTAGTTCCTGTATGTCTTATCATTTTCTGACTTCCTGAAAAGAAATTTAATTTTGATTTTCTTCACAGAATTCTAAAAGGATACTAATATCCTAATATCACTTTTTTGAAGCTACATGACTTCAGAAACATACGCTAAAAGTATCTGAGGGACATAGAATTTCAAGAACTTGCAAAACTAATGTCTGAGATGGGATTAAAGGATTGCAATCTAAATCACAATTTACATAAACTATGTAATTGTTTATATTAACTATGGAATTCCTGATGTGATGTAGGGCTATTTCTTTTACTTTACTACCTCCTCCTGAAACATGTGATGAGGGATAATTCCAAAGTTATAGTAGCTCCAAATGGACCAACTTAATTCCTCCTTACTGATATATGTAGGAGAAAGGAGGGAGTCTCAGAAGAAATCCCACATAAACATGAGGGATGAAATATGTTCATCACTGTGTTTTTAGGATCTTTGTTTAGACTTAGTGGATTTGGGAATATATCACAGAGAACAGAACTGGTTTTGAGTATCTGATTACAATACCAGACAATAGGTGATTCATCATTTAATCTCAAGGGCTATCAGTGCTCCATAATCATGAAGAGATGCTGAGAGTAGGCAGCAACACAGATGGTACCCAGAAAAGAATACTGGCGTCTGCAAATGGTACACTGCAAGCAGTGAAAGAAAATAATGTCCCCTAGGAAGGAAAAAGGAAGACAATTCCCAGAACTGGCTTTTTCCACTTAGAAAGATTCATTTCAAAACAGGTATGCTCTTTACAAAATCCTTTTATAAGTACAAAATAAAAGAAACCAAACCTAATAAGTTTCAGTTGAATAATGTAGGAGACTGAATAGAAAATTAAACATTTTTAATTAGAAGGAGCAGCGGGCATCTTGTAAAAAGAATCAGTATTCATGTAGATTTTGAAAACCTGGAGAGATGATCAGGGTCAGTAGGTAAGTTTCACCAGAAACAGATCAAAGTACTTTCTGGAAATGGACTGCACAAATTGATACATTTATTGCAATGTACATAAAACAATTCAGCAGCAGACTGCTAGCACATTGGAGAACAAGATTAGAATTCAAAGTGAACTTTAAAAATTTGAGATAAACTCCAGAATAAAAGGACACTATCTAATAAAGATAAATGTCAAGTGCCCCACTGGGCTGACATAATGAACTGAACGAATGTCCCAAAGGGAATCTTACTGCTAAAGTAAAATTTCTACAGAAAAGTCTCTAAGGATTATAGCAGACTACAATAATATGAGAAAGTACATGGGAAGTCATTGAAATAATCCTTTTTTTTCCAGATGTTAAGGCCTCTGCTATAATACAACTTCAGAAATTCCAGATCAAGAAGGATGGATGTAAACTAAAGATTGCCCAAAAGAAAGCAGCACGAATAATCACAGGCTTAGAATATAACTCCTGAGATGTGAGGTGGAAGGAATTCCACTAGTTTCATGGATGAAGAGTATGAGAAAACATGCCCCTGCCCTGCATCGTGGAGGTGAGTTTAGTGTTACAGATACAGAACCACCATTTTTTGGTTTTTCTTTCTTTCTTTTTTTTGTTTTCACCTGTTGGACATCCTTAGGACACATTTTCAAACTTTTTCTAATCTCAACATAGTTAGAAATCTCCATCTGAAAACTTTGAGGGAAAAGAACTCTCTTGGTATTATGTGATTTGAAAGAAAATTCTTGAATCCACAATTCTAATATATAGCAAGCCACATATTTAATAAGGTAATCCATGAAATATATACCCTGTTGCTTATTAGGCAAAGTACATCTAAACATATTTTTTTGACTGTGAAATCACAAGTTCAGATATTTTATACAATGCACAGTACTGATTTCTATTTCTGACACAAATTAACTCTACTGGAGCGGACCAATATGCTTTAATGAGGCATTCCTTCAAAACCTACTCCATTTCTGACACATTATTTATACCCAGAAGAAGCATGAACATCTATGCAAAACACCAAAGAGACTGCACGTACATATATGTGTGCATTTGTGTGATAGAGTACAGCATAGCATACAGTACAGAGCAGAGTGGAAAGTACAGTAGGGTGTGGGGTACTGGTATTACTACATACATTTTAAATTGAAAGTAGAGTTATCTTGATTTAGCACATGATTGATTCAAAGGTGAGCAGCCTCATATTAATTTCTCCCAAACTACCTGTAGTAAATCCTCATTTGCTGTCGGAGGAACCAAGAAGGATCTTTAATGATTTCATTTTAGCTATTTTTTGATATAAATCATTGCTATTTCCTTGATGGTAGAAATCTATTCTGTTGGTATGCTTTACCTTTTGAAATTATTAAGTAGAAAGGCACATTTAGAATATGTAGAATTATGAAAGTAAATATTCTCTAAACCATACTCATTCTCAGCTCCTAGACTAAAAAAATCAAGATAGAGTAATCTTATGGCAACCCTTAAAAATATTCTTACAGGGAAATAAAAAGTAGTTCAAGCTGTGAAGCGTACTAATCACATCCTGTCTGTAAGAGTACTTGTTATGGGAAGACTAATTCATGCAATTAATAATCAGGAATGGGAAGATGGATCTGTTCTGCCTCTGTAGGGAAGTCTTCAGAAGGGCATGCCTGAGAAAGGTCATGTTAAATTTTATGTGGTTTGCCCATTCCATCAGGGTCTGTATAGGGAGAGCCAGATTTAGCAATAGCCTGATATCTTCTAAAAATATTTTCTACTCTACCCAATGTTATGGAGTTCATGCTCTTCAACATCTGCTCAGCAGAAGCTGTATCTGGTGAAGCAGAACTGGCAGCTTCCATGCAGGTAGCCCAAGCATGAGCTTCACTACTCTGGTGTGTGTTTATAAATTCAAGTTTGAAGTCATCAGTGCCAGAACAAAAATTATGGATATTTTCCCCCAAATCCACATTATGTTTACGACATGGTACACAAAACATTATTCCTCTTTCTTCATCATATTTTAACCAGGAGTATTTTGTTAGCCACATTTTTGGAAACTGATGATTCCTCTTTGTTTTCTGACGTTCCAAATCTTTCTTCTCTTTCCCTCTGTCACCAACTTCTCTGTTGCTAGAAGAATTAGTCTTGCTTTTAAATTGCTTCAGTGCTTTTATGGCTATAATTTAAAAAGAAACAACTAAATATAAAATAATTTTTATTTGATAAAATATCAGTTGTATATTTTATTTTTTAGTCCATTTTTATCTTGTTAATTTGGAACTAGAGTGTGACTTGAAATGAACAACCATGAAAGAGAACAAGGAAAGCAGACCTACTCTTAAATCAATTGAAGGCTACCAAGGATTCTTGTAAGAAATGGTCAGTTTTGATTTTGATTATTAGAAGTTTGTCAGAGTATGCAACCCATGAAGTGCCGCAGCACCAATGCTATTTTTGAAACAGGGAAGAGCAAAGTTATGAAGAGGAATTCAGAATGGTCCTTTAGTCAAAACATCTCCAGAAAATACTGCTGAAGTCACTTACTATAAACTTATTATAATGTCCATTCATACCTGGCATTAGCAGAAATGTTAACTTGGAGCAAGTCTGTAAATACATAATCAAAAACCTGAAACAGAATGCCTAAGATGCTTAATGTAGTAGCTGACATGATCTTCTTAAAATGTGCATGCCTGCAAATGATATTATTACTGCTTTCAGAACTGTATATGCGTTCTTAATGCTCTGAGATCGTTCTGAACTTTTCCCCAGTTGTTCTGAAGATAGTCAATCTTGTGTTTTGTAGGAGCAAATCCCATAGACTGACATTTTAAAAATTGTATTTCTAGATCCCATTTATCTCCTACTTTTGGCCAGCAATTTGGTGATTCTTTTAGTGCACCATTGCCATAATTATAGGTCTTTGAAAAGAAAGCAATAAATAAGCAAGAGAAAATGCATGCAGGATGGAAGCAATAAAGTGGGAAATCTATTTGTGCACTGGGAAATAACAAAAGTAACACCCTACAGATGACTTAAAATCTGACTCTCCTTACTGTGCTGTGTACGTCAAGAACCAAAATTAATGAGTACATAAAACTAATCACAGAGAGAAATGCTATTTCTAGTGCTTTAAAAGGTCTTGAGAAAAAGAGTTTTTGTATGCCACTCTTTTCTACTTTAAAAGAAGGATGAAATTTTTATATATATATATACTATATGATTTGTGGGAATGGATTGCTCCCATTGTTGAAAAAAGTGACAGTTTTTTCCATTCTACTCTAAGCATCCTGAAAGACCATAATATTAATATGAGAAGTAAGGAACATGCAGTTTAAATACATTTCCAATGTGAATGATTCTTGTAAAGAACCTAAAATCTGAGGTAGCAGCTGTGGTCCACATGGACAGCCAAATGAACTGTCCCAGGAGGTTTTTCTGACATGTGCCCAGGTACCATAAACAGAACTGCAAAGAAAAAGAGAAATATTCCTAACACACAGTAAAGATTAAAAAACTTAGGCGGACACAAAATCACAAGGTAAGGTGAAAAAGAGGTGGAGGGTTGGAAAGCTGGACCTGCAACTTGAGAAGTAAAAAGGGTATAAGGGACAAAACATTTTAACACCTCTAGAGTGCCTCCTGCTTCTTTTTAGGCATAAGGAAATCTGTGGAAATGTGCTGGTGATTAGGGAAATAGGGATCAGAATAGACCTGTGATCCACCATCAGGGATAATATTCCCTGTAAGATTGGACTTCAGTGTTTCCAACATTTTTTTTTAATTGACATGGAGAAACTGGGAATATAGAAAAAGGTGGGATCTGTTGCAGTGATGCCATAGAAAGGTGGATACAAAAGGAAGCCAGCCTGTACTACATAGGAAGCAATTTATGAAGCAACTTCTTCATATTAAGTTTGTTATCAAATGAAATCAAGAAGAAAACCAATGTTGGAAAAGCTACATTAGGTAGAATTATTTTTCATTAAAATATTGTTAAAAGGCAGTATCATTCCCTGATACACATAGTGACTAGCAAGCTTTCATATGTTTCAATAAACAGTGCAGAACTTCAAAAAAAAGCAAAAAAACTATTTAGTGAAGATATTATGACCATTAGTGAAACTGAAAACAGAAAAAAACCCCAAAACATTTAATAAGGCGCATGATAAATGGCAACAGCTTAAGTTTACACTAGACCCTGTGAACCAGGACTGTGACATTTTAAATGGAACCTGTGACATTTAAAGAGCAATCACTATCCCTCTGTTACTAAGGCAGATATACAAAAGAGACTATTTCTTAACAATACCCCAGTCAGCAGAGTATTTTCTATAGGCACTGTATAAAAATATTTCCATAAAGTGATGAAGTAGTAAGTCTCTATTAAACATTCAGATTATACACTTACACAGCTAACAAAATATTAAGAGATTGTAAACTTATACTAGAGATGACAATTATGTTACCATTTATTCCCTCATCATCAAATTTTGTCAAAACATTTGAACAGATTAATATTCCCTTCTATTTTCAATGAGAAAAATGTTTCCATAGCAGTTCCTGACTAAAGATTTGGATAATAATCCCTTGCAAATTATACACCAGACTCTGTAGCAATTGCATACGTATGAATGAGTGAAATAAACCCTGAAGGCTGAATTATATTCTTTTAACTTAAAGACTCTAAAAGGTAGTAATATGGGATACTTCTATCCTTATGTGAAAAAGATAGGAGTCTCAAAGACATGATACTTTTCATCCAAGTTGACAGACTCATCACTCCCTACAGTCAATTTCACTTGTAAATATTTGTACAATTTGCATACTCACTAATTATTACTGGTGCTGCTATATGTCCCATCTTTGCTAACTGGCAAGAATTGGGATTTTAAACTTAGAAGCACTGAGAATTAAGGTATTTTAGTTGCTGCAGAGATGTAGTGAGGGGTGAGATCCTCTGCCATGCTGACCGAAATCTTCAAATCATATATATATATATATATATATATATATATATAGTATATAGTATATATTCAAATGCACAGAAACATATACAAACATGTTAAATATGTTCCACAAATTTCTGAAATTAAATACCATACATGACTTAGTAAGAGACATAACAGGAGATATAAATTAAACTAGTGGTAGAATTACTAAGTTTTCACCTAAAAAGAGATACTTCCTCTGTCCACAGACTTAAAACTTTCATATTTTCAAGTCTCAAAAAAATACATTGAAGGTAAATAGTCTTCAAAAGATGTAAGTTAGAGATGACAAAACTATTCCTATGCTCTCGTATGGAATTCAGTCTCTATTTGCATCAAAGTCAGGCAATTACTATTCTTCAATTGTTTCTACAACAATAGTGCTTGGGGAAAGAAAGCATAATCTGTAGACATTATCCAAGGTCATCCTATAATCCTGACTCAAAAAAAAAATTACATCAAAAAATTTCAGCTGAGCTACATGCACACTTTATTATAACAGTCTGCTCCAAATCTACCAATACTGTAAAATTCAATTCACAAGTTCACAATTTGAAAACACACAGCAATGCAATATGGCCATTGGTTGTCTCTTATGCTTACATCTTAGCAGACTATTTGATAGTTTCATAAAAAAGCATTTTAAACATTTTTGGTTATTGGATATAGAATTTTTTTAAACCGGACTGGTGTCTGTTCTATCTAATTATAGAATCACTTCCATAATTATACTGAAGGTTCATAAGGATCATGCCTGTGAAAAAAGAAAAAAAACTAAAATGCTCTTGTGTGATTCAGTCATGAGATAGAGAACAAATCTGGCATTGAATCTACTTTGATCTGCTTTGTATTGCAAAACCACACAAATTGCATTCTCTGAAACAGCTTTAGAAGAAAACTGAGACATTCCATATGTGTGCTAATAGAAATGACAAGAGATGTGGTTATAGAAGATCATAGTGCTCAAGGGAATCAAAGGGGATGAGATCTAATGAATATTTTAATTTTTTTGATAAGAAAACTATGCATTCAAAAAGACTGTAAGAGAGAAAATAGTAAAATTGAATGTTATTAGCTCCATTTAAGAGTTGTCACAGCTGTTCCTATGAAAAAGCACTCTGAAGGTAATATATTAGAGCATTGTTAAAAACTTCATCAAAGAGTTAATGAAATTAATTAGTGCAGATTCATGTTGACTTTGGACAACAGCACTTGGGATAATAATAAAACAAGAAATAAAATTTTTTCTCAAATGAAAGGCTGTCAGTATGTAGGAAGGTCCAGCACAGGCTGTTTTTAGGTCCGTTGGTGCTTAGAATGGAGAATAATTTGCTTCCCTGGAGAGCCAAGTGTGCAGGACAGCACAAAGTTGTCTGTGAAGAATCGGTAGTTCTTTAAAATTTTAGATTCCTAGGAAACACAAAACTATTTCATAAGAATTCTTCCATGAATATCAAACATATTAAAGTATACTGGCACTCCCACTTTTAGTTTTAATTTTGGCAATTTGTTAAATATATTTTGAAAATATTTCCTTTTGACAGATACCAAATATCTTGTGACAAACCTGTTTACATGGTAATTTCTTCTAATATAATCCCCCCTCCTTTGTTGCTCTTTGTTTGCATTTCTAAGTAAAAATACGCTTCATGTAATCTCCATGATGCTTTAGAAAAGCCTAAAAATTCCAATTTTCAGAACAACTTCAGGAAATTTATTGTTCACTACTACTTCTATTCTAGTACAAGGAGATTGGTAGATTTATTCTATTTAGACTTGTCAAATAGCCTGTGCTCTGTGTGCTTTTTTATGTGAATTTCCACTATGAATGCTGAGAGATATGCTGGGGTAGGTAAGAATAAGAAAAAATATGATTGGCAGCAAATCTAGATCTGTTTGGAGGTTCTCCAAGGCAGGGGCTTGTTTGTTACTTTTTGGTATCTCCTTTAGAGATGCTGTTCAACAATTTCACTGCTGCTGTGCTTTAGTGTTTTTCCCCCTTTCGTTCAGTGAGAGACTAACTACTGAGATGTATATTTTCTCTTGAACATTCTATTGAAAAAGGGGAGACAGAAGCCTATGAAAAATTTTCCTGATGTTTTAGGAAAGAAAGGAGTCTATAATGAAGTGAAGTGATCACCTTAGGAAACCTAGGATGTGATTTATGCAGTCTAAAAATGCGTAAGAGACGGGAGGAAGTATTTTAAAGATGACTTGCATAGCTTGTGCCTTCCATCCTAATTCAGCTATCCAAAAAAGGTAATAGTCACCAAAAGAAGATAATTACATCAGGTATGGGACCTTATTTTGAACAATAATTCTTTCCCATTGTCTCAGAGAACAAGCAACGGCATTCTTTGACAGTCTCATGACTGCTAAGGCAAAAAATTCCCTTTTTCAGATAGTCACGCAAGTAATGTTGGGTGATTTTAGGGAATATAATACAGTCAAAAGGGAAATACTGTAAAATGATAAAGACTTCAATTGGTTTTTTGCTAATTATTATAAATTTACAAAGAAAATAGTTGTTCTGTCCTAAATATGTCAAGAATATTAAAGTTTTCAATAGACATTTTTTTTGTTTTAAGTATCTTAATCATGAATTATCTAAAACCAAAAAAACCCTTTTAAGTGAAAATGCCAATTAAACTGGTATCTGTGTTTCACTTCTATAGCACTGTAAATGATTACAAACATACAGATTTTTAGTTTCATGTTGTATTATATATGCATTACTATCAGCAGAAGAGGTCTCTACAGGAGATTTTGAAATGCTTACACACACATTCATACTCTAGAGATAAGATGATATGCCTCTCTCTACAGGAAAACTGTAAAGATCTTTCTCCCTAAAGTGGTTTTATATGCAAAAGGAAATTGGAATTGCTCTATAAATATACATGAAAAGAATTCCCCAATAAAGAATTAAACTCGACTTCATTGTGCCTTTGTGGCCTTATTACACTGGAAGAGTTAGATCTTGAATTGTAAGCACTTGTTTACACATTATATTTCACAGTCTTAGTGGCAATAATACTAACATTATAATTTTAATATGGAACACTGATAATAAAACACTCTGCAAATACACATGTAACTACTTCCCATCTCAGTTTAAAACTGCCTTACCTAAGTTACTTTGTAACATTTATACAGTCCCAAAAACTATTGCAAGTTTTTAAGCTTCCTAAGACTTAAGGTCCCATAATTAGGGGGTAGACATACAAAAAATGCATGTTTAAAAATGCATGTTAAAAAAAATTACATGTCTGAGCTAATGCTTGCAAACCACCCAGACAACAGGCACACATTGATTTGAAGAACATAATGGTTAATATTTATAATAGACTCTATATAATAGTTCCATGAAAATACTGATAATTTAAAAATTGTGTTTTAAAATAATATAGCCTAAGTTCACTGAGCTCTCAATTAGTAAAAAAAAGTAATACTTGCATATTTAAGTAAAGCAAGCATGATATACACTGTACTGAAAACCTATTACTGAGACACCTGTTAGAGGAATACTAAACATGTAGTCTTGACAATAAAAACCCCTAGGAAAGCCATTAAAAGCTTTCAACTGGTCTGTTATTTCACATTTTCAATATCCCCTCACTATGACTTTGCTTTTTTATGCAGCAGGATCTTTAACTGTAGTACAATCTTTAACAATATAGATAACTAAATATTATGTTTAGCAATACATAATAAGACAACTGACTAAGCTCCCAATTACTCTGTAGATAATCAACAGTCCTTTGGGAGTTAAAAGGAAAAAATTTCTTACCTTTAGGTGCCAGCTGCAGAAACTGTGTATGAAGTGTTGTAAGTTGTGAAATAGTTAGAGTACTGCTTTCAGAGGTTTCTATGCGTTGAAATTCTGGTGGAGGATCAGGGTCAGGAATAGGGTCAGGAACCATTTTTACATCACCGTTGATGAAGAAATCTGTTCCTTCTAAAGTCATTTCATATAAGATTTTGCTAGCACTCTCAATATGATGTCGTGCAACCTCTACCAGTCTTTCAACACTGAAAACATAAATGAAGACACCCATGAGTATAATACACAGTGTTAACAACATAGCTTTGAATTTTAATATGCTTATGCTTTTAAAGTTTTCCTAAAGTAAGAATTTCAAACCCTCTGTGTGGATTCTGTAACTACCAAAATCATTATGAAGTCTACTCTTCCTGTGGCTGCAAGAAATCCTTTGACTGCAGTCGGAAATTTATACAAAGTCAGATCTAAGACACAGAAGAGACCTGGTGGAAAAATACGAAAGCACTTCCTAGGCTGGCATACTGGAGAGGCACAATCTCCTCCTTCGAGTGCAATGAGTACAATTTATACAGGGACAGACATCAGCTGATGTCTTTGCAGATTTGGCTTGGAGTGTCAGGTCAAAGGATATGACATTCCTTAAATACTGTGTCTTTGTTAGCACATCAGGAGAGCAAATAAAACTGGCTGGAAGGAAGCAGCTTTGCATCTGAGCTATTGCCTGTTAAAGCCTTCACATCTTCCATTTATGCCTCTCTTCTTGGTCATGCCCTGACATGGATCAAGCAGCACTGTCCCAGCTATGATTCAAAAGTTAGTAGAGGCAGAAATACTTTGTAAAAGGCAAAGTCACTCCTTTCCTTTAGAGAGGAAAAGCCATTTAATAATTCAGACATTGGTCATTCTGTGTCAGACAGTCTAAAGTGCTATAGTGATCCCAAGTACATTTTATTTACTAGGACAGAAAAAAACTGTGAAGAACTTTTTTTAATGGTCCTTGAAATAATTTTGAGAAATGTAATATGTGGTGATAAGAACAAAAGATGGAGCTTTCCAGTGTGTGTAAAAAACAGGAAAGAAGCTACTGAAATGATACAGAGCTTTCTACTGAATGGAATAACTGACTGTCTGCTCAGGAATCTGCTAAACCTGTAGTCAAGAAAAAGAGCATACCATGATAATTACCCTTACAGCTACAAGCAGAACCTTTTAATCACCCAAGAAATGAGTTAGAAGCAGTCAGGTTTCTAAGATACCACTACATGAAATTATTATTTTCTACATTTTTTCTAAATTACTTCTGTATTTACTACCTTAATCTAGGTTAAAAAAAAGACCCCAAAAAAATCCTGTTTAAAATTTATACATGTTACCTTGATCTTTCCTCCAAGAAGGTGGATCCAAGCCACTTTTCCATATCTTTATAAGCCTCTTCTGCTTTAAATTTTAGATCCTCAAGAAATGCTAAAGCTTTTTCTTTTACAAGTTCTAGCCGAGATTTTGTGGCTGCCTCTGTTTAAATGGTAAAATCATAATGAATAATATTTATAAAATGTGAGGAATGTTCTCCATCTAAGCACCTAATTTAACAGCATATTTAACTGTTTTAGCTAAAAGTACCTTAGAGGATACTTGCTGCCTGGCTAGTCATTTTTCTGCAGTACAGTTAAGGCTGATGTAACTGTGGCTTCTGTACATGTTCTTTGAGCAGCTGCTATCAGTATGTTACAGAGGTAAGTGCATGACAATTTTTGTCTCCCTGTATTTTCAGAGGTAGGTACTGCATAGACGACTGATAAAACTGCTCTCTTATCACTAACAGAATAAAAGGCAAGGTACATTGTTGCAACAGAGAAATTAAATATTAAATCAATGTTAAAAACTTAGCAACTATACACAACTAGTGCTTTTGCTAGACTCTAGGTATCTGCATAAATGAAAACCACAAGTTCCCAAAAGGTAACTGGATAACAAAGCTGCAAGCAAAACTATAATTCTCAAATGCCAGCTATGTGCCTGTGCAAATAGGAAATAGTGTTCAACATGCTCAGCCAGCCTTAGGTTCTTGAGGTTTTTTATTAAATATAGGATGAAAATGAAGCATTGTCAAGAGAAAAAAAATACATGTTAATGAATTACTAAAATTCATGTTCATGCATGATCTTCAACGTATTACTATTCTTCTCATTTGGCAATTTTATTCTTGAACTGCTTTTGTATTAAACCATGATCAAAGATGTAGATGTACAAGCATTTGGTCCAAATGGATCTAAAGAAACCTTATGATTTTGTGGTTTGTTCAATAACTGCTGTTTGCCCTCTATTTTTAATAAAAAAATACTACACAATAGGTAGCCCACCAAAGAGGTACCACGTGATGATGGGCTTGCCAACAGTTGCCAAACAGAAACAATAAAAGCTGGGTTCTGTCTTCCCTTTAATGACAAAACAGTCTTTCTTCTAGTCTAAACCTATCTTTAAAAACAATTCTCAAACCATTTTCAATTTGGGACTTCTTTCTTCAAACCTCTCCTTTTGGCTGAAATGAATCATTTTGTTTGAAAGTTATTGGGTAAGACAGAAAAAGAGACAGAATGCCTGAACAATATGTAAGTTTTCGAAGAGTCTGTTCATAAAGCAGTTTGGAAGAACAAACAAAATCTATGTCCTGCTGCTTGAATCCCATATTGCTTGAAGAGGAGGGAATCAGAGAAAAAAAAGTCAATGAAATATGCAAATGGCAAAACATTCTTTCCCAGAACAACACATTTCAAATACTGAATCCAATTCAATTGAATATTGAAGTATGAGTAACAACTTATGCAAAATCTTTAGTCTCAGGATGAATATTTGCTTAGTCATGACAATTAAATTATATTAAATTATACAGAAGACAAAAGGAATGAAAATCATTTTACCACCCTTAGTATATTTACCACAGAATGACTGATGATTACCACACTAAAAGTATTTCCTTATTTCTCCAGACATAACTGACTCTCATTCTTTTTCTTTCTTATCCATCCATTTTCCCTACTGTCTCTGGTTAGTATTGACTAGCATACTAGTCAAATTAGGAATAACAATCACATAGTCAAATTAGGAATAACAATCATCCAATCAACCATAGGGCCTGAACTAATATAAGTAACCAAATAGTAACATACCCTCCTGTTTCAAGGCACTGAAATATTCTTGCTTTATTTTAACTGCCAGTTCTTCTTTCCTTAATTCTTCTGGGTCTATAGGAGCTGGAGTGGCTTTTGCTCCTGCAGGAAAACAGACCTCTCAGTCTTTAGACTTGCTTGCTTGTATCATGAAAAAATTGTGTATTGTGAAAAATTACATTTTCCGCCTTACTTGATGTGACCATTTATGAGAATGCAAAGGTGGATACTCAGCTGCCAAATGTAATTTACGTCTGCAAGTCATGCTAAGGTTAACACTGCATATAAATACCTCAGCATATACAACTGTACTAAAGTTTGTTAAATAACATCCTAAAATGTATTTCTGAGTGGAAAATCATGACTGAATGAGTGTGCCTTTCATTTGATCCTAGATGGTCAGAATGTCCTGCTTTATCCTAGTATTTACCTATTTTTTGCAACCAGAACACAAACAAATGACTTTTGAATAATACTTGTTTCTTCTGGAATAAATTCAAATTTAACAAACTATAGTAAATATGTTTTGGTAGTAGTTACCATCAAAGAAGTGAAAAGAATTATGCTATTAAAATAAAAAAAAAAAAAAAAAAACAAACCAGAAAGAAAAAGGAGATCTGTTATTTCATGCCCCTTCAAACCTGTACTTCCACCTTGTTTTGACTTACTTATCTATCAATAGATACAGTAAAGGTATTTTATCATGCTTTTAGAGATTGCATGAAATTCTGTAGCCACACAACTTTACTCAACAAAATTAAAATATTTTAATTGCTTTGTCCTAGAAGAAGAGCAGATGCAGATGTTACAGAAAAAATATAATGATATCTGCATGATACATAAGGTCAACACAAAACAAATGGTCAGTTCTAGAAGTGATAAAACTACATGTGGTAAGATGTATCACTCTGTTACCAGCCCACAGCTCCGTCCTTGAGAGCTCTCATGTTACAGGAACACTACAGTAACACTGTATTTGAAATTATATCAAAGTCAATACTTCAGTCACAAATCCATCAGTTCATACCTCATCTTCTACTAGGAAGAAGGCACAGCTTTCTGGCTGCAGTTCTGGTTTTCTGATTTCAGATAATCTTGTACCAGGTCTGAACAAAAATTTGGTTCCAATAAGCAATTCATAAACTTCAAACCAGCATGCAACAGCTGCTGAGATTTATCACAAAACTTCTCTAGAAGTCAGAAAATCTGCTACTCTCTTGGCAAAACGTCTCTAGAAGTCAGAAAATCTGCTACTCTCTTGGCTAAACTCATCTTAGTTTAGCTGAGATGCTAAACTAAGCCTAAGGCTCCCTGGGGCTCACAACTGGCAAAGTATTTGCTAGGCTAAGCTTCTGCTCACTCTGTATGGGCAGAAATAACCAGAGAGAGAGAACTGAGCACAGTGCAAAAGAAACTTCTGCCAAAGAAAAAAAAGTCAACTGTATTATGCACAATAACTCTGCAGTTACGGCTTTCTAATTTGGAGTATACAAATTTCAGGCTACCCTACACCCACAGGGCCTGAACTTCTCTCTTGTTATGTAGAATATCTTAACAGAAGATACAAAAGTTTGGGCTACAGGCATTGCTTCCTAATGAAATTATGATATATTGCAGACAAAAGGTGAAGATTACATAAACTACTATCTGCACAAGGAAATAGTTGTCAGAAAATGTATAAACAGCCTTGAATGCCACAATTTCTTCCAGCACACTGCCTGCTTTTGCTCTCTTGGAAATAAATTTTGTGTTTTCACCTGGTGGGATAGATTCTTGCCAGGCCTATGTGCAAAACCTACCTCAATAGGAATCTGCTCTTTTTTAGGACTTCAGCAGTCAAATAGGCATAATTTATTTCACTTGATAAACTAGCTTTAACTGTTCCATTCCAATGCAGAATATGAAGAAAAAATATTTACTTCCCATTTAGAATATTTACTTTTACATATAAAAACTACACATGTTTAAACAAATGTTAAACAAATGCAATTGCCATTCAAATGCCTTTCCCCTCATTTATCACTATCAGCTTTTTATAGTGATGTCACATTTTAAAAGAGAAATTATATCTAAATTAAATATGTTGTGTTATTAATTTCTGTATTATTCACATATTTACATTTCAGTTATTTCAAGCACTGCTAAAACAAAGCCTGCATTTTAAATACCTTTTTTTTTAGGAGGTGATTTGGAAGATGCATTTTTGGCAGCTTTGGTATCTCTCCCAGCCCCTTTTGAAGATTTTGAAGATTTCTGCTTTAGCTGACGTTCATTTTCTTCCTCCATTTCTCTAAACTCTATTTCAGCTGTTACCTTGACACCACAGTCACACATAGTACAGTGCATAGAATCAGCTCTGTGCAACTACTGTTTTAAATAACCTATGCTTGCTGAAAGTACTTGATGAGAAGTAGACACATTAAAAAAACAAGGGAGATATTTTAACTACTTGACTAAATTTTTATTATTTATCAAAAATAAAATTCTGCAGCAAAAACACAAGACAGAGCCATACTGAGTTTAATTCTTGCAGCCACTGTCTGTGCTTGAGAAAAACGTTAGAAAAGCAAGAATCAACAGTACACTAAGCAAGCCTAGAGCTACATTATGAAGGGGCAGAAATTAATTTCTTTTAAATGATCAAAGAGAAAATAAAAATCTAACCTAGAAACCAACCATTTGAAAATCTTACCTAATTTACTTTAAGCTATATAGAAAAAAGAATGTAACCATAGGGTCTGAATATCTGAAAGGTTTGAGCAAACACAGCATCACAGGATTAAACTTAATCCATCTTCTCACACTTCTATTGAGGGATAAGAGAAGAGTTTATCATGGAAGAAGATACATAGAGGCAACATTTGAAATATTTCTCAGTAACGGAATGAAAGGCTCCGTTATAAATATGGAGGTGCTGAAAACACACACTCCAACATTTTCCTCATAGAACTACAAACATATTAAATGGAAATATCAATGGTGGAGAAAGACATATGAAACTGAGATAAACAGTGAAAAGATGATGTGTTTAGACTGCCTACTGAATGGGGGGGCTTTGACTGTACAATCCAGAAATCTTTAAGTAAATAAAACATTCCATACCATATCTGATACTGCTGTTACTGCTGCTTGCCATGCATCAATGACAAGAGTTTTATCATCCCTGCAAGTGGGCACTTCATTTTCAGATCTGTTATCCTTAAGACTCCTCTTCTTAGTTCCACTCTTTTCTGACTCTGTATTACTTGGTGTAGGTGTTTTCAAAGAAATTAGAGGAATCCTCAAAAATAAAATATAAGGAATAATTTAGATACTGCTTTATAAAAAGTGTCAATATCTAAGTTAGAGAATACGCTGAAAGAATGGAAATGTTATTTTCAAATTTGCAATAGCAAAAAAAAGGGAGGAACTTTCCTTATGACCAAAAGTGATGAGCTGTGTATATGGCCAGAAAAATTTCCAGTTTAAGTGTAAGACCTAAAACATAATAACAGATGGATAAAATTACATCAAATGACTGTGTGATCTGCTGATGAATTCCACATTCAGACACATTATTCAGATAATTTCTTAATTCACTCTAATTAAGTTAAAAATCAGGTGTTATTACTGATGGTATTTTCTATATTGTGAAAGTATCAGGTGGAATCCCTCATCTTTTAATATGGCATTCAGTTTGGTACATCTTTATAGGTTGCTTAGACTTACATCTGTTATTACATAACAGTTAATTTGATTTACATTTACATAAAATTGATAACATTTAATTTTATTTATTGGCACAAATTTAAAATCAACTAATGTTCCACAACAATGCTTTACACAAATGAGGATTGTGCTGTAAACTATCAGCAATATAAAGGAAAGAAGGAAACATTTCTATAATAGTAGATTTCCTCCCGAGGCAGCTTTTAAAATGTTTTGCAATACAGCAATGCATTGATGAATATGATACAGGTAAATAAGTAAAAAATGAGGGATAAATGTAACCTCTAAAATTATTTGAGATTCATCATTTGACTATAATCCCTGGTTAAAAATTTCTAATTTCTCCATCCTTTGAAATATACATATATCTAATTCCATATACTCCAGAAATCTATCAGTGCATTCTATTTGTTCATTTTATGTGCTCTATTTGTTCCATTTTATGCTGCATTTCTACCTTCTTGGTTCAACTTGATCTTCCTTCTGCTCTCCATTAATAATATCTAACAATGGGATTCTAGTAAAATCCTGAGTGTCTTCTGTTGGGATTTTTCCTTCCATTGCCCTATAATAGTCATGAAGAAGTCTCTTTGTATCTTGGAAACGATCCAGTTCAGCCTGAAGAAGAATGGACAAAGAGACTGCAATTCAACATACCACAGAACAAATTTTTGTTATCACATGTTAATAGAAGCAATTCTAAATCTTAAGAATTTGAGGAGAGCAAGAAACACAGTCATATTTGTTTTAAAATTTATAATATACTGCTTACATCTATAATATATTCACACTGTCATTTCTAGGCAGCAATAAGAATCTTAATTGTTAAAATAGGAAAAGCTATTTACAGTAAAAAATGTTAAATGCATTCAATTTAGTTACAATATATTATGACGAATATATATATATTTCCCAGTAGCAAGTACACTAGTGCTAACAAATTACATGAATCTTCTTGTTCAGAAGAAATAAAGTCTTAAAAGCATAAAATAAAAAGGGTTATATGATGGAGAAAATTTTTAAAGTCATACAGTTTTTCTGTACCTAAGTAATCAACAGACTTTGAACACCTAAGTGTCGTGATCTTTTTGTGTGAATCATCTCAGAAGAAATCAAGTAAGATTCAAGAAACATTTAACACCTGTCATGTTTTGATTTATTGATTCAGTATGGTGTTAGTTTCTAACTGACAAAACAGTACTAAATATTCATGGGAAAATGTACAAAACCACATTCACAAAACAAAGGATAAAACCTTTGTGGTGTAAACCAGCACTTATCCATAAGTTAAGGAGGAAATATCTTCTAGTATAACTGTGTGCATAGAAAGGAATGAAATCTGATAAACGGCATTTATACAAATCTATGTGTTTACACAGTTACAGAGCCACCTGGGGAATATATGTAACCTCTAACAGAACACCCCACAAATGGAGAGCTCAATGAAAAAGAAGCCTATTTTTGGCTGCTTCTAAAAAGAACAGTTATTACATAAAGTCATATTTTTATTTTATATATATATTTAGTCCTGTAGTTTTAGGATTAATAATTCATTTATTTGGGGGAATATATACTAAGTAAAGCATGAAGTAATGTTTTCTATTAATTTTTTCTTTAAAAAAACAAAAGCTTATATATGGTTAATATGTATTAGTAATTTTAAACAGTTATTGTGCATGTCCACAAAGATTCATATGAATCTCTGCTGAACTCCATCATACATGCCCACGAAATTCTGTTAGAACTAGGATTGCAAAGATATAACTAGGAGAATAATAGAATATTTAAGCTCTGTAGTATAACTTTGTCTCCTTTATGCATATAGTTCAAGATGGATGTTTTTTAATATTCAGAACTATAAATATCCTAGTTACAGGACCAATGAGGTTCAGACCGTCAGCAGTTATTTGCTGTTTTGACCTCTCTTTTGTCAGTGGCCCAAAGTCTTTATTTAGGGCATTATGTAAACTCTTTGAAAACAAAGTTAACAATTTCCTTACTATAGCACTGACAATTTCACAAACTTTTCTTGAATTACCACAACACTCACATTAGATAAGAGAGTGGATCACTTTTTTATTAAATGTATAAAAATAGCAGAGAGAATTAAAGGGCTGAAACCCCACCCTAAACTGCTTAGGCCTGATTTTCTCAGCTAAATTAGCATCACAAGGCAGGTGTTTAAAACACTGTTCTCATTGTCTTTAAATTTGCCAAAACTTTCACAGAATGGTCACTTCAGTTTGCAAAAAAGCCTCTCTGGCCAGTCTAGTCAGGAATACTCCAATCCAGTTCTAAACTAATTTTACACACCTAGAACAGCAGTAACAAGGAAATCTTACTTTACTGCAGGACTGAATGGACTCTTGAAAACTTTGAAGTTACATATCTCAGTCATATTTGAAAAACAGCAGCAAATGACATCTCTATCTCAAAACATAACTTGATTCTTTAGGGATTCTTTTTTTGGTCAGCAGATAAATTCTCAGACCACATCAGTGAAATAAAATTGAGACATAGGAAATACTGTAATAGCTGAGAATGATGCAATTCATAAATTAAAAGGAAATGTCAATATGATCACAGAAGGATAAAGAGCTGTAACATTTAAGTCACAAAACTCAAGATGATTCATTGGAGCTCAAAAAATCCAAAAAGTAGCAGTATATAAGAGAGATTGAAAGTTTTGGGGGTTGAACAACAATAGTATTTTTCTTAATCTTTCCTGTATTCCAGAATTAAATGTATGGATTATCATCTCTTTTTTGTCTCTTAACTTTGTCTATAAATTCAGAAAACACATGAATATTTGCTTAAGTAATTTTTAATCTTTCACATATTTGGAGCCAACCATATGAAATTTCTCTCAGACTAACTGTAGCAGTCCATACCTGCATAATTGTAAAGAAATGGTTCATTGCAATCCCCCTACGATCTGGTAACCACCCTTCATTCATGATACCAGTACGTTCCAGCTCTGCCTCTTCCCTTCTAGTGTTACAGATATCCCAGAGAAGATCTCTTAGGTCCTAAAACAGAAAATCAAATATGGTAATTAATTATGAAAGAAAACATTTTTTTAAATTTTATTTTTATTGCCTGGGTATAGGGCAACTTTCTATCTGGGGTTTTTCCTTTATTGTTATAAATATCAACATCTGGTCAGGTCACATGCCTACAGAGGGATGACAAAAAATTTCTTTACAAGTGTGCCAGAGAGAAGAACACAAAGTTATGAGTTCAGCATGCAGGCAGCCTTGCTTTCCTCAGGCAGAGATAATCTACCTAAGCTAGACAAATATGACACTATGAATTGCTAAGCTGCCAACTGCACAAACAACTTTGCACTTGAATGGCTTGCTAATTAATATGCTAAGAATAGTACTCTCAGGGGATGGGCAATATGAAAAATAATGAGAAAATTGTGTCAGATTTCAAGTGATTTTCAAACTTGAGTCTTCCATACCAGTTTTCTCTAATGTTCATTTAATTAAGGGCTCTTCAGCTAGTGACTATGTCAAATAGCACTGTGGGGCTCACTGACAGCACTGAGGGCCTACTAAGCAAAAAACATTATGCAACTCGTTTGTTCCCTATTGCCATCTCTGCATGGATTTTGTGTGACAGCTCATTATGTGTAAGAGGTTATGGGAGAAGGGTGCTGTTAAATACAGTGCCAAGGTAGGACAAGATGAGATGTCTCCAGCTCCAGGCATTTCTACACTACCCGATCTGGGGCAGAAGAAAAGGAGAGGAGTTTAGGCTTCTGGTGAAGTGATTCCATATTCACCAGGTCTTGGTTGCAACCTATTATGTCAGATTCTGTATCTTTTCCCCTTCTGAAGACTTCAGATAAATCCACTTGTCTTCTGTGGTACAAAAAACACAAGGAAGTCCCTGGGCTATCTAATATATCAATGATGGCTACAATGTAGTCAAGATGCAGGCAATCAGATATTCATGGCTGTTCACACTGTAGAATACGCACATAAGAATATGCTGCTGGATGAAAAATATTTAAGTATATGATATGTCTATTGGCAGCAGTGAGCTGCCCCTGGCTGGGTGCCAGCTGTCCACCAAACTGCTCTATCACTCTTCCTCACAGGAAAGGGGGAGAAAATATTATTGAAAAATTCATGCATCAGGGTAATGATGAAGAGATCACTCCCCTATCACCATCATATGCAAACCAGACTTGATTTGGGGCAATTAATTTAATTTAATGACAATTAATAACAAAACAGAATGATGGGAAATAAAACCAACTGAAAACCACTTTTCCTCCATCCATTCTTCCTTCCAGGCTTAATTTCACTCCTGACTTTCCTCCTTCTTAAATGGCACAGGGAAAATGGGGAATGAATCATTAGGGTGAGTTCACGATATATTTTTATCTGCCACTCCTTTCCCTCACACTCTTTCCCTGCTCCAGGGTGAGCTTCCTCCCATGGAAAATAGTCCTCCATCGAATCTTCTGATGCAAGCCTTCCCAAGGGCTTCAGTTCTTCAACAACCACTCCAGTGTGGATCCCTTCTGTGTGTGCAGGCCTTTAGGACTGTACTGCTCCAATGTGAGTATTCCACCAGCCACAGCTCCTGTCAGGAACCTGCTCTGGCTGGGCTCTCTCCAGGCTGCTGCTCCTTCACGGCATGCCCACCTGATACAGCCTGGGTGGACTGCATGGACTGCAGGGTGGAGATCTGCTTCCCCGAGGTCCCTCCTTGGGCTTCTGTGGAACAACCTGCATCACCACAGCCTTCTCCCCAGGCCACAGGGGAATCTCTGCCCTGGTGCCTGGACCACCTCCTCTTCCTTCTTCTTCACCGTTCTTTGTGACCATAGAGCTGTTTCTCACATTTTCTCACTCCTGTCTCACAGCTAATGTTTTGTACAACTGATGTATAACTTTTTCCAGTATGTGTCTTAAACATGTAACATGAAGGATTTTACTCTTTGTCCTCATGTTATTTAAGTCACAGTTTTGATTTACTGTAAGCAGTGGAGAAAACTGCAGAGGAGTACAGTGAGTTATATTCCTCTGGCAGAAGCTAAAAGCATGATTTATGAGTATCTTCTTTTTGTCTCTCTTTTCACAATGAAGCAGCTTTTCTCTCCTTTTCTTGTAGTGAAGCGGTGAAAAAACTAAGAAAGGACGCATTTGCTCAGTCCTCCCCTATTTGGAACAAGAAAAGTAGTGATAGCAAGCAACTGATCATACTCAGTGATAGCAGTCCAATGAAAGAATTTGGAGAAATTTCTGGAAGACAGATAGAGATGTGCTGCTGAAGTGTGTTCTATCCATGGTAATTCTGTGTTTGGATATTTAGGATGTGAGCTGGTTCTGGCTGGGGAGGAGTTAATTTCTTCAGAGCAGTGACTATGGGTTATGATTTGGACTCGTGTTGGAAGCAGTGCTGACAGCACAGGGATGATTTTGTTACTGCTCAGCAGCCCTCACACAGAGCCAAGGCCTTTTCTGCTCCTCACCCCAACCCACCAGCAAGGGGGCTGTGGGTACAGGGAGCTGGGAAGGGACACAGACAGGAGAGCTGTCCCCAGATGACCAAAAGGACATGCCATACCATATGGCACCATGCTCAGTATATAAAGCAGAGGGAGAAGAAGGAAGCAGAGGGCACACTGGGGGTGTCTGTGTTTGTTTCCCAAGTCACCACTGTGTGTGAATGGACCTGGCTTTGCTGGGGATGGCCAAACACCTGCCTGCCCTTGGGGAGTGGTGGATGAATTCCTTGTTTGCTTTGCTGCTGTGCACAGCTTTTGCTTTGCCTGTTGAATTGTCTTTACCTCAGCCCAGGAGGAGCTTTCTCACTTTCACAATTCTCTCCTCCATCCCACTGGTGGTGGGTCAATGGCCGTGTGAGGCTTGAATGCAGGCTGGGGTTAAGCACAACATCAGGCCAAAGTCTTGGCTGCCCTCTGGGCTTTGGGCCTTTAAGGAATTTTACATACATCACAAAATGGGGTGGGTTTTTATATTTCCTGGTTGATACCAGAGAAATTTATTTTTCAGATATTACAGTTGGCATTTGCCAGTGTATTAGGTAGAGTCCAGATAAGATGATAGTGTTGAGGAGTCTGTGAGTTTGAAGAAAAACATTATGAAGATTGTCACTATTTAATTTACTCTTTCTTTCTAACAGCAAGGAAGGATAGCTGACAGAATTCATACATTCAGGGAGATACAATGAGCATGGCTTTAACAGCATATCAGAAGACCATCTTCACAATCACCCAGTGGTTTGGGATTCACTATAGGTGAACGGGTTATTTTAAAAAAATCTGAAAATCATATATTCACTCTAAGTGCTTAGGCTTATCACAGTATCTGAGTTTCACTGCATCATACAGAAGTATAACCTCCTCTTCACTTACCTTGAGCTGGATAATGTCAAACATGGATTTCTGTTATGAACAAAAGGCCAAAGATTTTAATTTTATCTTTTTAAAATATAGGACAGAGTGATTCCAGTCTTTTTATAACGCCATTCAGTAGAAATTAGGAATATGGATGATGATTTTTCAGTCTTCTACTCCATTCTCTCAGAATATTTCTATGGAAAAGGAGGTCCAGTGCTTTTTCCATCTCAGATGAATTAATCCATTATTTCTCAAATGTTCTCTTCAACTAAAAATGTTGTCAGTATTTCTTTTCTCCTTTTTGGGAAGCATTTCTGATGGTGCTCAACTAAAAATCATGTCTGTTCTGGAATGGAATCTGATGAATTCAAAGATTGCTCTACTTTTGCCTGATACTAAATCTGGCTCTGAATTTGTTAGGACATTTAGTTACTGCTTTTTGTGAAAAAGAACTCTCAGGACATGACCTAGAAAAGATCTAACTGAATCAAAACATCCCAAGAAATTCTATGTACTTTGTATGAATCAGTTTTAGAAAGCAGAGACTATCATACTTAATTTACAGAAAAAATAAAACACTGCCAAGATTTTTTGGATTGTGATAGAAATATTCAACTTGTAAAATCTCTAAAATCCACAAAATGTTAAAAAAAAAGAGAGCAGAGAAATATTTATTTTACAGTATACCACAATACCACAGCAAGATGTAAGAAAATTAGAGGCAAAGAACAGAGGAATAATTTTAAAGGACAGATAATGCACAAGAGGAAAAGACATAGTTTAAGAAGAACTGTAAAGAGGAAGAAAGTAGTTAATAATATGATTCATCAAGCTGATGTTATATCAAGCTTGTATACAAGGAAATAATAGTCTAGGGTATATTGTAATTTCTGTCATTTACTTACAGTAACCCTTTGGTGTAGTTCAGCTTTTGTTTCCTCATCATCTTGCAGCTCATTAGATATTGAATTAAAATCTGCTTGCCATAGAGATACAAACTCCTGCTTAAGATGTGGACGTTTCAAATAATCTTGAAATTTTTTTCTGTAAATTACAGTAAAAATAACTTTTGGGTTACAGAACAGCCCATGAAAAATACAAAATGCTAATATTAATGTAATAAGATACTATTCCTACTTACCTAATATCTGCTGTGTAATGAATTATAGTGTACTGTTCATCCCTTAGACATCTAAGTACAGTTTTGATCGTACTCATATATGTATTTTCTACCACTTCCCAGTAAGGTACTAAAAAATCAATCATCTCCTGTGAATTGTTAAAAACATCAAAATTAATTGATTTATTTCTTGGCAATTAATCTATCTGCAGCATTAGAAAATACACAAAAACATTATCTCATGAAACCAGATTATTGATTTTTTTTCACTATGTATTTCTTTTGGTTTACAGCTGATTACAGACATTGTACCAACATATACTTTTATCCTGTGATTTCTTTGGGAAAAAGTAGTCGGTCTCTAAAGGAATGTGACATTCCAGCAGAATATTCCAGTATTTGGTTTGGATATGCTCATAAAATGATGATGATACTGAATGATCACTGAGTAAGAAAATTTTGTCATTCATAATTGTTTGGGCTCCTAAAAATCTAAGCTAACTGCCTAGCGTTGCAAAAGTGATGTTTGACTGACTGACTGTTATGAAGTGTAAATAAAGGCCATGGCCAGAGGAAACCCAGCATATGTGAGCTGATTGCAGTTAACAAGAAAAACTGGTAAACATTAGGAAAACAATTACAGAACAAATTTCATATCATCATTGTCCACCCTTGAAAAATCTGCATCTCAAAAACTGCATGCAGTCCCAGCCACTCCTCTCAAAAAATTTACAGAAGAACTAGAACAGATTATAACTGGATTGGAGAACAAAAGCAACATTCAGCAAAATGAACATTTAAGAGATGCTTGTCATATCTTAAACGCCCTCAGAGGTTGATTATATAATTATTACTCATTGTATCTCTCAATATGTGAATTACTGTCACTGTGGATTAGGGTCACCAAATGATCCAAGCAAAGATCATGGTTTCAGGTGAAGAAACAGAAATATTTTTTCAGAATTAACATAATTATACAAGCTATGACAGAGAGAAGAAAAAGTAAATGGTTTCAAAAGAGCTACTAAACCAACTAAAAATCATAAGCATTCGAAGAAAAGTCCATTGAGAGCTACTAAGCACAAGATACAGAAATACAGCCATATCAGAAAAACCCTAAGTTTCAGATCACTAGAATCTTAGCAGGTGTCCTTGGGGAGAAAATATTAGGGAAAAAATATACTAGGAGAAAGATTAGTGCACACTCTCCTCATTCTTACTCTTTGTATGAGAAACACAGCTTACTCTTGCGAGAAAAAGAAAAATTACCTAGTAAGTTTGTGTTACTATTTCATAATAGTAAAAAGCATTACTGTTTTGACAGCTGTGTTATTCATGATAATTGAAAGAATTAAAAAACAAAATTAAATTTGAAAGTACAATTCCTTTTTTAATGTATTTTAGTAGCAACTGTCCTTCGTATATCTATCACAAAGTAATAGCATACTTTTTATTGAAAAATATTGAAAAAAACAACACGCAATGATGCAAAAGGTTTAGGTAGGACATACATAAAACACTAATAAAAATATACACTTTGATATTTAAGATTTTCAGTTGGAATTTAGTGTACCCGGGGAAGCGGTTCCTCTACATAAATCCATTCATCCGATCCTGGTTCAATCACTGGTGGTGCCTCAGATGAGGAAGGAGACTGATCTGTAACTGGTAAAACCTTTTCTTCTTCCTTTGTGACTGGTAAAACCTCTTCTTCATCTGTAACTGGTAAAACCTCTTCTTCTTCTGGTGGTGGTGGTGGTATTTCTTCAGCAGACCCTTGATATGAATGTGCAATTAATACTTCCAAACGTATTTTAAGTATCAATAAACAGAATTAGACATCTTTGCTACTCTCACAGGTTCAAAATAATGTAACAGATTCACTGTTTCATTACTTAGGTGCTGTTCATCAAAAACATACTAATGAATCAGGAATTCTCAATGAAGATTGGATCAGTTAACACCGAAACAAACTTGACATCCATAAATGCAAGGGCCCTAACAGGACCATCCCCAAAGGCAGAGGGAACTGGCAGACACAGTAGCTAGCTGGGAGATGTGCTCCCAGCTCATGATCATCTTTGAGAGGCCATGGAGATCAGGAGAGGTGCCTGAGGGCTGGAAGAAAGCAAATGTCACCCTGGTCTTCGCATCAGACAAGAAGGAGGACACATGGAACTACCAGTCAGTCAGTTTCATTTAAATCCTTGGAAAGGTGATGAAGCACATCATTCTGGAGATCATCTCTATCCACATGGAAAACAAGAAGCTGATCAGGAGTAGTCAGCACAGATTCACTAAAGGGAAAACACACTTGACTAACCTGATACTCTATTCTGGTTATATGAACCTAATAGTGAAGGACACCTTGAAAGCTGTGAACATAGATATGGAATTAAACTTTATTAGTTTAATATCCCAGGTATTATTTTTAATTACCCCAGGTAATAAAATTATTATTAATAATTTAAAATTTCTTTTAATTTTTAAAATTATATTAATTATTTTTATTACTCCAGGTATTCTTCCTTAGGGACTAAATAGGCCTTAAATACTTCTATATAACAGCAGGATTCTAACTAGAAAATCTTCACTTCATTTGCAACAATAGGAAGTTTGCTGTTGAATCTAGCAGGGCCATTAATCATATACCAAGCATATAAAAATCCTATGAACTAGAAACTGTGCACAGGAATAATGGCATAAAATTTTACTATTACAAGTGCTTTTCAAAGTAGATTTTTTTTTTTGTGGTAGAAGACACGTGAAGATTTTCTTATTATAGTTATGCAAAAATCTCTGGTTATTTAGAGATCACTATCACTGGTTTACATGATGCATTTGTAACCTTGGATGCTTCATTTCTTTTTCTTTTCCTATTTTTTTAAAATAATTTAAAATTATTCTTTCTTTCTGGATAATAAGGGAAAAAATGAAACAAAGATGTACCAAAATTAAATGTCAAAACCACTTATACTTATCCATATTTTTATGCTGCTACTGATATATGATATGAGATACTGACTCTTTGTTCATAAATAGCAAGTTAGACATTCTTATACAATTATGCTGTCCCATAGATGACGATGATGGCTGTAATTTTTAAACCAGGAAGAAAGGACTGAATTTAATGCTTGAATTTTTATGTGAAATTGGTCCATATACTCCGAAAAGGTGAAAACACAACAAAAAAGTTCAGGCTTCTGGTGCAGTTATCACTAACTTGCAAATCCTCAGATTTTTTCAGGGGCAGCAAAAATGTAGGTTTGACATATAATTTTATATAGTAATTATTAGTCTTAATTATAAAAGACAAAGTCTTTTGTTACTGAATTCTAGAAAGTAAGAGTATGAAAACTTACTTCTATCCTGATTTTTCACAATTTCTTCCATTATAATTTCCTTCACTGTTTCACACACAAGACTTTCTTCTGTCTCTGCATTTACTTTCACTAGATTGTTTTGTTGGACTGCAAACCATTTCTCTAATTTTGGCCATGTCTTTAGGAAGCCTGAAATCCTACAAAAATCATATCAATGTATGAAATTAAAATTTAACTAATGGAAAACAAAACATTTTCTAAAACTGATAACTAAAAGAAAAAGCAGATCATCTAATTTAACACTAAAACAACTCCACCCACATCAACCCCATCATTTTAAATATAAGAAGGTTTTCAAAATTCTATTGACAACTAATAATATATTTCTTACTCTTTCATATCACAAGCTATATTTATTTTCTAATATCACAGTTAAACCTATAGTGATGCATAATATAATAGTCTGAAACAGTTAACAGTATCAAACATTCAGAAGAAAGAATTGTTCTTTATTTTCCTCTTTGTGAAAAGTTAAATTAGTGATTAAACTAGTGATTCAATTTAAGTTAGAAAACTAAGTGGTTTTTGTAAATGTAGAAGTGGAAAATAACATTTTACAAAATCTCTAAGTTAAAGCAAGTGTATTTCACTTAAGGGCAGTCACACGTGTGACAGACCTCAGATATAAGTGCACACATAGATACACACACACACATATATATATACACAGAATGTATACGCAGTTCATGCAATATATACCTGAAAACTAAATTCCCCTTGGAACAATACTCTGGGAAATCAAACACAAGAATTCTTCTTTTCCAGGAGGATTTATATTGCGCAGAAAATGAAAATACCCTTTAGGCTCCACATTATAGAAAGGTCTAAGTAAATTCTTAATATTAGGCACTGTAAGTATTGTCCTGGAACACATATGAGACTCAGATCTGTTACACACCTAACATCTGGCTGAAGTAATATTTTTGTACTTCATATAACTTACCTATGTAGCACCTGCTCCCTGGCCAAGTCAATATTTTCTTCTAGGATTTCAGAATCTGAATTTTGATTGCTGCTTTGTTCAGACTGAGAAGCCTTTCTTTCATCAACTGTGTGGAAAACTAATAGAGAAGCATATATTCAAAAAGGCAATTATTCAGACAGTTATTCACCCAAACTAAGATAATCATTTTAAGAACAAATTCAGTGTTTCTTGATTTTACATTTCTTAACTTAAAAGTTGGGTACCACCCAACACCAGCAGGGTGTCCTGCCTCTTCCTCAGTTTAAGGGCACAGCCAATTATAGCACTAACATTTCCTAATGGATGCTTTTTAGCCATTGAAATATCCAGCTGAAGATGTGGAGCATTCCTGTGGGACTATTTCAGGCTTATCTACTCTACCAATTAGAAGGTATTTTTCCAATTTCATCCAAAGTACCTACTTTTCACAATGAACAGACATCCCACTTATCAAAAGACAAAGTACTCTCTCTTTCTGAGTCTTCTTTAAATTTTAAAAAAGCCTTTAATTCATTAGATTTTAAATTGTTCGATCGACTCTTTCTGTCATCACATTTACATCTTATGAAATAAATTCTATGTGTATTTCTGAGATTATATTAAATATAACCACATGTGACAAGTGTTTTGGCAGCATAAGGTCTTAAAATTAGCAATTTTAAGTCTCTGTACATTTATCCCCACCAGATTTTTAGCAAAAGCTCTAAAGATTTTGTCCCATCCTCACTCTTACCCATACATAAAAGCCAAATGTATATAGTGCTTTAACTCAAGCTATTTGCCATCTATCCACTGCAATGAAAACTACAAAGAAGAATCTCCTCCTAATTTGGATAACACATGACATACTCATTAAAAAATGATTGTTTCAGCAAGGTCTTAAAATGTGTGGTCTGGAAGTGAAAAAGCTCTCAAAAAGCCTTTGATGTCTTTGCCTTGTTTGACCAGAATTGACTTCAATTTCTGATCATTCCCTGACTAACTGAAGACAAGACAAAGGCAGTAATCAATAGGGAATTTATTCTGGCATTCTCAGGGAATCAATATTGGCTCATCCCTCTGTTTATAATTTCCTTTTTCCCTTTATAAGTGTGTCTCCTGAAGAAAAACACTATTTACAGACACACACTTGTAATGCAGTATATTCTGCATCTATTATAATTTGTGGTTTTTTCCTGCTGCTGTTTTATGTGATATCTAACACCACCCACTGTGCTATCTCAGCTGCAGTGGGAGTACAAATACAAAAAAGCATATAGACATGCACTTGCCCACTTTTGATCTGCCTTTGACTGAAACAAACAGAAGTATCTGAAATAACCTGGAAGTATTCAAGGTACAATTAACAAAATGACACTGTGAGATATAAAGAAATTTTTCAGTAATGCTATTTTGCATTATTAACTACAAGTTACAGATATCTGCTTGCCATTTTACTTTGTTAATAGGAGTTGGAAACTTACACTTCACGTTAGCTGCACGTTCCAGTACCAGACTGTCTGAAATATCCAATAATATAGAAACATCAAATGCAGGTGAGGTAGGAGGAGGCTGGGTAGGGGCTCTGGGATCTATAGCAAGGGACAGCTTTTCAGAAATTGGATCTTTTGCTTCTACATCAATCCCTGTATAGGATTTTTCAAATAGCTTTGCCTGATTGATTGTCATTGGAAACCCCTCCACAATCCACCCCTTCTCTGGTGATATTTGGCTAAAAGGAAATGAAGAACAAGAATTATACAGTGAAATGATAGCTTAATAATAAAACTGAAATAACAGCTTGCTCTAGCCATCATCCATTCTTAATTCAGTACATTAAATTTCCTGATGCATACAGAATATGACAGATATTATTAGACTGTAAAGTAATGGATTTTAAATCAGAAGAAAATAACATCAAGTCTAATTAAAGTGAAAAATTCGGAAACAAAATGATTTTTTGCTGTCTTGATAAATAAAGATTTCAAAACCACTCTAGAGACTGCTCAGAGGCATAATTTAAGTTTTCTCAAATAAATCTTTTGCTCAAGTAATAAATAGGAAAATCTATTTTATAATTTACAGTATACTAATGGGAGTAATACAACTTAAATGATATTAATGTAAGAACTTAAGTGCTAACTGCATTTCAGGATAGTTGAGACAATTTTCTGTCAAACGAGTAGATAAAAGCAAGCATCTATACAATTTCATACGTAATGGCTTCCAATAGGATGTCAATTAGTAATTCATCGGGAACACTTTTTCCGTTCTTCAGCCATTTCTGTAATTCAGCACCCAGTTTGGCACGCACCGACAGCTGTGGAAGAGTGCAACAGAAATATGCTCAGAATATCCATAACTGTCATTAAAAAGAGTTGTTGAAAAGTGTGTGATTCCACATTTCATATTATATACTATTTATTTATTTATTTATTTATTTATTTATTTATTTATTTATATTGGGGCTGGTGGCTGTTATTTATCAGTAACAGTTGGGGCGAGTCTATTAAGGAGAATAGACCATTTTTAAATTATAAAAAATGCCTAGTTTAATTGAAATCTCAACCTGATTTCCATGATTATACTCAAAAAAATGCTGAAAAAAACAAGATAGAGAAACTAAGGATATGAAGGCCAAGAAATTAAAATTAAGTGTTCTGATTCTCAGCTTATTCTGATATCCATTACCACTGATTATTTCATACAGCAGCACATAAATTCATTAGTATTACAAGTATTCTTTTCTATCATAGCTCCAGAAGTAATTTTGAATTAGCAGTAGGCCATAGAAATCACTGTAGAATTAAGCATTTTTAACATAAAGAAAAGAAACCTTGTCACAGGAGGAATTATCTGCTTGGCTGCAGCAAGCAGAAATACATTTCTGCTAACTCAGAAATGCCATAGAAAATACCATACCTTATGTAAATGTGAGATTTCACAAAAAATATAGAATTTTAATAATATGTACAACTCTAAACAACATGCAGAGCAACAGATTTTCACAAAAGCCCTTTTCATATTTCAGAAAATACTTGAAGTCATGTCAGTAATTCAGAATTATGAACTTAACCATTTCTACGGATGTATTTTTATAAAGTAGAAACTAAAATTTGACTACTAACCTTGGATAGGCCATCCTGACTGCTATCCAATTCAAATTCTTCCTGGATTTCTTCCTGGGATGTATCCTTTTCAACAGGACAATTGTCTAAAATAAAGTTTGAAGATGCTATTACTATCAAATTCATTATTACAGATAAAGAATAAAAGTACATGGTTTGTTATTGTTCTTTGAACAAATCAATACAGAAGGTACATAAAATTGTTAGAATCACAGGAGCATTGAGAAATTTAGGTTGGAAGCAACTTCTCCATGTCACCTGATTCAAATACAACCTTCTGCTCAAAGTGGCATCAGTTATAAGGTCCGACTAGGTTTCTCAGTTGTTTACCCCATGTGATCTGGAAAACCTACAAAGATGGAGACTATGCTGACTCTCCAGGAAATTTGTTTCAGTATTTGGCTTTCTTCATGGGGAAAAGGCCTTGTCTTGTGTCTAGGCAGAAAGGTAACAAAAAGGGCTTTTGCAGATCTCTCCACAAAAGAAGGGCCGGGGAAAACGTCTGCTGGGACATGCAAACGACTGAGGTATCCCAAGACCCTGAGACACACAGGAAAATCTGTGCAACGAGAAATACTTACCTGTGTCAAGTTCTGTGGTGGGTTCTGTGGTGGGTTCTGTGGTGGGTTCTGTGGTAAGTTCTATGGTAAGTTCTGTGGTCGGTTCTGTGCTAAGTTCCGTGCTGGGTTCTGTGGTAAGTTCTATGGTAAGTTCCGAGCTGGGTTCTGTGGTAAGTTCTGTGGTAAGTTGTGCGGCTGTGTTTTCGAGCTCCTCTAGATTTGGTGGTGAATTTGGTAAGTTCTCCTGGTCCTTGTATCAAATATGACAGGAAATGGATTAGAATGAAAATTACATTTTACAGAAAAACTAGCCTGTAAATTCAAGCTGAATCTTCCAGTCTTACCTGTCAAAACTTAGAATTAAGTCAGAAATTGAGTAAAAAAATTCAAGCATGCTTTTTTTCTTACACATTTCATTCCCATCTACCTGTTAGAGCCAAGACCAAAACTAGGGAATATACTTACCTCATTTTGCTCTCCAGAACTCTCTGCTTCCTGTGATATTATGCTGGATTCACTTTTCATTTCATTATTAAGAAAAGCTTCAATGGCCTCCTGAACCAGAGTACCAACAGATAGTACCTGAATATTGCAAACTAATACACAAAAATATTAGATAGCTAC
The DNA here is from genome assembly GCF_028769735.1 of Zonotrichia leucophrys gambelii. Lineage (NCBI taxonomy): Eukaryota > Metazoa > Chordata > Aves > Passeriformes > Passerellidae > Zonotrichia > Zonotrichia leucophrys. Next base: position 11,281,357 of record NC_088200.1, on the reverse strand, counting down.
AATATGAGTTGAGTATACATACAGAGAAACTATTACAATCAGTTAAATTAATTATTTAATCTGGGCTTCTAATGTAAATTGTTTTCAGTCTTTCTTCTCTGTAACTACTTCACAGTATCTATCGACAATCACATAGTTTCACATAGTTATCTTGCTAGTCTCTTCTAAAACCAGTATCTCCAAAGAAGTTCACCAAAAGCATTTCCCAATTCTCAACAAAGAAGTATTAACATTACAGTACAATATTAATATTACTTTCAAGTTCCAGTGTTCCTAAGTTTATTTTGAAATATAACAAAGGAATGACATGCAGTCAACCCCACCAAAATACAGATGCATCTGTGGTTCAAGAATTATTAATGCAAGGATTTTCTCAAACAATTTTAATTTAAGAGTGGGATTTTAACACAAACATTTTAAAGAATTTTAGGCAAACAAACAAACAACCTCTACCTTTTTCAATAAACTTTGCACAGGTAGTTTTTCCACTAAACATTTTTCCCAAAACACATCCCTTGACAGGAAATGAAGGAAATTCACGTGAAGATTTGGGTTTTGGAGGATAGAACATTTCCATGAGTCTACGAAGTATATGACCCAATATGTTATTATTAGGAGGAGGTTTGTTTTCACTGTTCTCTTCAGCTGGGCTCCATTCCCCTGTCATACTCTGTATAAATGACAAATTAGCAAATCTCAATATTGCTATGATCTTGCCTTCCATATTTCTAAATATACGTACTTATTTACATAAAAAATACATAAAATAATGAAATTTGAATAGCACTCAATAACAACATAGTTTTTAGAATAGAACCTCATTAAAACCTATAAATATGTCATAATCATTAAATATTTTTCAATATTCGCTAATAACTAGTTGAGAGACAAGTACTTATATAAACATTTTCATAGATTCTGTGATTCTGCCTCTGGATGGATGCCATAGAGAAAATACAACAAAAGGTTCACAAGTTAAGGACAGGAAGAAATCACTCACCAGTTACCACTATGGGCAAATAGACTCGAAAATAGACTCGACCTGGGGGAACTGGTTGAAATTACTATGAATCAAAATCAGACAGGATGGTGAGCACTAAAACAAATCCTACAAACATCGTCCTCCCAGCCCTCCCTGCTTTCCAGGCTAAACTTTATTCCAATTTGTGTAATTCCTCCTGCCCTGCAGAACAAGAGAACAGGGAATGGGGGTTAGGTTCAATTCATCATGTTGCTTCTGCTGCTGCTTTCTCCTCAGTGTGGAACCTTCATCTGCTCCAGCATGCAGTCCTTCTCACAAGAGACAGTCCTCCACCAATATACCCACCCTGAGTCCTCCTTATGGGCTACAGTTCACAAATGGCTCCAACTTGGTCCCTTTCATGGGGTACAGCCTTCCATGAACACGCTGCTCCAACATGGGATCCCCATGGGGTCACAAGTCCTGCCAGGGCCTGCTCAAGTGAGGGGCTCTCTCCATGGGCCACAGCTCCTGCCAGGAGCCTGCTCCAGTGAGGGGCTCCCTGCACAGGCTACAGCTCCTGCCAGGAGCCTGCTCCAGTGAGGGGCTCTCTGCACAGGGCACAGCTCCTGCCAGGAGCCGGCTCCAGCACGGGCTTCCCATGGGCTCCCAGCCTCCTTCAGGCACACCCAGCTGCTCTGCTGTGGCTCCTCCAGGGGCTGCAGGTGGATCTCTGCACCACCATGAGCTTCCATGGGTTAGGGTAGGATCTCAACAACAGAGCATGGAGCACTTCCTCCTCGTCATTCACCACTGACCTCAGTGTCTGCAGAGCTGTTCCTCTCACACCTTCTCACTCCTCTCTTCTCTGACATCTGCACAAAACCTTTTTTTTCTTCCTAAATATTTTATCACGGAGTTGTCACTGCTATCCCTGGTTGGCTCAGCCTGGGTCAGTGACGAGACCACCTTGGAGTCGGTGCTGGCATTGACACATGGGACATGGGGGAAGCTTTCAGCAGACTCTCAGAGAAGCCACGTCAGCAGCTCCCCAGTACCAGAACTTTGCTGAGCAAATTTAATACAGATTCCTATATCACTTCTTTAATTCCATAAACATGAAAATTAATTTCGCCAATATTATAGAATTAATCAGTAGCTGATTTTTGTACTAGAAATTCACTATCCTAATATTCTGCATTCTAAAATTGGGCAACATTATTGCCCAGTATCACTTTTAAACCTCTGAAAATTTCATTAATAAAGATTTCAAATGTATGTATATGCCTAACACACATTCAATAGAGAGAAAAAAAAAATCAAACCAAAGCCAGCAACTCAAACAAGTTCAAACTTCATTAAGGGACGGAAATATCGAGCAGAAACTTCCAGTTCATCTACCCTGAGATAAATGGAAATTTATCAATTGTATGATTTAATAGGTTTTAGTAGTAAAGATAATTTTATTGAAAATCACACTGGAAGAATGAAAGAATGTAGTCCAAAGAATGGAACACAGAACTGTACTCCAGTTTCACATCTCATAGCATAAGGAAAGTCCAGCTGTCCTGGAGTTTATGCTGCAAGAATCTAAAAGATATTTTAGTATGCAGAATAATACTAGTCCTGTATTAATATTCATTTGGTTGGAGAATATTAAACAGCTGTTTGGAAATGTGTAGACTAATAATATTTTCCATAAGACTCTAGTTTGTCTCTTCATTTTGGGTGCACAACACAGCTTTGAAGGCAAAGTCAAAGATTTCAGCCAGGAACATTCCAAGCAGGTAAAAAGGAAGAAAAAACTGGTTCACAATGAGACTAGTAAAGCATGATAAAAGATTGCACAGAGAATCTGTGAAATGTCTATCCTTGGAATAATTGAAAGTTGACCAAATGATGCTAAGCAAACTCACCTGACTCAGAAGCTGGCCTTGCTTTAAGCAAATGACCTTCACAAGCCTTTAATCAAAACCATTGTGTCATTCTATAAATTAAATATTTCATCACCATCAACAGAAGTAAACATGCTAAAGTTCCACTCAAAGATAAGGTTTTGAACTAATGTTCTGGGTAGAATATGCAACATTCTTCTGAATTTACTATCTGGACCATGTATTGCCATAGCATACATTTTACTAGTAGAACATGATCAATGTTGACTTTGAACATGTCTACTAGAACAAAAAAACCAATTATCAGTCTAAAATAAATTTAAATTAATATTAGAAGTCACTTATTTTTAATAAGTATAAACAAATAAAATAAAAATTTTTGGGTTGCACCATATCCCCTCTCTATCATCTCTCAGAAAACATACTTCTTCATGTGTAATTGAAAAGACATCCTTAACAAAACCCAAATACTTGCACTATCTGATGATTTTTCCTTAAACCTATAGGTAGAGAAGGGTCAGTTCTTTAAATTCTATTAGACCTCTAGAAAAAATTAATTCCAAGTGGAATGGGTTCCCCCACTTTTCAGTTATCTGACCCTTTTAACCAGAGGACAGCTGGACTGTACCTCTCATGAGGTAAAATAGTTTACCTTTCAGAAACAAGTTTTCAGGCATTCACGTGGGAGTTATGTAATTCATGGTCAGTACTTTTGAACAAAACCAGCAATTATTCCAGCAGTACCTAATGCTAAGCTTGGTTTTTGGCTATTGTGTTAATTTATTAAGTGATTAGCCACAACTTATAACATGGTAGTTTCAAAAACTTATTCTCACAATAAAATATAATATGTAATGTGCAATGGACTGATGGCACTGCATTTTCTTGTATTTTATCAAATACACCTGACACTTTTAGCTGGTATGCCTAATGTAGGCAAGGTATTCTTGAGAGATGCCAAACTGCCTGTTTTTTTCATAAACATTAGGAAAATCTCTACAAACATTGTGAGAATGACCAGCCAAAAAAATTTATCTAGAAGCAAGACTTTGAAAGAATTAGCTGTTCACTTCGGTTTTTAGAAGACATAAGAATGAACTGGTGCCAACAATTTCACATGTCATATGATGCCAGTTTTTGATTAATAATGATTCAGAAAGGCATAAGACTAACAACATCTGGGAATAAGTTAAATACGAAATAATTTGAAATAGCCTGGCAGGAAAAAAGAGGCCTTAAATGTATCAATAAATTTTTCTGACATTCAGTGATGTTACACTTATAGAAGATTACTGAGACTTCATAATGTAAACAAAACTATGACTGAAAAACTTAATTTTTCATTAGTGCTCTTTGTTTCCTGCCTATCTTTTATGTCCTTCTTGCTGACTTTGTGTATAACCCTTTTTTCACCAAAGAAAATAATAATAAAATTCATACATGAATTGGTATGCTGTGAATTAGGACCTTATAAAGAGATAAATCAGAAAAGCATGTGTTAAAAATGAATACAGTATGTTGAGCTTTCAGGCATTCATCACAGAAACTCATAATGGACATCTATACTCAAACAAAAATGTACCAAGTGGCTCGGGATGTAGAAAAAATTAAACATATATTGTATTTTTAAATCCCCAACAAGAAAAAGACTGAGTATTTGCCATGATTTTGTCACATTCTACTCACAAGGCTATTTGAAAAGTCTAAATATGTAGTGGGATTTAATTAATATAACCATGAATATAATTTTTAAAAAACTGTACAACACATTTTAACAAGAAACCATCAACCCTTAATCTTTCAATTTTGAAATAACACTGATGTATTGAAAAGTTGATGAAGTTAATATACCGTGAAAAATATTTACTTGTATTCTAACAGAAGATTAAGAAAAATGTCAGCCATTTCTAATAATTTCCAAAAAATGTTACTGTATTAAAACAAATAGTTCACTCAAACCAATACATCTTGCTAGAAAGCTTTCCCTCAAAATTGCTGAAATTAAGAGTTCAGGTTTTGTAACATTTCTGGTATTTCATTTTACTGTTTTTACTGGTTACATTCCATTGCATTTTCCAATCTGGTAATATTAACTATACCTTTAAATTTCAATTAGCTGAAAATTCATTGCATTGCAATTAACATGTTGGTCCTACAACTCATGAAATATAATCAAGGTTATACATAAGAACGGAATTATAACTCCTACTAACATCAAATGCAGTTTTCATACAAAACATCAGGCAATGAAAAGAAAATGCTTGTCTAAACTTGCCAACAGAACCAGTAATAGAACAAAATGCAAGATCACAACATGAAGTTTATGATTTTGAAAAAGCAAGGTGTATTATCTTCCATTACGCCTTATCAGTTTGGTGTACCTTGTATTCACCATAATCTTTTTCATCTAACAGACTGATTTTATTCAGCTCTACAAGTTGTTCTGGGCTAGGTTCATCTGACAAAGGTTGAATTGAGACTTGTTCATATATTGGTTTTCCTTTAAAAAAAAGTTCCTTCCAATCCAGCATCAGTTTAAGTGGAACACGGCTGCATAAAAATGAAAAAAGGGAAAAGAAAAAAAAAACAGTTTTAAACAAAAATTAGAAGGTTGGATATTTGACAACATCCAATAGTGTACCCAAATTTAGTAGAATTCCAATCATGAAACAAGCATATGCTAAACTAGCTATAGTTTATAATGCATCCTGTAATTATTACAGCCTCTTATAAGTGTTTGTTTCCTTTTATGACAGCTGTAGACACTTGTAGGCTTCAGTGTTTTCACAAATGTGTCATCACACAATATTTGGCCAGCAGAGCTGTGTAGTAACAGTTTTGTTATTGCTACTTTTGCCTGCCCCAAAATATTCTTTCTTTTGTGCTGTAAAGCCTCCTTACCAAAAAATATATAGAATATTTTTTTCCTCAAAGTCAAAATTAATTCAGAATTATATGAATTAAACTTTTTCTTTAGTTAGTAATTTCACTAAACTATGTGCCTAGGTTGACTATTTTACCATATACTAAATAAGCCTAAATTTATATAATTTCTATTAAATAATCATGTGTATTTCATATTGTTACACTTTTATTATTTTAACGTAAAATTACACTAAAAAGCAATAAGATTTTGGCATATTTTCTAATACTGTAAGTCTAAACCCACAGTCAAATCACTGAGTATTAATAAAAGAACCACAGCAATAACTCCCCACTCCACAATATTTGAAACACTTCTACAGCATGGGCACTTGGAGATTACTGCCTTTGTAGGACCTTCTCAAAAACCCTGTGTAATTAGGGCACGTCAGAAGAGGGAATCATAGCATGGAGGACTCAGGAGAACCTGGACTCAATTGATACTCCAAGCAGCATATATAACTTGGGAAATTCATCCTGTTTGTATTATTCTGAAGAAGTGTTCACCTAGTGAAGCAAACTAGGATGAGATGAGCACCATTCTGTTTTAACTTTTAACTAAGGAATTTGTTAATAAGAAAGGAAATCAGCAGTTCCACCAACTGTGGCACTAGTGGATTTTGGTCTCCTAAGAATTCAAGTCAGTTGAGTTTTCAAGAAATCATGCTAAGGCTGTAGCATTAGTTCACTCTGAATTACGCACCAGTCAATCCACACACAAAAATAATGCTACCATTCTCACATTCAAACTAATTACAGCTGCCATGTAAAATATCTGAGAACTACATAATTTGCTATAATGCTTAAACAAGTCTGATTAATGCAGCCTAACAGCTGTTAGTTTTGCCGAGCAGCTACATACTCACTTGTTTGTCAGTTGACGATATTCTCCTACTTTTGTCGATATATCAATGATTTGGTCTATCATTTCCCAACACATAGAATAATGCTTTTTATAGCGTGCCTGAGCTCTTTCAGCAGCAATTTTCTCATGGTATTTTCTTTCTCTGGTTATTTGTTCTTCATTATCAATAGTTGCTTGCTTTGCAAGAGCCTAGAATTGTTTTTAAGGAAAAAATTTGAGACTGCAATGAAAATGAAAGTGCAGAGGTACACAGTCCCGAAAATGAAAACTAACTTAAGAAACTAGAACAGCTTGATTCTCACCAGAGTTGCATAGCCAGCAGGCAGACTAACACATAAACAAATCTAAGCATTTTTATTCACTCTGTAAATTCCCATTTGTTTGCTTTCTAAAATAGAATAAAATAAAGGAGAAGCCCATTACTTCTTTTATGAATAACAGATTAAGACATATTCAGTCCTTGAGGGCAGTGAAATTGCAGCTTTCAGTGTAACAACCGGTTTAGAACAGGCAATTTATCTTACTAGAGTCTGATCTTCAAATAATTTCATATTATTAATGTTGTTCAATCTTTGAAAGATTTCTGGTCATGGTAGAAAATTATCAGTAGTTCCTGTAGTGGCGTGCTCCATCACCACCCCCTGTGGTGGTGGCTGAAAGCATACTTAAAGAGATGATGTGATCAAAAGCTATAGCTGCTGATTACATAGTATTCCACCTGTGTTGGAGGATTTGTATTTGCTGATCGGTTTTGACAGGAGAAAAAAAATTCTAGCATTACATTATGGCCTACCATGAGCATAGCACTTGGCAGTTTTCCACAGAATTATAAGTCATTTTAATCAACTTAAAGCTTCAAAGCAGAAATTAGTGCTCATGAGTGAAACTACTCCAGCATTTTTCAAAAACAAACTTTAACAGATCATATCTAAATGAAATTAAGAACATGATTCCTGAAATGGGAACTTAGGTTATTGTCCTGTTGCCTCTGTGAGACTGTGTCTTTTAAAACTCAGCACACAGAGAAGTCTTCCTATGAAGACATTACAATCAATATGGAAGAAAAATCAGATTTTCAGTTACTCAGCTTTATCCCTTATTACAGGACCATGGAACAATAGAATGGTTTGGGTAGGAAGGGACCTTTAGAGGACACCTAGTTCAAACCTGCTGCCGTGGGCAGGCCCAGCTTTCACTGGATCGGGTAGATTAGCTGTTCTTTCTCACTGCAAAATTCCCCCAGACTTCTAACACAGTACAAAATGCACTCAGTTCCACAGTTACAGTTACATCCTTATCGCTTATAGCTGTGACTTCGAACAAGGACAAAAGAATGTATTTATCACTAAATCATCATGTCCCTAGAAAAGTCCTGAAGTCTAACAGTTAGCAACACAAATTCCATTTTGTAACAGGAAGGTACTCTAGCACTCCTGCAGCAATTCACAGATCAATCTTTTACCGCTTCTCTGTCAAGGGCTTCCTGGAACTCCTTCCGCCGTCTTTCTTCATATTGCTTTTCCCTGAAAATTCTGTTTTGCCTTATCACCTCTTTTTCATGCCGAACGTGCATGAGTTGAGCAGCAATCCTTCGCTCATGCTGAGATTGTTTCATTAGCCTGTAAATGAGCTGCTCCTCCCGGTAAACCTTCTAAAAGATTAAAAAATAATAGTACTAAGCACAGCTGATAAACTATTTCCTAGAAAACTCATCAGTGTCTAATATGAGAAATAGAAATGCTGTCATATAATGGCATTCACCTGCTTACATGGGACATAAATTCAGAACAACATTAATATCTATTTATTGGTACAATTTGCACAAACTATGTAAGAATTCAAAATATGTCTTAACTGAGATACCCAGTAAAAATACATCTGGTCAGACTAACTCTATTTTAATGTAGTTATTTCTCATGAGCAAAGAAACCGCAGCATATTTCAAATAACAGCTTCTTATCTGAATATATACCCTTTCTTCAAATCATTAATTTAACCCTGTTACTCACCAGTCCTACTCTCAGCCATAATCTTCAGCATCCTTGAGCAATCTATTTTCTACAGATTTGAAATTTTTTCTTCTTTTGGGGGAATTGGGTAATTATATTCTCTATTCTTCCCTATTCAGCTGGCTGGGACAATGAGGAAAAATTTTTCAAAACTGAGCAAAATACAAGACTTCTGGGTAATAGTTCCAGTGTCCTTAATGGGACATGAAAATAATATACTATGCAGTACAAAAGGAAAATCATTCTGAGCTATTGCTTGAGATGTGGTCTGTATGCACAGACATTTTGAAGGCTGTGAGTTGCTATTTTTTAAAGTATTCTTGAAACATAATAGTACCTTTTCACTGTTACACTTCTACAGACTCTTCTTGGTATCTAAACTAATGCTTAATCTAACATCAAGTTTTGCCTTACTATCACAGTCTAAAACTCAATTTGAGTCCTGAACAAAAACATCAGCTTGCCTTATAAGCATTAATGCCAAATACCAATGCTACAGCAGAATTCTAGGGGAAATTTCTGATATGCTGAATATTTGCTTCTGATGCATCAAAACTGCTATGTAATCTACTCAAATTTAAGGACTTAAACTTAAACTGGGATCTGATTTGAAGATCTCAAATTCATTCTCCTAAAAACAGTGGTACAAGTAAAGTCAGTCAGTAATAATTAAAAAAAAATACACTAAAATAAAGTATCAAAATCAATTATTTTCTTTCAATCTGTTTTTTTTTATCAGCTGTCTGTGACAGAGAGGGCAAAATACCTTATGTAACTTCACCTATAAATGAAAAATCCAACTTGATTGTATATGACATTATCTATGAAAAAATTCTATGAAGAGATCTATATCTGTCCTACAGAATGGAGCCAGGATACCTGTAACAGAATTCTAATGCAAAGCATGAGTGCAACAGTTGCAATAATAAGAGAAGAACTTTCTAAATAATTTAGATATTTAATGCTGATGGTGGGGAGAAGCTAAACAAACAAACAAGCATGTAAATCTCTTTCCATAGTTTTTATGTTCCTTTCCCTAGAAATAAGTACCTTCTAATTAAATTCTGATGTCTTGAAAATATTAAGCTACTATAAAAATATCTTAATATTTTCCTTATTTTAAACAAAATGTGCGCTTTGCCCTCTGCTTTCCTAGTACTGAGTCTCAAGACAGTCCCCATTAAAAATGGGCACTCATCTCAGGCCTTAATCATAGAGTCCTTCACCTGGATGCTATATTATCTCTACAAAACTTCACTAAATAAAGACGTCATTTCAAATATGTCTTTTTTTGTTCTTTATCTGTAGCATACTATTTTTAAATTGTTTGCCTATGGAGGGAATTATCATCATACATCCAATGGAAAACAATGCAGTCATAGCAACTTCACTCCCTGTGTCACTTAATACAGCACAGGTGATGAAATTTTCCAATACTGCTGCCTACTGAAGAGTTAATCTGTCCATTTTCTCTTACCTTCATGAGCTCAAGGCAATAACAGGAGGTACAGTGCCCTTTTCTGCCTCAATTCTATCCACTGTTTCATGGTACTTAGTATTTCAATTAAGATTTCAAAGAAGAGCAGAGGTTACACAATTTACTTCCTATTGCAAGTAAATATCCTTAATTTTTTTCATTAGTTGCTCCTTACCCTCAACCACAAATTATTACAGCAGTAATAAGCCTTCACTAGTAGAAAACTGATATTGAATTCCTTATTGGCAGGGAATTGAAGGAGCCACCCCCCAACAGAGTGCTCAAACCCTAACTTGTCATGCTCAAATCATCAACTGAATGGTGCAAATTGGTCCACTGAGAAATTAAAACACCTTCTCTAGGTGAATTTCCTCTTCATAAAGGAAATTGGAAGATGCTCCTTTAGAACACTTCACAGCAGACAAAACAGATTTTCAGTGAGAAAACTGAAGAGAACTTCAGTATTTTAAGTTATCAAATACTTTGTCATACTCACTAGGCCTAAAGAGAGCCAGTAGGAAATTCTTCAGGAACAAGAAAAAGAGAAAGGCAATTAACTCAAAACTTCACAACAGACAAATAAGGATTCAGAACTCCAAACTCGTACTTTCCAAAAGGATCCTCATTGGATGGAGGAGTGCAGCATTAGTAGCTATCTTTCACACAAAAAGGAATGCAGAAAGTACTCAAGCCAAAGGCTGGAAAGTTTTGAAACTTCTGAACATACAAGGACAGAAAATAAAAACTGTAGAAAAAGTTTGTGACCTAACATTTTCTATCAACATCTCCACGGAGAACTGTGAAGTGCTGGAAGAAATCATAAATATCACAAATAGGACAACTTAGTAATACTTTGAAAAATTACTACTAAGAAAGCATAATAGACGCTTTTTTCAGTTTACCTACTTAAGACAACAGTGGCATCCAGTGGCCAAACATTAACGTGTTTACGTTTTGTGTAGCTCATACATAGTTACTATATCATGTTCTTCTATTTTTCTATTTCTTTGTTTGATTTACATAAAGGTGAGACATTTCTGTGCTGTTGTGCAGTCATAAATGACCATTTTATGACCAAAACTTGGAGCTTAGCACACACAAATCTATAGGATTGACAGGTAATAAGGTAGCAACAATTTGTTTCTCCTCCCATTTTCATATTCTCAATTTACTGCTGATAGTAAATTATGTCTGATAATTTTTTTTAATCAGAGACATAAAATCTGAACAGAGCATTAAAAATAGCATGTACAAATCACCAATAATTTGTTGAAATGGTGGAGATAAAGGTTCAGTTGGCATGAAGACACAACTGTCAAATACTTTCAACACCTGCCTATGAAAATCTGACTGGCATCATGCTGTCATGCTGTGCTCCACCTAGAGTACTGCAATGTAATTGTAAAGTATTTTCTCTCCAAAGCTCCACCTTGCAGCGTACCAAAAAACCAAAAAATTGAACAAGATTATTTTAATAAACTTTTATAAATATGAAAACACATTACAGCACTCTGAAGGGATGAAATTCCTTCCACTCTAAATGATCCCATGCCATGTTCAAGATTTATGCAGTGGAGCTAAAACTCAGACCTGAATGCACATAAACAGCTGCAATTTCAGTCAATAAACCCTTTCTGGTTCAATACTTAATAGATGGAAAAAGCAATCTTGAACTATTTTATATATTCATTCATTTTTAAAAGAAAATACTTCTGTTTGCTTCCCACTTCTTTTAAGTAACCTCTAATGTCTGAAATCTCACAAAGTTCCAACAACACAGTTTTTCCTCTGTTAATTCAGGACCAAATTACCACTAAATATATTTTCTGATATGGTCAGATTACTGTTTCAGTCAAACGCTAATTTGTCTCTCCTTCTAGTTCCTGCAGTCTGCGATTTCAATTGTTCGTATAGCAAAGCTGATTTTTCTTCCTGGGAAGCAAGGAACACTATTGCTAGTTTTCACTTGATTTGGAGCCTCTCTGGAGGCAGTCTGAGCTGCTGTATCCACCAAGTGCTCTGGAGGCCAGTAGCTATGGCTGTTAGAATCACTGGTCCACACTGCAGGGGCTGCAAGAGCTGAGAGTGCTTAAAGAGCCAGTTTTGGGACTGCGGTGATTTCAGACAGGGGGGTTGCAAAACTTGTTCATGGCCTATGCATATCAACAAGAACGTGATATAAATCTCTTTGAATAAGAACTCTGAGACAGAATTTATGCAAAGATGGACCTTTCCAAGTCAGTACTGGTGTTTTTCAAGAATATGACTGTGATAGACATTGAGCAGCACCTAGCTTCTAGATGTTTACCCCAACAAACTTTTTCTTAACATTTCCAAAAAATTTCCAGACATTAGGTGTCAAGGCTCTAAAAATATATATATGTGTGCAATAATTTATATTTTCAGAGATACTGCACATCTGAAATGCTGCTATTATGAGGTATTATTATTACTAGTATTTTTAGTATTAGCAATAGAGATAGGCTCAGCTATATATGTTCAACACATATAAGGAACTTACAGGGAAATACTAAAATAAAAAAAACCAGGAAATAAAAAAAACCCAATAAGTTACAAGGCTGTGTTTTGATAGAATAATTATAAAAGAGACAATCTGTGAAATTAGTAATCTAAAAGCTGCTTTTTAAAGGAGTAATGTGTGAAGAACCATAAAAGCCTTGTGCTTTATGGGACAGGATTTAAATGCAATGATCTGCAACATTCATTTTTAGACACAACACAGACATTCTCCAGAGACACATCTTGTATTTCATAACACATGAAACACCAAATCTCTGACCTGCAAATAAAATTTTGATTCTTTATATCTCCCAGCACAACCATTTCAGAATTCATGAGTCCAGATCAAAACCTTCCTATGACACGTTTGTAAATACAGGTTTTCAAACAAGGAATGCTATATTTTGTTGTTTTTAAATAAGAGTCTTCTTTAGAACCAGTATACAATTTGATAGCAGAGGCTGTCCAACTTTTGGGGGAGGGAGGCAGGGAATAGAAGGCAGGCCTGCAGTAGATTTTTAATAATCTTTTTTCTGCTGGCCTAATTTCATTCTTTTAAGTTTATAAGTATGATGTATGCTGTAAGGGTGGTGATGAAGAACAGCCAACCTTTCATATTTTTCTGAGATTAACATAAAAGAGATATTTAGACATAAGTGTGTATAAGTCCCTTTATCCCCTTCAAATTTTATTTAGCCATCCAGAAGTACTGGTTTCATATTCGTAAGCACATTTTAGATTACTAATTGAATGCACATGGACTATGTATTTTAGCATACAATTTCCCACCTCTTGAATCTCATGTATTGCTAACTGATCCACTAGCATTTTTCGTCGTCTCTTTGCTCGTTGCTCTCTAGCAAATGTATCTTCCTGTACACGTTTTTGAATTTTCCTTAAATATTCATCATCTGAATAAATATTTAACAGCTCAGTTCTTGTCGCTGGTATAGTTTCTAGATTTGCTTCTGGAAACTTCTGTGTTTGCAATAATTCTTGCATATCACTGATTGAAGAAAAGAAAGATTGGAATTAGCATTCTTATGGGTCTTTTCACACAGGTGCCTTTATAGTTATGTGCAAGTCTAACAAATGTAGAACATCTCTCTGTGGGCTCTGTGGCTACTTCCTGACAATGTCCACTAAGTCCAGAGGATGTTTTCAGCACTGACTTGGGCCAACTAATCATTAATTTCTTTGTCAATGGAAAGCCAAATTCCACAGAAACAGGAAATTAGGATGGCTCACAGAATGCCAAAGAAACTTGGGTTACGCCTCAATATGACCATACACTCTGAGTAGTTTTGCAGCTATTAATCACAAGTTTACACACAGAAATATCCACAGCAGTATGCAAAAGTGTCACATCTTCTGAGTAGGGCATGCATATTACCAGGGGTGGCAGAATGAAAATTAATGGCAATTAATGAACAAATAAATCAACATACAGATAAGTTTCAGGATAAAAGTTACTTCTTTTCCCTTTGGAACATGTTACTGTGTATGCAAATTCACAACCATTCCTACCTTGCTGCAAGGGTAACTGACCTTACAGACCCAATGACTGAAATGAACAGAGAAATGACTTTTAAGCCTTTCCTTGCTGCACACATGACAAAACGTAGTGAAGGAAGCTTGAGCTCTCCCTACTAACTAAAGGTAACTTCAAGACACTGCAACTGTGTTGAACCTGAAATCAGGGCTAGTGTGGCATTCACTCAAAGGATAATCATAGTTTGAACTAAAAGAAACATTATTCTTTAAGTAGCTGTCCACATAGCAGACACCCGGCAGATCCTGCCTATTCTTAAAAAAATTGGTATTCAAATGTTACCTGTTGGTCACATGGCCATGTACTGCAGAGACATTTCCTGTCATAGACTTCTCAAACTTTTCTATCTCCTTGTATACGTTCTGAAGAAGTAACACAGAATTTTATGTTTCCTTTCTCTTCACAAAGCAGGTTCAACAGAACAAGTACTAGGGAATCACTTTTAAGTCATGTTAGTACAACAGAAATGCTTACACTGAAAATATTTTAAGCATCAACTACACCAAGAATAAAGGCAAGATGATTTCCACCTTTCACCTTTCACTTCCTTCCCCTCTTCCCATTTTCTAGCTACACCTGCTTCTACCAGCCAGAAAATCTAGAATTTTGCAGCTGTTCTTTCTGCAGGATAATTCTGATTTTGCATAGGGCTCTAGCAGAGTATGTAATCCTCACCATATGGGGATTTGAAATAAGATACTCTGGAATATGATCTCATTTAGTAACTTGAATGTAACCCTAATAGTTATTCAAGTAACTGTCTTACTATAGGTTACCAAACTTCAGATTTAAAGACACCTGCTACTGTTGCCCAGTTGTAAAAAGTAATAATAGTTGCACGTCTAATGAAAATACAATCCATGAAGTTGAATTACAATCCATGAATAATTTATTTTAATTACTAGATAACGCAGAATTTTTTTTAATTGCTGCATCTCTCTTGGTTTTATTTAAGGTTATTGTCAATTTCAGCTGTTACTAGCATTTAATAAGCAGAAATTTTTATAGTGTGTTATAGAACAGTTCAAACATTATGGTGCAAAATGTTATCATGCAAATCAAAATGGAACATTGATGTTTTCATTTAATGTATTCTTTCTAGTAGACTCATAGCTACTCTTGGCAATCAAATTACTACCTATCTATTTCTTCTACATCAAAACATTTCTCAATTTCTCTTACATCAAAACAATTCTTACTTAAAAAACCCACAAAATCGTAATTGTGTAAATATTCAGCCCAGGTTTCACTGGTTGAATTGATATCATTTCGACAGTCAGCAGCTTTTGAATGGTGCAAGTAGAGTATTTGTAACCATAAATGTTCCCAGAAATTGTGGTGTTTGAGTTAATTTAATTAGCATTAAAACAGTATAGATGATAATTACCTCTGCTTCCCTTTTCTTCTTTAAGATTTTTTTGGCTTCAGAAGATTTTATGGTGGGTCTTGACGGTTGTTTTTGAATCTGTATAGTAGCTGTTTGAATCCTGGCCATTATTTCATTTTGTCTCCTTCCTATGTAATGCTGATATGAAGCAAATATAATTAAGCCAAAAATTCTCTTCCAGGAAGAAACTAGAAGAGATTATCAGGCTCCAGACTTGAGCAGATGAGCAGTGCTTTACAGAGTTTTAAGGGCTTTCATTGAGTTCTAGTTCTAGTAAGGTACCTGGTTCAGCACCGAAAATGAGAATACCAGTTTCCTGGTACAGAAACTGAGAATACCATTAGGTAACACACTAGGTAACACATTAGGTAACACTAGCAGAGATGATCAAGAAGTAACAAACATATAAATTACACTCATTTAAAGTGCACCAGACATGCAGGCAGGTAAAGGTGGAATAAAGAAGAAGAAACAGTTTTTATACAAAGAAGTCAAAGATAGTTAAAAATATATAACACATCATAAGAGGTATTCCAAAATTTTCTTTTAAAATGCTATTTTGAATATTTTGTATATTGCTTGCATTTTCTTGTCCAGATACATGAAGAGGCTTTTTTTTGCCATTCTTGTTCATGTAGTGGCAATAGAACAACTAAATAAACACAGCAAAACTTTCTCCCTTCATTAGCCACATAAAATATATATCAAATTAGTCAATAACTTCGTCGGTGTGGTTCAATACCTGGCCATTTCCTCTACATAAACTATAAACTCTGCTTTGGATGAGTGTTACCATGTCTAAAGTAATGTCTTCTTCCTTTCTTACATCATCAGAATAGCTACACAGAAGTACAAGATGTTCTGAGGCCAAAACTACTACAGATGCCCTTCTCCTGTCATTCTCCTGCTTTTGTACAATGCTCCATCTTTTCTTCACAAAAGAAGAACGACACAAAACCTTTGCAAGGACAACTCAAATGTTGTGACATGCACACACTCTGTCTTCAGATCTATAAATATTTTCCATGCTTGACAATATGCAAATACTCTCAACTTAACATGAAGTGATTTTTAAATAGGAACATTTTTAAGGTCTTATAAGAGTACATTGGCTTTATTTCCCTGCACACCTTTTCTCTGTTCTTCTATAGACATGAACATGTAGCACAGAAGCCTTCACACTGGTTTTAATTAATTCACTAAACACATAACCTTCAGAAAATACTTCATCAGGAGTCTACACAAATAACTAGTCACGTTTTCAGTGTCTTGGTCTCTTTGCTCTTCTTGGAGGTTCTGAGCTCTCAGCTGTTCTGCAAGATGCACATGAGCTCTCATCTTTTAGCATCTTGGATTTTGTTTCATTCTGATGTGGCATTACAGTTTTCAAATGTTAAACATCCAGCAGTGAAGAGTCAGAAAACAGCAGTAAACATACTAAGATACGGTAATTTTGAGACCATTGTTTCAAACTGTGTTTTTCTGTGTTAATGTACACAGAAAAACATACAAACATGTTCAAATTGAAAATCAGGACCAGCTCTGAAGAAAAGAACTTAAAGATTTGAACTTGAATAATGCCAAACTTTGTTTAGCTGACAGAAAAGGACACGTCATTGCTCTGTACAGCTCCCTCTGGAGGAGAAGTGCAGAGGGAGGTGCTATACTCTTGTCCCTTGTACCCAGTAAGATGACATGTGGAATAGAATCATAGAATGGTTTGGGTTGGAAGGGACTTTAAAGATTACCTAGTTCCAAGCCTCCTGCTCTAGGCAGGGACAGCTTCAACTAGATCAGGTTATTTAGAGTCCCATCCAGCCTGGCCTTTAACGCTTCCAGGGATGGGTCGTCCACAACTTTTCTGGGCAACCTGCCAGTGCCTCACCACCCTCACAGTAAAGAGTTTTCCTAATACTAGTCTACTAGATACTACTACTACTACTACTACCACCACCTACTTTCTTCCAGTAGTTCTTCCAGTTCTTCCAGTAGGCAGCGCCCCATTTCCTGTTATTCCATGCCCCCATAAAAAGTCTTTCTGCATCTTTCTTGTAGGTTCCCTTCAATTATGTCAGGTACTGGAAGGCTGCAATTAGGTCACTCTGAAGCCTTCTTTTTTCCAGACTGAACAACCCTGATTGCCTCAGCTTTTCCTCATAGCAGAGGTGCTCTATCACTCTAATAATCTTGGTGGCCTCCTCTGTGCTGGCTCCAGCAGGTCCCTGTGGTTCCTGTGCTGGGAGCCCAGGGCTGGATGCAGTGCTCCACGTGGGTCTCAGCAGAGCAGAGCAGAGGGGCAGAATCCCCTCCCTGCCCTGCTGCCCACGGGGCTCTGGGTGCAGCCCAGGACACGTTTGGCTCTCTGGGCTGGGAGTGCCATGGCTGGGCCATGTGCAGCCTCTCACCCACAGCACCCCAAGCCCTTCTGGGCACGGCTGCTCTGGGGCTGCTCCTGCCCAGCCTGTGCTGCTACCAGGGGCTGTTCCTATTCAGGTGCAGCACCAGCATTTGGTCCTTGTAAATCTCATCATGTTTCCATGGGCCCACTTCATGAACCTGTCCCCCAGTTCCCATCCTCCTGTCCCTCCACTCAAGAGGTTGTGGCCTGAGAAGTGAAGAATGAAGCAAAAAAAGTTGAGTATCTCTGCCTTCTCCTCTTCTTTTTGTTACCAGTTTTCCAGCATTGTTTATTGACCTTCCTTTCTGCTTAACACACCAGTAGAAGCTCTTCCTGCTATTTTTTGGTTTTGTTTTTTGCATTTATTTGCTTCCCAAGTTCAGTTCCAGCTGTGCCTTGGCCTTTATTACTCCATCCCTACAATGGTACTTCATCTCTGTACTCATACCAGCTCACCGTCCCAGCTTCAGGTGCCTGTGTGTTTGTTTTCCCAGCAGTTCCCCAACTCAGCCATGCCAGTCTCTCATCTTCCTTGCCTGATTTCTTGCTCCTGGGGATTGCTAGCTCTTGCTCACTATGGAAGAATTCCTTAAAGATTTGCCACCTCTGTTCTCCTCCCTTGTCCCTGAGGGCAGCCTCTCAGGTGATCTATCTCCCTAAAGAGCTGGAAGTTTGCTTTCCTGAAGTTCAGGGATCTACTTTACTCCTTATCTGATACCTCAGGACTAAAACACCATCAACCCATGCACCAACACCATCACTGCAGCCCAGGCTGCCTCCAGTCTTGATGTCCCAATTAACTTGTTTTATTGGTGACCATCAGATCCAATATCACATCCCATCTGGTAGGGCTGCCTATTACCTGTGTCAAGAAGTTATCCTGCATTCCAGGAGCTTCCTGGATTGCCTTGTGCTACTTTCCCAGCAGATGTCGGGTGAAGACCCTCAGCAGGACAAGAGCCTGCAAGCAGTATTGTCTCCTGTAGCTGGAGCAAGACTTTGTCAAATAGGCCTGCCTTAGTCAGGGAGACTGCAGTAAACACCAGCCACAGGGTTCCATTTTTGGCTTTGGTCTCTGATTCTTATCCACAGGCTTTCAGCCCACTCATGTCTATCCCTCAGAGACAACTCTTCACATCCAATCCACCTCTTGATATAGAGGGCAAACCCTCAGCCTCTTGTTCCTCTGCAGTCCTTTCTGAACAGCCCACAGCCATCCAGAGCCACACTTCAGTCTCAGGATTTGTCCCATGCTGACCATGGGAGGTAAGAAAGCATTTCTTTACTGAAAGTATCCAGCTTTAGATATTCAAAACTGCACTGAATGAGGTCCTGAGGAACCTGCTATAGCTGGCTTTGCTTGGAGCAGGGGGGATAAACTGAGGCTCGTTCCAACCTTTATCCCTCTCTCTATTTCTCAACCTTCCTATTATATCATTCAAATGTCTTATTCAAATTCTGAACTTATCTAAAGACAGAACATACTCTCAGTTGCTCAATTCCTTAAAGCTATCCCTCTACAGGTGAAAAGATATGTTGACTTTTCGGTACTATCTTTGCACTTGTTGGTAAACTTCTGTTTGAAGGCTATTTTTCAGAAAAAGTGCCAGAAAAAAAAAAAAAAAAAAGTGAAATTTCTCCCAGCTGAATTTAATTCATTATATATACCTTCTTAAAAACTCCTCATCCTGACAAAAAATAATGGTCTGGATATACTGAATATTACTGCTAAAAACAAGAAGGAAGTCCTTAACAGAACCTACCACATCAACACTGACTTCCTCTTAGATATTCTCTTTTCCCTTTATTTTTCTCTCTTTGTATTTCTCAGCATATGGTTGCTGTAGAATGGAGTGCAGTACAAATACATGGAGAGACATGCAACAGAATGAATCAAACCACTGTGGCACAGGACTGAACACAGTTATAAATAGGTTTCCTGGAGGGGAAATTAGTCTGAGTTGATACCTAGACTGCAATGCAGTCTGCAATCTGTACTCATTAAACAAGTAAAAAGGCAGCTGCTGAACTACTACTAGCTTTTATTATAATATTTTAACTCTGTAGAAAGCTTGAAAACAGAGCAGGTAACACAGAATGAACCAAAACAAAGAAACACAGAACACAGAAGATCAATATCCTATTGAGCTCCTGATAAGCTGTGCAAACCCACTGTATAAGACACAGCAAAGAACATTTGCTTCTTTTCCTTTTAAGTACTGGGTTTTGAATAGGAGATTTACAAAGTAAAGAGGGAAAGCACATAACATGCTTGAAAGGTACATGTAAATATGCTATCTTTTTGTATTTATACAAAACAGACATAGTGACTTACCTCTTGATTTCTACCCTCAGTAAGCTTTGCAGTTGCTGCAGGTCTCATTGCTCCCACAACTACTCCAGTGAGCTTTGCCTTCCTCTTTTTTTCTAAAGCAATATACAATTCATATAAAAGCTTTGTCGCAGCCCCATGCTGTCTTTTCATGATGTCTTGGGCCATATTCTCATTAAATTGCACACCAAGAAGGTGAAGTGTGGGTTCCAGGCGAGAAAAATTGTTAATTTTTGCATCTGCACCTCTGTATGATTAAAAACAACAACAAAAAAACCCAGAACTTAAACTTATTTTCGATTCCAACTTGCTGCATTAAGCATGGTCATGACACTTATACCAAGACAGGAGCAGAAAAAAAAACAACACACAGAGGATTTTTTAAAATAATTTGATACACACTTTGGCTTAAGTTTTGTACTGCTGTACAGGTAACTGCATTGATTAGTATGCAGTTATAACTTTTTGAAAAGACAAAGATTACATTGGATTATATAAATTCTAATGTGTGTGCACACAAAGTATATCTAATAGCAAAAGCTAATCTGCAATTGCAGCTAATGCTATACCATCCACAAAACACACAAGGAGTTTGAATGGAGTTTCTTATATTAGCTGTATCAATCCCTCATACTCTCACCAGTTAAAACATTAAAAAAAAGTGTCTGTATAATCAACTAACCTTTACAACATATTTTTTCTCCAAGAAAAACAAAGGTTAAAGCACTGCTGAAAACGAAGTCTGTGTTCTAAATGTGAAATTTACATTTGAAACTAAGATAGTGGCTTGTAGGCTAATATTTTTATTATATGTAGGTTCTCATGAAAAAGCACTCACTCAAGATCCACAGATACACAGGGCAAAACCAAATAGCAATAAATTGTCAGTTTATAACAATAAGCATATCAAATTTCATCAGACATATCCATAACTTCAGTCTGAGTCGGAAGATCCTGCTTTTTGTACTGCTCTATTGCTTGAGTTCACAATAGTTCCTTCACATGGAACAACCAGCTTTTGACGTCAGCCAAGATCCAGCATAATTCTACAGAAATGCCCAATTTTAACTGAAGACCTTCTGGTACCACAGTATTCATATTATTTCTAGATTAAACTGTCCAGGAGCTCATTATTCTCACTGTAACAGTCGATGCTTTATTTCTTACACACTGACCTGAAGCTTACAAGTATTGAGCATTTTTCTACCATTGATTCAAGGTTAAGATGAGCCCTCTTGCCAGAAATCATCTGACATGCACTGAGAAGCTCTTAACTTTTTATTCTGTAAGGCTGACTGGCTTGTTCATCTCTACTTCTCCCTCCTTGCACTCCTTGAAGAGAAGAGCAGCAGTTGCAGTTTCCTGGTCCTAAGGACTCCCCCCATCACCACAAACTTTCAAAGATTACTGAGAGTGGCCCAGCAATGACATCGGCCAGGTCACACGGCCTGGGTGAGTATATGTCACCAGATCCCATGGAGTTGCACATTTCCAATTTACTTAAATGTTCCTTAAACTGTTCCTTCTCCATGGTTGAATCTCTCTTCCTACAGACTTTCCTGTATGTCTCAGGGCCTTGGGATATCTTAGTCTTTTGCATGTCCCAGCAGACCCACATTCTCCCCAGTCTTCCTTTTGCTGTGAACATACCTGTAAAACCCCTTCTTGCTGCCCTTCTGCCTAGATATAAGACAAGACCTTTTTTTCCATGAGGGTAATCACGTAAAAAATGCATACAAATTTCATATTGAAATAAATTGCCTGGAGAAGTAGTATAGTCTTCATCATTAGAGGTTTTCCAGATCATAGATTGTAAACAACTTGTGCAAGGTAAGACCTTCCTGTTAGCTTCAAAGACTGTTAGTTTCAAGTTTCTGAGTGTGAGTTTTATTTAGCAGACTAAGATAGAGAGGGCATAAAAAAATCTCAGCCTCAGCATGGCAGATACTAATTTGAGGATCTGAGAGGGAGGCTGATGAATGAAGCCATACTCTGCCATCTTTTTGATGCAGGAAAACAACTAAGGCAGGTCCTGGATCTTCCTGCTCTCTCACATAGAGGACAGTTTCTCTTCATCCCTACCCTCCCAGCCTCTCCATCCTTAAGGCCTATATAAAGCCATGGCAGCACACCAGTCCTGGGAGCTATCCCACTGTCCTTCTGTGATTGCAATGATTACTCAGCAACTGCTCACAGGCCTCTAATTTCTTCTGTTTGATCCCCATGCTGCATGCATTACTATATAGGCACTTCAGAGAAACAGTCAGTTGTGTGGTTTTTAAAAAAATTTAATTTAGAAAAGGTGTGAATGCTTTTCCCATAATCCTGTCTCCTTAATTGCATGCATATATTAGGGTGAGCAGCCTTCTGCACTGTTTTGCTGGTCTTATTCACATCACCTTCCTCTTGCTTGCCAGTCTAGGCAGCATTTCCTCTCTTGTTTGAAACTAAACCTCTGCATCAATACTCACTCCTAGTTTAAAGCTATCCTTGCTCATTTTGCCAGGCTGTTGACAATGTGTTCCTTGTCCAACTTGGATGGGTGGATCCTGTCTCTTCCTAGCAGTCTTCCCTCTCGAAAGAGGATCCTATGACTAGGAAAAGCAAATCCCTGTGGTGCACAACCACTTTTTAACCTGTGGAACCTATCCACTCATTAAGCCTGTGCACCAGCAGAAGTGAGGAAAATAAATACTTGGACCCTCATGCTTTTGCCTCCAGGTCTCTGGCAGTAGCCTTGGTGTCCACAGACAGGAACAGCAGGGATATTAGTGCAAGGGCTGGACAAGACTCTGCAGCTCTGGGCCAAACCTCTGGCATGCAGCAAACCTCCCTGGCTGGCATGTGACATCAGCTGACGGCACTTTCATCTCCTGCAGGAGAAAGTCTCCCCCTGCTATTCCCACCTGCTCTTCCTGGTGCTCTGGGGTGGTTTAACTTCACCTGCTCAGATGTTTTGTCACACAGTGCCACCAGTACTCACCTGCTACCACTGCAATGAACCTGTTGTGCAGCTGTGGTTCAGCAGGAGGAGCAGACACCTTCCTTTTCCTCACAGAAGTTTGAGACAGGGAGAATTGACTTCTTTCATTGGAGAGAAATTCGAGTTGAGGCCTCTCACACTCTGAGTAGTTGTTCCAGTGGATTATGAGTATCATGCCCTGTCATGCATCCCCATCTTTGCTGAGGACACATAAACCATCTCCACAGAATTTCCAATCGCTTCTTGCACCTGCTGAAGTGCATCCTCACTAAATGCACCTCTCTAATCACCTGGAGACAAGAGCTCAAAGCACCCTTTTACTAAGAAGAATTGAGAAAATTTGTGAGAAGAGGCTAGAGCTTCCTAGAAGAAATAAAAGCCTCGTGAAGCTATTTCTCCCAGCCACAGCAGGTACTCTAAGAGTTACCTTAGGGGTTTTCTAATGATCCAAGAAATTCCTAAGAAATGTAGAAGTCCTAGAAACAGAGTTCAAGAACTGCTGTGTGAAACCGCTTTTTGTTGGCTGCCTTTATTACCTGCTCTCCTACAATCTGGTGGGACTTGGGATAAGAAAGAGTGTGACTACATGAGAAGTTCAAAGAACATAAAAGCAGAGGTTCAGAAGAAACAGGAAGATTTTGTACAGCCTGGAACTCTTGATGTATATGTGTACCATGGTCTGACAAAACACAGCATAAGCCAACCTCACGAATTGCATCATCAATGTATAAAAGCTCACAGATCTGCACAAGATTTTTCAACTTCCCATTTTACAGTTCTTCTTGATTATAGACATTACAGCAGATTACTTGTAAACTTATAAATTCTTACATGATCTTCAGCCAGAGCTCCGCTCAAAGCTTCATAATGTTTCTCCAACATTTTCATTTTAGTGAAAATGTTAGGGTCACTACCACAAGACAACACTGTATTCCTTACTGTACACAGATCATGGGCAGAGTTCCACTTTTCTCAATCTTAAAGACATCCTTGAAAGGCTTTTTGAACCTCTGGTTTGACCTGGTGTTTTTGTAGTTACAATTAAAATGCATGATTTTCTTGAAGAAGTATGATCAATCTCTCTGGAAATATGAAATCAATTCATGCCTCAAACAGACTTAGCTTTTGAATTGCTGAAAAATATTTTAAATCCCAATAAATTTTACAGTGCATTAGCAAATCCCAGCTACAGAAACACATATTTTGTCTACTTCATGTAAGAGACTTGTTACTTTATATAGGAGAGCAAATATTATTCATATGTACTAACCTGTTCTGTGAAAATTGTTTGAAGTCATCCTGAAGACCATATTTGTGCAGAAGTTCTCCTAGGAGGTAGCCAGTAGAAAATTCTTCTGGAAATGATCCTGGAACTAAGTTTGGAGGTTTTGTGATTGTTTGGGGTTTTTTAGATAAAATAATTAAAAGAATCCAAATGTTAATTTTAACAAAACTTGTTATCGTGTTTATAACAAAATTAAATCCAAAATTTAGGAAATTATTCAAAGAAATTTTAGGAGATTGATCTAACAGTAATAGCTTTCAAATAACAAATAAATATACTTTCTGTGTAGCTGTTTTGCAACATCAGCTTTACATAGTCATTTCCAATTTTCAGTGTTAAAATGCAAACATTGTCATAATCACCACTGAGATTGTGAAAATATCTATTAGCTATAATTACTAGATTTTTCACACAAAATGCTGATGGAAAAAAAAGCTAGCTCTAATGAATGTACTCCCCTTCATTCAATCACAGAATCACAGAATACACTGAGATGGAAAGGACCCATTAGAATTGGATCTAGCTCTTGGCCCTTCACAGCAAACGCCAAGTGTCAAACACGACGTGCCTGAGAGCATTTTCTAGACACTTCCTGAACTCTGTCTGGCTGCTGCTGTGAGCACTGCCCTGGGGAGCTGTTGCTGTGCCCAAACACCCTCTGGGGAAGAACCTTTTTCTAATATTCAAACCTAAACCTCCCCTGACACAACTTCAGGCCATTCCCCTCAGGTCCTGTCACTGTCACCACAGAGCAGAGATCAGTGCCTGCCCCTCCTCTTCCCCTCATGAGGGAGCTGTAGCTGCAGTGAGGTGTCCCCTCAGTCTCCTGGTGTCCAGACTGAACAAAGCGAGTGGCCTTGGCCACTCCTTGTTTGGCTTTCTATCCAGACCCTTCACCACCCTCACTGCCCTCCTTTGGACACTCTCTAATGGTTTCACGTCTTTCTTACTCTGTGGCACCCAAAGCTGCCCCAGCACTGGAGGTGAGGCCGCCCCAGAGCAGAGCAGGACAATCCCCTCCCTTGCCCGGCTGGTGATGCTGTGCCTGACGCCCCAGGACAGGGCTGGCCCTCCTGGCTGCCAGGGCACTTCTGGCTCCTGTTCAGCTCACCATTGACCAGGAGCTCAAGGTGCCTTTCCATGGCTTTGCTTTCCATGGCACTGCTCTCCAGCATCACCTTCCCCAGTCTATACACACAATCAGGGTTGCCCTATCCCTGATGCAGAATGTGGCACCTTATTAAACTTCATACAGCTGGTGATTGCCTATGTCTCTAACTTTTCTGAGGGTTTTGTTCCTTTCTTGCAGAACAAATGGTTTTCCAATGCCAGCGCAACAGCTGCCATTCAAAACAAAGCACTACTTTCCAAACATATTACACTAATTTTTATTCTCTAGAGTCCTTATTAGCACTTTAAGTTTGAGCACATTCCATCTCTTGAGAGCACCTGTCCCTTGTGGAGAAATAACTTCAGCTTGAAAATTTTCAGGCATTGGAATATATTGTCCAGGAAGGTGAAGGAGTCACCATCCCTGGCGGTGTTCAGGAGGTGTCTGGATCTGGTGCTGGGTGATGTGGTTTGGTGGCTCAGGGGTTATAGGGGCACTGCTGGGTGCGTGGTAGGACTGGGTGGTCTTGAAGGTCTTCTCACGGATCTACGATCCTGTAGTCCCCGCCTTTCACACGAAGACTAAACCTATACCTGCGGAGGCACGTGGCGGCGGGAAGGGGGCGAGCCCGTCAGGGGGGCGGCCGCGGGGACGCCCCTGGCACGACGGCCCGACCCTGACCCCGCTGACCCCCACTGCCCCCACGGCCAGGCTCTGCCCGTCCCCGCGCAGCGGGGCCCCACTCACCGATGCGCCGGGACAGCTTCACGTCCCGGTTGAGCCACTCGCACAGGATCTGGGACATGGCGTGAGGCACCCGCGGCCGCCGCCGCCGCCCGGCTCCGCGTCCCGTTGCCGCGGCGACCGCGGGCGGCGCCTGCCCGGCGGAGGCGGGGCGCGCGGCGGCGCGGGCGCGCAGGCGCGGCGGGCGGGCGGGCGTCCCCGGGCGCGGAGCAAGGTGAGCGCGCGGCGGGGCGGGGCGGCCCCGGGGGAGGCGCTGGGCGGGCGGGGGCTGAGGCGGGGTCGGCGCGGCGGGGCCGGGCCCGGCTGAGCCCCGCGCAGCGGGGGACGCGGCGGGGTGCGCCGGGTCGGCGCGGGCTCTCCCCAGTGTCTCGGAGTCCTGCGGGGCTGCCGGCGCGGAGCTGCCCGCTCCGGGAGCGCTGCCCGCCCCGGCTGCGCGTTCCACGTGTGTTTGTTTAAACAGCAACTTCCCCGTTCCGCCCCGAGCCCGGCTCCCGCCGTGTTTGCTCGTGAGCTGGTGGGGGTGGTGCAGGGCAGGGATCGAAAGGCTGGGAATCAGGAGGAGTATCTTCGCAGGAGGGGTGGTTAGGCGCTGGAATGGGCTGCCCAGGGAGGTGCTGGAGTCACCGTCCCTGGAGGTGTCCTAGGAAAGAAAGACTGGACGTGGCACTCAGTGCCATGGACTGGTTGACCACGGCGGTGCTGGCTCACAGCTTGCGCTAGCTCAGCCTCTAAGATCTTTTTCGACCGGATTGATTCTTGTGTTTCTGCAAAGCGCAGCCTGTCGGGAGCAGGGGAATTAATCCGGGGTGATTTTCCCAAATCCGTTCTCATAAGAGCGCACGCTGTTACTGTGCTGGCGCCGTGAGGGAAGGGGGCGGGAGAGCCGAGCGCGGCCCGGGGCGCGCCGCGCACGCAGGGCGGTGCGGGACCCTGTGCCAGACAGCTGCTCGGGCCGGAGCCCCTCCGGGACTGCCGGCGCTCAGCCCTTGTCTGCGTTAAGTCATCTTCGTTTTAGAATCACACCGAAACAGCCACGCACTGGTTCCAGTGCTGGTATTTGAAGCGTGTGTAATAAAACGCCAGAGCAACAGGGAAGAGAGCTGCATCTGGAAAATGCACTGCACATAGTGGGTATTTAAATTGGCCGGGTTTTTTTTTTTTTTTTTCCCTTGGAAAAGTTATTTTAACAGTACGGAATTGTGAAGGATTGTTATTGCTACAAAAGGGTAGGAACAAGGTGATCTAGTGGCTAATGACAGACAACAAGCTAATGATAATTTTCAAAAGTGTCAGTTAACTTGGAATGTTACAGATTCTGCTCCTTGAGAACAAACAGAATTCCTCAGATTAAATCTGTGTGCTTTGACAGAGGGTGTGCTTTGAATCAAATTAAATCCTTGAGAATAAGAATATAAATGTATAACTCACCAGGTATTTATGAATCTTGAAAAGGTCAGTGTAAAGTCAGTGCCATATGAATGAGTGAAGTAACAGAAAACTTCAAGACAGAGGAAGTACTTTTAGGAGTGATGTTTAAATTAATATATTTATATTTATATTAAATATATTTATATTTATATTCTTTTAGGTATTCAAAGTTTTGCATCTGTCTGAACTTATGAAAAGTTCAGATATATCACATGCACTTTAGGGGAAGAAAAAACTTCAGATTTTTAATATTTTTATGATTGTAATTGTTGGGTGAATCTATCATCAGAGTGTTTTTCTGGTGTTTCAGGGAGGAAAGAACAAACATTTTAGCTTCATCATGGAATTTTTCCCATGGCTCTAGAAATCAATGTATATGTATTTATGTTGATATACATAGGTATTGCTGCAAGTAGTCATTTTCAGAAGCTTATGTTACTTTAAAACATGCAAACCAGAATTGATTTATGTTAAGTATAGAACTTCTTTCCATATCACCTCTGATGTTGGAAAGCCAGTACTTCCTGTATCTTTAGATTTTTTTTGGAGTGGGGGGGAATGTATTCCTTCAAGTTCATGATCATATTCAGTGCATTTCTAAACATCTGATTTTGTTTAAAATTAACATGAGTTTTTCTGAGTTTTTCTGAGACACATGAGTGTCTGTGGAGATGACATAATAAAATCTTACTCAGATTGGCTAGAACTATGAAAAAGATGTGGAATTTCATGTTTAAATTCAGTAGTGTCTTGCTGTTTCATCTATATCTGTTTTAACAAATTAATGTAGCTTTCTTTATTCTGAGAAGTGATGAGATAAGGTATTAATAAAATTTTACTTCATTCTTTCCCTGAATTTCAGAACTTGGAAAGATGTCTGTGTTCTGCACTGTGAAAGCTGAGCCCAAAGACCATTTAAAGGAAAATAATTGCAGAAAACAAATAAAGTAAGTGTTTCTCTCATTCTACCCTTGCTGAAAACACCAGTGTTTTTAAATAATAACATTGTATACTTCCTGTGCAGTGAGTTTTTTACATCTCTGCTAGGAATGCCCCTGGGCATTACAAACTGTTTTTCACAGGACTCTGTACTTTAAATGATGTAGATTTTAGCCAGTAATACAGGGTTGTGGAATGCATGTGAATTATTCACCTAAGGCTCTGTCTTTATTGTAAACTTCATGCACCTTATTCTGGACTTGCTTTGAAAGAGGAGAAGATTGTTTACAGGCTGAATTTATTATAGTTGAAGGAATAGAAGACATCAGACAGCAACCTGTTGAGCAGAAATTGAAGTGTCAGGGATCATCTGTTACATTTCATTCCTTTTGCCCATCTGAAAGAAACTGCAGACATGAGGAGCAAAAAATGATGTGACCAAGTCTATAGCTTTTCTTACACATAAGTTTTGAATAACATGGACATAATAGTGGTATGCATAAAGAATAAAATGGTAAAATCCAGTTTTAAAGGTGAGCAAAAGAACAACCAAAATACTTCTAAATCTTCAAGATAATAAACTGTTGGGGGAATTAATTCTGCAGTTTAATACAACTAAGATTAAGAAAAGGATAATGAAACAGTACCTGAATTCTCAAATTAAATTGCATTCAGAGGGAAGCTGTGCCAACAGTAATAGCAGTAAACTAAAACAGAGTAATAAAAAAGTGTCTGTGTTAAAAAGTTTCCTTTTGTGCACCAAAATTTGCTTTTTCCTGTATCAACAAGATTGTTTATAAACATACTTCCCAAAAAATTATATTTTTTAAATGTTTTTTTTACTTGTAATGTTGTGGTTTATATTATTTGCTTGGTTTTTCTCCAAAACAAGCAAATAATATAAATGAGTAAAATGAGTAATAAACTGGGAGGAAAGAGTGAAAAGAAGCCCTAGGAGAAGTTACAAAGAGGCTAAATGGCCTCCACTCCTCCTAGGGCTTCTTTTCACTCTTTCCTCCCAGTTTATTACTCATTTTACTTTGTTTTTACTTTATGTTATTTGAATCACAAAATTCCAGAATAGTCTGTGTTGGAGGTTGGGTCCACAAGGATCATCAAGTCCAGCTCTTGAGCAAATAGGCTGCACTGGGTTTAAATCTGCCGCCTTGGCATTATTAGCACTATGCTCTGACCACCTGAGCTAATCTCAGGGTGTTTATCCCCTCTGACACTGATTGAGCATGACCTCTTTAAAACTTAGTTTTGAATTTATTTGTCCTTCACATATACCCTCTTCCGGGTCCTCATGTCTGTACTGAGGACAGAAAACTAAAAAACGCAAAAAAATCATGATTTTGTGGTTCATGCTTACCATATTTCCACAGATGGTTGCTCGGAGCATTTCCCAGCTCCATGGCCCCTGCTGGCTCTTAGAACAGCACCATGGAAGCTTGTCCTGGCTTCTGACTTGGTTTTCTCTGTTGCCACAAGACAATAGTTTTATTGAGTCACAACCCATGTAGGTCTAGCTTGGTCTCCTGTCTCTAGCAATGGTCAATAAAAGATTTTGGGGAAGAAATGGGGAGAAATCATTAGCATATACTCCATTGCCATTCAGAACTTTCTCCCTGCCACCAGTGAATGTGGTAAAGGACTTCATGCATTGACATAAGCTAATACAATTAACCTTTCCTTCCATGAACACATGCAGACATTTCTGAGTCTCTGTAAATGTTTGATATTGACAGTGATTTGTGGTAAGGGATTCCATAACTTAACCTGGCTTTGTGTGAAAAAATTAGATTACCCTTCGTTATGCAAAGAATGTTATTGTTTTGTGTATTTTGAGTTTGCGTCCTCTGCTCTTTTTTTTTTCCACAGCTCTCTAGCTGTTCTGTTATTTTTAAACAAGAACATTACCTATCTGATTTTCAGGTTGAATTGATGCTTCAACATTCTCATATTTCTGTTATCTGCACAAAAAGCACTGGGATGAGTCTGCTGTACCAGTCCTACAAAACAAAGTCCTCCACAACAAAGTCCTCCACTTCAAGCAGTTGCAGAACTAACACTTAGCAATACTAATGGGTTTTCATACAATACATATGCAAGACCTGCATTCACTGGTTAAGTAATCTCTTTATATTTAAAAAGCTTGTTCAGTACTGATAATATATAATGAGGCTTGGAAAGTTAACAGGTGTGCTGTGTGCAGGAAAATATTGTGACTGGGTGCATTGTTTTCTGTACTGCAAAATGGATTATTAGTGTGTAGGTTCACTTTGAGGGAGTCAGTAAATTACTGGGCAAGATTAAGGCAAGAGAAGTGCAGGGAAGTTTTGATGCTTTTGAGACAGGGCAAAGTGCTTCCAGTGTGAGAAACAAGTGGCGTTCTGTGGCTGACTGTTGTGATTCTTTTTTGTACTGATAACTAAGTAAGGAAGAAGATAATTTAATCTTCTTAAGCAAAATCTTTCTGGTTGCATCTGAGACAATATGGTTCCATTTAGTTCAGTTATAGCAATTGCACGTTTAAATCAAGGACTGAAGGATTTTTCAGCTTAAAGTGACAATTTTTTATCTCCAGTGGGACGTACTTGGCAGGAGTGGAGAGAGGAATATGAGTGGAATAGCATTTCAAATATCTATGCCATTTGGCTTAATTTATGAGACTACTCAGAGACTTACTAAAGCAGATGGGGGTTTGGTTTGTTTTTGTTTGTTAGTTAGTTTGATTGTTTTTTTAAAAACCCACTAATGACTTTGATTGAAAGTTTTTGGGGAGATTTTGCAGCTTTAAGGTAGACAGTGCTTAACCATTTCAAGCATCAAAAGAGTAAAATAAAGCATCAGAACAGCAAAAGCTGAGTGTAAATGGTAAAAAAAAAGAAGGAACCAAGCTGCCTGCCTGATTAAAAATTCACATAAGCAAAACAAAAGGAAGTAAGAAACTTATTAGAACCTCTCTGAATAATGAGTACATACATATCTTAAGGAAACAGTAAATTACAGGAGAAGTAGAGACTGGCATGTTGATACAGCTTTAAACAAGTGCGCGAAACAAAGGCATGAGGAATTAAGGACATTTTTATTTTGGAAACGTTGCTGTGGTTTCACTGAATTTCATTACCCATTTCTAAGCATCTCCTTCTTCTTAGTAGTTTTGGTTTGAGTTTATTACCATTTTCTTTCCTTTATGGTTATTTTTCTCAATCAGGAAGTTGGGCATTTTGGGATGAGGATTCTGTGCTTCCTTAGTGGGATAATAGGAGTAGTAGTAGGGGAAAGCAGCAGGCAAGGGATAAAAAAAGTTGATGATTAGAGAGTGGAATTGAACAAAAATTCATGGAGCAATGTGACTGGTACAGGTAGCTGGCCAAGAGGGTTCCATTAGAGATGGAACAAAGAGGATCAAGGCAACACAAATTGCATTAGTTCTGTAGCTTAAGCAGTGTCTTGAAATTCTGAGTCACTATTTCTCTGCCTTGGGAAATTGTATGTAAAACGTACTGTCAAAAGATGGTTTTAGTCAACCCCAGTAATTACACATATCCACTCACATCTGTGTCACAATACAGTCAGAACTAAAATTTTGTGAACATTTTTCTTGTAGTCATTCTTTTATGCATAGAATAGTTGTGTGCTTGGTGTAGATGAATGAAAGCTCTCTACAGCTGGCTTTTTTTAGAAAAAAGAAGGCAGTAAAATAGTAAGTAAAGTTCAGATGGTTCGTTTTTGCCATGTACAGTTTAATTCATTTTCTGGCATAGTGTTTCTGCAAGATAAAAATCCTGTTAATAAATCAGATTTTTCTAGGCTGATAAATTGTAAGTCTATAATTTTAGAGATGTATTGCTTTATAAACAATGGTCTGAAATGTTTTGAGTAGTACTTAAAATACTCTCAGGGCCTCATCAGCTAGTATTTTATCTTTTTTATTCAATAAATGCTCATTAACTGTGCACATTTGTCCTACATTCTTTTACTGTGGTTTTTGTCTAGCATTATTAAAGAATGTGTGAAATGTAACTAGAATTCTCCTGGATGTTACTGAAATGCAACTGCTTTTTCTTTCAGAAATAGTATGGCTATTGTGTACTAACAATTCTGTTCAGTTATGTTTTTAGAATATAAAAATAAGAATAGTGTCTCTGTTTTTGAAGAAGAGAAGGAATTCAAGTAAGCATAATGTAACCAAGTGATCTGGAATTTGGCTAGAATTCTAGGAACAAATGCCAGCACTTAAAAGCCTTGGATAGCTCTTTCTTGTTATGTTGAAAGGGAACATTGGTCAAGCATGCTCTACGTTGGAAGTATGCCTGGTAAAACATCAGGTTTTCAACATTGTTCTTTAATCAACAGTACTTAGCTAATTAGGGTAGAACTGATGATGTAAATAGTTAAAATCAAAGTGATTTTGATGTAGCTAGACAAAGGAAAGACTATGGGCTAATATGCCCGGTTCCTTATTTTAATAAAAAATTAGTGGTACATCATTGCATGGTAATGCTAGTACACAGAATATAACTTCTTTTCTACAGTAAAGATTTACCTTTCAAGTTGCTCATTGCTGTCCTCTTATGCCAGTATTAATTTTGCTCTCAGACTGATTCCAATAGATGTTTTCTTTTCTTCTTGATCTAATAGATGTTTTCTTTTCGTTCTTGAGTGTAGGAGTTGCTGATAATGACAGGAATAGTATTGTGCCTCTGCTTAATGGCTATGGAAATGCAATTTTGAAAAAAGTTTGAATTATTCATAAGCAGTTTCTTATTTGATTACATGTGCTCTGACTAGAAGATTTAAACAGGAATAAACAGTCTGCCTTAAAACAAGTAAAATTCTCTTTAAAAGTTTGATTTAATATAGCATGACTGAATACAGGCTGTAGTGAAAGATGAAAAAAAAGCCATCCAATTGTTCATGTTTTGAGTTGTGGCACAGATAAGCATTTTAAACAAATGACAGAAATTTAGCAACTTGTGTGGGGAAGCATTGACTGCCTTACTGTTACTGATGGATCATTTCAAATCATGAAACAGTGGAGAAAATTCTGTGATTAAACCAGTAGTAAGCCTCTGATTTTCCCCAGCCATCTCACTTATTCCCATTTCCAGTTCTCTTTGCTCTGTTGATTCTTATTCTCTCCTGCAATTGGAATTAGTCTTGCCCATATATTTGTTTCTTTCCTACTTCATATTCCTCAGGTCTTGACATCTGATGATGTGTCTTTCTTCTCCTTTTTATCTACCCCAAGCTGTCTGTCCTACCAAGGCTTATACATACATTTTATTTTTACATTCTGGATTATGTGTTCTGTCAGATTTCTAAAGTACCAGCACTAACCATTCTCTTTTCATTCTCCACAGTGATAGTAGAAACTATTAGAATTGTTCTTTAGGCAAAAGAGGCAAAAATTTATCCCTTTTGTCCATTTGAGGCATGTGGAGAGTGGGAGGCCCCAAGCCCCTTCAGTGCCTTTTCCTGGATGTACTTTGTAAGCTCTTTAATTTGAAAATGGGTGTTTGGCACCTGCCATCTGGACGGAACAGTGTCTTTGCAGATGACAGTTTTGAAATTCCTTCCCCTGAGGGATGATAGATGTCCTGCTTCATCCCAGAGAAATGTTGTATGAATGAGATTTGAAATGAAGACTAAAGAAAATAATGGTTGGGCTGTCAAGCATACACAAAAGCAGTTGGTGAATACACCAGCATTAAAAACCTTATGACTGGAAAGAGTAATCAGTTTGCTAAATACCTTGGAAAACCATTGATCACCTACCTTCAAATTTCCATAATTATGCCCATGTTCATATGTAGGTTTGCCTTATTCCAGACATATGCTCTAAGTTCTAACTCATTGTACACAGTTTATATTCAAAGTCTAGCACATCTTGTTTTGCCCTTGGGTTTAGAAGCTATTTTTTTACATTAGGATCAGCTAATTCTCAGTGTGTTTATCCTTTTATGCAGAATGAGTGCTCCCAAAGAAATTATATCAATTACAAGTTCTTTTTCAGCAGCAGAGGAGCAGCATTTATCAGAATGAATCATTAACAATAGTTGGAATGCACTCTTTTCTTCCTGCCTCTTCTGGAAACCTTACTGAATTTGAAGTATGCTTAATCTGGGCATATACTCAGGTAGATCCATCTTCATTGTCTGTAAAGAGGTGACTCTTTGTTCTTTTCAGTGGTAGTTACTGAAATCAAAGCTCATTCTGCCCTTTGTATTTTTATACCTCTTACCATACTTTTGCTTCTCTTTGGCAGTAACAGATACAGATGCTCAGGCTGCTCTATTCAAGACAGCTTTTTCAACTGCAGTTACAATAGTGGATACCTACTGGTATTAGATGTTTTCTTATACAAACACTAACAAGTTTCTAATAGCATTTCTTGTTTCTTTGTAATTCTGTTCAGTGGAAGATTTGAAAATTTACTACAGCCTTGAGTAGAATTCCTGCTATTCATAAAAATTTAATAAATTCTTCTTTCTTTTCAATTTTAATTTTTTTTAATATTTTCTGTGGCGAGAATTCTCTTGCATAATGATTAAGAAGATATGTAAGTGAAGTCAATTTAATCTGTCTTTTGGTCAGTTTACCATTGGATAGCAGCATAAATTTCTTTCATTGAAGCTGATACCTGCTGCAGATACCTGACCAATACATGCTGCACAAATCAGAAGACTCTACTGGAACAGAATAGCCCTGGTCCTCCACTTTGAGAAAGGTATCTTTCCAAGATTTAGATGTACATTTTTGTTTTCTATGAGCATATATTTCTTTATCATTGTATTTGGAATAAGAAAAGGTGCAAAGCTATAAAAGGCAAGTGCAACTAAATTTATTTTAAATCAATTAAATTTTGTGCTTTGATTTGAATTTTTTTTAATGAATTAATGCCTGATGTTGATTAAATGGGTCAGGTAAAGCACAAAAAAACACTTCTGATTTTGAAACAAGAAATAAGTGTATCTGAGAGATTTTACAGCTGATACCGCATCAAATTATATTGTATATAGGTTATGTAAATAAAATTTAATATTATGCTGCATAATGAGACATGGAACCTAAGATGCACATAATTTTGTTAATGGAGTTACACAGCTGCTGCTTGTAATTAGCTGCCTAGGGAACCTCTGTTCAACAATCCTTTTTAATGAGTGTTTTTAACAGTTTGATTCCATGGTAAAAGAAGAAATAGATATAGAATATCAAATATAACTAAAATACAAATAAATGAAGATTCCTAACAAAAATTAGGCATAGATTGTATATGGGTGCATATGCTTTTAACTAATTTTTTAAAAACACAGTGATTTTGAAAGATCTTTTGCAAACACAATGTTCAGTATTTCAAATTTTAAATAAACAAAAAAATGGCAGTAACTTTCTTACTGATGCAGTAGTTTCTTTCCCACAAAGTTACTTATTACAATAGAAAATTAAATAATTATTTTTCCCCCCTGAATTTTATATGTGACTCATGGTTTTAATCATGTTTTTCTTTCAACATGACATTGTTGGCATTTAAGTAACTACAGAGATATAACTTCTTTAAACATTTTCTGGGTCACTTCTAACTTAAGTATTCTATTATCTTTTTTTCCGTTGTCCAGTGATAGGTATTATTTGGATTTGTTTGTGCAAAAGGAAGAGAATAACATTTTTATTAAATATCTCTAGCTTACTTCTCTTGAAATAGAGGAAGTAATGTTGCTTTCCTCATGAGAGTTTTTGACACTTAGTTAATTTGTTTCTCGTCCCCTTCACTTCTGTTTTTGTGAGCTACTACTTCCAGCCTTTTTGTAAGATTAAAGTGAGTATTTCCATCCTGTGTATAACATGTCAGCATGTAGAACAGAGAGCATAATTTTTCAGTAATTGTAGCTTCTTGTTTTGTTGAGCCTTGTAATTTATTATACTCTGTTTGAATTATACAACAGAAACTTTTTAAAATGGTTCCTCTTTTCCCATTCACTTTATAGCATTTGTTTTCTCTACAATGAACATATCCTCATCAGTGAAAAAGATTTTATTGATAATTTGTTTTCAGGATCCCTTAGATTGTTCAAAGTATGCAGGTGTGGTTCAGCCATGATGATGCCATAAATTGTAATGTGGAATTTTAATTGTAATGTGGAAAAAACCACGTGTTTTGCAAGGTGAACTACTGGAAATTCAGGACAAAAATGGAAGAATATATATAAATGATGCAATTACTAAATAATGGAGGTGTCAAATCTGTATAAGTAGTTAGTTAATTGTAATTACAGTTTGGTTTAGCAAGAGATATTTGGAGATACTTCTGTTACTTGAGGGAGAAAATAGTTTAAAGTTGAGGTTTTAACTTTGGTTGTAATTTTGAGGTTTTAAATTCTGGTTTTAATCCAAATCCAGTCATAATCAGTAAAATACATATTATAGAGACCTAAGATGAATGATGATGCTTAGGAAAAATTCTGACAGGATTCTCTTAATCTGTTGAGAGTTCACTTGTTCACTTACTTTTTAACAGTCTGGGCTAAGGGGTAGTGGCCATGACCTTTAAGCATGCCGTTTAGAAATTTATGCTAACTTGTAATGGTGATCCATATTTTAGTTTTGAAAAAGTTAATCCTGTCATAAGACACTGCTTCCCAATTACCCTGATGAGAAACTTACAGTTGTTCTCTTCATCAGTATGATGCTGACCCTATCTGGCTGGTGTCTTGTCACCATTTAGACTCTGGACTATTTCCATGGAGTTGAAAGAATTGTCTCAGTTTCTAAGCTTGTTTTCAAAGTTGAAGCATAAAGCATTAAAAGAGAAAATGGAGAGAGAGGGAGAGAACAAAAATGTAAATTATTTAACTTATTATTTTGTATGCATTGTCCTTGTATGAGTCAAGAAGTTCTTAAGACAGCTCTAGATACTATGCCATATTATTCTTTTTACAAGCCTTATTCATCCTTGTGTTTTAGATAATCAGGTGTAGTGTATATTCCACACAGTCTTTTTACATTTTTAAAGCTGTAATTGTAGTTCTCTGGAATAGTATTTCAGAAATAAATAGAGTATTAATTCAAACCCTGTGGTGTGAAAGAGCAAAACTACTAAACACAAAAAATAGTATAAGACTGTTATTCTTCCATTAGTTCTATTTCAGACCCTAGCTGAATCTTATTATTATTTCTCCAGCCTCTGCTTTTTGTAATGATCCTGTCTTCCTCCCCCTTACTCAACTGATACTACTATAATTTTTACTGACCACTGTTCCTGTGAGCTTACTCAGAAAGCATACTAGCTTAATTTCTACCAGCTTTTGTTTTCTCTTATGCAAGACCTGCTTATTGTCCTTCACATTTCTTTCTGCTATCCCTCCTCTTTCTAAATTGTCTATTTCCTCACTGAAGAGAGGACTTTTTTCTGCTTTACTCAGTTGAGATTCCATTTCTCTTCATGTCTATTTCATATTTCAGAAATACTAGAAGACCAAAAATTCTTACATATGTTAATCAGTCTGTAAAACTAGTTAGATTTTCCACAAAGGGTTTGTATTACAGGTGCCTGGATATGGCACTTGGGGTGAAAATGGTGGTGCTCTGTTGACAGTTGGACTGGATGATCTTGAAGATCTCTTCCAACCCTGATGATTCTATGAAGTATGAATTTTACATCAGGCAATGTAAGTAGGAGTCCAAATCTAAATGTATGGGATACCTCCACAAAAGGAAGAAGGCAATGTGTGAGTTTAGGAGAAATAATTCTGCCCTATAATTATAGAGTCTAGCAAATCCTATCACCAGCTCTTTAACAATCTGCTGATCTACAGCAGCCAAAAAAAAATATTTACAACAAAAAAGTTATGTGTAATATTTAACTTGGTTAAATATTACATATTACTTTAATTATTAACATCAAAGAAGTTAAGCCTAAGATCCTAAAATGCCATACTTTTGATTTGATGAAATATTGTCATTACTGACAGCTTAAAAATGCAGGTATATCACTGTTACAATTTTGTTAAGATAAACAGAAATCTGCTAGCAAACTGCTTAATAGACTTGGATTTATCACAGTGTTCTCAAAAACTACCAAGGTATGATAAGCATTTTCATTATGTAATATGAAACACATATATTTTTTTATTGCTGGCACATCGAAAGCTTGGAAACGTTTCACCACCTTCAAGCCAGCAAGTATGTAAAGCAGTAAGATAAAATCATTAATAATCAAGTTCAGGATAGCGATTACACAACCGTTAGTGAAGTAATTCTCATTAAAGCAGCTTTTCTGGATAGGACGTGCCTCACAGAACAGGAATGCCACTTTCCCAGAGCAGGTCAGCAAGGACTAGTAACCCTGAATGTGAACAAACTGGAGCAAGAGGCTCTGATTAATTTTCTTTGGGGAAAAAAAAATCACCTTTTTTTTTAGAATCTTAGGTATGAAGCTGTGGGGAGAAAAAAAATCAGTAAAATAATAAAATAGATGAAGCACAAGCTTCTGACTGCATTTCAGACTCCATTCATAAGCAATGAAAAATAAAGTGTTTTGAGAGGCAATAAAGAATTAAAGGAAGTGAGTTCTATTTGTTTAGCTAGAGAACACTGATATATTTCCTTACTCAGTCCTTAACATGTAAAAATTTTAAGAAGTGATTTAATGATTAATTATTTTAATGGGAAAATGACCATATTTGCCATATCCCAGTCACACAGACTTAGAGGCTTAAAGTGACCTTGTTTTCATACTCCAGTAATATACCTGTTTATATTGTTACAGCTTCTGAGCAGAGCAGATATGTAGTAGTTGCTTGTTGAGAAACAATGTAATCTGCTTAAAAGCATTTCTGTTTTCTTCTGATATATTGGCTGCAGTACTGTAACAGTGAGTGTGAAGATTTGCTTTCAGTCAAGTTGTAAACTTGGGAAATTTTTTTCATATATGTGAACGGTTTTATTTCTGTTCTTATACAACTTAGATTTTTTTTATTTACAATTTTAAATTTGGTATAATATGAAATTCTGTCTTTTTAGATTATGGGGCTTCCCCCCCCCCCCAAATTTGGGAGTTTGTTCATTATTTAATCCATTTCAGGCTGTTTTTTTAAAGAAAATAAAATCAAATGCTGTGACACAAAACAGTAGTCCTTGCAACAAAATGACAGCAGCTAAATCACTAGGAACCAGTTTGACTTGACATTATGATCAATATGCTGGATCTCATTTGTGACAGGTGTGGTCCTTTTGTTGCTTGTATAGGCAGATTATGTGTTTAAATGAAGTAGAAAATTATATGTTGTAATTTATAGTTATTGCTAGTAATTACTGTTTATTCCATTGCCATGACTCAGAAATCCATTTATGATAGGAGTTAAATACAGAAGATGCTGATGCCTGGGAACATGTGTGAGGTGAAGGTTAAGCCATATTTTCTAATTTGCTGGTTTTTCTTAGTTTAGCATTTGACTTTTAGCATGTGTTATTTGGTAGCAGCTCATTAGTTGATGTAACTTGGGACTAATTCTCAGTGTGCTATGTACAGTTGGATACTGAGCTATCCATTTGTTTTATTGTCTCTACAAAAATAGAGTCTAGCCTGTTTTTTAACTGAGGGCCAATCTCTGAAATCATGTCTTAAACTAGCATTTGTAGCAGACAGAGACCATATATTTGTTGTTGCCTAAGACATGCTGCTTTGGTGATTTTGCCCTGAAGCCTTTTCATTGGTCTTAAGTTTAATATGTTTGTTACAATTTTATAGCACCATAGAATGGTTTGGGGTGGAAGGGACATTAAAGACCATCCAGTTTCAACCCCCTGCACCTGAATTGTTTTACTTCATTGGAAGTGGATATGGTATTACCATCTTTTTCTTTAATTTCAAGTTAAACTGGAAGATGTTTTCATAAAAGAAGTATAAAAGAATGATCAGTCTAATGCTCTCCTGTCACTTTTTGCATATTGTCTATCTCTCACTTTGATCCCATTTTGGTCATTCTGAAAGAATATTTTTACCTTACACAGTCTTAAAAATTTTACCTATGCTTTTGCTGTTAAATTACTCTTTGGATATACCTTACCTTCTAAATTTCCTTTGAATGTTTATGAAATACTAAATTAAATATTATTGTGAATAGACATGGTTTTACATGTTTTTGGTATGTTTTTTCTTGGTTGCTTTTTGTTTCCTTTTCTCTAATGGAAAGTTCATTAACTCCCTGGTTTTTTTCAAGAATATGGGATTTTTTGCACACATGCCAATAAATTTTGGAAGCAGATGTGATTATAAAGGCAGATGCATATGTGCATTATGGTAGGAATTTTTTTTAACAGTGATAGATCATATGTGTAAATGTTTTCAATATTTCAGAATAAATTTTAGTGAATATATCTATTTTTATCTGTATATGTATCTATGTCTATGTAAGCATATGTAACTTATGCATATACATACATAGTATGTATATACATACTTTTTATGTTAAGCTGTCTCATTATAAATCTATAGGTTAGAGTTGTGAAAAAATACCATTACCAGTTTACTGTTGCAAATGGTTATTTTAGGTCTCTCAAAGAATTACCAGCAAAGGTGGTGGCCAAGGCAGGTTTAATATTTAAGTGACAGTGCAACCAAGCTCATCAGCAAGGTTCATTCTACTTATTCAATGGTTAAAGCACAAACAGGAGAAATTGGACTAGAACCTAAAATAAATCTACCTAAAACTAAAACCAGCCAAAAATTATCTATGTGTCGGCTGGAGATGGAAAAAGGGCAAGAACAGGAAAGGGTTAATGATAAAAATGAGTAAGAGAGACAGTGCTGCAGGGTCACAAAATTCGGACTAGACCATTTGGCCCAGACTTGACCAATGATTTAGGCCTAAATGTTTTAACAGCATTTAAACTTAATAGCACATTTAATTGATATTTAAATAATCTATCAAAAGATTCTATATAATTTACTGTAAGCACAACAGTAATTCACCTCAGGCCTAGCTTCCTTAGAAACCTAAATTACTTAACAATCTAAGAGAGCAACATTCATAGTACATTAGCTTATTCACACTTGCACACATGCAGACTGAAGGTGTATGTACAAGGTAGGCAGTCACTTGTGAAAAATTTCCCTCAAGGTCAGGGAAATACTCACATTGGATGCTTTTGCATCTTCTCAACAGGCTGAGCCTCAAGGAGCGGGGTTATCAGCGCAGGGTCCATTGTCATTGTTCACTGTACAATGACAAGTCCAAGTAGAGGACTTCCTGAGAGGTGCCCCACTCAGAGGAATTTGCTGATCACAGACCACTGCAGGCCAGAAGAGTTCAGAATTATTTATGAGGTTGTAAAAGACCTCTAAGATCATCACCTTCAGCCTCTGACTGGTGGCCTCCTTATTGCTAGACCATGGCACTTAGTGCCGCATTGGGTTGTTTCTTTAACACCTTCAGAGATGGTGACTCCACAAACTCCCTGGACAGTTAATTCCAATGAATTCCAGTCTAACAATCTGTTCTGAGAAGAAATTCCTTCTGAAAGGACTGCTCTGCTTGGGACCACTGTTTCTAGAGTCATAAAAGAATTGGCTTAAGTCATAATAATCTTCAATCTTGGCCACAATTCAGGTAGTAACTTCAGTTACAAAAGTGTTGTTCCACTGGAGTTGTTATTCAGATGAGAAATGTAAGTTTCCAAAGTGGTTTGTGCTACACAGCACAAGTTCTTGGGAGCAGACAATATTTTTAATAAGCTCAAGGGTTTAGTCCAGGTGCTGTTTGTCAAGGCTGAGGCCTAATGAGCATTTCTGAGATCCCAGTGCAGCCAGAGGGAATGCACCACCACACTTACTCAATGTTTTTTGCTTACTGCATAAGACATATTTTAAAAGATACATTTTGAAAAATGAAAATAGGAATGATATGCAACTTGCAATTACTCTTCTTGGCCCTGAGAGAAAATCTTTGTCTTAACTTTAACAGTAGTCACTGTCAAAAGAGGAAGGAACAATAATATTGGAAAGGGAAAATTAATTTTGAACTGGCATAAGAATCCTCTTATTTTCAAATTTGTTGACAGTTTTTAAAAAATAATACTATATTGATATTGAGAAAGAAATAATGGCTTATTCTGTCTTTGAAATATTTTAAGTTGTTAAACTGGTACAAGAATGACTTGGTACTGTGCAATTTAACTGTGTGTGAGGAGAGTAACCTGCCCTAAGAGATGATGGACTGTCTGTTAATTATTTCTTCCTGACTGAGGTACATGATTTTTAAATCAAGAGAAAAATTGATGCAGGCACAGCTATAAAAAGTGATTATATTTCTAAATTAATAAGGAATCATCTACCTGTAAGACTACTAAGTTAGCCTCTGAGGAACACGAAAAGCAGAAGTAGTATGTGCTAAACATTAAGCAAAATATATTTCCTGCCC
Organism: Zonotrichia leucophrys gambelii; assembly: GCF_028769735.1. Classification (NCBI taxonomy): domain Eukaryota; kingdom Metazoa; phylum Chordata; class Aves; order Passeriformes; family Passerellidae; genus Zonotrichia; species Zonotrichia leucophrys. The sequence goes on along the minus strand of NC_088200.1, from coordinate 11,238,123 downwards.
TCCTTGCACAGTCTCTCCAATCACTGGAATTAATATTCCTATCAAGCAAACACAGCCATGCAGTCCCAGAATTATTAGATAAATAATTGGATACAGAATTATAAGGCAGTACAAATGTATTTCCATTGACTTCCTTTGCTCTTTGTTTGCATGAACAAAGTAGATGCTGATTTTATATTCTAACAGTCACGTCTAAATGGCTTTAAGTAATGTTTTATTAATAGAACACTTGGCTGCTCATAAGGTGAGTTAAAGTGCAAACTGTGGTCAGGATTAAGACTGACTTGTTTTTGAGCTGGTAAAAAAGCCAGGTAGCCAGGTCTGGGTGTGTACCAATAAAGTGTATGCTGGTAAGAGGAGTTTTGATGCTGTACCTCAGACTGTCCCCCATATGTGATGAGTCAGAATTTGTTCTTGGAATCTGAAGAAATGTTTACAATTCTGGAGTCAAAACCAAATTGGATAACATAATGATGACAAATCTCAATCCATGAAGTATTTGGTCTTGATTTTGAAGAGATGTATCAATGTATGAGTGGACTATGTCCTAGGCAGCTTCCTCTTAATACTGAGGAGCATTTTTGGAGTATGATTGCTATGAACTGGATCTACTCAGGAAGAGTTATTTTGTGAACATTGAAAGCTGAAGAGGTGTTCGTAAAATCAACAGTGATTTTGGTATATATGATGCACTTTTTATATTACACATGAGGTTTACTTTCTATAACCGTAGCTTTTTTCTAAATTAATCTTTTTATTTTCATTTTATTTAAGTCTTCTTGGAGTAACAACAGAACCAAAACAGGAACATGAAGCAATTGTATCATATAACTAATCCTCTCTAGCAATACTAGAACTATTTATTGATATGTTAATCACATCAGTAGTGATCTCTAGATAATGCCAGTTGCTCTTCAGACATCAGTGGGCTAGGGCTTTGTGGTAGTTAATGTTAGAAATAATTCATGTTAGTTTAAATCCTCAATTGCATTTAATTATAGATTTTTTTGTGAAAAAAACCAGCTTCTCCTTTTCCTCATCTCTGTTAACCTGCCATTCAAAATATGCAACAGAAGTTTTCTGGACTGGGCAGAGTTTTGTACATGTAAAAAGTTTTGTACATGTAATCATACAGTCTTTAATTATTTGTTGGCCATTAAGTGATCTTTTCCAATCTTTGAGAAAAACTATGCAGTGAGAAAACTATGCATCTCTGTCTTTGCAGATAATATTATTTGCATTCATAATTATCACAATAGATAAACAGTTTGAGGGCAAATTACACAGCAGATGCATCATCATTACATTTCCAAGTGCAATGGGACAGAAATTTGGCTCTTAGCCATCATAATGACATGGCTTAACTAATGTGATCAGTCTTGAAGCAAATTGAATCAAAATTTTCTTTCCCCAGGGAATAGAAATCCCAAGGTATGTTTTAGGCAGCTGATATGATAAATTATGAAATACTTTTTTTGTGCCATCCAGGGATGACAAATATGCTTTTTTTTGCACTTTCACAGGAAGACATCTAAAGAGCAGCTTGCTCATTTTTTCCTTCTTTGGGTTTTTCCATTAGTGTATCTTCTGCAAGATAGTGAGTGCTAATTCAAGTAAAATATCCTCATGAAAGGGAAGCCACCTCTTCTGGAAGTGCAGTTTTGTTGAGTTGGACTTTGCTACAAACCTTTGCAAAATTCAGGTCTGCTGAAAACTGAACCTCTTCTTACTGTTAAATAAAGAAGAAATAATATGAAAAGGACCTGTACTGCAAGAATATAGTATATGCAAAAAAGCTAATATATGAGGCAGGAGGTATCTGCTGCTTCATACTAAAAAAGTTGAAGTTAAGCTACTTTCCATGACAACTATAGCATTTCTGTCTCAGAAACAGGTTCCATGCAACTGAAATGATGAGTTTGAGAATGGAGTGAATGAGGATATAGGATTGGAAGTAATTCAGGGGACAAGAAAAAAGGAAGACAGTGGATGATAGAGAGTAACTTCGTTTGAGGGGGTGGCAGTAGTGACAGAAGTTGGAAGAATGTAGCTTGCTAGTCAGAGTGAAAGGAGTAGGCAACAATAACTGAAGTGTGATAACATAAAGGAATACAGGAGACATATTTGTAGTGTTCTGGAGATTGAAATAGAATAGCATAGGCAAAGAAACTTGAAAATACTGTATTTCCTTGTGATAGTTCTTGTGATTAACTTGTGCATGTAGCATGAGTTTTTTACCTATCACTAAAATTCAATTTTTTTCCTCAGCTGAGAATCTTTTATTTTTTACTAACTCGTATGCTCGTGTGTCTTGCCTTTAGACACAGCCAGCATCTTACAGATGAGATGGCTGGTGACCAGTTGTAAATATATTTGTCCCTCTGCTTAGGAAGGGATGACTTCTCTACTAACGTTCAGATGACTGACCTAGGAAACAAATACATTGTTGGTATATATATTAGCTCAAGTCTTTCTGATTCTGTCACTATTTACAGACAGAAAGAACATCAAGATTGCAAAAAATCAGTTGATACACAGCCAGCAAAATGGAAAAAACTGTTTGTGGGTTGGTTGTTTTGGGTTTTTTCTTAAGTTGTTCATTTTATATTTCATTAGGAGGTCATAAATAATTTCAGATCATTGAACACTACATTTCTGGACTGTCCAGACACTGACTACTGGATGATTATTAATCTCAATATAACCTATTTTGTTTTCAAGTTAACAGCACTGAAACTGCTATAAGTATAAAATTCCTGGCATGGAGTTCATTGTGTTATTTGATTCTGAAAGTGAAAAAAGATACAATATGGTTAATACTCTTTAAACTTTCTTTTAATATGAAAATGTACTGAATTTGTTGTACTGTGTTGAAATATGTCCTTGTATAAACAATATTTTGTTTTATAAACAACTCTAGAAGACTCTCAAACTCTTCAGCAGTAGAATATGCCATTTAAAATTTGTAAAAATTTAGCAGCTTTCTTAATACAATTAGAGAAATTAAGTCTACAAAGTCTTAGATAGTTGTTTTAATCAGTTGCCAATACTGAGTTTTTAGTGTGAAATGATTAATTTTATCAACCAGAGACAATCACTTGGTCTTTACATACATTTTACAGATTGTGTAAGACTCTTTGTAGATTATATTTCTCCATGTGCATCTAGAAAGATGATGAAATTTTGAAAGTTCTAAATGGCATATACCTTTGATGAAGCATTTGAGATTCTGCTAGGACTGATTTTAAAGCAAAACTGATTTTATAAGGCTTACTGTACTGGGGGAAAGGTGAGGTCAAAAATTTGTCCATGCTTCCTTGTACAATGTGCTGACCACAAAATCAACTTTATTCCTTTGTTGAAAAGGGGCAAAGCATTGCCATGCCTTTCCAGCTCTGCAATCCAAAAAATATTCTCTCATAGGAAAAGTATAAACAAAAAATATATAGACAAGCAGGTAGTTAAACATTAATTACTACTGTAAAACTGTTAAGATTAGTGCAGATTTCTTGCATGTCTTAAAGTAGTTGCTGCAATGAGCAGTAATTATGATAGAAAAATAGAAATTGGAACTGCAGTGATTGAAAACTTGTATGACAGACATGGAGATGTTGGCAATTTGGGTTGTTTCAGTTTGCTATTACTTCCAATAATTACCTGAGTACACTTGAAAAGGCATCGTTAAGTATGACAAAAAGAAAAATCTGTCATCATAACATTAAAGATTACATCCTCTAATGCTGAAAGCTCCAACAGTTTTTAGGAAATTGAAAATTTTATGTGTGATTTTAGTGTCTGTGTCTAGTGGTCCCTTTTTAACCTGTGCTTTACTTTCCTTTCAGGAAAAGGAGCCTGAAAGAATACATAGAGATTTTGAAAAAAGAAGTGTGAAACATCCTTCTGCTCAGGCCCCCAGCTGTGCAACATGATGTAAGTTATTTAACCATTTTGTCTCTTTTTTTTCCTTTGTAGATAATGAAAACATATTAATTTCTGCATGTTTAATAATGCTTTGTTTTGATTAAATTCTTTAACAGTCATGGTGAAAATTTAATTTTAAAATTTATTTTAATTTAATAGATACAATAAGTGGTAAAAGCCATAAAAGATGTTTTGTAAAAAAAAAAAATCAATTGAAACCTTACTTCATTACTTTGTCAGCTAAAAATTAAATAGACTTGTAATACTTTGACATATTATTCCAGCTGACCTAACCTTGAAGTATGTGTGACTGGTATTGTTACTTTCTTTGCATTGTTAGTTTGTCCTTTTGCAATATTTTGAGCATTTAGAACGAAAGTAAATGTTCTTGTTGGCTGAATTTCAGTAATCGTGTTGCGTCATTTAAATAATTTCGTCCTTTTGGAGTTGTCAAATTCATGTTTCAGTGCTTAAATCCCAATGGTCTGGAAGGATCTAATCACTAGTGGATCCAGGAAAAGAAGAGATGTCATAGGAAAGAAATCAACAGCTTCTGATATATAAATTACAGAGAATATGGGGAGATATCAGAATTCTTAGAAGAAAAGAAACACTTATTTCTCTATATGAATGAGAAAAGTCTGACAAGTTTCAGTTCAGTATCCATGTTAACACAGTAATAGCACCAAATCTATCTCACAAATACAATCTTTCAACTGATCTGTGTTACAGTATGATTAACATACAAGCATAGTAAGTTAAGGAAATTGATAATAGAATTTTTTAGAGGAATTTCTTGGCTACCTAGATTAGTGAAACCCCCTCTGCAAAAAAAGAGGCAATAAATAAGTTGTTTAAGAAGTGAGGATTTTGAATCCTGAGTAACCTGCATGTGAAGGAAGTGTTCATAGCTCTAATGATTCTCAGTTAACTGACAAGAGAGATGTTACTTCCATATGTGCTAGGAAAGCCATTCACTGTAATAAAGTATCAATTGTGGTCAGTATGTTATTTGGAACTTGGTTTTTAATGTAACTTTGGTTGTTTGAAATATATTTTAACATGATATTTTATATGATATTTTAATGTGATATTGTACAAATATATTTTAACATTATTTCTATCTTCATTGTTACGTGACTGTTGTAGGAACTCGGGGAGTAGGTGTGAGCATATACTCCTCTAGAGTGGATGTGAGCATGAACTAACATGTGAGAATCTTGGTTTTAGTCATGAACCAACCTTGAGTGTGCTTGTGGTTTTTTTGATCACTTTTCCTATTTCTTATTCCTTCTTCTGTTGCAGAAAGGCCTATATCGTTTTAACTTTGATTTTATCCTGCCCAGTATTCCTCCAAAAGGAATGAACTTGAAATCTTCATCGTTTATTCATTAGTAATTATTTTAAAAGAAATTTAGGTTTAGATTTGTCACATCAGTCATTATACTTTTTTTAAGCATTTGTAGTTCTTTATTTCTGTGTTTTGCAGCTGTAAAGGTACTTATGGAAATTAAGTAATTAATTTCATTTTAAGGTAGTTGTGAAAATTAGCTTCCTTTCCTAACTATAGTCCTTTTCTTTTCATTTGTGCAGACGTAAAATACATGATGTCAGCACAACCGTGTTTGCAACTGTCACCTGTTTCAAAGAATTTTGTAAGAATTAACTCTGGGGGATTGCTGTAAGTACTTTGTCTAATACCGTTAGATTTCTTTCTAAATGCAGTTGTATTTCATATAAAAGTCTAACTCCTACATAATACTTCATCATTAGGGCTTAAAATGCCTAGTTAATGGTTTGGTTGTATATTAACATTAATTTTAAAATGTGTAAAATATTTTATGACAATGATTTCACAGAGCATGGATAATGCAAGCTGCTCATAGTCTTTATAGACTGAACACTCTTTTTAAAAATAATTCAAACAGTCTGTAATTTTCCAAAAGCCCCTTAGTTTCATTTAATTATATTTTACAACCATTTTGTGTGGTTCAGTCACCTGTGTAAATAGCAGCTTTCTCAGAACTGAAATGAGCAAATAATTACTCACAATTTTGTATACGCATTATTTTATTCAAAATAGCTTTTCACAATTTTGCTTAAAAACACGAAGCACAAAGAGACTAAAGAACAAATGGTATTCAACAAATGCTCTTAATTTGAGTAACTGTGGTTATGCTGCTATACCTGCTGCATCTTGCTGATCACTGTACTATCTTAGCATTTAAGAAAATTGATATTGTCGTTCTTACTGCATTCTTTCAAAGGGTCGGGTTTACTTTTTTTTTAATGTATGTATTTATTTATTTATTTAGTATGTAGTCCATAGGAAAATAAGTTAAATTATACATTCTACTTTTTTTCTGAAAGCAGTAGAATTCGTAGTTTTTACAACTTCCCAGGGCTAAATTGACCAATGTGGGCTAGTCAGATTGAACTCTTCATCATTGTTTCTTGGGAGTTTAAAAACAAAACTAACTAAGCAATGCCAAAAAGACTCCCCAAAACCCACAATAATTTTCTTCACATTTTAAGCCACTGTTCCTCAAGATAGAAGGTCAGTGTCATGGGAAATTTTCTTCGTAGTTGTGCTAGCCTGATCTTTTTTGTCACGTAAGTTTGTACACTTGAGGTATTTGAAAAAGAAAATTAAAAGCTGATGTACAACTATATTCAATAGGAAAACAATTATATGAGTGGAGTGATGTATTCTTGGTGACCTGTGTTGCTTAGAAACAAACTGCTGTTTTGTCAATTGATTAAATCCTTGTCTTCTAATTGTTTTTTACTGGAAAGTCCATTGCAATGCCTGACTCAGACTTGGACATTCCTCAATTAACCATGAGGTCTAGCTACTGTCTGCTTCTTTCCTTCCTTCAGTCTCACTTCATCTCAGCTAAAATCACTCAGACACCTGTCAGTGAGCATTACTTATATAAAGTTTCATTTATTAATTCTGAATTTACCTGGTGTGAGTTGAGTTAGGCACATATGATCCCATACTGCATTTCTGTAACATTAGCCAGTGCACACACAAGAAAAGAAAAATAAAAGCATTTTGCTTTCATATTAAATTAGTTGATAGATGGTCAGGTAAATAATCTACCACCAGAAACTTAGCCTGTCAGTGTTGTTTGAACAAATTTAAAACAATGAAGTGATTTTATATGGGATCTATTCTATGCGTTGTTGTACTGCATGCTTTTGGTGAAGTGCAAGAAATTATCTGGCTAGATTTGCTGTCTCAGTGGGGATTTTTTTCTATTAATCACCGAAGAATACTTCTAGAATCACAGCTTCCATATTCAGCTACAGATCTGATGCATTTGTTTTCTCTTGGCTCACACTTTACCTTAATTATTGTAAAATCCTTTTCTCAAACTGAAAAACATAGCCATGGTCCATATGTATTTATATAAAATATTACTGCAGTGTGTAGTTTCTCACCATCTCCTTTCTATATCCACCTTTAAACTTGTTCCCAGACTTCTCACTTTAGACGCCAAGTGTTCCCTCCCTTTCTATGCTAGCAATTATTGCCCTTTTCTTAAAATTTGTAGTGGTATATTTTTGCTTTCTCTCATGTTGTGTTTTGCACTTGACAGGTATAAATATATATATACCTATATATATATAGTTATATATCTATATATACCTATCAAGTATATATAGATATATATAGTATCTATAGATAGATAGATAGATAAAACATTCAGTAATTCCCTTACATTCCATGGCTTCTTACTGTGACTTTTGCTCCATGTACTCACTAATTCAAGAACTGAGTTTCAGAAGTGTTCAACCTACTTAGGGAATGTCCTTGAAGTAAGTAATAGTAAGAAGTTTAACAGAAGTAAGAGTGTCTGGAAGATCTTCACAGCTTTTATTTTTTTCCCCACAATGACCATAGAAAATAGCAATAAATAATATATTTTCAGGTGGGATACACCTTAAACCTGGACATCAAATGTGTTTCTGGATACTGTGGTAACTGCTGTTGTGTTGTCAGGGAAACAGCCTTGTGCTCACTAGGCAAAACCAATGAGGATTAAGCAAAGCTATAATATAGCTAAGTCCCTGTGACCTTAGCAGGATCAAGATCTGTCAGTTCCTCACTTTGCAAGTGTCCCTTAAGAGTGAGGGCGATATGCATAAGTAAAAGCATACCTGCAGTATGCCTGGTATAAATATCAGACTTGGAGTATTCTAAGAAGTGAATGCATTTCTCAGTTAGATGGATTAAAAGACTCCGTTTGTGTAAGTAAAATCTTTATCAACTAAATGATAGAAAAGTTTTTGTGTGAGCTATGAATTGGAAGAGATAATAACTCTGGAGTCTCTTTTATTTTTGTTGAAAATTCACACAAAAATATACCAATATAAAAGTACATTAAAGTCACAGGGATAAGAAACAAAGTTTATGATGCTCTGGGGTGCGGAGTAGTTGCCAGCAGTTTTCAGCACAGTGTTCTTTATTAATAAATATTGATGCATGTGTTACTAAAGTAAACCTCCAATATACTAAAGTAAACCTCCAATATAGACATATTATTTCATTCTGGTTTTTTGTATTAAAAAAAGTTAAACTTTTTCTGCTTAGACATTAAATGATTTTTTCTTTTTCTAACACAAAAGAGAATATTACACATTAGTTGAATTTTCATAAAAAGTTAGAATGAGGGAGCAACTACTTATGACATGATTTGGCAGAGTCTCTGGAGTTTATTATTCTTTTCATTCTTGTATTGTTGTGTAACATCAAATGTGATTTAATGTCTTTCTTAATTAGCCCTAAGGTGTAATTATTAAACTGCATGTATCAACCATTATATTTTTTAAGTATCTCTTGTGTTACATGTCCATTATAAAAAAAAAAAGTTAAAATCAGTGTTAGTTTATCTGCAGACAATGACAGAAGAACCTTTTTCAATACTTGTCCCATGTCTTGTGCTGAGAACGGAGCGTATGACGCAAAGCGTGAAATGAGATATCTGATTATGAAAATGGCTTGATTTCTAATGGCTTGATATCACATTAACTTGTGATATGTTTTCTTTCATAGTGCTTTGTTTTTACCTTTAGGTTAATCTAAACCTCTGGCCAAAGCTGCTGGATTTTGTTAATTTTGATTATTCTTTCCTGCCATCCCAGTCCTTTTTATCAGTGCTCCTGCATTTCATTATTTTTTATATCTGATTGGTTAAAGTAACTGTGTGGTTTTCTCAAAATTATTGTCTTTACCATTTTATCAAAGTTACAGAAAATTTCTGAGTATAAGATGCTTCTTATCAAAGCAAGTTGAGGCTCTTTGCAGCATATTTAAAGCCATTGTGGAAATATTGAAATTGACCTGATTTCATTGCTTCACTTCTGAGAGTAGCCATTTTCCTAATACTAATATTTCTATCAGAACATCAGGGGAATAAATGAAGCAAGAGGACAGTGAAGACTTGGCTGCTTCTGTAAGTTCAATATGATGTCAGCCTTCTTAACTATGTAAAATGCGCAATAGAAAAGTTAGAAATGAGAGCATATTCAATACTTTAAATATTTAATGCTTAGATATTTAAGAACAGAACAACATCAAAGTTTTTAGAATGCATGCAGAAGTTGACTTAAAAGGCTGCAGCATAAGTTCTGAGAGAAAAATGCACTGTGATTAAAAACAGAACATTAATTTGCAAAGCTAAAGGATTAGGAAATGTACTTTTCTCATTTCTATTTCTTCTTCTATTATTAATTTTTTACTTTTAGTTTTCATGCCAGGTACAGAGCTGAATACTTTTCTTAGTATGTTACCTATATCTCAAACTTTTTCCCCTTCTTATATTTTTTCCTAATTTTTACAAGTAAATCTGTCCTTATTTTCTCTTGGTTCACCCGCTGTTAGAGCTTGCTAATGTGAATGACCTTGACCAAGATAAGTAATCAGTAATGACTAATTCAGAAAACAATAAGTAAGATCCAACTTTTTTTTTCTTTTCTCTAAACCAACTAACTAGTTTAACAATGTTCCAATAAATTACTGCAGGCTATCTACTACCCTGCTGTTTTCTTGGATAATCTGCAGTCCTGAACAATTGTGATAGCAGCAGCAGCCTCCCCAGTAGTTTTGTTTGTGGACAAAGAGGCAGATCAGCCTTTCCGGGCTCATGGAGTTCATTAGGTGAATCCAGGACATGTCATCCTCCCTGTGCTGTGCAACTGATCCATGAGTGCATAACAAGTCTAAGATGTTTCTAAAGCTGTTGATTTACAGCGGGCCATCTGTGCATGACCCACAGCCACGTGTCCAGGTGTTCCAGCTTGTTTGGTAGATACCTGCTCTTCCATGTGAAATGCTGACAAATACAGCTTTTTCATTCTGTTTTAAATTACTGGTGTAACATTGGTCCATCTATTCTAAATACAATGTACCATAGACATCTAATTTGTTTGATCCAGACATGGATTCAGAAGTAGTCATTGGAAAAATATTAATGTGAAGTCAGTTTAGTTCTGTAGTATGACTATGGGGGAAACCAGAACTAACAATACTCTTATCATGTCTGATTTTTCTTCCTCTTTCATCTTACTTAGCTATTGACAGTGCTGTAAAATACAAGAACAGTTTACCAAATCAAAATGTTGACATTTGTCACATATTGACAACAAAACTCCAGGAAAAAAATGAGGTTATTGAAGACCTCAGATGTTTAGGTTGCTGTTGTCAAAAGACCAAACAGCAACTGTAGTTTTAGCTGAAATAAATAAAAGCATAATGTCCAATCTCTAATTTAGTCCAGTGACCTTCTCAAATTGAATTCTTGTGAATTGTATCCCCATAGATTATGGAACATTAATTCCATTGCTATTATGAGATTATGTGTTTATCAGAACAGTTTATATTGATTATTTTTGCACTACATTGTAATGTTTTGAATTTGGAGCTCTGTACATTAGACAGATACTTAAATGGGCGTGTTGGATGCTTGCTTTTTCTATGATTTTTTTTTTGTAATTTACCTTTAGACTTCTGACCTACATGTTTAAAAGTTAAATTCATCATAAGAGTAACTTGCCATAAATCACTTTCTGAATAGGTTTGGGTGAGTAAAACACTCAGCCTTGGAACACATTTTTTCAGGTTATGAAATACAGGTGGTATGGTGGGTATATTAATTAACTGGTGTGTGATTTCCTTAAAAAAAGGACATATAGCAATGTGCTGTTGCCCATCAGTTTTAAGTGAAAGACTTCAACCACAGCAGCTACCTGTGAACAACTGAATGTTTTTGTAGTAGATATCTTTGTGTCACTGCAGCAATAAGTAGCAAGAGTTAGATAATCCTAGCAGAAATCAAGGACACTAACAACTAACCAAAACTATATCATTCTTTTGCAAATTACTTCCCCTATTTTTTCCTATGGAAAATGATGCAGAATGTTTATGTCAACATACTTGTATTCCTCTGCATACTTGACTGTATTTTTATCATTTGCTGCATTAGTATTTATTTTACTTGTGTTTTATATTTATTGTACTTTGTGTTTTGTATACAAAAAATAAACAAATAGAAAAATAGCCATAGGCTTTAACGTCTGTGGATATACTTTAAAATCAGCTCACTGTGGCTGTGTTTTTTATGTAAGTATGTGTGATTTACATATTGATTTTCAATTTACAACCCAGTTTAAACTTAGATGTAGATTCAACACAAAACTTCAGTTGTAAGACTGTTATCACTATCTTTGAGTTCATGTCCTCCTTCAAGTCAAACTGTTTCACAGCATTTCTTGGTTTGAAAAGACAAGTCTCTGCTAAGGAAGGCAGGAGCCTCTCTTCAAGTGGAAAATGTAAACCCCCTCCCTCTGAATTATTAAGGCGCTCTCAGGCAAAGATATGGGAGTAGGAGTAACAGTTCTTGATTAGGAAAAATAAAAATGTAGTAATAGAAAACAACACTGACAGAGTCAGAATATGACCTGACACCCTGTGGGTCAGGATGTTGTAGCTGACCCCTTAAATGGTGGCTGCAACCCTCCAAGTATAGCAGGTGTTTAAAGTTGTTCTGAAGCAGTGATCCTGTAGAAGGGTGTCATTTTCCTCTGAAGGTCCAGTGGTGGTGTAGATGGGCCTGGTCTTCCTCTGGGAATCCACTGGAAAAGAAAGCTGCTCCTCTGGGACTCAAGGAGAAAGGCTGCATGTGGTGTTCCGAGGCTCAGATTATGTCCAGGTGGGAATGCTTGGCTCCTCCCCCTGGGCAGGATATCTCCTGGAGGGAGGATTGGTTGTGGAAGAGATAAAGACAACTGCTCCACCTGGTTTTAACAGGTGACCCAGTTAAGAGAAGATGACTGCCCCACCTCTATCAGATGGCAATAGAATGCACACCCTGGCCACATCTAGCATCTCCTACCTAAGACACAGCAGCAGTGTTTAATCATGTTGCCTTGAAGCTTACTGTGAGCCAAAAGCAGCGGGCAGGCTAGACAGTGCTTAAGGGTGCTCCCTTATGGCTCACTTCATCTTTCAGGAGACAACAAATTGCTTCAAGGGAGCAGTAGCAAAATGCCTCCTCCTATGCCTGTCCACATCCTAGCTCAGGGAGCAATACAGATGTAGAGAATTGTGAAGTTGTAGCTCTGCACTGAAGGAAAGTGAAGTGTGCTGTGTCTATAAATAGGGAAGATATTTCATTTCAGAATCAAAGTAGTTTGGTCTAATTACTTGTTAACGCTGATAATACTTGCCAGCAATGCATGGCATGCTACCTTATAATTTTATTTTTAGACAGTTTAAAAAGGAGATGTTTGGGGAAGCGTCCGTGCCTGTTGGGCTTTTTGATCTCTTGCTGAGTGTTGTGCACTTTTTCAGATTATTGACTGAAAAAACATAAAGCATGCAAGTTTTCCACTACTACTATTATTTGAAGCACTGGTTTCAGTTTAATATTTCAGAAGTGATAGAATCAAGTCCAGAAAATTATTAATAGAAAAATGAGAAAAATTCAACTGATTTGCTAACATTCTTTGCTGTTCCCATTTCAAGCCTGCAATTTAGTAAAACAGTAAATACTAGTGATGCTTCCTCCCAGAGATATTATGTTCTTCAGAAGTAATAATATTCAGCCTTCTTCAGCCAGAGAAAAACACACAGAGGATGATTTGGATTACCAGTTCTGTTTTTTAAGGGTATTAACAGGCCCACGTCCAAGAAGGTGATTATTTCAGTGCTTGTTGCTTAGGATTTATATTGAGGCGCATGGTTGCTAACTTAAAAATTCTCGGCTTGCTTAGGAAAAGGTATTTAAGTCCTTTAAGGCACAAAACCACAGAAATAGCTGCACTGGATCAAAGCTGTTCATTTTTCCTATATTCAGCCTGTGGTTGGGGTTCATAACCCATTCTACAGAGAAGAAGGCAAGAATATTGCATTTACAGAATAATCATCTTAATAACGAAAAATTTCATGTTGGGTTCTGGCTGCTTCTGAGGCTTGATTTACATTCAGAGACTGCTCGGTTGAGGGCAATGGAGAAAACAAAGAAAAGGTGAACGTTACTCTTGAGTAAAGAAGAGCAAGAAGGAAAAAATATAGAGAGGCTTATAGATTGACAGTGACACAAGTAGCTGACAATGTCTTCTGAATAGTCAGTATTTGATAGATATTTCCTGAGCAAGTACAAAAAAGAAAGTGGGATAGATTCAGGATAGAATTTTAGGGAGAGAGGATGATCGCATCTGTTGAGAACATAGTGAAAACCTTGGATATATTGTAAGGGAAAGCAAGAGACTTTTGGGATATTGAGTGTTGTTAATTGTATGTCCTGATACACAGGTTAGTTCACAGTCATAAGTGTTCTGATATGAGGTATCTGAAAAGCTCCATGTTCGGCCTGATAATAAACAAGACAAGCACTGCAATGCTGACTTCTTGCATTTCTTTTGCACTTTGGTATTTACAGTTTCTGAGTCATAGCAGCCCAGTATATTTTCACTGCATCATTTGTTGTTTTGTAAGCCTGCATTGTTATCTCCTTTCTAAGTTAGAGAGTCCAGGACTTTTTTCTCTTTTGTATGGTGTTTTTTTCTACACCTTTCCTTGTATTTCTAACATTGTATTAAAATTTCTGTGTGAATTCCTTCTGTTATTTTTGTATTCTTCTTCGGTTTTGGGGTGGTTTTTTTTTTTTGTTTGCTTGGTTTGGGTTGGTTTTTTTTTTTGTTTGTTTTGTTTTGTTTTCTTTTTTAATTTGGTTTTTTGGGTTTTTTTGGGTTTTTGGTTCTTTTTATTTGGTTGAGTGTTTTTTAAACTGAAATCAGTAATACTAATATAGATATGCCTTTGATTTCTGTAGTCCATATGAACACTGGTATAACTGTCCTCCATTCTAATTCTTACAGGGTTTCTATTCAAGAGAGGAATTTTTTGTTAGTAGGTTTCTTTCTTAGTACATGCATTTGGTTTCATCTTCATTAGGTACAAGTAGTTTGGTTTTTTCTTTCAGTGTCCACTGAGTATGTAATTACCAAGAAAATTGTATTTGTTAATGTGATTTTCAAAGTGGAAATGAAATCTGTGAGTGTTCTCTTGGTTATAGAGCAGAGCTCAGGTACAAACTACAGTCAACATGCACGTCTTATACACTGGTGCTTGTGAGATTGGACTAGAGGTTCTTGCTGTTATCTCAATGTTACTTGTTTCTCCCAGGGGATTACTCTTTGAGCTAATACAACTTCTAAGAGTTGAGGTTACAAACACCCTATTTAAAATGATGCAGTGTTTGGACTGCCAGAATCACAGTTAGGCAAGCAGATAATTTTCATCCAGTCATCCCTTTAGTCAGATATCTGATATGATCTTAAATATTCAGGATTGTGGGTTTCAAGCCTACTGAATTCCTTAGCATATGATATTAGGTGTATTTTACAGGTCCTACACTGGGCGCAAGGTAAATGTTGCCCTGGAACTTTGTCCAAGAATTTTCAGATTATGTGACTTTTGAATCTTCTGAAAATATAATATGCAAGCTTCAGCAGAACATAGCAGAAAAAAATAATTACATGCATATTTTGCACTGTACTAGACACAAGTGATACTTGCCCTACTTCTGCAAATCAAACACATGCGTTTCCCTCTAAAACTCCTTTCAAATATCAGACTTCCATTTTGGCTTAGGCAGAAACTTAGACTGGTTGTAACAAGTATTAGGTCTGCTGGAATGATAGATATTAGATACATAAGTTCCTGTTTTACTGACTATGTGAGCCACTCATAAATCTTTAATATAATCTGGCATATATACATGACTCTGCTACATCACATTTTCTTAACAAGGTTCTGTTTAAATTTCCCATCTATTCACTGGCATTTTGACAATTCCAGAAACAGGTCTGGCAGGACTTTTTAAAACAAATATTCTAATCTGGTTTATAATGCTGCAATTTCTTTTCCATAGTAGTGTTCAACTCAGCTTTCCCATGCAGTAGTGTTAATGTCTTTGATTACTAAATTTCAGGTAAAAATTCCCTCTAAATTTCTTTTCCTTGGTATGTGTGCAGTAGATGTCTCCTACAAACTACCTTGATGAAAGGAATTGGCTAGGATGCTAGTGGCCTGCAAATATTTGCCAAAAATGTAAACAGAACTGTGTTTCAAGTTCTGTGATTTTTTGATTGAATAGCTCAGTTGGAAGGGACCTACAATGATCACCTGGTCCACCTTATTATCACAGAATCATAGAACAGTTTGTTTTGGAAGGGACCTTAAACATCTCCTAATTCCAACTCCCCTGTTATGGGTGGGGATACTTTTCACCAGACCAGATTTCTCAAAGCCTCTTCCAACCTAGCCCTGAACAGCTTCAGGGATAAGGCATCCACACCTTCTCTGGGCAAACTGTTCCAATGCTTGACGACCCTCCCACTAAAGATTTTCTCCCAAATGTGTAATGTAAATATACACACTTTCAGTTTAATGACACTCTCCCTTGTCCTGTCACTATAGGCCCACGTAAAAAGTCCCTCTCCATCTTCTCACCTTTTCTGTATTGCAAGCCTGCTCTAAGGTCTCCCCAGAGCCTTCTCTTCTCCAGGTTAAATGTCCCCAATTGTCCCAGCTTGGCTCCAACAGGTCTGTGTCCTTGTGTTAGAGAGCCTGATGCACCGTTCCAGGTGGAGTCTCACAAGACCAGGGTAGAGGAGGAGAACCACTTTCCTTGATCTTCTGGCCACATCATTCTTCAGCAGACACAGCTTGCGAGCCCATGTCGCTGGGTTATGTTGAACTCCTCATCCACTTACATCCCCATGTCCTCCTCCATAGATCTGCTCCCTGTCCATTCTCCTCCCAGCCTGTGTTTGTGCTGGGGAATCACCATGACCCAGGTGCAGGACCTTGCACTTGGCCTTGTTGAACGTCACAAGGTTCACACAGACTCACCTCTCAAGCCCATCTTATACATGTCCAGCCCCTCTGGATGGCTCCCTTCCCTCCAGAGGGGACCATACCACATAGCTCAGTGTCATCAGTGAACCTGCTGAGGGTGCCATCGCTCCCCCTGTCACCAACAAAGATGTTGAACAGTGCTGTCCCCACACTGACCCTGAGGGACCCACTTGTCACTGGTTTCCACTTGGGCATCAAGCCATTGATTACAATTAATTGACTCCAACCTCCAGCCCATCAAGATATTCAAGACTGATCCCTGTTCTTAGGACTCTCCAGTGGTTCCCTTGCCATGAAATCTGTTCCTTTGGATTCTGGGATTTTCCTAAGCATAAACTGATCTACCGATCACACTGATTTCCTGTCCCTTTCTAATTGCAATCTTTCCTGATAATTTTAAGTTTTCATAGGATCTAATATAACCAGTTTTTACCAAGTACTATTTAAATATGCAGTTGAATTTTACTTTTTCTGATGCAATAGAGTTGGTAAGACTTCAGGTTTGTGGCCTTGTTTTTTGAATAACTCCATGGGTCTTGAGAGAATATGACTAAAGCCTCTACTATTAATGGAAGAATTACCAGAATTACCAGGATACCAGGATCACTGAATGTAAAATTTGCACATAAGTTCTGCTCCTTCTGTGTATTGACTTTCATTCCTTTCTTCCTAACTGGAAGTATTATTAGAAGACATTCTAAATTTATAAGTCTGAATTTTCATCTGTTTAAAATCATCATAAGTCACTTTAAAACAATGCAGCCAATTGCCCTCTTGGGTTTAAAAAAGAAGAAAAAACCCTACAAAAAGTATGTATATTTTTGGAAGATGTTTAAATATAAAATAGTCAGTTTTCTCTGTATGAAAAACCTATATTTAGTAGAATAATAAATTTTTGCAAATATATTATTAGTTATTACTATGGGTTCTTGATAGCATCTTTAAAGAATAATTCTGTGTTCTTTGTTCAAGTGTATTTATCCAATTTTTTCCATTCTTTTCCATAATTAAAAAATACTTGCATTTTCTTGTGCTTATGTTCCTTAACTCTCCTAAATTCCTTGCCTTCCATTCTGAAGATTACTTCACATGTATAAGTTACTAGTTAAACTGTCCCTCTTAGAAATCTAGGGATGGGTGATACAATTCAAATTTTAAAAAACAAAATACAGTGCTGTTGAATAGATTCTAATTGTTAAGCAAGAGGCACAGTGTTAGAGTCATGGATTCATAGACTCATTTTCATTGGAAAACAACCTTTAAGTTCATAGAGTCCATTAAGTTGTACCAGTTAAACCAGTAGCAAAAGCAGTAGTTGTGAGAGAATGAGAGAACCAATTCTCAGGATGCCATTGATTCAGAGTTTCTTCTTTTTGTATGATTTGTTACTTTTCTAAGATACTGCTGAAATCATTTTAATGAATTGTCTCTTTAGTTGGCATTTAATATTCGCTTATCTTTGTTGCTCTGGCTGTTCTGTTCTGCAGCTTTTCCCACGGTGAACTGAACTAATTTGCAATGTTGTCAGACTGCAAATGAGTGGGAAAAAAAGCTAGTACTTATCTTACATTTAGGGCTAAAGGAGGGGAACCTAGGCATGTGCACCTGCTTTGGAAAATGCTGCAATTGAGATGGGCTGCACATCAACACAAATAATTTAGTGACTTGGGAGGTGTGTCCCTTCAAAACTACCAAGTCCTTTTCATTTAATTTTGGCTATTTTCAATAGTTAGTTTATTTATTCTGTTCCAGATCTTCTACTGTTACATGCATTTGAAACAGATTTTCCAATATATCTTCTGTAAGGAAAGCTCCTTCTGTTTGTTTTCTGACAGCCTCTCATGGTGCCACTGAAAAGTCTTCATGACACTCATAAGCCAAAATATTTTAACAAGGTCACTTATTTGATTAATTTTTTTCTTAAAATGAAACCCTAAATTGGTGTATATATAATTTTTTTTTATGTTGGACATGAAGTAAAGAATATGATGGACACAGTTTCCTTAATCACATAAATTTTGATCATGTCCTGTACTTTGCTGAGGACTGACTCAAGAGCTTTTCCTTCACTTGTAGGTTTCCTGACTGGAGTCTCTGAAATAATACATTTTAATATCATAAACTTTTACCTCACAATGCACCCCTGCACCCATTGTTTGCTTCTTGCTCTTAGGTTTCCTGGTCTCCCACAAATATGTCACAGGCACAGTCACCATCCTAAGTTCCCTGTCAGTATTATAGTCTTAAAAATCCTGTGCTTTCCTACTTAGGTGAGAAATCCCATTCCATACTGATCCTATTTTCCTTATTAATCCAGTAAACTCATTTATCTGATTTCATTCAGGCATTTTAGTGTTTAACACTACTCCTCTGTTGCAGCAAGCAATTTTTCTCTTTTGTGTACTGACCAATAAGCTTTTAATTTACTGTTTTCTTTCACCATGTTTTTATATTCCAATGTTTTTAAAGTAATTTATAGCCAGCCATTTTGCTTCCTGCACTGCATTTCTTGTGTTGTGCTTTGTATATGTTTTCATATGTTTGGTAGTATTTTTTTGAGTTTGCCATGAGTTACCATGCAATTCTATTCTTAATTAACCAATAAACTGAATCCTCCTATATCTGCAAAACAATACAAGTAAGTAATTTCTATTGCTCTTTTACTTTTTTTTTGCCCATCATTTCCACCAGTACAATATAAACTTTATTATATTATTGTCTTAAAATTGAGTATATCTAAAAAATATATACACCATACTTGATCACTGTGAGATTAAAAAAGTGCAATGCAAAAGTTAAAGAGAAGCAATTAAATCTGAATTCCAGAGTCCGAGTGGAAAGCCACATAGGTATAAATATGACATGTTTATGGATTGGTATATGTTTTGGGGGAGGAGGTTGCAATTTTTATCATACATAGCAGTAGGGACAATTTATTTTTGTAGGTGCAAAAAGAAATGCACTTATGCAACAGATCATAAAGACTGAGAAGATTATTAAGTGATAGGATTTCCAATATTAAAGAATAAAAGATCTGTACAAAATGTTGGAGGAAATGGCAATATTTTTTTTTTTGCAAATATTTATTAATTTCTTACTTTAAACCTTCTTTAATTTTTTAGGTATTGTAGAAGTCATTTTCATTAAGACTGAGATTATTTGCATTAAATGTTACAGTATTTTTCATTCTCAGTCTTCTTTTTCATGCTTGGCAATACTTCAGAGTTGAAGTAATGATGAACCAAACACACAGTTACTGTTTTGTTATTTCAAGCTTAGAATATCTTGGAAAGACAGCTTAGATTTTAGCCCAGTTCTGGATGCATTAAACTCACCTTTTCCATCACCTTAAGCAGGAAGTTTCCTTTTATGTTGGGATCTTTGGCTATAGCCTCCTGGAAATAATTTTGATTTGCTTTTTATATTCAGTTCAAAGCAAGGGCATTCAGAGAAGGGGTTTTGATTATATTTTTGTTCTGTTTAGTAACAGGAATAAACATCAAAACAAGACATTAGATCATGATAGAAATAGAAAAAAATCAAATTAGAAGAATTTTCTGTATAAATAGATATATAATTACAAGCCCTTGAATTTTTGTAATTACACATACTCGAAAAATCCTCTATGTCATTGCTATAATGAAAAAGCCATCATTTCTCTTCAAAAGCACTTCAGAAAGCAAAATTCAGACAGTCTGCCAGCATATTCAATTTGTGCATCTCTCACAAAAATTGTACCCTATCTTCAGTAAGGAAATTGGTGTTCTGTTGAAAGCAAAGTAATTACAAGAATTTCTCAGAAAAAAGAGCATTTCTCTCATCACTCCTTGGATTTAAAATTGTAAATACTTTGCTTTTCCCTTGCTCCCTCATCTGTTTAATTTCATGAGTATATAGGTCCCTGACCTTGGCCTGATTGACAAGGGAAGTTAAAACTGTAAGCACTTACTATTCCTTTCTACATATCAGTGAAAGGATGTTAGGAATATTAAATGGATAAACAAAGCTTAACTAATATTTAAATTATGGAAGGTATGATGTATGCCATTTTGTAGTAAACAGTTTACTTAATAATACCATTTTTTTAATGTTATAAAAAAAAAAAATCTGAAATAAGTATTAGATAATGATTAGAAGAAAAAGCTTTTTTTTTTTTACATATGATAAACATGTGTCAGTATATTGTGTCCTTGCTACTAGAATTTATTTTACTTGGTTACAATTAGCAAATATTAGTAAACATGAACTTACAGAGTGTTTATGCTCTCCACGTTCCCTGAACTGCTCCTTTCGGACAAAATTTTACTCTGTCTTGTCTTTATCCAGTCTCCAGATAGAAACGACAGGGCTGCTGTTTCATCACAGTTGTGTGCATTCCATATGCCAGGTTACGGATGTTACCAGAGAAGCAAAATTGAACAGAACGTGGAAGTTGCCAAAAATTATTAATAAAAATTGTTAGCAAAACTAGATTGCTTTCCACTAGGGAGTGAAGTCTTCTGTAGATACACTCACAGTTTTTATTTTCTTAATATTCATACTAAGATCCCAGATCCCACAATAAAGTATGTTTAGAAGTAGATTATGAAGTACACTAAGGAAAATTGAATTATCAGGCTGTTGGCTTAGCAGTGATTTTTAAAATTCTCATTTGAAGTTCTCTTTCTAGCTTCTGTATTCTTTGGAGCCACTGAGCAAAAACTCATTTTCTTTAAAAATGTGCTTCTATTCCACTACATTATTTGTTAATGCAGATAAAGCATATAAAGATGTACAATTTTCTGATGATGGTAATTAAAAGATACATGTTTGTCCTCAAATATTGAAAATCTGCTAGGATATCGATAAGGTGTTAAGTTCTTTAGAATTTATGGTGATACTTTAAATGAATTTTACAACATCTATTTCGTGATATAAAAATTGTGATTTATGAGTACAGTGGCTGAGAATATTTTAGGTCAAGGTTTAACTGTAGACAAAATGGAGAGAATTTTTTTTCTTTTCACAACATTTTAGTGATCCATTTAAAAAATGAAAAAAAAGAAAAAATAAATTTAAGAAAGGAAAGTAATCTTTTGAAGTCTGGAGCCTGATAATCTCTTGTACTTTCTTTGTGGAAGGTTGTTTTACTTCTTGTTTAATTACATTTGCCTCACATCTATGTAGTGCATTACTTCAGAGTTACTTGGTAGAGTATTGGGGCCAAATGTTGTCTTTTGTTTCAACCTAGTATTTGAACTAGGTTGATACAAGATGTTGAATATTCAGCATTGCTTAGGAAGAAGGAGACAAAATAAAACACTAGTCAAGATTCAAACACTAGTCAAGATTCAGCCACTATACATTACAAAGACACCATCAAGACCTCCATAAAAAGTGCTCAAAAGCCAAAAAATTCTTGAAAAGAATTCAGGAAAAAAGAAGCAAAGGCAATTTTCATTTATATTCTCTTAAAGTTAATTATATTTACTCAAAAAAACATGATTAATGAGAGCATTTGCTCTTAAAAATACTGTACTTGCACCTTCCAAAAGCTCCTGTTAAAATGATATAGTAGAGTCAACCAGCAAAGATCGCGCTATTTATATGATTGTGATTCTGCATTTGTTTTTTAATAAGTAATTTAATGTAGGAAGTTCTTATTGAATAAATACCATAAATAGGTCTAATTTGATTGCTGAAACTATTTTAACTTCTAGTCTACCAAGTACAATATGTGAAATAAAAACATTAATGTTGCTTCCTGTTTTGTGCATGATGAAGTTTTGCACCATAATGTTTGAACTGTTCTGTAACACACTATGGAAATGTCTGTTCTACCAGTTTTTACATATGGGCAACAATGACAAATGTACTGAAATATAAAGTATACTAACATAGTTGCTTGATTAACTATCTGGGATACATTCATGCTACCAAATATAGAGCAGATCATAGTCCAGAATATCTTGTTTTGAGTCTTTGCAGAGTGAGGATTACATATTCTGCTAGAGCCCTATGCAAAATCAGAATTATCCTGCAGAAAGAACAGCTGCAAAATTCTAGAATTTTCTGGTTGGTGGAAGCAAGTGTAGCTAGAAAATGGGAAGAGGGGAAGGAAGTCAAAGGTGAAAGCTGGAAATCCTCTTGCTTTATTCTTGGTATAGCTGATGCTTAAAATATTTTCAGTGTAAGCATTTCTGTTGTACTAACATGACTTAAAAGTGTTTCCCTAGTACTTGTTCTGTGGAAACTTCTTTATGCTGCTTTGTGAAGAGAAAGGAAACATAAAATTCTGTGTCACTTCTTCAAAACGTATACAAGGAGATAGTTGAGAAGTCTATGACAGGAAATGTCTCTGCAGTACATGGCCATGTGACCAACAGGTAACATTTGGATGTTAAATTGTTAAGAAAAGACAGGGAGATAAAGGAATGATGAGACAGACCCAAGAGCAGCCGTGCCCAGAAGGGCTTGGAGTGCTGTGGGTGAGAGGCTGCACATGGCCCAGCCATGGCACTCCCAGCCCAGAGAGCCAAACGTGTCCTGGGCTGCACCCAGAGCCCCGTGGGCAGCAGGGCAGGGAGGGGATTCTGCCCCTCTGCTCTGCTCTGCTGAGACCCACCTGGAGCACTGCATCCAGCCCTGGGCTCCCAGCACAGGAACCACAGGGACCTGCTGGAGCCAGCACAGAGGAGGGGACACCAATTGTTTTAGAGGACTGGAGCACCAGTGCTATGAGGAAAAGCTGAAAGAAATGGGATTGTTCAGCCTGAAGGACAAAAGGCTTCAGGGCTACCTGACTGTGTCCTTCCAGTACCTGAGGAGACTCTACAAGAAAAATGGAGAGCAGCTATTTACCAGAGCATAGAGTGACAGGACAAGGGGGTTTGGTTTCAGACTGATAGACAGCAGGTTTAGACTAGCTTTTAGGAAAAAAATCTTTACTGTGAGAGTGGTAAGACACTGGATTGTGTTGCTCAGAGAAGTTCAGATGGCTCATCACAGGAAATGTTTAAAGCCAGGTTGGATGGAACTCTGACCAACATGGTCCAGTGAAAGGTATCCCTGGCCATGGCAGTGGAGTGTTTGCAATTCTCTGTCATGAGACTTAGTTACTATCCCCTTTTTTTTTGTTTTTCCCTCCCCCTGATTTTTTTTATTTTTACTCTCAATGCCTTCCCACTTATTCCTGTGATTGCAGTTCTTCAAAGTGTGGGTACTTACAACAGCCTACCTAAGCTCTTTGTTCATAGTCAGTAAGAAACAGGCATTTGTCTCCAAAATTTTTCTTTTTTAAAACAGGCAAGATGAGTCACCTTCTTTAAGAGCCTGTTTCTCTTCATTGACCATAAAGAGGCCCCACTGAGCTCAACTACAAGTTCAGCCATAGGCATCTGCTTAAGTGAGGTGAAATTTGTCATTTTGAAAGAGTCATCTGATGAGGAATACACAATCACCTCAAAGTTCAGCTCAGTTGGACCCATTACTTCCTTGTCCCAAAATGGCCACATTACAGTGACTTTTCTGGTGTGCATTTTACTTGACAGAGTTGAATGTTTTGCTGTTATCTAGTTCCCAATAGTACTTTCAGGATTGCTTCTTCAAATAACAAATTTCTCTAAATCTCCATGTTTCTTTTCTTACACTCATTAAACCAAAATCTTTTGCCTTATTTAATAATCCTAAAGATATTAATAGATCCTGGAACTTTGATACAGGCTATGAGGTAATGAATAATGAATGTGGGTTTTTAAAATATATTAATGCGACATTGTGTGGAATGGATATAGACATATTAACAACGTTCACAACAACAGTAAATACTTTTCAGAGCAGGAATGGGAAATCCCTTAACTTGTTTCTATTTCCCTCACTAAAATATCAGAAAAGTATCTTGGGAAAACAAGAAGCTATTTAACTCATTAAATGTTTAATCTTGAGATTGTATGGACCTTTTATTCTAGGCACTGAGATATGTTGTGGAAACTCCATTACTGAGGGTGGGAAGAATGGAACGAAATCAAAAGAGGAACAGGGAAAAATGAGGATGCATGACCCCTCTTTCAGCACTGTCAAAGGGTACTATCTACTCCTAAAGTCATTTCGAGATTGAGTACAGCTGCTTTTCACTAAATTGTATCACTGAAGTTCCACTTGCCATAATCTGCAGTCCCTACTCTGTGTCAGGATGTGAACCTTTGCCTTAGCCTGTGAAGTTCTTATTTCAGATGTGATTCATAAGGTTCTGTAACTATTCTAAATGACTATATGTTCATTGTCTGTTATTAGGTAACTTAAATTAAGTGATCTTCTAATTAGGTCTTAAAGGATACTGACAAGGTGTAAGTGACATAAGAATATTTATGTTGAGCTTTATCAGTGGCATGAATTTAGTTCAGTAGTTTTCAGCTATGCAAACCTAATGATAATTTAACTATCCTTAAGAATTATCTCATTCACTGGCTTTTGTTCACCTCTTGTTACATTTTGCAGCAGAGTTTTAATTGAAATATTATGAATTGTGAAGAATAGGAAACAGAAGAGTGTGTTTTATATTTTTAGTCATCCTATAAATAAGCTTAAGTTGAGCAGATAATTTATTAGTAATTATTTCTTTCCAAATTATTTGGTCCCTTCAGAGGACACAGAGGTAGAAAATCTTCCCTCACTGATGCCACCTTTTTATGTATTTGTTATGTATGGATATGTAGAAGATTTTGAACTCCAACCTGATGACAGAAATTTAAAAAAAAATATGAGATAACTGAAACTCAATGGAAATATTTTTTCTGTGATTATGATGATTTGTAGTATGTTTTGTTTCCGGTCAGATATGGTTGTAAAACAATTTCCATTGGCTTTTTTCAGCATGTTTATGTTTGCATGTTAAACTGTAAATATCAACAAAGAAAACAGTATTTCTGATCAAAACTTTGGTCAAATAAAGGTACTTTTCTCCCACACACTGCTCAGTGGAAAATTCCTTACTCAATGGAATCCTTAAATGTGCAGGTGTTCTTTTATAGACTAGTCTGGCTGTAATTTCTTTAACATGACTTCAGTAGGTTAGCAGTAATTCAGAAATGTTTGTTTCCATTGCAAATAAATACTTTTTCTTCTGCATCTAGGGGAAAATACAGGATTTGTATTTGTTGCTAGGTCTGTGCATAGGCTTTTGGGTGAGCAGGCCTTTTTAGCACGTCTGATTTTCTTAAAGTTGTACATTTTTCATTTCTAGTTCCAGTTTCACTACCATGCTAGCAAGATAGAGAGTACTGTAAAGTTATATAACAGTGACTACATATAAGAAATAGTTGTACGGAATCATCTTCAGGTATTAAAGAGTATATATCTGTCTTTTTCTGGTACTCTCTTGGGCCTTTTTGATGGTCACAGATGTTGCACAAAAGCAGTTTGTTTTCACACTAACAAAGGTTTTGACTAATACAGGCTTTGGTTGGAAAAGAAAAGCATCAGTCATGTTATAGTCCTTTGCACTATCATTTCTGTAGTCCACTGTGATCTCACTCTGTGACTCAAACAGCAAATTTGGTTGCAGTGATACTAGGAAGTTAGACCAGTTTCCAAGTGATTTCACTTCTTATCTATGCAGAAGCTGCATCAATGATTCTTAAGTCATGGAAAACATATTTGTTCTAGCTAGCCATGAGAGAAATAGGATGAATAGGTTAATCAGATAAAAACAAAAACCAAACAAAAAATTACCAAAACCAATAAACAAACAAAAAAAGGAGGGGTAAATAGCAGCAGGAGAGAGAAAGAAGCTTGGAAATTCATCTGTTCACAGCCTGGCACATAAATGGTATACACAGAAGCACAGTTTTGCCCAGAGAAGTAAGCTAAGCATGGGCAAAGTGAAGTCACTAAGAAGAGACTTGAAGGTTAAGAAAAACTCAAGAGTTCAACATTTAATTTTCATTAAGTGATTTCATGATTGATTGGAATTAAAATCCAAGCTGCTGTGTATGTTGATGAGAAGGTGATTACATGTAAATGTTCTTGAGATATTGTCAATGCTATGGTTAATAATGTCTGAATACTAGTAGCTGTCTTCTTTAACTACAAAGATCATAACTCAGTTTCTCTTTCAAAAGAGCTTTCTATCTAATTCTAAGAATGAAGTATGAAGCAAAATTTTTTATACTTACTCATCTAAGTAAGGATTCATGTAAACCAATGTTTCTGGAAATTTGTTCCAAGGCAAATAGGTTAGTTTGCAGGAGGTAGCATTTTAACCATCCAGAATTAACTTATACACCCCTTTAATTAAGGGGGTTGTGATCAACAAGTAGTAGAATGCCTCAGTCTTTCAAAGCTAAAGCCTTACTTTAGTTCACTCAGCTTTGAAAGTGCACCTGGATGTTGACTATTGTCCAGGCTATCACTCTGGGGTGTGGATAATTGAGCAGCTAGTGGACAGAAGACCATCTGCTCACCATGGTAAATAATCCCTGTAAACAAGTTCTTGCCTCTGTTCCCTAAATGTCCTGTAAGTCTGGAGAACTTGGAAATCATGTAACTTAGAAGTGCATTTAGCTTTTATTTTTTCTGTGTGTTCCCATGTTTGCTGTGCTGATAATTTTCTGTAATTTTCCCAGTTCTTTGTCACTTAATTCAGCAATTGCTCTACTTCTTAGAGGTACTATGAAATTTGGCTATCTCCAATCTCACTTAAGAAGTCATAAGTCTCAGTGGCAGCTGCTCACTGTCTTGTTAAATTCTGGGTTTTCTTTGATTACTTTTACTAACTGCCAGCTTCTTGACCAGCAAGAAAGCAGATGTCAAAATCAGCTTTTGCTTGGGAGTCAATTATCTATGATTGACTCTCAGTGACAGCTGTTCACTATGGTAGAAACTGTTACCTAACTTCTCCAGGACTCATATTCAATACAGCTTTTTTCTTGATTTTGTTACTCTTTTTCTTTTGACAGTGCTGTGCATTTCTCATTCATGACTATTCTTATTTTGGCTATGTTAAGATACAGTCAAACACCAAAATAAAAGTATAAAAGTAGACTACAAATGAAGAAATTACAATGAATAGCCAAAATCAAAACTTCCCTTTTTGTTTCTTTGTTTGGCATTTGGTTTGAATGTATCACAAGGTCTTAGGTTGCTAAGATTTCTAATACAGAATTTGGGTTATACTCTATGTTATTTTAAAGGCATTTTTCTATTTCACATTGCCCAGCTGAAGTATGAAGTTACTTGAACAAAATCGTTAGTCCGTGTCAGACAACCTGTTATATTCTCTAGGAGTTTGAACTGTCGGAGGTTTTTTAATCCAAAGATGATATTATTGGAAGTTTTGACTTCACTGAGAAGGAGTTTAACCTTTTAAGTAATCTGATTGAAACCAAAGCTCCCTGATGTTTATCCTAATTACTTAATACGGGTTAAATGACACGTTGTCTGGCATATGTCAGCTACGACATCAAGCTGGGATTCTTTAAAAATCACCAGCTCACCTAATGTCGTAGGACAAACATTTTCTTTTAGTTCCCTGAATTTCATTGTCTTGTCTCATGATATCATGATTTCCAGCTGTCATTTGAGACTGCATGCAATTTTTTCTTTAATGTTAAGCTGAAAGAAAAGATCTTAATTCCTCAATAAATCATAAAAAGTCAAAATAAAAACTAATCCCAAATCTTTTTCTCTTTACAAAATATCATAAAACTCATCTTTTAGAGATTTAGTGGTGTAGGTAATGAAGCCCAGTTCCATTTATATCCATCCTGCACTGACCAACACTTTTTCACATATTATAAATTTATAATTTGCCACAGCCTTTCCTGTTGATTTATTTAACAGGATGCATACTTAATAAGTAGGTTTTCCAGGAAAATGTGATTTTCTGCTTAAAGAAATTTGTTAGATTTTCCTTACATAAGTACAAATGAGCATTGGGTCTCTCTAGAACATTATTTTGGTGTTTGAAACAATTTTTAAAGAAGCTGGATATGCTCAGCTCCTTTTAACATTTTGTTCACTTCAGTGTTGAAAAGGTTTATGCTTATAATGTATGTGTGTGACATGTGTGACTAAATGTATGTGTGACTAAAATTAGATAGGATTCATTAAGGTCTTGTTTTTCTTTTTACAGTGGGCAATGTGGAATGTTTATAATACCTAAAGGATTTTTAGGGGAAAAGAAGAATATTTTAATAGTAGACTAGGCTGCTAATAAGTGATATTGTAAGTACTGATACAGCTTTTGTGATGAAGATATGCGTGCATACTGTGTTCACTGAGAGTGTCTTGAGCAGTGCACAGCACATTCTGTAATCAGATTATTAGTTCAATCGTATTAGATTACTTTATGTTCTGAGGGTATTCCCTTAATCCCACTCCTTTGGCATGCAGAAAAAAGGCAAATAGCAGTAACAGACATTAGGCTCAAGAAATAGTCCCTTGCTCTCCATCCCCATTTCTGCAGCTATAGAATTAAAAATACTTTCCTTGAGTACACAGGAGGAAGAAACAAAAGCCAAACACTGACACTTAAAATTCAGTTTTTTGTCCTGCCCTTGTAACTGTTGAGAGACATTTCACCAAATAACCATTTGGACACATAGGAAGGTTATATTCATGGAATCATAGAATCATTAAGATTGGAAAAGATCTTCAAGATCATCAAATCCAACCTTTGATCAAATACTACCATGCCCACTAAACCATGTCAGGAAATGCCACATGCACTCATTTTATGAATGCCTCCAGGAATGGTTATTTTGCCACTTCACTGAGGAGCCTAGTCCAATGCTTAATCACTTACTCAGTGAAAAAACTTTTTCTTATATCCAACCCCAGCCTCCATTGGCACAATTTGGTGCCATTTCCCCTTATCCTGTCACTTGTTGCCTGGGAGAGAGACTGACCCCCACCTGGCTACACCCTCCTTTGAGGCAGTTGTAGAGAGTGACAAGGTCTCCCCTGAGCCTTCTTTTCTCCAGGATAAACCACCCCAGTTCCCTGAGCTGCTCTTCATAGCATTTACATACACACCCTTCATCAGCTCCATTGACCTTCTCTGGACACAGAGCTCCAGCTCATGCAGTGAGAGGCCCAGAGCTGGATACAGAATTTGAAGTGTGGCCTCACCAGTGCCAAGCACAAGCTGATCCCTGCCCTGCTCCTGCTGACCACACTATTTCTGATATAAATCAGGATATATATTTTGCATACAATATTGGCCGACTTCCTATGCATATTAAAAAGTTTCAGCCTTTCTGCCAAGCAGTCATTATGGCTGCAATTTTTTTCATGGAGGCCAGCTGACATGAAATATTATATTTGTACTTTCAACTTATTTTGCCCTCAAAAACACTTTAGTTGTGTGCAAACAATGCACTGGAAGTAGTTCCCTGTGCATGGTCCAGATTTGTATTCAGATCTGCAGTTCTTTGGCAGATTAGCATACTATTTGGACCAAATCTCTATCAGGAATCATTAAAAAAAATTAACAGTATAGACAATCAGGTTCCAATGTCTGGGAATATTTCTAGATTTAAAGGCAAGTATGTAGTCATTACATCTAGCACACAGTAGTCTGAGACTCTAAATTTCTATGTGACCTCGTTAGTATCTGAGTAATATCTGTCAGCACTTTTTGAATGCTGTCACTGTCTCTATTGAATTCTCCAAAAATGTGAGGTGCTGAGGAAAAAGTAATTTCATATATTCCATTTGCTACCTTCAACATGAATCAAATTGACTACTTTTACTTACGCTTTAGAAAAACAGCGCCTGATTTTCTTGTTTATGTTTTTACATTTCAGTGGGTGTGAATGAATTTACCTATCCGTGATGCTCTCAGATATATTAACAAATGTATTGTGTAATGTTGTGGTTTCATCATCATCTGAGTAGTTAAGCGCCGTATCATAATCTCTGCTGAATCTTGACTGAGAAACAAAGTTTAACCTCTCAGTTTTAGCAGTACTTATTTTAGAAGATTTGTACATTAACCAAATGAATACCAAGCAGTCTTCTAACTTGTACCAGACAGGACTTAGTGAAGGATAGATCTCTGTCAGCTTGCAGGGAATATTCCTGTAAAATAATTTAATACTTGCACAATCTTTTTTGGGAGATCTGTAATGAAAATTAACTACAACTTTAAAAATGGTAACTTTTGCATTCCATGAACTGCAAGATTCCATCATGGCATCAACAAACACTTCAAAAACATGAAAATGTAATATATAAATAGAACTTATGTATTTTTTAGACATGAAGAGACAGTGGCAGAGAAGAATGTAAACAATTATAATGGTGAGGGTCTAGTGAACACAATTACAATACAAAGGTTAAGAAAAACAAAACTTCTGGTGAGTAGCTAGTAAAATAATCTACTATCACTAGTGATAGTGAATAATTTTGACTTTTCAGATATCTTTTGTTGAAAGGAATGCAATGAAATAAAACCAACAGATTCCAAATAAGCAGACTTCAGCTCTGAAAATCAATACGTATAGTTCCCCTCCTAGGAGGGGAGCATAGGAAAAAATAAAAGAGAAGATGTATCACTTTAAATACACACAGTATTATAAGAACTACACACTCCTCCAATGCAGGTGGTATGCAGTGTATAAATCAACTGCCCAGATAAACTATAAGTTCTTGATTGACCTCAAATATAAGAAGTACGCAGAAGAGGTCAGAATGCAGAAGCTTGGTCAAATGGCAAATGTTGAGTAGAAGAGAATTGCAAAAAACTCAAACCAATCCAGAATACTTGGAGCAATCAAAATAAAAGAAACCACTAATTAATTAGACAGAAGTTAGTGGGAGTGGATAGACAATCACTGCATGAGTATTGGTATACAAAATGAACCAGGGACAATTCCATAGCTGCAAGAGCCCCAAGAATGTGGTACCACACATTCAACATCCATATAGTTAAATTCTTTTTTCTCTGAAGCACTATGGCC
Source organism: Zonotrichia leucophrys gambelii (assembly GCF_028769735.1). Classification (NCBI taxonomy): domain Eukaryota; kingdom Metazoa; phylum Chordata; class Aves; order Passeriformes; family Passerellidae; genus Zonotrichia; species Zonotrichia leucophrys. The sequence continues at coordinate 11,206,833 of NC_088200.1, read as the reverse complement.
TTGCCCCAGTCTGTCTGTAAGGAACAGTAAATGGTTCATGCTTCTTCCCAAAAGACTCCTGTGCACCCCCTGGAATAGTGCTGTTTTGGATAGGCAAAAAGTGGACCAGGAATGTGCTAACTGTTAAATAGTATGGACAGATGAATGGTTGAGCCTGAGCTTGTGCCATGACTTTATTTACCATAGTAAATACTGCCAGCCAGTCCTGTTCACATTTTGGTGTTGAGTGTATTTGTTTTCCTTAGGGACATCCTTACGTGCTCTGCTATCCTGTCTCTCAAGGACCATTTTAATACAGTACATTTATCTTCCTGCGTTTAGTGCCTGTTTAAATCCTTTGAATAAGAACAGATCTTCCTCCACTTAACAGCACTGAGTCTTTTTTTTCTTATAAACCAAGCTTCCCCAAGCACAAGACATGACATAAGAAGTGACTAAAGTGGGACAATTTTGAAAATGTAAAATGAATGTACAATGTCTCCATGGTGCAATGGTAGCACTAAGAGAAACAACAACAAAATTTTTGCTCTCTAGCTATTAAAAGGCCAAAGATGCAAATTATATTTCATTAAAGAAGTCAATTTCTATGAGCTGCTGAATGCTGTTAATATCAAGCTGAAGAACTAATGGTACTGTTAAATTCTGAAGCAGAGAAATAAAACAACATAATCAACTGCTTGACTATAAATATCACAAAGGGCAACAAGGAGATGAGTAACTTAACAGCATTGTCATAAACAAATTAGGTCATCCTAATTTGGTTTCTTTCTCTAAGAGGACATCAGGCCTTTGAGATAGAGACCAGTAACTGTTAAATCCTTGATTTAATAAAGCCTGTAGGGAATAGGTTGTACCCTTTTATGCTGTATTGCATAACATTTTCATAAATGACCAGGGATATATGGTTAGGACTCATTTATGTCAGAGAAAAATAAAACTAGGAGGAAAATCAGACCTTTGGTAGTTATCAATAGTTCAGCATCAAAAGTTTGTAACAACTGGCATTTTATATGCATCTTTCCTGTATCCAGTAATATTCAGGATTCTTATTAACATCCCTAAACATTGACTTGAAATTAAACAAATGAAAGAAAATTGGTGTGGTGGAGCTGCAGTGGTAGATAATATAAAATAGTATTTTCAATTTAAAAACTGAAATTATGCTATGAAAAAAATAAGACACAATATAGAAAGAAAGGATGGAGACTTACAAATTTATGTAGGAAAAGATAGCCACACAATAATACAGTGACAAACAACTAAATACCCATTCCAAAAATAAAAGGAGCTACAGACTACAGTAGCTCACAAGATGAGAGAGTGTTAAACCTGTTGAATACAGTTTGGTTTTTATCCCTTCAAGCACTTGGATATGAAATTCATTTGCACATTGAAACGATTGTTTGTGAGAGAAAGACTTTGTGTTTTGCCATATGTTTCAGTTATTCTTTGTAGATAAGCACATTTTCTCAGAGGTAGACATATGTCTACTTCCTGGTTTAATAGACAAAAACCTACCATTTGTGAGAAGGACAAGTATTATGTCAAATATTAGGATGAGTATAGTCCTTGAGATGTCCTTTTTCCTTCTACTTTCAGCAATGCTAATGACTGTGTTGAAGTACTAAATCCATTTTTTGTCATGTTTCACCTGAAGAACAGGTAGAATAATTTCAGAGAAACAATGGCAAAGCAACAAGCTTTGCCAGCAATTCAGAGATATCTTTGACAAGGGAAAAACCTGAAATGTTTGATCTTGAGAAGATAAGACTGGGGAATGAGAGTGGAGGCATGTGCTAAAAATTTTCATATATTTTAAAACTGTTGCATAAAGGAGCAGGTTGATCTGTTCCCTACCTGTGGTGCATAGAATAATAGCTCAAATTCACAGAACAGGCTATTTCTTTTATGCTAAAGTATTGTAAACCATCCAGATTTTGCTGCGTTACTCAGTTAAATCTGCTGGATTTACCACAATGGAAACTCCTGTGATCTCTACCTTCCTTGCTTTATAGCATTTAGATAATTTTTCTTTATCACCTATGCCACAGTGTTTTAAGTTAGTCCTTTCATCCGTGATTATGACCTGTGTCTCACAGCTTTCTGTTACAGTGAGCTTCAGGGCAAAACAATCTTCTATCATGAGCTGTTGAAAGCTCTCAGTAAGCTGGATTTTGAATAAACAGAATTCATTAGTTCTTGTGTGCTGAGGCAGCCTTCCTTTCTGTCTCTTGAGAAAGTATACTTGTGTCTGTTGGTGCTCTCCAGACTAATGTGCTCCTGATTCACTGCTCTTTGTGTGTAAAGTTCTTGTTTACTAAGAATGTTTCTTCAACCTACCATTCAGTAACTAACTGATGGTTGCTTTGTTTCCATGGAAAGTCTCCACAGTTTCCTCATGAGCTGGGTTGAACCTTAGTGCCTCTCAGTGCCAACTGCAGGTCTCTATGGTCTCTCCAGTGTCCAGCCCAGGCTTAGGGGCATTCCAGTACCTGATTTCCCAGACTCTTATCACGAAACGAAACTTCAGAAAAATTCCTGTCAACTCTATGAAATGTCTTGACTTGAAGCAGAAAATTTGAGAAATTTAAAGTAAAGTACAGCAAGAAGTGCTGTTGTCCACAGAAGTGCAGTGAGTTACACTTGCAATTTTCTGAACATTTTTGGTTATCTTGGACTATAAAAGACCACAAATATCAAGTGCCTTTATTGTTCATGTTTCCTAGCATCTCTGTGAATTTCAATACTTTCTAGCTTTGGTTTATTTCACATTTTAATTTTCTCAGTGTTTACTCAGTATTCAGTTGTTTCAGTGAAAATTCTTTCCAGGGTATATTTGATGGTTTTTGTTCAATAATGATTGTATTGACGTGCAAAATTTGCAAAATACGAAACACAGATTGAAGCAGAAAGGTTAACATTGCATCACTTTTGCTAAATTTGTTCATTCAGGTTTGCTATTAAGCAGACAAGGACTATGCAAGGAAACAAAAATACACAAAAGTAAGTACATCCAAGGATCGTTTATTAATACAGAGCCCCAATATCAGGGATTTGCTTTAGGCCTTGGCTGTCCTACCAATGTGCAATTACCACCACTGTCCTTTGAAATCCATGCCCTTGTGATGCTCAAACACGCAGTTAGAGAAAAACAAGCTGAGCTTCGCAGGCCTCGCACAATACCCTGGGGAAGTCTGGCAAGGCAGAACTACAGCCCAGTGCTACCAGCATCTGAATGAGAGCTCCCACCAATCTTTGTCCTTGCAGAAAGCTGAGGGATGAGACAGGCTCTTACTTTGTTTTCACATTCAGACAGAAGTACTCTTTTATAACTGCAGTTTAAGAAAGTTGGCAGTCTCTTAAAGGAACAAAATGAAGGCACCCACGCAAATTACTCTTGAGCAAAAGAAAGAGAGGCAGTTCAATGAAAGACCAAATTGGCTAAATCGTGAGTTCTTCAATGAAATGAAGAACCTGACAAGTGACCTGAGAAAAAGGGTCACATAAATGATGGAAAATAGGTCGAAGGATAAATAGAAAATTATTAGCATATGCATATAGAAGTCACATCCAACATAATAAGTTGCAAAATTATATATAGTTAGTTTTTATTTTCTCTGATTCATTGTCTGAGAAGATGATTATTAACCAGATTATTTCTCTTAATACAGATCCTCTTTTTAAAAGATGGCTTTTTGTCCTTGAAAATTGGATTAAAAGTACAAAATAATTCTCAGCCAGTACAGTTCAAGGAAAGTAAAAATGTGAGTCTAACATCATGAGAGGGAAAATTATTCAAAGGGTGGGGGTTTTGGCTATTTTTTTATTAGTGTGTTCTGATATGTTTCACAAATATTTTTCTTGTAATAAAAATTCATTATTATTAAACACATGTTCTACATTGAGACCTCTAAATTATTCTAAACTATTTACTGAAGACCAGTATATTGAAAAATCACTTTAGACAATCCATAGGAAATGCAAAAACCATGAGCAGAATATCAACTTCTATCAAAATCTCCCAGAGATGTTAGAACCATAGAAGTTTCCTGTTAGAGCAAAAGATATGCTATGTTTGAAAAAGCAAATACAGAAGAGGGGGACCAGTGAAGAATCTGTATGTCTTTGTATGTTTTTAAAATATCTGTAATGAAGTACTTTCTAGTACTTTGAGAAATAATGCAGTCTACTGTGTTAATAGGAAAATGAATAACCAGGATGTTTATTTCTAAGATATATTTTAAATAGATGACTCCAGAGAACGAATTCCTGTGTTTAGTGCAAAAAAATGAGTAAGAGCAGTTCTATATCATTAAAATTGTGTATTATCCATTATACTTGTAAAAGCAGACTTAACAAATTGACATACACTTGCAAATTCTTTCCTATGCCTATGGATCACAGTAGCTATCCTATGGTACACAGAAATGTAGTCTATCTAAGTCTATCTATTTGGTGCAATAATTTAAGATAAACAGTTTCAATTTCAATTGCCTGCATCAGGTGCCTGGAAAATGTAGAAGGCTGCAGACTTTTTCAAGAACAGTGGGGAAAACTGTCTTCAACATTGCTTGGATATGTAAAACCTCTATTACTAGATGTCTTTGAGAACAGCTTAGAGAAATAGTTTTTATAAATTACTTTGGTGCACTGAATTATACCTTAGAACTGAAAAGTGAAATTAAAAGAACCTCAGAATACTAGCTGTACTCTGTGCCTAATTTTGAAAACTTCATTACACAGGTTGGCTTTTTGCTTTAAGAAGCAAGATAAATCTGAGCATTCAGTAGATGCTAATTTCCTCCTACAAGGTGACTTGTCCTATACCTTCGACCATCAATTTCAAAAACATTTCCTGCCTCCTGTATATATGGGTAAGAGGAGAAGGCAGCTAATTTCATACATCAATAACTTAAATATCTTCTTCACTTAATCATCCCCTACTAATGAAGTAGTGTGTGTATGTCAACTGCTGTGCATCAAATTATAAAGGGTACTGAGAATAGAATGGATTGCAGTTTTTCAAAACTACTGTAAGACTATGAACATAAAGCTGTTCGTAGCAAAGGAGCAAACCTATCACAAAACCAACTTTGTGTCTTCACCTCTGATAAATGATCTGTGCATATCAGTACATTAATAATAACAGAGTTTTTCTAAGAAGCCAGCATTTTAATTCTCCTCCACTAAATCACCTTTTACAGCAGATAAGCTTTTTACAAAGGATCTCCCTTAGCTTTTTAAGAAAGTTTCTGATCTCACAATAATCAAAGATGATGTAGAGCTGGAAAAAACAACATAATCGACTATTAGCAGATAATGAACTGGGGAATTTGACATGCTAAAATGTATTTGAAAATGAGGGTGTTTCCCTCCATAATTACAATTTGTTTTCCTCTGCCATTCTGACCTACACAGGATGAAAATCTCTTCTCATGTCTATGTAATAGGCTTACTGAAATGGAGGTCAGGCCATCAGACTTTACCATCCTGAAGGGAGTAGCTATGAAAAGAGTTTTAAGAAACAAGAGTTGTTCACAGGACAAGAGTAATTTCTAAAAAAAAATAGTTACCTTGTAACAATAAACTGCAGTTCTAGAAACCTGAATGTTGTACATAATGAAAAACCACTGCTTTGAACTTTCACCATGAGGTGAGCACCTAAATCCTGTCCAAGTCAAGTGAGTTGTTCTTATGTATTGCCACTGACACCCAGTGTCTGAGCACCTGGGAATTATTCTTCTAGATCTTCATGCCAATTCGTGGAGTTCTGTCAGCTGGATTCTAAAACTAGGGAATCATCTTCTGTAGCTCATCCACATCCCAGCGAGGAGTGTGGCCATCTGCTCTTCATCATCCTCATGTTTCAGTGCTTACCTTCTGCACTAGACACTGTCCCAGCACACAGCTGTGCACACCCAAACATGTTTAGAAGTGTTTGTTCTGCAGAGCCAGATTCTTCTAAAAAGAGAACTGTGAGAGAACACTGTGGTCAGAAACTGCAACAAGGGAGATTTAAGCTGAAATAAGGAAACAGTATTTAAGAAACAGTGATTAAACGCTGGATTGCTTTAGCTAAAGGAGCCATTGAAATCTCCATCTTTGAAATCCTCAAAGGCACCACTCCCCACTGAATTATGAGAAATAGAAACTTATTCTCTATCATTCTTTTCCTAAGGTCAGAAGTTTGATTTCAGACTTTATTTGTTAGAGAAGCAGTACCTCAAATGGGTTTTTAAATTAAGCAGAGAATGTTTGGCCTTAGGGAAGTGTAGCAATAATTTGATTTGAAGAAATTGCTTTTTCTGCCTTTACAGTTTATTTTCTACGCACTACATGTTCTTTAATTTTGTGACAGTAGTTCGTTACCCTTTGCTAGGAATACCTCCATGAGAAACAGAATGAAGAGACAAAATTAGCATTATTTTTCCTATTTATTCCTAACTGAGGATCATTCATAAATAATCTTACAAGGGTTTTTAATGATTTTGCCCAGATTTAAGTCTTTATGGGTTTTTTTTTCAAATATGTGGTTCTATTGAAAAGGCCATTTATTGTTATGCAGAAAGAATAAGGCATGTACGTTCAATAAAAATTCTTATTTTAGGTTAAAGAAAAATAAATAAATAAATAAATAAAATAAATAAAAACCAGCTGCTGTCCTTGCAGATAGGCAGTCTTGCTGGGATATTAAAGCTCAAGTACCAAGAAAACAAATATAAGTTCTGACAGAGTTCTTTGAGTATATATTATACTGTTTATTTGCATATGTTTTATTTTTAATTTTGCCTTCCATGGAAGCTTTTCTGATTAGTGTGCTGAGTGTTGTGTCTCACAGATGACCTGAGGAAATTATGAGACATTTCTGTTTTTCCAGTGTCCAGAATTTCTCTCTTCAGGTGGTATCATTGTAAAGTTCCCTGTGTTGATTCCTTCTTTTCAGTCTGTGGTTTGTAAGAAATTGTCACAAACATTACCATTGCTAGCTTCCTACTGCATAGCTGTCTTTTTCTCTTTACAGAATTTAGTTCTTTGTGTTAATATACAGATAGAAAAGCTCAAAATCAAAATAGGGGTACCCCACTGCTAAAACACTCTTCTGATTTTGAAAGACTATCATGGAAGAGCATCAGTTAAAAACATGTCTTATTCCTTGTAACTATTTGTTTCTTGTTAACAAACTATCACATGCAGAACTGGATTGCTTGCATCCTACAAAGAAAAGTTGTTTTCTCTTGCATTTCTGCCCATGACTCACAGTGCAAAGGAAAAAAAACAAACCTGAAACACAACAGAAAAAAGGAGAGCTAAGTAAAGATTAATTATTAGTAATTATGTTAGTATTAAACTGATAGCCTAGAATGCTTTTAATATACTAATGGTCTTTGTGTGACTTCATCCAACTAAAAGATATTCTGATTAAAAGGTGAATCAGTGTCCCCAGATAATTCTGAGTAGCAATTAAATTATCTTGGTAGAAAATAATTAAGTGGAAAATTGCACAGTCTTGATGGGAGGGAGCAATTTCAAAATTTCCTGTTTAGGATCCATCTAATTTTTTCTCTGGTTTCTGAAAGATCAGGTAGTTACTGATGGCAAAGTTGTCTTTCTTCAGGTTATCTCCAGGGAGTAGGCTTAGAGAAGGTTCATGTGTTTCAGGAAACGTGCATCATACCTTCTGTTGTTATAATTTCTTGATTTAAACTGTGCTAAATAAATACTACTAGGAAAACATTCATGCTGGGTCATATGAAAGGTCCATCACTATCTCTTCTCCAGCTGTGGCCAGTAAGAGTTACTTGAGGAAGAGAATATGGCAAATTTTAGCAGCTTTCTGGTTAATCTAATCTAAGAATATTAAAGAAGTGGTGAAATACAGCTCATCTAAAACAGTGATTATTCAAATATTAAGTAAGAAAGCATGTAGTGGGTTGACTGTGGCTGAATGCCTGGTGCCCACCAAAGTTGCTCTGTCATTCCCCTCTTCAGCTGGACAGGGACTAGATAATATGGTGAAAAGCTCATGGGTCAAGATAAGAACAGGGAGAGTTCACTCAGTGATTACTGTCATGGGCAAAACAGACTCATCTTGGGGAAAATTAGTTTATTACCAATCAAATGAGAGAAGAATAAAGGGAAATAAAAGTAAAACACTTTCCCCCAACCCCTTCCCCCCATCTATCCAGGTTCCACTTCACTCCTAATTTCTCTACTTCTTCCCCCACAGCAGAGCAGGTGAATGGGGAATGGGGGTTATGGTCAGTTGCATCACACATTGTCCCTGCCACTTCTTCCTCCTCACTGGAAAGACTCCTCACCACTCTTCCCCTGGCTCCAGCACGGGTCTCTCCCATGGGAAACAGTCCTCCACAAAATTCTCCAACATGAATTCTCCACATGGGCTGCAGCTCTCCATTAACTGTTCCAGCTGGGTCCCTTCCATGGGGTACAGTCCCTCAGGAAGGCTCCTCCAACATGGGTCCCCCACAGGCCACAGCTCCTGCCAGGAACCTGCTCCAGTGAGGGCCTGCTCTCTGCACAGGCCACAGCTCCTGCCAGGAGCCTGCTCCAGTGAGGGGCTCCCTGCACAGGCCACAGCTCCTGCCAGGAACCTGCTCCAGTGAGGGGCTCCCTGCACAGGCCACAGCTCCTGCCAGGGAACCTGCTCCAGTGAGGGGCTCCCTGCACAGGCCACAGCTCCTGCCAGGAACCTGCTCCAGTGAGGGGCTCTCTGCACAGGCCACAGCTCCTGCCAGGAGCCGGCTCCAGCACGGGCTTCCCATGGACTCCCAGCCTCCTTCAGGCACACCCAGCTGCTCTGCTGTGGCTCCTCCAGGGGCTGCAGGGCAATCTCTGCTCCCCCCTGGGCCTGCAGGGCCTGCAGGGGCACAGCTGCCTCACCCAGGGCTGCACCAGGGGCTGCAGGGGAATCTCTGCTCTGGGGCCTGGAGCAGCTCCTGCCCCTCCTCCTTCACTGACCTGTGTCTGCAGAGCTGCTCCTCTCACACACTCTCAATCCTCTCTTCAGGCTGTAGTTGGCAGTAATTTTTCCACCTTCTTAGATACATTATCCCAGAGATGCCGCTGTCACTGGTGGATTTGGCCTTGGCCAGCAGTGTGTCCGTCTTGGATCTGTTTGGCATTGTCTCTGTTGAAAAAGGGGAAAGATTCTGTCAACCGCACACTGTAGCCCCTACTACCAAACCCTTGCCATGCAAACACATACAGCAGTATGATTCTTAATGATCATATAGCATGATTTTGAATAGCAATATAGTTTTGGAAGGGAGTATTATTTTCTATTTCATAATGGTAATAATATATTTACTGGAAAACAGTCTTAAGGAAGAGTTTTCTTCTAATACAGATACATCCCATAATTGAGTAGCCAGCCGTTCTACTGCAGCGATGCTTATGATTAAATATCACTCAGAGGCACTGCCGTCAGTGGCCATCAGCATGCCATGTACATTAGGCCAAGTTCATATCTGAATGGAGTCAAAAGGAATATCATCATGATTGCATAGTTCTGCCTCCTACATATTACATACTTTATTGATTTAACATACATATCCTCATCTGTTACAATTTCTGATTGATTTTTATAACTCAATGGAGTTATAATATGTTTGCATTTGAAGAGCATAAAATATAAGAATACAAGGCAGTACATAAAACACTTTTACAGCTGATGCTCATAAGGCAGACATGTAAGTCAGAAATACAGTATAGTTTGTGTTTAGCGTCTTTTAAAAAGCTCTATCTGCCCTACAAAAATGGATGAGACCATTTCCTAGAATGTATTAAGAGATGAATCTGTTTGAGATACAAATAAGTAGGAGACAAGTCCTTTGAAAGCCTGTTTTTGTAACCACCTCTTTTTCTATTTGTCTTTTCAGACAATGTGAGATTCTCTTGGACATACTGTGTTAATTAGATGTAGGGTTTTGTGGAAATGCATTCTGGTTTAGAAATGCAAATAGGCTTTCTGTAATGATAAAAATATCCAGTAAGAAATGACTTGTTGTATGATAGTGTAACTTCACATACAGATCCAAGAAAGGAAAAAAAACATTCAAGCTCTGAAAAGGTTGTCTGGTTTCTCATTTAACTACCAATACAGAGAGACCATGTTATTGGATAAATACTACTTTGTGTTCATGGCATAACTATTTCTCAGTTACACCTTGGGTTGTTAACTCAGTATTTATATATATATATATATATATGTATAAAACATCAACCGAGCTGTTGTGATACAAAATAATGTAAGCAAAAATTTTAGTCAGGAAGAATTGTATGGTCCTTTCATTAATGTTCTTACAAGAAAACTTATTTCTAGAAAATAAATAGAGTTCATGTTTTTTCTCCTTCTCTGCATGATTAAATTGGTCAGTGGGAACTTTTGGCATAGAACTATGAGAAATAATAAATTTAAATACAAGTAGAGGATGCAATCTGCATTTCTTCCACTATGTTCCAATTTTGTTTTGATAATAACCATAATTAAACTATGTTCCAGCTGCAAGAGAATGAGACACTCAGTGAAGGCATCCATGAAAGCTATGGGTTTGTTACAAATACACAATTAAAAGAAATAGGAAGATTTCATGAATTTCTGGAGGAGGTAGATAAGTATTCAAGCATGGCTTAATAAAGTAGAAAACTGTCACATCATACAATGATCCCAGCCTAGAAAAAAGTTATCTGTATTAACATATAAACTCGACTGAACAGAAGAATTGCCTTGTACAGAAGAATTTACAAACATTTATAAGGCAAGGGATACAAGCCTGAATTAGCATATGATACAGTTAATATACAATCTCTACTAAAAAAATGCATCAGTGTTTTGTATATATATTGAACATGTAAGACAAGGATGATTCCTGAAGAGCGGCTGTCAGTGATGGCAGCTACATTCCTTATAGGTATATAAATTCTGGAGATGTGTTTATCATTTCATTTTATTTCAAAACAAACAAAAAAAATAGAAATAACTGCTATAAAAGTAAACTACTTGCTTACTTCATTTGTTCATTCAGGCCTTATAAAATTTTCAGTTTTCCTCAACACTGTTAGAGATAGTTGGGTCTCTGAATTGTCCCTCACCTACTAGGACCCCCATTTTCTCTATTATACCAAAAAAGATCATGAGTTGCACTTGCTGCAGACTTGAGCAAGTGTGGTAGTAGATGGAATATTTTTCGCTAGTTGATGGACAACTTTTATGCAAGATGTGTGCTCACTCCTGGCAGAAGTCCTGCATGTCACAGTCACATGACAGGCTCACCCAGAAAGTGCCAGGTCCTCCAGGACCAAGGAGCCTCCCTCCTTGGCTCCTGTCAGCCTCCACCATCAGTTCCACCTGTTGAGCTGGTGAGGTGATGACTGAGGTGACAGCTGTGATCCTGAGCCTTGTCACGGCTGCCTGGCTCCTGGAGCTGTGCCTGCTTGCCACTGTGGTCCGTGCACATGGAGGTCACACCAACTGAGATCCCTCTGGGAGCATCCCCTGCATGTTAATGCAAAGATCAGCAGCTGCTCTCAGGCTCAAAGGACGGGGGATTTCTGAAACAAGAAAGCACTCTCACACATCCCAAGAAAAGAAGTACAAGAATAAAGTACCCTAAGTGGAGACTGCTGTCACGGGATGAAGATGGGTTACAGTGTCACACAGCCCTGGCTGCCACAGTGGTTGTGTTTTTCTGTGAGAGGCACAAAGGATACGTGGAGAAGAGTCATAAATATAATGACTGGAAATGTGGTACATGTGAAGAACAGAACTTGCAAATAAACCAGCATCAGTACATTGTGGCTATGACCAAAAGTCCAGGAACAGGAAGGAATGTATTTTTGATGACATGAAATACATGCAGTGCTCTGGACCTGCTGGCCAAGGAGCACTTCTGGGCAAACAAGAACCATTGTTAGGCCTTTCTCAGATCATTGGCTACAGGATGATCACCACTGTGCTAAGGACATCCTGGTCCTCTGGGTACTTTCTGTACTTTTTGGGTGAGCTTTCTATGTGTTGAGAAGGCCAGGACTTCAGAGGCACACTGCTCGTGTGAGAGGAATTGAGCAGCCGTGGCACCTGCCATGTCTTCTCCTGTATGACACATGTCCTGAAAGTACATTTTGTCTTTAGAGAAAGACACATCAGATGGTTTTGGCAGCTGCTTCTTCAGAGGAGGTCGTTCTTGAGAAAGCAGACAGCAGCATAAAAAAATATTCTTCCCTCTGTAGTTCCATAGTTTCTAATTTTGTTTCTTAGAGTATTTCTACATTTAAAAACAGAGTTGCCCTCTTTCCATTCTTGATTTCCTCTGCTGCCTTTTTTTTTTTTTTTTTTTTTCTGATTCTACATGCTTCCTGTTCTGCATAAATGTCAGAACTCTGATGGAACTCCAATGCAGAATAACTTCAGGTTATTGCAGTTGTACTGATACAAATGTCATTATAGTGAAAATAAAGTTAGGCCCTTGTACTCTTAATTTACTAAATTTTGCTTTCCTTAAATGACCTGTTGGTGTTATGGGCTGTTTTTTAGACTTTAGTAGGTTATTTTAACAAATTCAAAGCCTACTAACTCTTCTCAATTGATCAGTCTCTAGAAACAAAATTATTATGCTTCTAGATCAGCCACAGAGGAATTTTTCTCTGTTGATGGCTGGGCAACTTAAAATTCTAACCTAAACCAGATTTCTGAAGTTGATACATCAGTTATATGAGATGGGATGAGTCAAGCTGATAATACCCTCAGAGACTGGCCAAGATGTATTCCAGAAGTAGTTGTGCTTTTTTATACCCTACTGAAAGTGTGGTTCAATTTTTCATGCTCCAGTGGTTAGTATCCTTTTAGTTTACTGTCTGGTTTTATGTGTGTTCTGTTTCTACCTGCTGTTTTTGCTCCAGCATTGTTCATTAGTCTAAACTGCTATTGCACTTTTCCAGTGCTTACTCTCTTTCATATTTATAGACATACATTACCTTTATAGGGACAAGTAAGTGCCTGTTCCATTTTCTGTCTCAACGTTTACTTTGTCACACTAACCCAGCCAAGTTCTGTCAGTCATCTTTTAATTGATAGGCTTTAGAGCCTTTACATCATCTGGGTGACCTTTCTTTTCTTCTGTCCTAATTTGAAAGACCATCTTGAATGTTAGTGACCTGTCTTTTGTGCATGTAAGATTTTACTACTACCTTAAAATATTCACCTTAATCCAGCTCCTAGGATCAGAGTTGTCTTGTCTTGGCCGTATTCCACCAGAGGCTGAGTGTAGTTGTATTGACTTGTCTGACTGGCTTAAATATTGCTAGCAGTGTAGCCACAGGGACACAGTGTTCATTAAAAGCTGAAAAAGCTAACTCAAAATCATGGGGAAATATTTAAGAGCTACCTCACACTGCTCTGCCTGCTGCCACAGTTACCAGGGCTGCATTATGTCAGCTGTCTATGACCTGTATAGTGCAGGTATAAATGTCTTAAGTTATCATTTTTACTGATCCCAGTGTTGGTTCTTCACTATCACCCCTCATCTGTCACTACTAATCTATTAGTGAGTGATTTACTTTTTGTTCTGTTTTCTCCATCATCCAGACTCTAGGGCTATAAAGCCTGTTATGATTACAGGTGAAACTGTACATGCCGACCCTAACAATAAATCCTTCTCTTACAGAAATTTTTATAGTGATGGTAGTACTTCTTGCTCACCTTCATTTTGTAAGTTTCCTCCCCAGACAAATCTTAGCTTTCTCTTCTTTGTTGTGATCTGCTTGTGTTTAGCAGAGTCAAACAGATGGAGAAATAAGGCAACTGGGCATTGTCTGCCACATAACTGGTTAAATATGAATTAGGTTCTACCTTGTGTTCCTTTTCTTATTTTTAAGGTAATAAGATCTATTCAAGCACTTATTCCCTGTTTATCAGGAGCAATCTTATCCCTTTCAACTCAGAGAGTCACTGGTAGAATTTGCTCAGAGCTGGCTGAATGCTATGAACATGCAATAAATTTTAGGGCTCATCAGCTCATCAGCTGAGTCTTTTCTGCTACCCATACATTCTGTTCCTAGCATTTGTCTGATCTCAGAGTGAGCCTGTTCAGAAGTTTACAAATAAGAAGAGGAAAAAAAAAAGTAATTGTCTTCCAGTACCAGCTGAGCTTCCTATACTGTCTGAGCATGGAGTCAAATGGATAGCACAGCACACATGATGGGAGCAGTGCAAGTGGAGGTGCAGTCTGACACTGATCTGAGCAGCAGCTGGTGCTTAGCACAGCCAAACCCCATTCAAGGAGCTCACCTAAGTTTTATAAATTCTATGTGGATAGATCACAAGGCACATACTCCTCACCTGAAAACACTTTCCAAGAAACACAAATGTTTGACAAGACACTGTTCCTATGATTTAGTTGTTTTGAATGATCTGCAAAATGTCCATTTGGTCACAAGATGTGAGCAATGCTGACCTTGACTGGAGAGGCTTGACTCCAGTAACAACCTAGCATCCACACCCCTTAAATCTCCTTCCACTATGAAAAAGAGACTTCTTGGTCAGTCTTCTTATTTAAAGAAATCTTCACTATACATACACACATTTCATTTTATATTCAGTTCACTGGCTTGAATTCAGAGAAGATAAAAATGTGATTCAGTGAAAGCACTTATAAGAATTTGTAAAAATGTTTTAAGTAGAGAGAGATGACTACTGAATAGTTATGTTAGTAAAATTCACAGCCTTATTGCATAATAGCTCTCAAAACTACAAAAGAAGACTTTTTAAACTTTTGTTTAATCAGCTTTTTGATGTAAAGCCAACACCTTTTACTCTGTTGTAAAAAAATAAAATCTGCTACTCTGAAATATAAAACATGAACTACTGGTATGCAAGAACCCTTATGGATGCAGTTTATGTTGGAGGTTTCCCTCAGAAAAAAAAATCATGGGCAATAAACATTCAAAAGGAATCACAACAACCTGTAGAGTATGTAGCTAATGCTCTCAATTATTCTTTTTCTGTTGCTGCATTCCTGCACTCCAGAGTGCACCTCTTACCTTTACAGCCATCACACTACAAACATTGCTTGCACTGAAGAGAATCACTGTTTTGCCTGAAGCAAGGAACATAAGTGTTGCAAAACTGACTCCTCCTCTAATGGGGTGAGCATGTACAAGTACACAGAGTTGTATTTCTCCCAGAGCTGCCAGGCTGAATATTTTGCAGTCAGAGCTCTAAAGCTTACAGGCTTTTGCTTTGTTTTTTTTTTCTTTTGGGTCTTTCCTCCTCTTTCTTTCTGGATTTTTTTCTTCTTTAAATATATAAGAAACACTTTCAAAGGCTGGATTTTCAAGTCCTTTATCAGGAAGCATTCATGAGCTGGCATGGGTCAACATACATTTCATTACCAGGCAAAAGTAAGTACTGCAGTTAAATCTGTTCCTACTGTATGTTTACCTTCTTGTAAAGGGTATGGTGTTGTATGAAGGACAGAGTAAACTGTAGTTCTGTTAGCAGAAATTAAAAACTTACAGAAATAGGTAAAATCAGCTTAATATGGTATGGTAAATACAATGTGGCTCACATTCTAAGAAAGAAAAAAAAGGATTTCTATTTGTAAATCAGTGATCTCTCTTAAAATACTGATATAAGCTGTAGAAACAGAGATGCCACTCCTTCTATATGTTTTTTTAAGTGACAGTTGGACTGTGTTTATTATTTCAAAGCATTTTTAATCCACTGGGTAGTACTAATCTCATAATATTTCATAATGTATCAATATACTACATTATATTGATTCATATTTTATGTTCACTAAATATACCTTATTTTTGTTATTCATTAATAAAAACATCCCCTTGGAACTCCTGTAACTGCCATCATATCTTCCACTATCTGATGTTCCTAGTAATTATTTTATTCTTCCTGTGCTACACTCTCTTGTGTCTGCACATACATTCACTGGTTATCAGATTCTGTTTTGTGTTATTATCTTCTGAATGTGTTGGTATTGGCACAGACTGGCAGTGAAAGGCTGAAGAGAAATGGGTCTCAGAACGGAGAGAAAAGCTGGTGAATGAGCAAGTCATAAAGGAAATTATGTGCTTTGATCCAAAGAGCTCCTTTTTAGCCAGTTTCCCCTGCATTTTATTGAAACACTGTACCGTCAACATCTGTAACATATTCACTATTCCAACAGTCACCTGGGAATGCATTAATACCCTGGGAATGAATACGGTTTCCCGTGCTGTGAGTTCCCTCTAGAGAGCGCAGCAGCCTGCCAGACAGTTGTGTGGATTCTGTGTCCGCGTTACCAGCGTAAGATTTCTGCTGCAGAAATGCTCTGCTGCAGCTATCAGTCTTTTCTTTTGAGACTTGGCTTGCTTTTGTCGAGCTGCGCTAGGCACTCTCCCAAGACGGGCAGATGGATTGGCCAGGCAGCGAGCAAGTTTAGCAACAAGTAATGCTTGCACGCCCGCCTAGGGAAAGCAGCCATTTACCACGTGCGCGTTTCGCAGCTCCGAGCATCCACAGCGAGCCTGCAGCGTGAGGGCTCCTCTGTCTCTTGTGACAAAGTGCAGCCCAGTTAAAGCCCTGCACAAGGACTAAATCGGTGGAGCACGCCGACCGTGGAGGGAAACAAAATCTGGAGACATGCAGTTAGCAAAAAGCCGACTGCAGTTATCATAAAGCCAGCAAGAAGCAAAAAGGCTGATAGGTAATCCTGGTATTTTGCTGTTGTTGTTAAAATTGATCTGGAAACCTGCCAGACTAAATTTTTTATGTCAAAGGTGTGATGGGCAAGTTTTCCAGTGGACTGAGTTGAGTAGGATCAGTCAGTCCGAGAATTTTCATCTTTATTTTTCAGAAGGGGGTTAAAGTTTTTCAGCTATTTACATTGTATTATCATCATGTTTTGTTGCTCAGCAAAATATACATTTTTAATGTGTCAAATTTATGGCTTCATCTGCAATTACCACCTCTAGCAAGTAAAATTCAGTTATCAGACACAGGGGACAAAGGGGACTTTTGAAAGATCTGGCCTTCATTTAGAGACTGTAGAAGTTTGACTTGCACACAATCCTTATGGCAGTGAAGCAAATAGAGTTCAGCAACCTCGTTCAGCTGTATCACTATTTGAATTGAAATCTCTATCCTCCCAGGTGGTTTTCTTCTCCAGAATCAGACACAGGTTAATTACAGGCTCAGCACTAGAAATGCTTTTGTTCCTACTACCATCCATTTGTCTTGTTTGAAACTAATATTCTGGTATTTCCAGACACTCAAATTTATAAACTCTGTATTTTCTATATGTTCACATTCCCACCTGTACATATCAATACATTTTTTTATTCTTCAGGCAGGACTTTTTAGTTTTGTCACGAGCTCTTGCTATGTAATACCCTTTTTTCAAAGTTTTCTGTTCCTCCCAGAAAAGCCTTCTGTGGCTTCAGCACCATTTTTGTTTCCCATTTATTTCTCCAGTACAGCTGCCTTTCAGAGAGGTTGTAGGGTTGCTTCACAAGGTAAGATAAAAGGGCAGCTCAGCCTATACCCAAAGTTCTTGGTTGTACTCTTAAATTGGACTAATCTAACGCTCTAACAACTTCACTTACAAAGACTTTCTCACTGAGCTTTTCCAGACTGTTCTCCTACAGTTTTGGGGGGATGCGTTGTTTGGTCTCCACTCTTGTTTATCTGTGATTGCTATCACATTTCTCCTTAGCTTAGCTCTGAATTAAAAATCTTCTGTCTGTGAGTCTGTACTTAGGCTGCATGGGCAGTTAGGCTAAATTTAGTTGGTCAACCTTGAGGTTGATCTCAAATTTTTTTGAAGTGTCAGCCCATGTTATTTTAATATAATTTATTCATTGGTCAGATGTACCTATTTTGCAGTCCTCACTCTCACCCTAGGTTATCATTGTGGATTAATTTAATTAAACATTATGAAGTCATGGGTGCACAGTTTTTTACAAGCAATAATGAGAGAAGGAAGGTTTCTAACTGTTGGCCCTTCTATCTTTTATATGCCTGGTCTCACTGAAGAGGTGACCTTCTTCTCAGACCTTGCTTTATCTATCATAGACAGATACAGGTTGGTAATGGTTCTATTTAACATGAACTTTAATCCTTCTAAAAACCTGACATGTCCAACAGACTATATTTACAACCACTTTTTAGCCCTAAAACTTTTAAACTTCCAGTAGGGCCCTGGTAATTCCCCTGTTCACAGCATATACCTGCCTAGTGCAGCTGTGGCTCTGCCTAAATCTTCCTGTACTGCATGTACAGCACACCTAGCAGAAGCATATGACCAAGCAGGCAGAGTTGTTCTGCTGCACTCTAGTCAATTAGTCAATTAAAAATGAGAAAGAATGAATATTCAAAATAAATGTTAAAATATCTTTGCTGTTCAGGATTGCATTTAGGTGGAGTCCTATTGCCATTGTATGTAATAGATTAGATGATCATTATGATCCCTCTAGATTTACAGATAATGATCTCTGAAAAGATCTCATTCAGGATATTTGTTACATCTGATATGATTAGTTTCCCTTGTCTTAAGAAATTTTCTAATCTCCTGAATTTCAAACCCCTTACAACCTGAAGTAACCCAAGCTTTTTGGCATGGCAATTCTCTTTCCAAATTCATTGTTCCCTCAGGGCAAAGTCATTCCATATTAACAGCGCTTTTAAATTGTCACATTTCCACTTCTGGTGAACATGTGATACATTACATTCCCTGTGAGCAAGTATGTACTGGTCCATAAAAAGACTCAATAAATTTGGCGCCGATAATTTGTGAAAACTTTCAGACCTCTAACTGGAGCAAGAACAATTAGGGGCAAACATGATATAAAAAATGGAGGGTTTAGAATTCACAACAGATCATCTGTTTGATGAATAGCACATTTTGGATGCTGCTGTATGGTGTGACCCTTCTTTCTTGGACGAAGGAGGAGATGGTCTTTGGAAAAGCAAAGATGACTTGTAGCCAAATCTACATCTGCTCTCAGCCTCATCCAAAAATTGGATTGCTGCTGTTGCTCTTTCTTCACCCCTACACATTGGCTGGTTAATCATGAGAGTTCAACAAAGCCAACCCAAAAAGAGTAGGCTTTTCTTTAAAAAGATTCCTTTTGCTTAATCGTGATGCAAAGAGAAAATAAAGAACAATTCACTTCAGTGATTATAGGGCAAATTCTACCTACCTTATGAAAGGTAAGTGGATCATGATTTTGTGAATACAGAATAAAAATGGGAAAAAAAGAAGATATGTATTTTTAAAATGAAAATTAGTCTTTGAAACATTAATATATAAATTATTTAGATGCAAGTGTTAACTAAACTACCTTGTTTAACTAAACAGGTTCAGTGGTAAAGTCTGGGCATCTGAAGTTAGAATTCTCAGGTGGCCCCTTTGTTTTAAATAACAATATAAAGGACTTTTTTTTGTCTAGATAAGGTACTTGGGTATGATCATACTATTTTGTCCCAGTATGAGGAAGACAAAAAATAGTTTCCTGTTTATTTGTCACTCAAAGGGTGTCTTCTAATCTTCTCTTCTGGAAAAGCCCTACCTCACGTGCCTTGTGTCATTTCTGTATTCTAAGCATCATAAATTTGCCTGAAATAAGTAATGCCAAATTACCCCAAACTCCCTGTAATTATTACTGTTGTATGTTAAAATAGTATTTATAAGTTCACTCCCCATATAGTTACATATAACAGTATATTATTATGTACTGTGTCCTAGTTATTTTATGTTCAGTACCTCTCTTCATTCCGTGTTTGAGTGGCGGCAGTGTAGATTTCTGTTGTGATTTACACAAATGAGGGGAGAAGAGATAAGGCTACAAGCCAGGGAGATGTCATTGGTCTCAATTAAAGAGCAACTTTGGTGCCAGTTGGTGCAAGCTCCATTGCTCCAACTCCTGCTGGAAGACCTGACCCTCAAAAGTCTCCTGACCACTGCCAGCAGAAGCCCTTCTCTCCATTCCAGCCTTACAGCCTAAAAGACCGTGTGTCTTCAAGAGGAGATGGTTGGGCTGGGATTATGAAAACAAAAATTTGTGTAAGGGGAGGTGAGGCAACTCTTGTCTATATCTCAGTGTTCTAACTTGAAATACCATGACAGGGATTATGCTCCATTCCCTTTTCCATATGTTGATGTGGAGTCCATAGCACTTCCTGAAAACACAATCCTGGCTGAATACACAAAAGATACAATTTTTCGGTTAATTGTTTTTATTCTTGCTTAGAACCACAGGGTTTAAAAAAGGTAAAACAGCCAAAAAACACAGCTTTGAAATAAAGGAAATGGTGACAATAGGAGACAGATCACCACAGTGATCAATTAATGAATAATGTTTTGTTGATCATGACTTAAATGTTGCCTAATTTGTTTTTCTGTGTGCATGTAGTAGCAGCATGTTGATAGACTGTAGCCTCTGTTGAAAGACATTTTCTGTGTTCCTGGAGAACTGGAAAGCTTTGGGAGTCTAAGCCCTTTTCTGAAACAAGCAGTACTGTTATCTGAACATGAAACAGGTGGTCTCATGTCTTGTAAATCAAGACTCACAATATACATATGTCTTGTGAAAAAGTCCTTTAGAAGTAACAGGTATTTGTTGGCTATTCTAAGCACAATAATAACAGCATTAAGCTCATTTTAATGGTGGTGAACATATTATCCAAGTGTGCCTGGACTGTGTGTCTGAAAGGCAGAATGGGTTCTCAAGGAGCTGAAGCTTTTAAAACCATTTTTCCTGCCTCAGTAATTACAGACCAGGGAGGGAATGGATGTTCTTAAATCAACCTTCACACAAGCTGTTAAATTAAAATAATTTTCACATCTTTGTTATTAGTAATGAGGTAGATGCTTCTATCACAGATTGCTTCAACACGCGCTCAAAACCTAGACACAGGGATGTTTTAGTGCACCGTTACCATTTGCTACATTGGTGTCGTATTGGAGTTTATAATAAAGGACTATAATCACAGCTTCTTTGTTACTTTGCCAGAGTCAGAAGTGTGTGAAAGATACAAGCTGGGCAAGGAATTGGAAAACCATGTCTGGTAATTGATGTAAAATTAGAGTAAATATACCTCCACTTGGAAAAGAAGGCCATGAGGATGTTTGGGAGAAAAGAAATATTTGACAGTGGTTATGAACAGATGTTCACAGATATTAGTTGAAACTGTGAGGTCAGAGGTACTGCTTAATAGACTACAGTCACCATTCTATTCCAATGAGCTTTAAAAAGTGAACACTCCTGAGGACAAAATTAAAAAGTTTCTAGCAGTAAAAAGATGAGGGAAGAAACAGCTATTTATAAAGGAGTGTTGCTTGCCCTAGAAATTTAACAGCTGGATAAAAGCCTCTCCAGTTCATGATGTTTAGCAGTTGGAGCCAGAATGGGACAAAAAGAAGGATGGTAAACCACAGTTTTCACATCATGCTCCCCAATAAACCTTACACCAAAATATCCCCACAAAATACCAGTTTGAACTTTACCAAACAGCTATTCAAAGCCCCTGGAAGCCATCAGGCCAGTGGGAGGTGAGGTTAGCAGAAATACAATACCCAGACAGCTGGAATAATATTAATAGTGCTGCTGGGTAAAACACGGCATTATTCTTTGCAGCAAGTCCATTATTCATCAATATGCATATTGCTGGAATGTATAAACACTTAGTAACTTCAACAACAGAGCTTTAACTGTTGACCAGCCATGGATCTGGTCTTCAGTCCTGCAATTAGGAAAGCAAAGCTTAAAATGGATTAAAATTCTTGTATTTGTCATATAGCCAGGAAGCTAGCATGGTTTTTGGAAACTTCTCCTGGGGTTGCCAGTGACAGTTTCACTTTTCATTGACATGCCTGGAAGGTTTTGATCTCCATCTACCTCTACACAAAACAGTGTTGAATACCATCTGGTTTGAGATTTATTAGTCCCATTCTTATGGTGAGTTCTGGAAAATGGTAATAGCAATGAGCTCATTGCATCAACACAGTACAAACTGCATTACGTGCCAGTAAACCAACCTCATATTGATAGATGAAGCATTGAAATAAATGCAAATGAAAGCAATCATGTCTTATTTCACAGTGGAAAAGAGGTTGTGAATTTTATCTGATGACCTGGAAGGTTCTGGTGTTTTAACAAAGCCACCATATAGCAAAGAATGAGTAGTAAAGGGAATAGCAAAATAATCAAAAGGGCCCCTCCTTGAACACAAATTATTAAGCATCCCAAGCTGACTAGGCGCTTTATTCTACAGTTTCGTTTCAAAAGTGATATAATTTTTCTCAAGGAGTTTGGGAGTTATTAAGCCACATGTTAAAAGCATGGCTAAAACCATGCCCAGAGATGTGATCAGATGTCTCCCAGGCTGCTGTGGCCAAGTTGAAGTCTGGCAAAGGAGGAGGTCCCTAGGGTTGTTGAGAGACACGTCACAGCCCTGAAGGGCTGTCCTTTCTCAAACCCTTTAAAGGAAAAGGGTGGGTAGTGCTCTGGCATTCCAGCCAACAGAAGAAGTAGAAGAATAGTAAACTCTACTGAGCACTGGGAAAAACCAAGAAATACAGAGGAACATGGCCCATTCTACCACTAGAAAAGGAGATATATTTTAACAAGGCTGCTTTTTGTTCATGGCTGCTCCAAATAATGTACTAAACCTATACTGGATTTGTCTGAAGTCGCCCCAATGCAAGCAGGCATCCCAAAGAGCTTGTTCCTTGAGATGCCATTACTCTCAGCTGTAACATAATTTTCCCCCTGGACTAGAGTGGGAAAATTTGTGTAGATCTGAACAACTGTGCTGGATCTTTGCTGCAAAATTGTTGAAGACTGAGCCTGATGAATTATGTGTTGAACACTTTCAGCCACGGCTGATAGGTTGGGAGTCATCTTGAGTTTATAAATCCAGTCTGCTAATAAGGTATAGGTGACCTCGAATCTGCCTTCAGGAGTTCATCTTCTGTCTGAACAGGACCCATGTTTACTGCTGCACCATGTTCAGGGGAGGCCTTTGGGTAAGTGTACTCCCCTGCCCTTGTCATTGCCACACTGGGTCATTGAGATTTGTTTGAGAAATTTCATCACATCTATCATTTAATCAATGGATTTTCTCTTTTGAGGAAAACCCATTGCGAACTCTCCTTAGTGCCCCTGCACATGTTCCTATAAAGCTGAATTTCTGTTCTGGTTTTCCATTTTAATAGGCAGCATTGTCTCTATCTTGTGGCACAGCACAGGATCTAAAGACTGACCAAGTCACACTGTACAATAATGTTGTTGGGGTTTCATGGGTCGTGTTAACGCGTGGTTGTATATCTGTTTGTTCTTCTAATTTTTCTTTTCCTATTCATATTTAAACTTTATAATTGATACCTCTTATTAAGTAATAAGTATAAATTTGCAAGTATAAATTCATTTATAAAGTCCATGCATTTATAAATACTTATGCACACCTTACTCTATATATTTTAGAATCACCATAAGGGATTAGACTTGCAGTAGAAGAAGGTGGGCACAGCACCTTTCCTGTCCTACCTTATGTGAAACTGTCTTGACCCTAGAATCTAAAAGAAACCAGGGGAAAAGGAAGGCAAAATGTTTTCTTTAGACAACAGACATGGCCAGCAGTTTGTATAGCCTGTTGGCAATTAGTATCTTCCGTGCAGATTTTTAACAGATCTTTTTTTAGCTGTACCCTCTCTGTGTTGATCACTTGATTATAAACTGCTCTAAGACACTGACATAAATCCTTTGCATGTAGCATAGAGATAAATAACAGCAACACACTGTTATGAAATGAAATGAAATATTCTGAAAAGAAAATGCTCTGGTTTCCTTCTAAAGACGGTAACAAGATTCAAGGACAGAAGAGCAGTAGTGATGACATATATCTGTGCTTCAGTCAGGCTTTCAAGACAATTTCTTGAAATTTTCATAAATTAACTAGAAACCCATAGTCTATATAAAATCACTGTGTAGGATGTCCAGTACTTGGAAAATAATTTATAACTGGTTATCAGTGGGTCTCTGTCTGAGCAAAGGGCTTGGTGTTGCAAAGATCTTTGGTGTGGCAAATGATTTATATGTCATTAGTGACATGGATAGCATTATACCCATTGTACTAGGTAGTGGTGAAAGGAGAGGGACTTCAGCTTAGAAGAAGAGAAAAAAGTTATTTTTATATTATGATTGCTGTATGGTTTCTGATAAATAAAATTTGCTTAGTAGAAATAAGGCTAAGGTGCTGCTAAGGTGAAACACAGATACACAACTGCACAAATACAAGACTGAGGTAACAAGGGTTGAGGAAGGTAGTTGGTGTTGTGAGAGACTGGATTGCTAGTGATTAATGTCTCAAACAATGCAGGTGCTGTAAGGAACTGGATTGTTGGTGCTAACAGCTCAAACAGTCGGCTGAGTGCTTTGCTAGTGATGCACAGAATGCAGAGGGGTGTGCATGCTTGGGGATAGAAGCTGGATTTCCAGATAATGCAGGAGGCTGATAAAAGACAAATCCTGAGAGGGGCCACAAGTCCTTCTTATCACGCCAATGTCCTCCCTTAAACAATGATTCAGCTGTGAAAACTCCTCTCCAAAGTACCAGGACAGCCACGTGTAGGGTGAAGGTGGTATTCGTCTTGGCTGATGGGGTATTATGGGTCATGATTGATTCAACTGCAATGGTAAGAGACAGCTGCAACATTTTAGAAGATGCCAAAGACTCATGACATGTCCTGTGATCCAGTGTTGCATCATCCAGGGGAGGTACAGGGGGTGTTTCCACATAGCTTCAGCATGATATAAAACCCATGGACCTGTTGTTTTTTGGGTTCTTTCCCTCCACCTCTTGATGGATACAGTCTGCAGCCATCACCACTACAAGACTGCAGCCACTGAGAAGACCAGAAGAAGAGAACCAATGGGACATCGTTGGAACCTATGGAGTGGTGATAATTTTTCTACTTGATCTGTTTCTCTGTTACTTTCTTTCTCCCCTTTCTCCTTTTTTTGCCCCATTTTCTCTCTCTGTCTCCCTCACATTTACTGTTTAATAAAAGCTGTACTGTTGACTTCAGAATATGGTCTCATTTACCCCTTAATTTGGGCAGAGGGTCCTCTCTAATAATTTTAATAATCAGATTTGAACAGGTATATATGAGGGGTTTAACAGTGCAAAAGAAGAACAGGAGTCAATAATATCATCCTGCTGTGCAAAAAGTAAATACCTTGTCAGAATTTACAAATGGGAGTGTGGTTGAGAGATTTTTCTCTTATTCCCTTCAATATTTTCAAGGCATCAGCTAAAATATTTTGTATTTCAGAGGCACAGTGCTTTAAAAAAAATAGATGGGGAATCTGCAGCAGAGTAAGAAGATTCAGGATCTGGAGAATGTGGCATATGAGAAAATTAATCAAGCCTGCTACATTTAAATATTAAGAGAAGATATATTTGAAGTGTTCAAAGTACTTTCTGAGCTCTGCAGAGAGAGAAGCAGTTTGTTGTTCTGTTGCTTTTAGGCTGCAAAAGAAGTACTTGGGTTAAGTTGTAGCATAAAATATCTATAGAAGAGATATTAAGATAATTTCACTAATATAAATATTATATCAGTAGTCAATATTGCCTAAGGAGGTTCCAAAAATTCCCCTATTTGGGTAAATTAAGCAAATATAAGGAATTCTGTTGGCATTGTTGATCCCTCCTTGGTGCTCTTGGGTTCTAGATGACCTCCTGAAACCTCTTCTAGTCTGAATTACTGAGAAGCTTTTATGCATGAGATTGTTAGGTTTCACATTCTTTGAAAAGGGAAATATATTTTTGATGTTTGTATTGTACCCATCAAAGCAATTATCTAGAGACTCTAGTCATATAAACTGTACACTAATAATGATATCTAAGTAGCATCTTGTAACTGTAAAACTGTGATTTCCTATGCTGTCAGTGATGTGGTGGGTTGATCTTGGCTGGCTGCCAGATGCCCACCTAAGCCATGCTGTCACTCCCCTCCTCAGCTGGGTAGGGGAGAGAAAATAACAGCAGGCTCTTGGGTAAAGATAAGAACAAGGAGAGAATCATTCATCAGCTACCATCATGGGCAGTTCAGGTAAATTAATTCATTGCTTAATAGCATTAGAGTAGAAAAATGAGAATACTAAGGCGAGAACAAATCTAAAAGAAAAAAAGTCTCTATTTCGTTCTGCTTCTTAGGCTCAACTCTAGTCTTTATTTCTCTATTTTCTCCCGAGTGATGCAGGGGAACAAGGGGTGGAGTTTGCGGTCAGCTCATCACACATTCTCTCTGCTGCTCCTTTCTTATGCTCTTTGCCAGCTCCAGCAAGGTGTCCCTCCCATGGGAGACAGTCATCCATGTGCTTCTCTAATGTGAGTGCTTCCCATGGGCTGCAGTTTGGGTCTCCTCCACAGGGTGCAGTCCCTCAGGAACAGGCTGCTCCACTGTGGGCCCACACTAGGGTAACAGCTCCTGCCAGGGAACCTGCTCCAGTGAGGGGCTCCCTGCACAGGCCACAGCTCCTGCCAGGAGCCTGCTCCATCATGGGCTGCTCCCTGCACAGGCCACAGCTCCTGCCAGGAACCTGCTCCAGTGAGGGGCTGCTCCCTGCACAGGCCACAGTTCCTGCCAGGAACCTGCTCCAGTGAGGGCCTGCTCTCTGCACAGGCCACAGCTCCTGCCAGGAACCTGCTCCAGTGAGGGGCTGCTCCCTGCACAGGCCACAGCTCCTGCCAGGAGCCTGCTCCAGTGAGGGGCTCTCTGCACAGGCCACAGCTCCTGCCAGGAGCCGGCTCCAGCACGGGCTTCCCATGGGCTCCCAGCCTCCTTCAGGCACACCCAGCTGCTCTGCTGTGGCTCCTCCAGGGGCTGCAGGAACAGCTGCCTCACCACTCACTGCCCTCAGTACCTGCAGAGTTGTTGCTCTCACCTGCTCTTATTCCTTTCCCTGGCTGGAGGTGTCTGCAGAGTTGTTGCCTCTTTATAAACATATTTTCCCAAAGGTGCTCCTGCCATCACTGACCCATGGCCAGGAGTGGGTCCATCCTCAGTCCATCTGGCATTGGCTCTGTTGGACGCGGGGAAAGATCCTGGCAGCTGCTCATCCCCTGTAGCCACTCTGCTACAAACCCTTGCCACGCAAACCTAATACAACCATATGTCAGAATTACCTGGCATCATTCAAACTGTCTTGGCTTATCTGAACTTTGTTGGAAACTGTGGCAGTAACTGGTATTGGTAAAAATCTTTTTTTTTTGTGTGTTTGTTTATGTTTTCTTAGTACATTATCTGTACTATGAATCAACCATGATAACCTCTAGTTTATTATTTTAATATGTTCTTGTCACTGTAGTCACAAAAAAAATTTAAGTCTAGAATGATTGTTATGTGTATCACATTTGTGGGGCCTTTGGTGTATCCTTTCAAAGTGCTGAGAAGGAGGTGCTTAGCTGATTAGTAAGGGGTATCCCATTGAATTCAAGAGTTTCATGATGTCCAATCTGTTATGAAATGTTTTCCTTAAAATTAAATTTTTAGGCACTCTTTCAGACTCTGTTTAACTACTAAGAATCTATTTGCAGTATAATCTTTATGAGCCGCTGCTACTGGTAGCCATAGTCCAGAAGAAATTACAACAAGGCTTTATGTTGAAGAACTGTAAAACAAAAACTTTGTTAACCAGAGCAGTTTGGAGCAGATAGCAGATGGAAGTGGGAAGCTATTTACAGTACACTGTGATGTTACACAACAGTTTTTGGAAGGAAATGTGGAAAAGAGTATTTCATTAACTAAAACTGTAAGGGGAATTGGCTACATTACACAATGCTAAAAACCGGCATGTATTAGCCCCAGTGGAGAGTTATATTAATGCAATAATACTGATTTAAATGCTCAAGTGAATTGATTCAGAACTAGCTGGTTTACATGTGAATGGCACTGATAGTGATAGGTAGACAGGCCAGAAATATTTTTTGTTTCAGGGCCAAGAAATCTGAATATTATTTCACAGCAACCGTATAACTCAGGGGTGAAGGTGATGAGTAAAGAGGCGCTTTTAAAGCAGATGGTGTTTTATGACACTCAGGTCTTTTGAAAGCATCACCTGACCCCATAAAAAGCATGAAGGGGATAGTACAGCTATTGAATTAGTGTGTTTAATACCCGGTTTGATAAAGAAATTCCGAACTCAGTTACAAGTTATTTTCATTTTTTTAAACAAGCATGGAGGCCTATTTAAATGATTTTATAATTCTTCTAAGATATTACTCTTTTCTTTTTAAAACAAACTTCCATGATTCATTGTCTCGTCCTTGTGGTTCTTAATATAATTTTTAACCAAAAATTTTAGCCAAAGTAATTGAGAAACTAGGGTGTTCATTCTCATGGATTTTTAGAGATTCAGCTCCAGGTCCTTGCTTTCTTTCAAATTTAACTTATATCTTTAATTATCTATATTTTAGTTGATTTCTCTTATCCACTAGAATAAAGGTACTATGATATAGTATTTTTCCAGTTTGAAAGAAATCTGAATAGGTATTCTGGAATCATTTCACTTCACATCACCAAGCAGTTAACAGGTGTTAATATCAAATAATAATGAAAATGAAATTCTTTCATTTCTTCTGTCAGTAGCTTCACTCTTCATAAATAATACAGTGTTAACAGTAGCAAGGACCCTGGCTGTCCAGTATCACAGATTAATATTTCCGCTGCTGTGGTGTGTTCAGCATTTTGCTCTCTGGCTTATTTAATGTGTAATAGCTCTTCAAGGAGGAATAGTTCAAAAAGGCAAAGTTGAGATACACAAGTTGAGGCTTGTCCATAACTCAATACTAATGGCATTGGATGGGGTTTGAGAGATGATCAGAAGATCCCGGGACTTTTTAATCTAATCATGCCTCTTCTTGCTGAAGACTGTGAGGCAGGTCCTGCAAAGAGTGGTAAATCAAGGGTGGACATAGATAATTAGTTGTGTCTGACTTCATTTCTGCAGTGCATTCTGTTACAGGCAAGGAGTAAAATTTATTTCATTTAGGAGGGACAGATTGTTTTGCTGCTGTATTGTAGAAAATTAACTGTAATGGACTCTTTGCATCTCAAGAAGAGCTGGATTCCTCTGTAAGGTTTTTAGGAGTGAGATAAGGTAGAGATGGGGCCCAGAGATGAATTAAAGTAATAGTATATTATGAAAGTAGGACAAGCATTGTTGTGAACATCTGGGAGGAACAGGGAAGGAAATAAAAAAAAGATTTTTTTTTTTAATTACATTCATGTAGGTTTGAGAAATTGTTACAAAGGAAAGCAGTCCAGAAAGCCTGGATTATAGAAATGGACATTTACTCCTGATAAAAATTGGGTAGTCTAAGTCTGAGGGATGGAAGCAACAAGGCACCACCAGAAGGGTTTTGGAAGATGGCTAATGCATAGTGAGGAGTCTTTTCAGTTTTCTTTTTGTGGAATGAAGGGACAGTACAAACGTACTTTTTCAGGGCAGGACAGAATTGTTGAAGGCAAAACTTTGATGAAGCAACTTAGATTGTTTTCAAAGATACAGGGTCACAATACTCCAGAGGACCTCCCATTGAAGTGTTCATATGTGATATTGAAGATTAACTAATGCCCCATCAAAACAAGATATATTTTCGTATAAAAACTGGAGACAACTATTTCAGCAAAGCCAGGAGCTCTGTAGTTGAGGAAAGGAAGACTTACATTCAGGTTCTTGATCTGAGTCAAGAAACAGAAAGTCTTGAGCTTGGATTTTCTAGAATCTAATATTATGCTGTTTGAATATTTGGAAAAATGTTCTTTCCTAAATGAAACAAACTTGTAATGATCTTTGTTTTCCTTCTTCAAAGCTGAATCTATAAAAGAATAGTGAGAGCACTGCTTCAAGTTGCAGCCCTGCCAAAAAATCTCACTTCTCTACATCTGTTAACAGCTGTTTCTCCCATGCAGAGCTCAGGTTTGAGTTTCATTCCACAGTATCCTAAAATACAACTCTGAGTGGTCCAGTGCCAAAGGGCTGAAACAGTATACAAACTGACAGATCAGTGTACATCAAATGCACCACTCACTGTCAGAATCACAGAATCAATCAATTAGGTTGGAAAAGACCTCTGAGATCATTGAGTCTGTAGCAGGACATCTTGCCCCCACAACAAGAGCTTATCTCTTGTTTGTTAACTGGTCAGATAACTCAAACAGGACTCAAGCTGTCTTGTAGTGAGGTATTCTGGCACCACGGGGTTAATGGTGATGTGGCATCTCCCCAGTGCCCATAAACATCTTACTGTCAGAGAGAGATCTGGAAGATAAGTTGGATTTCTGACTGAACAACACCTCACTTTACAAACTATAAAAGCTACACCAAAACTTTCACAAAGCAGAAATATTCTACTCATTCCCTGGAAATGTGTGGAGTTTCTTGCCTGAGCAGGGATGCCTGCTTTGCAGTTACTCCTCTGGAGGTTGAGTGAAGGAATCTGTGTACATTACTGATATTTTCATGGTATGTTACATTTGTCCCCTAGTCAATACAATTTCTTTTTCTAGCTTTTATATAGGTGCCACCCTAATGTTGTGCACACTTTTATGTTATGCTGTAATCTATTAGTAGTTCATTTTAATTTTCTATTTTGAACTAACTCTGATTAAGATCTTTTGACTGGTATCTACAATCTGTTTAATAAATCATTTATTTTGTAAATAGACCTGATTTACCATCCCTAGAACTTGCGTGCCAGAGTGATTTCTTAAATTTAAGTGGTTGCCAGAAATCTGAAGCTAAGGCAGGGCTTGTCTGAAGCTCCCTCTCATCCTGTGACAGAGTCCAACCTGTGACCCAACACCACCGTGTCAACCAGACCTTGGCACTGAGTGCCACATTCAGTCTTTCCTTAAACACCTGCAGTGACGGTGGCACCACTATGTTCCCGGGCAGTCCATTTTACTATCTAATCACATTTCTGTAAAGAATTTCTTTGTAGCATTTGACCTAAACCTCATCTGGAACAGCTTTAGACTATGTCCTCTTGATTTGTCAGCAGTTTCCTGCTTGAAGATGCTGACCCCCACCTGGATTACACCTTCCTTTCAGGAAGCTGTTGAGAGTGGTAAGGCCTTCCCTGGGCCTCCTCTTCTCCAGGCTGCGCACCACCAGCTCCCACAGCTGGTTCCAACAGGATATGTGTTCCAAACCCTTCCCCAGCTCCATTGCCCTTCACCATCACTGCTGAGCAGATCCAGGAAGCACAGGAGTGGTGAACACCTGCTTGCTGTTTCCTGACTTGTGTAAAAATTAATTTTTACAAGTTCAGACTAGGATTCTGAAATGCTCCAGAAGGAGGAGGAAAGTAGCTCTTTTTCCTCCTTTTTCTTGTCCCTGCAGTGCAGGCTCAGATAAGCAGCTGTATTGGTGTTCATCATTGTGTTGAAGAATTAAACCCCTAGCACTTGGAGAGAGGTCACTGTAACCTACACTCCTTGTGTAAACAGTGTCTGAGTTGAGGACTGTTACCCTGTTGCTGGGGAGCTGCTGCCTTGGTTCCAACTGCTGGTAGTGAACAGTGCTTAACACAAACCTGAAATTTTCACTTTCTGTATAAGAGGAGTCCCAACTTTATGTGGACTGTGCATCCAAAGACAGGTAGTCTAGACTGTATGGACTAGATTCTACAAATAGAAGATAATTTTTGCTGTGTCTGTAGGACTTTGTCCCCCCAGATAATTTTTTTCCACCTGACCTTAAAACTTTCTTTTTCTGGCTATGGGAAGACCAATTGCCACAGCTTAAGACACAACACCACGTTCACAATTTTTTTTCTTCTTCAACTTTGGTCTTGTTATCCAATTGCATGGGAATCCTTACTGCTACTTGAGAAAAGTTGCTCTTTATGTCTTCAGTTGATTTTAATCATCCCTGCAAAATCTCTCTATGATTCCCTTAATTAAGATCTGTGTTCCCAGCTCATGGACGAGTGTGTGGCTCTTCCCTGTGATTCTGGTAGCTGAGCCAAAGGTCAGCCAGGTTTAGAAGCTCTTTGGCTTTGTGATGGACCCTTTTTACAACTCTTGCCTACTAAATTCACCGAAGTCTGGTTATGTCATCACAGTTGTACTAGGATTCACAGCGTCAACTATTTTCATTCAAAGAGAGATTCATTCATATTTTCATTCATGAGAGATTGTTGTTGGAGATAATAACCAATAGTCATGAGTACCTGAAAAGATGTCTTTACAGTATTTCCACTCTTGTTTTACTTTTCAGCTCACTGATGTCAAGAGACTGCTGCTTACTAGGTTCAACAGGTCACTTAACTGTGTAGGGACAACCTTAATGGATATGAACAATCCATTTTCTATTTGAACAGGCATAATTTAATAGTACATTGATAGCAGGCAGTAAAAAACTAGTTTTTCATTGGCTTTAACATTTTACCTTTTAGCTACATCCTGACAGCCAAACCAAAACTTCACAGGTATTATCCTTCGTGTTTGCTTGAAAAAAATTGGATTTAAGTGTTATTGCATAAGTGTTCAAACTATTTCCACTTTCTCCCTTGTTCTTTGACTGATACTCATGTGATCTGTTCAAGGAGATAAAAAAACCAAAGTTTTTGTTCCTTGAACGGATTCACTGCAGATTTATGGGAATACTGTAAATTATGCTAAGAGAAGTAGAAGTACCTGGAGTTTATTGGTCAGGAGTGCTGAAATTAGTCAAAGAGCCGTACCATATAAACTGGCTTAACTTTTCAGCATCATCAGAAAAGACTCGAAATAATACAAAATATTAACTTTTTTTTCCCATGGGTTGACATCTGTAATTGAGGAGTAGGCTGAAGCTTATTTTAACATTCACTGTCTGTAGAGAGAAGTTTCTTGTGAAAGTTGATGTCTATTAGCTGTGCTGACCCCCTAGAGGTTAGAGCTGGAGTCATTCTGCATGTTGAAATCCTGTGCCCTATTTTGCTTTACACCTCATACCATGATTTAGGTGTTTTCATCTGTTCTAATCCAAATAAGGAAAAGTTAATATTATGTTGTTTTACGAGAATAGCTACAGACTGGTATAACTAGAATGATTGCCTCTCCTTCGCTCAAAATGTCTGATCTCTTTCCTAACTAATAATCTCAATCTTGTTGCGCTGCCAGAATAAAATAAGCACCTATATTATTTAATCACCCTCTTGAATGTGGAGCAGTCAGTGTCCAATGACTGATGACTGGCAGCTCATTAGGTCCCCTATTAGCTGCCTCATGGGAAAAATTAAAAGAGATTAAATCAACAAATTAAGGAGTTTGTTGCCATTTAATCATTTCTGTATTTCAGCTGCATGATTTTAATGAGTTAGTTATTTACTTTTGCTTGCAATTCACATGCTCCTACTATTGTCACTAGTGTGGGTTAAGCTGAAACAAGAAACATTTTAGTAAATCAGTGTCATGCAAAGAACAATTTCATCAGGTTTGATAAAGCATCGGTGGACTAAAAACTCCCTCTGGTCTCCTCAGTTTTGCTGCTTTCTCCCTGGGAAGCCGCCTGTGTTTAGCTTGGTGGGAGGCTGGCTGTCTTGGTGGGAGTCTGTCTTTCCAAGCACCATGAGACCAGGCCCAGGTGTCCTGGCTGGCAGGCCAGGCTGCTGATCTGGCAGTGCAGTCCTGCTCAGCTGCAGAGCAGCGTAAGGGTTAGTCCTGGCTTTGGTGGGGCCCAAAGCCCACATGAGCGTTTCCCAGTAAGGGTTAGTCCTGGCTTTGGTGGGGCCCAAAGCCCACATGAGCGTTTCCCAGTAAGGGTTAGTCCTGGCTTTGGTGCGGCCCAAAGCCCACATGAGCATTTCCCAGTAAGGGTTAGTCCTGGCTTTGGTGGGGCCCAAAGCCCACATGAGCGTTTCCCAGTAAGGGTTAGTCCTGGCTTTGGTGAGGCCTAAAGCCCACATGA
Source organism: Zonotrichia leucophrys gambelii (assembly GCF_028769735.1). Lineage (NCBI taxonomy): Eukaryota > Metazoa > Chordata > Aves > Passeriformes > Passerellidae > Zonotrichia > Zonotrichia leucophrys. The sequence goes on along the minus strand of NC_088200.1, from coordinate 11,172,858 downwards.
TCGTTTCCCAGTAAGGGTTAGTCCTGGCTTTGGTGCGGCCCAAAGCCCACATGAGCATTTCCCAGTAAGGGTTAGTCCTGGCTTTGCTGGGGCCCAAAGCCCACATGAGTGTTTCCCAGTAGCTGGGACACAAACACAATGCAGGGCAGCAGCCACAGGCCTGCCAAGCAAGTGTTCCCTGTGGGGCAGATGACGTGTGTGCCCCTCTCTGCCTTTTGTTTCCTTGCTGCCTTGGTCCCCAGCTGTGCTGAAGGGATTTGCCTCAAGAAGTTGGTCATGTTTTCTTGGTTTTTTTTTTCTTTGGAGAATCTTTTAATGCAAACATTCTGGGGCATTTTACAAAGCAGATCTCTTACCCTGTAATGCATCAATTGAAGTCAAGTGGCATGACTTGCACTGAAGCTCTCTTCCATGCTGCCTAAAATAGAAGGCCAGAGTTAAAAATATGTAGACTGTGTTTCTCTGTGTTGGTTTTACTGTCAAACAAAGGCTGTATCTTTGTGCAGCTAGTTGAAGAATGCCACAGGCAAGGTGCGTGATACAGCGAACCACTATGGCAGCAAAAGATGTAGATTACGGGTGCAGAGAAAGTGCAGATTGTTCAAAAGTCCAGTCAAAGCTGAGGTTAAAGATCCCCTGCAAATATTCTGAAATAATGCTGACTTACAAGTATGCTTTCTGCTAGAAAACTATTCACTTACATAATCCTAAATCTCTAAAGTTTAAAAATACCCTGACACTTTTACAACTGACCAGAATTCAAAAATAAATTTGATGAGAAGAATGTATATTTAAAGAACTGAATCATTGTTCTTTGAAAAAAGATATATCATGGTGAATCTTACAAGCTAGCTCTGAGGGCTGATCTTGTTCTATAGAGAACAATAAAACAATTATAGAGAAAAAAAAAAAGAAAAATCATTCTATCCTGAAGATTTTTTAGTGTTCCTGAAATTTTCAACTGGATATGTTTATGAGAAATAACTGATTTGTTTTTTAATTTAAGTATATTTAAGACTTTTTAGTAGAAAAAAATTGCTTTTCACAAGCTTTTAAGGGGGCATGGCACTAGTAAAGTTTCATCTTGTCTGTGTCCTTGAGTGGTTTCAAATATACATTGTTGTTTCTGTATTACATTCTCTAATCCTCTCAGCTCCCACAAAAATTGGACATGATCAAGCAGGCAGAAGCATTAGATGTAGGTGTAGTTCTTTTGAGTTCAAGAACACAGACAAGCCGATTTTTTTTTTTTTTTTCAGAATCAGGCTTTGCTGGATCAGAATATGTTACAGGATCTAATGCAGAATAGCTGAAATTTAGATTGCATCAGTTGTTTCTTAATTTGATTTTGTTAAGCCATAACAAATCCAAAACAGAAAAAAAATACTAAATCTCTTCTTAAGCTATAGGGGCCACTTTGAATCTCAAAGCATTATCTACTTGTAACAGTTCTTGAAGTTTTGAGTTACATTCAGAAAAATACACACTAAATCTCCAAAGACTGTGAGCTTTCTTAGAGGTTTTCTCAAAAGATCTCTGGAGAGAGCAGTACTGACTGCATTTGCTTCTGCCTGGTTATATCTTGAAAATGAAAGAGGAAACGAAATCACATGGAGTTAACAGGCCAAAAATTGTCATGAAAGTAAATGAAGGCGGGAAGGAGGTAATCATTAGGTCACACCGTGGCTTCGAGCCCTTTGTACATAAAGCCTGGTTAGGTAGAAACCAGTAGGTAGCAAGTGGTGAGTAATGAAAATAGTGTTTACAGAGAGGAGACTATCGCTGACTCAGAGCTGCTGAGACAATGAGCAGCATCCAGGATAGGAACACCCTTTCAGTGCTGAGCATGATTCTCCCCCAGATGAGTTATCAGGGATGGTGACAAGGACTGTATGGTAGGCATCCATAGAAGGAAGCAGGGCACAGGCTGACAACTGACCTGGCATATTCTTTGTGCTGATTGACAGGGACCAAGCCACAACGCTGCACTTCAGCCAGGAGATTTGGAGTCAAAGAAGGTTTCTGAAATCAGTGGAGACTGCCTGAGAACAGACTGTGGTAAAATCAGTTACTTCTGCCCTTTCTCTGGATGATACAGATTATCTTGAGTAACTTGATTAAATGCATGAAATGTTTTAGCCTCAAATGTGCATATGGTACTGCATGTTCTGATTTTTTCCTTTCGTCCTTGAACTCTGGGATTGCCAATAAATTGGGATTTGCTTACATAATAGGAACTGGGGTATGTGGAGTTGTTGGATAGAGCCCTACTGTGAGTACCCCATCAGAAGCTTCAGCAGTGGGTTAGCTACTGCTGACATAAAATCCATATTAGCCTAGAGTTACAAAATATTTCAGTATCATGCTATTACCAAAAATTTATGTAATCTTAGAACTGAGTTTTAAATGCAGCCTTATCCCAAGAAAATTATTTTCCAGTGTTTGAAGTTAAACTGTACAGGTTTATTACAGGTACATTATTTATTTATTTATTATTATTATTTATTGCAGGTACATTATTTAAGTATTGGAATAAACAACCTAAATGTTAGTAAGTGTCCACTCTGTTTTCTGTTTAATGAAAAGAAGCACAGAGTTGAAAGGAAACACTTCTTGCAAAAGCACTTCAGACTTTGTTAAGAAGCAGATTTAGGATCAAATCCACTTAAAAATTATTTGCAACTAAATTTTATTCAATATATTAAAGCTCCCTGTGGCTTTGAACTGGGTGTATTATTTTGCTATTTTATTGTTTGTTGTTTTTCTTTCACTTAAGCACAGTACTAAGTCTGTATATGTAGGCAATTTATTTTTAAGTATTTTCCTCAGGTTTATGTAATGAAGCTGAACAAACAGAGTCTGAAAGACCATCTGAAAACTTTGTATTTCTTTATAAACCAGTATCACCAGAAAAAAAGCTTTTTTTTAATAATAATCTGTTCTCAAAAAAGCAGTGTGTTTGCTTGCCATTTTCATTTTGATGTAAATGTGTGTAACTTAGTGGGTTTTGTGAGAATTTTCTTCCTTGAACAGAAGAAACAAACGTGAGTATATAACTTGAAACTATATGTGAGAAATCAGATATTTCATTTTTTTAAAAAAACACCAAACATTTGCTTTTAAAATTGCAGAAGATTTTTGATGGAGGTGAAATGAAGAATTGATAAACATCCAGGCTAAAATCAGCTTTTGTAAGACAATACTAGATATGAGAACCACAAAACCAAGAGTCTTTTAGCTGCAGTGACAGAAATCCAGGCTGCTAATGCAAAATATACTGCCTACAGATCTTAGAACAGTGACGCAAATTGCTAACACACAGCAACACACAGTTGAGGGTTTCAACATTGTTTTTCATTTTCTAAATGCAGATTTCAGTAGATATTTGTGTTTTTGCACAAGAGTTCTTTCCACAGATTATTTGGTAAGCTCCCAAGTCGCCTACCAATGCTGGGTAATGGGGGATCTCCATCACATAATTGTGTGGAAAGGATGTAAGAAAACAGAGCATGTAATGATGAAATCTCTTCTCAGATATTACAAGATGACGGAAGAATGTTGTGTACATAAAATCTATATTAAAGGAGATGTTGGAAGAAAATTATGCAGACAGCTTTGTACTGGCCAGACTAATTTAGACTATATGGGAGACTTCAGAACGGCTCTGAGCAGAATGAAATGTTGAAGTTATTTGAGCTAGATTGACTGATACCTGTCAATATACAAGTGCAGAAAATCTTATCCACCTTCAGTAAAACACCTTTTCTTAACAGATTTGAAACTACAAGATTAAGAAATGGTGTTTAGAAAATAATTTTTAAGACTCTACCTCAGTAGATAATAACACCAGGAGTGAAAGGCAAGGTCTTATGTAGGAGAGGGTTAGCTCTGAAATTCCTAAGGATGAGTGTTGGATCTTAATCTTCAATACTTGTTTAAATCAATGACTGAGATTGGACTAATAACAAAAATTACTCTTTCAGCCAGCAGCTCATTAGTTGGAAACACAGACAAATTGCTTTGACAAGCACAAGTCTAGGAGTGTTGGCCTGATGTAGCTGATTACTTCTAGTGGAATTAGAGAAGTGTTAATGATGTTATTCAGAGTTCTAGTGAAGATGTCAAAGTAATTTGTGAAGTTCTACTTGCTCTCATTCAAGGAACATGGATTAAAATTTGATCAGGTGCAAAGAAAACTTCTATTCTTAGTATTCTATTACCTTTTCTTAAAGAAGATATCACAAAAATAAATCTTTTTAGTCTAACAAAAAAACATAAGAAGGAATAAAGTCATAGAATGGTCAGTGTGGGAAATGACCATTTTACTTCACCAAGCTCCAATCCTCTGTACCATGTGCAGGGATCTCAAAGCTCCATCCATCCAGTTGTCTGCCATCTGTGAAGTGGGTATTGTATCACTCCGTAACATGTTACAGAGTGCAGAAAGACTTCCAGGTGGAGGCTGTCCTGGGAAGAAATGAAAATGTAATACTCTGATCTGAATAATAAACAAGCAGATATAAAACAGAGAATAAACTTTAGGAAGAAATTGGAAGACTATTATTTTCCCTTAAAGCAATTAGAGATCAGATCACTTTCCAATAACAACACAGTCAGAGCCAAAGAAGTATCTACTTTAAAAATAATCTTGAGTAGCTAATTAAGAGGCTTATGCATTATGACTATTCATAATAGCAGGTGATTTGGCTGATTTGGGTGGTTTTGTCCAGCAACTGCTCCCAGTTGTTGTCCCTGTGCGGATGAATCTATAGAGTAGGCTGTGGATGACAAGTCACAGATATTACAAATCTACCTTAACTCAAAAAAATTTTTTGAAGTCTGAACTGTGATACCAGTGTCAGCTCTTTGGAATTGTGTGGTTATTATTTTGGTTGCCTCAGCACATACTTTCATTGCAGGTCTCAGCAGTAGTCAGAGTTGATTCCTGTATGCAGGAGTGTTAGAGTGTTAGGAGTGTTATTTTCTCACTTTAGAACCTTTGACTTATCAGGGAAGAATATGAAAGGGTGAACTGTGGTTTTTTGAAACTAGGGTGCTGCCTGTTGTGGGAAGAAAATCCTTTGTGGCAGCTGGGGAGGCTGTGTTTCCCTCGAGCACTGCCTGCTGCTGCAGTGACTGGGCAACACCTGCAGGACAGGTCTGGCCAGTGTTCCTGATGCTTTCTCGACTGCATTTACCGACGTGTGCAAGTGAGGGGTAAGTCCTTGGGATAAAAACTGAAGAAAGGGGAAAGGACAGGGGTATAATGACACCTTTCAAATGTCTTTTCATAGTTACCATCACCCACGTTAGTGATAACTGTTACTGAGTTTCTAAAGCCCTGTTTTGTCGACGTCTTGCTCAGGTCAGTACAGGTTACCACGCTGATAAGCGGGGAAATTGCCTTGAACTTGCACTTTCCTTTTTATGCGCTATTACTTTTCTTCCATGTGCTAACCTCTGCTAAATGTTTTGGGAGCTTTGCTTAGAGAATGCACCTGTCTAACTGCCAAAATAAATAGAGGGTTATGAAGAAGAAATGTTAGATATGTTTCTATAGCCCAGGTCTGTACAATGGAGATAGGCTTTTAACATCATTATCTTAGTTTCTTGCCCCATTTTTTTTAAATGGGGTATGCAGTAACATTCCTGACCATGTTGAAAACTGTGGAAATTTGCAGTGTGCACTCAAGGGGGAGTACATTTTATCCTCCAGTGATTACATAAACACTTCTGGGGTTTACACACTTCCCACAGAACTCTTGGATGCCTTGTGTAATAAAGAAAAATGTGTAAGCATTAATCATCCAACATAGCAATATCCAATAGTTTAGTGGGGCAGGTAGCTTGCCTGGCTTCTGGAGAGTGCTGTTTGACATTTCTTTTGGCACTGGCAAGTTAAGGAAGGGTTGGGTTGGGTAACTTTCCCCACAGGAGCCCTCAGAGTGCTGTATTGGTAGCTGGAAAGGTGCTGGTGACACAGCAGTGTTTTGGCTACCACCAGGCACAGCATCGAGGCTACACCTCCCTCCTCCACAGGCCTGTGCTCTGGGCACAGCAAAGAGCTTGGCAGGGAACGCAGACACTACAGCTGAACCAAGATAACAAAGGAGATATTCTACTGCTTGTAAATAAAACTAAGGCAAAGGAGAGGAGGAGGGAACAATAATTGTTTTCTGGAGTGACCTCTGTGTGTAGTAAGGGCCAGCTTCCTAGACTGTAGCTGGACATAACCTGCTGATGGGAAATAGAGAATTAATCTATTTGTTTTCCCTTGCTTCTCTGTGTAGACTTCTCTTTTGCTTTCCTAAACTACCAAAGCTAATGGCTTATATAAGTAGGCAGCCTGGTGAGAACCAATACATTTATGTATTCTATTTGAGAAGCTGAGCTACTTTTTCTGTGTTCTCTGCTGTCTCCATTCATAAACCCTGAGAGAAACACACAGTTTTAATTTACAGTGATCAGTCATATAACTGGCTGGGTTTGACACTGTGACTGAGTGCAGCTAGCAAATGCTTTTGTGAAAGGGGAGGTCCTGTTCACCCACTCCCTCCATTTCTTTATTCCTACCTACCCGTGAGCACTACCACTTTTGCACCATCTTTGGTGCTCATGGTACCACTTTTGAAGTTGATTTAACTTGTTAGCCTGATAGAAGGCCTTTACCAAGGTAGCCTGTCAATGTGGATCTCAGCTGGCACATGGAGAAGTGGGAACACATGTCCAGGAGCAAGGCATGTGAGGGAAGTAAAACCCTCCACTTAATAACAGAAGTATCATTTAATAAATAATATGGTAACATAAAAGCATTGATCCACTCTTCCACATGGTCAAAATGTCCCAGCTGTAGTCTCAAACAAAAAATATGCTGCCCAGCAAGGTACCAGGTGGAGACAAAAGTTTGTCGTGGTGCCAGAGATATGTGTGTTCATAATTTGTGCCAGGGCACAGCCCACGGTGCCCATGCAAGCCTAGTGACAGTGACCAGGTTCAGCCATGAGTCCAGACAGACAGACAATCCATAGAAATGAGGCTTGCCAGGGATTAAGCTGAGAGCTCAGGCTGAAGGGTCAGGGTCCAGATTAGTGGGGCACCTGGCCCAGCACAGGTACGGCAGCAGCACAGCTCAGGTGGGGTCAGAATGGGGCCTTGGTTTCTAAGCCATGGCAGAGAGATATGGGACAGCCCACCCTGAACACTTCTTGGCAGGTCTTTCTGGAAGGGCTGTTTTCAAAGCTAGGTCCTTACCCCACTGCTGAAGCTGAGCCTGTGCTCAGGCACCCAACACTGCAGCTAGGGGGAAGGTAGAAGGGGAGTGCTCAGAAGTCCAGAAGCTTTCAAAGAACATGTATTAGCTCAGAGTTAGAACAGCAGCATAGTAGGAGAAGTTTTGATGGGTCAGGGGACAGAGTTTGCAGTACATTTTATCCTCCAGTGTCTGACTTTTCTATTCTCCATACTGTAGAGAAGCAAATAGTACAGTAACTCTAAGCAATGTTTGCATTCTCCAGAAACAAAAGGATGGTGTATTTGGAGAAAAACAGTCACCTACAGTTGAATTTGCCCACAGCATCTTTTATGGTAGCACCTTCCAGACACAGTTAATAGAAAGCTCCCATAGTTGTGCATTCACAGTAGGCAGCCTTGTTCTTTGCTGTGTATCAGTCAAGAGTGGCAAAGCTAGACCATATGATCCAGGATCTCCCTTTCACATATTCATTAACCAGCCATAAACAAACACCACAGTATTTACGAGAGTTCACAAGGGACTGTGGTTCTCCTTCAGCTTCATAAAGCCTTTTTAAAAACCCACATGTATAAAACAAGAGAAAACTGTTATGACCCACCCCCACAAAGGAGAGTAACCCTTGTTAATATATCCCTTGGGGCAGAGTGAATTATTGGTGTTTGTAAATTTATACATGTAGGGTTTTATTTTAGAACAATTTGGTTGCAGTTTAAAGTGGGGATGTAGCCTTTTGGTTATTATTATCTATAGTAATATGATAACATAAAAGCATAAAAATATCACTTAAACATATATGGAAGAGAAGGAAAAGGAAAGGGTAAGAGTAGAAGATCTCACCACTTGAAGGTCTTGCGATGACTCTTGGCTGTTGGAATTTCCATATCTGTTGTTCACAATCTTGTCAAAGTGATGATTACAGACTGTATTTGTTGGGTGGTAGGAGTAATCTCGGGAAAAATCCACAGAACACAAATCTACTGGGTTTATACCAGTTTGGGTTCAGGGGAGAATGCCCACCTCTGGGGTGAGGAGTTTCACATAGAATGATGTAATGTTGTGGATCATGGGGACACTCAGGGTGTTTTTGACACCTTCTAAGATGTTACAGAACCTGTGATGTCAGTACAGATGAGTCCATCATGGCCCATCAGCAGACATTAATACCTTCAGGCTGCAGTGTCAGGCACTTCCTGGCAGGGGAGTTATCACAATTGAATTCCCTTCAGTGAGGACAAAGAGACAGAGCTCATCTCAGAGGTTTGCCTTTCTGTGTCTCATTGGACACCCAGCTGTAGCTGCAGATGGGCAGCACCCAGGATGGTTACCTTGCACATCAGCAGCCATCAGAATCCCAGTCTCTATTCCAGTATCATTCTGGACACATTCTTCTCCTCAGAAGGAGGAGAAGGGCTGATTGGACAGTAGTATATCCCCTTTATCTTATATCAAGTCCAAATTCCAAGTAATGGATGTGGGGGGGTGGGCTTCAGTGGTCATCAGTGGTCGCAGATGAACAGCTCCTTCTTTGCAGTCTGCAGAAGTGGGCAAAAGTCCATCAATAGGTTTAGCAATGTTTAAGCCATTAACTGTTTCAGTCTCTCAAAAATACATAGGTTTGAAAAATTCTGGTTCTTTCACTCAATT